>NW_026712925.1:2800000-4000000 GCF_030625045.1 Achroia grisella
AATTAATTAGAAATTAATGGCGTCGAATTGATATGGATTTTTATGCAGTCCAATATACATTTTAACCACTTTCACTGTTGCCCTCCCCGAGGCCTCACGGTGGATTCACATTATGCAGTTTGAATCCTACAACCCGTGCTGACAATGCCATTCGCTTGTCGCATTGATTGCATTTTAAGGAGGCCGGAGTGTACTCCGGCCTCCTTAAAATGCGCCAATTAAACGTACACTCGTAGCTTGTTATTGTGAAGTAAAAATGAGTTCATTAGTTCAGAAGTTAAGAATTGTTCTCCCCTATATATACGTTACGGGCTGTTATAAATAATTGGTAAATTATAATTATTTTCAGCCATTGTTGAATGCCGTGATATTTATGTATATCAAAAACCATTGATAACACATTTTGAAAGCTTCGAAGCCACTGATTTTGCTGATTCTAAATATTTGATACGTCCAATGTTTCACTGTATTGGCCTGCTTTGGGGCAACTCCAGATATTACAGTAATGTAGAAAAACTTATACGTGAGTATGAGGATAGTCATTTCATTATCTCAGTTACACACTACATACATGATGATACATTTACCTAAGCCTAAAATAAGATGACACTTATTTAACTGACTTCATATAATCAATACGAATAATACACATCTGCCTATACAAGATAATATATATATATATATTTGGTGGGAAGTGGTCATTGTTATCTCAAGGATGTAAAGTTCCTTGGATTAAACAATAGTCTCGAGACATCTCATTCGTCAAGAGAAACTCAAGAACAATCTTCAGTGATCATTTTACATATTATAGAAAATGTGACCAAGTCCGGTAAATGTACTGACCTACCTTTTGCACTTAAGTTAAATAAATAAAAATAAGTTGTTATTACAGAATAGAAGATTCCATGCGTCAGTACATACACATTAAAAAAAACTAAAATTGACTAATATTAATATTCTTATACTTTTAGCTCTACTGCGTGAAGTATGCAATTTAGTCATACAACAATGCACAAATTCTATTGACCCTGCTTCAATATTCCAAGGAGAAGCTGACGAACAAATATTGAAAATTAGAAAGGCTATCAGTATTTTGAATCACTTCATGTAAGAATATAATATAAAAATTACTTATTCTGATTTCTTAGAACAAAATTTCAATAAAATATCATCATTGTAACTCTTTTTTTTCAGTGAAACATATGAAATAAATCGGGACAAAGTTCATACATTTTTCCCTCCAGGAGTTATGCCTGTCCGTTGGTCTTTCGACTTTGATCGTGTCTTTATGAGGTTTAATGTTTATATGAAAAGGCTTAAAATGATCGAGGAAATTCTATCAGCAACAGTTGAGATACTTAAATTAGAAAAAGTTGAATTCTGTGGATTGAGAGGGAAAATCCTTAGTACAGAATGCGTTAAGGTATGTCAAGTTAATCTCTCTGAATCGTTCCATCCCAAAAATAGACAAAACTTTATTTATATCATCACAACTCATTTAAATCGTCTATTACTGAACATATATTTATCATACATTGCGTTACATAAGATGGTTGTGAGTACCAGCGTCCATTAACTAACTGAAGTATTTTTGAAGCTGCAATGTAGGGAACATTGCCTCTGTATAAAATCACCCCACTAACTCCAAATACTCAAATTAGACCAGTTTTTTCTTTTCGATATATATATTTGGCTTATTTCTGTATATAATCTTTTTGTACCTCATTTTGTCCGCCAATTTTTTAAATTATATTCTTGATATTAATAATAAATTAAAAAAAACTCATTTTCACAAGCATATGTTGTCGGAATTTTATCCGCCCCAATGTGTCACATCAAATTTCCATTATTAAAGAAGTTTTATGTATTTCGTTCTTTCGTTTTCATTACCATTACCATAGATAACTATCAACATAATTTTTTTTTATTTTATTTTGTAATATAATTTGTAGATATTGGAAGAATATACCGCGATATATCAAAACTTGGGAAACATAACTTACGACCCGGCAGATCCTGAAGACGACTCATTCTTGGCTGATTATGAGAAACACATGCGCGTGCTTGAAGATGTCGACAGGAGACTAGCTTCATTGTTTGCGCAAGGGTTGGACGAGTGCCACAATTTAGAACATTTTTTTAAAGTAAATAACTTATTGTCTTTTTACTTTAATAATGTTTAAAGTTGAATTTTTTTTGTAGATAACTGAGATGACATACTACTATTTTATCATTTTCAGTTTTTTCAAATCATTGGGGACTTATTTCATCGTTCTATTATTAAAAATGAATTAAAACCGAAACTATCAAAACTTTTGGATTTTATGCATTCAAATTTAGATGACGTGAAGGAAATTTATGACGAAGAAATGTCTGTAAGTACTATTTCGTCCAAATAGTTAAAATTATTTTATTTATTAATTTAAATCTTTAGTTATTTGTACGCTTTTAAAATCTTCAGTAATAAATGATATTGTTATTTTGTTGTAATTTTCCAACTGTAATGTACGATTTTACTGTCAATACAATAGGAAAAAATGTACCTGTGCTAATGCAGTTGAATGAAGTTTCCATTCATGATAAATGTTATCATATTTTTTGCTTCTTGGAGTTTGGTTGTCTACGGTAATGCGAGTATCATACGATATTATACAAGTCCATATTAAAATTATAAATGTACCTATACCTTTATTTACCTTTATAATATATCTATATATTAATACCCGGTAAACAAATAAAATAAGATTTACTTCTATGAAGTGGTTATATTATGACTTTGTAGAAATTAACCAAAGGACCTGAGCGCCCGATGGTAGACCCGTACTTGCCTCCGGTCGCCGGAATGATTTGGTGGATTCATAAACTACGCAGACGACTTCAGGGACCTATGGAAGACTTCATTTTATTTGAAGATCCGTGAGTACACTTCCTTTAATATTGTCGTAATGTTTAATGTAGCAGGTACAGTGTTAGGATAAATATAACTATGATAATCTTGGGTATCAATTAGATAATAGATTTTAATTAGTATATCTCAACTTCACGTTAAAATTGCCTATCAAAAATGCAATTATTAATTTCATACTACGATAAAACACATTTTTATATCGGTAATTTATAACTTTATTCTGAAAAACCAAATATGTATGTTGTAACAATAAAAAAGAATTGTGTAAATGGTTTATAAAAGAAGAGAAAAGAATTTTGAAATGACAAATGAAACTGTGCAAGTAATCGATTGTTTTCTTTATATGCAGTATGTATATGAATGCAGTGTATATGAAGCAAAAACACAATGAGATGCTTGGTTATCTGAACGCGCTGGAGGATCGCCAGTTCAAACAATGGTGCGCCACCGTGCCGGCCACCTGCAAACTGCACCTCGCTAAGAATCTCATATACAGGGACCCGCCGTTTGTCAGAAACAACTTCAGTCCAGAGGTGAACTTAAGTATTATTATTTTGCATAGAGGTTGAGCGGTTTATTCGCCATAATTATAATGGTCGCGGATTCGTTTCAAACATAATAAAGTAAAATTCATGAGTATGATTGTTTGTATTTGTCTGGGTGTTTTCTATGTACCTATATTATGTATATACCTATCCCATAAAAAACATAAATGTGAAATGATAGCCGAGTTTAATATTATGATATATGCCTTGATTGTTGACTTCTACGACAAAAGAGGTGAGATCTAAATGGGTGCCAAGTTCAATGGTATGTCCTGAAATGTATTTATAACAATATATAATATCATTTCTTCTTATAACTTAGGATAATATACTGTAGCCTAAGGTCTAACTTGGCCAGTTCTCATATACCAATTATTACTTTCGATTGCTAGTTACTACTAATAATAAAATAGGAACCGACAAGTAACTGTTGTAAAGGTTTGTGCGAAGGCTACAGTATATTTCGTATATGAAAACTAGCCAAGTTAGACCTTAGGCTATCTACATGCCAAATTTGAACTTCCTAGGTCATCTGGAAGTGGGTTATAATTTTGATGTATAGTTGATCAGTGATAAAAATGACGATATTTGGACGTTAATATCTAAATAACCGTTTGAGATATGTTTATGAAATTTGGAACACATATTTATCTCACAAGTCTCAATATATGAACCAAATTTGACAGGTTTATGTGAAAGAGTTTTTGAGTTATGAGGGGGTCAAAAGTGGCTCCAAACGGTTCGTGTAAATATACACACGGTGCTGCTCGCCAGTTACTTGAAACTCGGCTTAACACGCTACCGCGTGTCTAGATTTACAAAAATATGTACATAATGTAAATAGGAATCCTTAAACATGTATTTTCATCAGTTGTTTAGCTCGGGACTAGATAGAGCTATGTGAATTGTTCTGGGTTATTATTGCATGAATGTTCTATGTGGTCATAACTTTGTATATTAATATAATATTGACAGCCTCAGTGGTACACCGCTTTACTTCCGATGGTCGTAATTTCGATTCCTGTTCTAGGACAAACATTTATATTCATAAATAAGTATTACTTGCGTGATGTCGACAGAACCACCACATGTCGATATGTATATGATGCCTCTAACGTCTCGTCACGTCACGACTGTCATCCCAAATGGGGTGGCCATTAGGGATGAGTAGTGATGTGACGGTGTGAAGTTCATATACAGACCTGATTTGATCACGTGTACTTTTTTAGTTTTGTTATTTAATATTCTCGGCGTCTATTTTACAGTTGGTAATGTTACTACGGGAACTACGATATATGAAATATTTGGATAAACAGGGTGTACCACCTGAAGGACTTGAGTTGTACGCTCGAAATGAAAAATTACAGGTAATACTTACATGATTTTTATTTTAGCTATTGTATTACAATTAATCGATCTTTTGAATGTTACTCAATTCAGCCTGTAAGCAGTTTGCTTTGGAAGGTATATTTCGATTGAAGGATGTGATGGGGCAGTAAAATTTCAAGATAAGAAGGCTACCTAAATAAGATAGGTACCTTAGTCCTCTGGATTGATAAAGAATAGGTGATATCATGGAAGCCATATGATGATATGAAGTCGTCATACGATGACGGTTTTCAATTATCATAAGATCCATAACCAGCTTGTTTTTCCATTCCATTATATAACAAAACTAACATTTTCGAAACTTAAATCTAGGAAAAAAAAATAGGCAATAACAAAATTATACTTAACGAGGCTTATGGCAGTTATCTGAGGTACGTAGTATTGGGTATTGATGTAAAGATAGTAAAAACTATTTAAAAATAAATTAAGCCCCGTGATATCTAAGTAAAAAATCATTTATATGTCTACTAGGAATTGAAACTCATCAAATTATAAAATTAAATTTTATTTTTATTTACTAATCAGTATGACATGAACCGCCTGAACCGTGCGATCTCGTGGTACAATGCCATCCGCGAGGGCAGTCACGAAACAGAAGTGGCTCTCATTGAGAAGGAAATATCTGCGATTGACCAACTCCTCGGCCGCGGCGTGGAGGAACTCACTTGGAATGATGACTGTAAGAATATTTTTATTTAAATTAACTGTCTCGATATTAAAATACTTCTACTATTTTGAGATTCAGCAGTGAAATAATAATAATAAAAAATGTTTAGTTCGAAAATTTCACATATCGAATGTGTATGTACATGACACAATTATCCAATAAATACTAACGAGTTGAGTTTCTTGTCAGTTTTTCTAATCTGTACTGATATTGGAATTGGAAGGTAAGGATAGTGATAAAAAATTATGACTTGCCTTAAAGGCCAAATATGTTCCTTATATACGATTAAATAACTGAATAAAACCCGCCTTTAGAAGGTAGTGGTAGTCGTGTGAACAAAAACTTGCCCTTGAACATACACATATATCACCAAACATACTCGTAATTTACCTTTTAAGGACCATAACGTTATCATTTAAGGTATCTGCAAATTATGAAAAAAATAAACTAAATAACTACATTAACTGTACCCAATTTATGTAGTGATCACTAATATAGTATAGTATAGTAATATTCCTTCAGTCACTGAATGGATGGCGGAGGTGTACGCGGCGATAAATACGCTGCAAGAGCGCGTATTGACCGCACAGAACAATGTGAAACGTGGATTAGCCAACATTGCTGCATGGGGAGACAAGCCATTGCATAACCGTAAACATAATCCGGATAAGATGGAGCTACTTGCTGTTGCAGAGAGACAGTCTAGATTTATTAACAGGTATGGTTTTCTTAAATTATCTTTTATCTCTTTTAAAACGGATAAAATTGTAAATAAACGTGAATAAAGTTTGAAAAATTTGAATATTGAACTAAACTGGTAGATGTGTACTTTTAGTGGAATAACATTATAAATTGGGAGTGAAGCACTCGAAAAACGATGTATAAGGGATATATGTATATATATTTTGAATTTATGAACATAGTCCTAATGTTTCATATATATATATCAATCAAATAATAAAAGTATAATTAAAATTTAATTTTTACAGGAGAGAAAAAATACTAGATAGTCATGCTGAGTTTCAAAATATATTGCAGGAGAACTATAAATTATTCTTCAATATTCAAGAAGAACAGGAGGTTTGCAGTATTTATAAATGTTTTATTTAAATAAATAATCTGTAGGTACCAATATTCTAAAGAAGAAAGATTTGATTGTTTGTTTGCATTTATATCAATGCAAACAAACAATCCAAAATTACTGGATCGTTTTGAAAAATGGTTTTACCATTAGAATCCGACATTATCCCCAATAAATATAGTCTACATAATATTATCATCAACATTTCGGATCCGTATGAAAATTTTAATAGTGTAACCCAACGTGTGAAAATAATACCAAAGAAAAGACCTGTATCGCGTTCGCTGCGGAAATGATCGACAACGTAGCAAATATTTACATGTTTTAGTCTGATGACGAGGAAGAAGAATTAGAAGAAGTAGATGAAGCAACACTAGACCAAGATGAAAAAGCTGCACGTGCGGCAAAACTGCAAGAAATATTAACGCGTCGCGAAGAAAAACGAATTATTAAGGAAGAAAGGCAGAGAGAGAAAGAGGTGGCTGCCCATATAAAATTTGAAAGGAGAGAGGCACGACGTTCAAAGAGAGAAGCCAAAGCTGCAGAGAAACTTGAACGACAAGAAAGGCGGGATGCGGGTAAGAATTTTTTTTTATTTTAGTTATTTATTATTTACTAGCTACTCGCCCCGGCTTCGCCCGGGTATACATCTATTATACATATAAACCTTCCTCTTAAATCACTATATCTATTAAAAAAAACCTTCAAAATCCCTTGCGTAGGTTTAAAGATTTAAGCATATATAGGGACGGACAGACAGCAATAGCGACTTTGTTTTATACTATGTAATAATTAGTAAAAACTATTTAATCGGATAAAGGTGATAAGAACTATGAAAATAGTAGCAATTAATGCTTTTTTGTGTAATGTAGTTTTACTCATAAATTAAGATTATTTATCAATGAACTGTTCTTCTTTGGTAGCCGGTAGTAGTATTAAAGCTGTTTCTTTCAATATTTCGTAAAATCTTTAGTATGATTTTTTTACGTACAGGTGAAGAAGTCGACTCTCCAGTAGAGGAAGAAGAAGAAATTTTAGATCCGGAAGAATTAGCTGATATTGATGCCGAACGACAGGAGATGGAGGAAGAGGCATTTAGAGCTGCGCGGTGGCCGGCTTACGTACAATACGTGGATTCGCTTGTTAGTGACATTACTTGTTTTCTGATTATGAATTTTAGATGCACTAACTGATAAGTTAGTATTATGTAATTAATATTGTATTTTGTTTAAAATTTAAATACATAACAAGTATCATTGTTTTTATTTAGGTGTCGAAGCAGGTTATGAAAGCAATACAATCTAGTGTTAATTTATTTGAAGTACAGACAAATTTAGAAAAAGGTCCAAGGGTTGCATTTATAGAAGTCATTGCAGAACTTAAGGATCCAGGTAAGTTCTTATATAATTATTTAATATATTTTAATATCGCTTTTCTCGACGTATACTTCATATTCTAGATATATATTTCTCGCCTTCATTGGACTTTGAGGATGAGGGTGGTTTATATGATACCTTGAGAGAGATGATGAAGGATATGTTCCTGCAGGCTACACTGTTCCCAAGAATCGATCCTCTTATCCAAATATCTACTTACGAAGGTAATAATGCAGTAATAAACAATCATTTGATGCTTTACGATTTGAAAATGATGTGATTATGATAAATTATGTCTATAATAGTAATAATTGATTGATTGCGTATATTTAGATGACATCGCCAATGAAGATGCGGTGATCGATCTTTATCATGATATACTTAAGAGAATTGAAAACAGTATAAACGGTATTGTTCAGTATGCATCGGTAAGTCAAGTTTATATTTATTATTTCTAAGTTATGATACATAACTTTATTCAGTCAATAGAAGTAGTAAGTAGTAGATAAGTATTCCTAAGTAGGATTATTATACCTACATTAGTTAATACGAAATTGTTTCATCTTAGAAATATGAGAAATATACCCCATTATGGCTGGAAGACCGGCAAGAAATACTAGCAGGTTTTATGAAGTATGGTCGTGTAATATCTCCTGAAGAATTTGATAAATACAAGTATGAAAATGGATGCGAGCCCCCTGAGACAAAACCAAAACTTGAACAATACCAAAAAGAGGTTACTGAAATTTCATATTGTATAATAATAACTAGATTCTATAGAATTCTGGAAGATGTGACAATCTATGTGTTCAGAATATATTTTAGAAATATATTGCTTTTTTTAGATTGATAAGTATAATTCCATGTATGATGAAGTGGCAACATTGCCATCCGAATACCTCTGCAATGGGTGGTTGAAATTAGATTTGAAACGACTTAATCAAGCGATAATGAATATAATTTGTAAATGGAGCAATCTTTACAAACAGAATCTCAAGGACCATGTGCAAACTAGGTACAATATCTGTAGATATGTAAACTTTAATATTAACACACAATTTACGCACACATTTTCACGACCGACGGTTTGCAGGATTTATTGTATTGCATTTACAGTCTCACCAAAAAAAAAACAGCATTAAATTTCTGTCTTTAATACTATTACTATGCGTAGGTAAACTAGTTTGGCTATGAATAGTTTAATTACGCATGATAATAGTATTAAAATAAAAATACATTTACAGTCTAGACGATTTAGAAAAGTTCATAGCATATGCTTCTAAAGAGCTATCTGTGGATTTA
This sequence comes from Achroia grisella, assembly GCF_030625045.1. Lineage (NCBI taxonomy): Eukaryota > Metazoa > Arthropoda > Insecta > Lepidoptera > Pyralidae > Achroia > Achroia grisella. Next base: position 2,809,269 of record NW_026712925.1, read on the forward strand.
GGAGATGATGATTACGAAGGTTTACTGCAAGTTATGCGCGTAATTAATGAAGTACGAGCCAAGATGGATGCTGGCACGGAATTTATGTTTGAACCACTCAGGGATATCATTGACGTACTTAAGGAGTATGGAGTTGATTTTCCGGAGGAGACATATGAGCAGGTACCTAAAATTGAATAGAAAAGCAGGTGGTCTTACACGAGAGGAACAAAAGTAGTCACGAATGTATCACATATTATTGAAAAATACCTTTTGTACCTAAAATAATTTTATAAATTAACTTTATCATTTATGTTCGTTTTTCACCATTTTATAGCTACGAATATTATAAATACGGGAATGAACTTCCTATGATTTCGCCTTTCGCGACAATTATTTCAACTTCATATCATAAGTCATCTTATAATGTCGATATATCGTTGTCAAAAAAAAGAGATGCTGGGTCGCCATTTATCTAATGTTGGTTTAATATTAATATGCAATAGTTTCGTTTTGTATCTACTTTATGCCTACTTGTGTTATTGCTTACCTACTGGATCTCCTGAAGGAATCGAGTTTTCATCAATACTCCGTGTATACATTGGTAAAGTATAATTTTAAGAACATGACGATCTTGGTAGAGTAGTAATATAACAAACTATCTCACCTTCTAAGTAACCTTTACTACGGGCATCGCAGTTAACTTTGTAATGTCCTTGGTCTAGTTTATATCTATATGTCATTGCTTCTTTATTATTGCAGTTATATAAAGAAAAGAGTTAAAGGTTTTTAATTTTTCCCTCAGTTGGACGTATTGCCAGAAAAATGGCGAAACCTAGTAAAGTTGGCGACAGTAATGAAGAACAATGTAGCACCATTACAGGCAGCACAAGCCGCTTTAATAGCTAAACGAGTTGCACTTATCACCCTACGTCTCACAATGTACAGGGATCAGTTTAGATTAAAGGAGGTCAGTTTGTTTTTTTCCATTTTTAGAACAAATTTAATATCATTGTAGTTAACATAATTGATTTAAATCTGATAAATGGGATTAAATAGAAATATTTATAAAGTACAAGGACACTGAATAATTCCTTGACATTTAAATTCACTTTGTTTTGCAACCTTGAGTTACAATATTACTTCTTAAAACTTCTTAAGAATTATTCTTATTAATAATTCTTTTTAAAAATATAGGTGTTCTTAGAATCCTGTAAAGAGCCTTATCGACAAATCGATAGAGTAAATCAAGAGTTAATGGGTTTTGAGGAAATTGTCGATGGCTTGAAAAAATCTTGCGGATTATTCGATATTCAACCACCAGATGAGAAAAATCTTAAGCAATGTCGTAGAGAACTTAAACTAATTAAGGTAAAACTTGCACAATTATTCCAATCGACCTATTGCATTATATTTAACATTAATTTTAGAGATAGGTACACCTAGGTGCTAGCACCTATTTAGCAAATTTCTATTAGGAATACGACAATATTATTTATATTCTAATCACTAAATATAATTTTAGAATGCTTGTTAAACTGTGTTAAATTATGTATAATATTTATCAGCAACTCTGGGATTACTATTATTTGGTAATGGGGACTATTGAGTTTTGGAAAAAATCTCCATGGAAGAAAATTGATGCAGATGGTATGGATCAAGAATGTAAGCGTTTTACCAAAGATCTGCGTCAACTTGATAAAGATATGAGAGTTTGGTTAGTATTCTATTCTTATCTATCTTTAACAATTTTCGTTTTATAACAATAAAGACTTGTAATCAAAATGTTACTCAATAATGAAGGGAACCGTATATAACAATAGAAGCTACAATAAAGAATCTGATGACATCGCTACGAGCTGTGACTGATCTTCAGAATCCAGCAATTAAAGACAGACATTGGGTGGAGCTTATGATGGCAACTAAAGTAAAGTTTACATTTTACCTTTCTTAAATTTGTTTTTGTATTGAAGACATTGTAAATATTTTTTTTCTCACATAGAAAGCAGTTCATTCACACATCATGTCCATCGGTACAAAGCATGTATATAGTCCATCATTCATACGCACACACAGTGTACCAAGTCGTGTATCTCTACAAGATATTTTAGATGATTTCAAATCATTGGAGGATTTATTTGTTCATGTAGAACTAGTAGATAACATAAATAATAAAGAAGGACTTGAAGAAGTTCAAAGTGAGCAATATAATCAAATGCAAGATTTTAGAAGATTGAAAACTCAGGAGTGTATCAACGCTGGTATTAAAATTAGGAAGCTGAATAAACCATACACAATACAAGAAATGAAAGAAAACGGAATTGAATTGAAGCTTGTACGGAGACAATCATCTCATCAAAATTACAAAAATTGTTACGATGGCGCAGTTATATTGTCTGAATTTATTCTTTAGAATATTCTAGATCTATTATATGTTCTAAGTATAAAATGTTTATTATTTACATTACATATATATACATTAGTCAGGTAAGATACTGTTGTATAATATATTTCTAATAGAATTGTATTTTATGTTATATTCTTAATATTTCAGGTTAAATTCCACATAGATGACGATACAACATTAGCAGATTTGTTAGCTTTAAATCTTCACAAATATGAAGAGGAAGTAAAGACAATAGTAGATAAATCCGTAAAGGAAGCAGCTATGGAAAAGACATTAAAAGAACTGGAAGCTACTTGGGCAGTCATGGAATTTGATTATAGTTCTCATGATAGAACTGGAATTAAACTACCCAAAGCCAGCGAGGAATTAGTTGAAACACTGGAAGATAACCAGGTTTTACCATTTTTTTTAAATATTATGCTTTCGTATTCATTAACATGTCAAGGACTACAGTACTGTCTGTTTTACTCTAGTTCTGTTGCTTTTGAGAATAATATTTATCCTGAGAAGCAACGCCTTAACATTACTCAAATTTTGTACTCATAACATATCTACATTAAAGATTCATCTACCTAAATAAATTTAGACCAACTAAAACAAACAGCCTATTTTTTAATTAGCTGTTGTAATACCTAAAATAGTATTTTGAATTAATATTATTTAGAATCAAGTGCAAAACATGATGTCATCTAAGTTTATTGGCTACTACGAAACGGAGGCAACTGTATGGCAGAAGAAATTGGGAACAGCCGATGCGGTGATTGCGCTCTGGTTTGAGGTGCAACGCAAGTGGCAGTACTTGGAGAGTATCTTTGTTGGATCGGATGATATTCGCTCACAATTGCCTGAAGATTCAAAGAGATTTGATAACATTGACAAAACATTTAAGGCAAGATTTTAATACCTACATATAACAATTTTAAATTCTAGTATTTTCCCGTTCCTATTAAAATTTACTTGTTCCTATAATAAAAAAAACAAGTTTCTTTTTAATCATTTGAATTATCTATAATTTAGGTAATTTTATTTTTATGGGGAGTTTTTCATACAGGAGCTGTTACGAGATATAGGTGCAACTCCTAACGTGGTGCAAGCTACTAATAAACCAGGTCTTCTAGATAAGCTTGAAGAATTAATGAAAGGACTCAATCTTTGCGAAAAGGCGCTTAATGATTATCTTGAGACTAAACGTTTGGCATATCCACGTTTTTACTTCGTTTCATCGGCGGATTTGCTGGGTATGATCTTAGTACTGTTGTGTTTTTATGAATAGAATCACGTTAAGCAAAATATTACTAGGTTGAGTAGCACTACATCGAAAACTTCGTCTGCAACAATGATGTACAGTTATACTAATTGCCTAAGTTTGCTAAGAGTAATACACAATGTTTAGTAAACATAAGTTTACAAATGTCTCAGATATTTTGTCAAATGGGAACAATCCACCAGCGGTATGTCGTCACCTCAGCAAACTCTACGATAATCTAGCGAAACTTGTATTCCCCAAGCCTGGTAGTAAGCAAGCTATTGAAATGATATCCAAAGAAAATGAAGAACATGTGCCTTTCAAAGCACCTTGTTGTGATTGCTCTGGAAAGGTGAGTTGTTAGGATAGAATGTTTGATAATATTTTGATATGCCGATCCTATATTAGTAAATATTATAATAAGAACACAACAGAACAGCATTTGAACGTTGTAATATCAAGTCCGTATCAGTAGGTACAATTGTTTGAAGGAATAATGTTTTCAGGTAGAATTATGGCTAAATCGTGTGACCGATTGCATGCGATACACGCTTCGTGACATATTTGAACATAGTGTGAAGTCATATGAGGAAAAGCCCCGCGACGAGTGGGTATTTGATTGGCCGGCACAACCCGCTTTAGTTGGTACGCAGATCTGGTGGACTACCGAAACCAACCAGGCTTTTGAGAAGCTTGAAGAAGGTAAAAGTTTTTTTAAAGATAACATAATACAATAAATGTTTTTAAAATTATGTATTCTATTCCGTAATCTGGATAAAGGTTTCAATTACGACTCTATAACATAATTTTCTGAATGCATCATTTCTAACAGGTTATGAGAACGCCCTGAAAGATTACCAGAAAAAACAAATAGCACAGCTAAATGCTCTCATTGTATTGTTGTTGGGCGACCTGACAGTAGGAGATCGTCAAAAGATTATGACAATATGTACCATTGACGTACACTCTAGAGACGTCGTCGCTAAACTTATAATCTCTAAAGTAGAGACCTCTAATGCTTTCCAATGGCAGAGTCAACTAAGGTAATAAAGTTTAGTCGTATCATTTCCAAGTCGTATTAATATATGAATCCCGACATGTAAACATTAATATGTATGTGTTTAATTATAATATAACTTATTTTAAAGTTGGTTTATTTTGTCGTGAATTAATATATTTTTTGTGGGCAGGCATCGCTGGGACATGAATTTAAATAACTGCTATGCGAACATTTGTGACGCGCAATTCCTTTATGATTACGAGTACTTGGGAAATACGCCGCGTCTCGTAATCACTCCTTTGACTGACCGTTGTTATATCACACTCACCCAGGTACTTCAAAACGTAATACACTGTAGTACAATGTATAAATAGATCATTAAAAATTAATTATATTCTAAATTCAGACTTATTTAAAATTGCCTAACTAATATGGAGAATTTATTCTCGTAGAAGTCTAAATGAAAACAATTTTTTAAACTATGGGTTCTATTTATAATAACAACATTATTTGTAATGAAAACAATTATTATTTCTTTGTTAATGGAGGACACAATACAATGTATAATTGATTGTTTTCTAGAGTCTGCATTTAATTATGGGTGGTGCTCCGGCCGGTCCTGCTGGTACTGGCAAGACAGAGACTACTAAAGATTTGGGAAGAGCACTTGGAATTATGGTTTACGTATTCAATTGCTCTGAGCAAATGGACTACAAGTCCTGCGGAAATATTTATAAAGGTCTGTAACGACATGTATATAACGAATGAAATGAAGTTTATAAGAACTGAAATAGAATAATAATTACCAACATCGAGAACACATCTATATAGATAAATAAAATTGGAGTGTCTGTTTGTAATATTTAAATAACCGTTTTTTACTACATTCATATGAATATAAATATGATACATACACCAAAATAACGTTTGTTACAATTTTTGTCTGTCTGTTTGTTCCGGTTAATCTCTGTAATGGCTGGACCGATTTTAACGGGACTTTTTTTGGCAGATAGCTGATGTAATAAGGAGTAAATTAGGCTACTTTTATTTCAGAAAAATAATGTTAAATTCCACGCGGACGAAGTCGCGAGTATAGCTAGTTTTAACTAAAATTTAAACGTAACATCATTAACATTGATAATTAAATTATATAACACGTAGACTCGATAATTTAAAATATCTATTATCTTAGGTTTGGCTCAAACTGGCGCATGGGGTTGCTTCGATGAATTCAACAGAATTTCTGTAGAAGTGCTTTCTGTTGTGTCCGTTCAAGTAAAAAGTGTTCTAGACGCGATCAAAACAAAAAAGAAAAAGTTTGACTTCATGGGAGAGTTTATTTCATTAATACCAACTGTTGGTATGTTCATTACAATGAATCCTGGATATGCTGGGCGAACAGAATTGCCAGAAAACTTGAAGGCTCTTTTTAGGTATACAGAATTACTTGTGTACCCAAGAATATTGTATATATTCTTCGGTCACAAGTAATAATAATTAATTGTTAGAAAACTTTTCGACAGAGTGCGATATCTCTACAATTGGATATTATAAAATAACATATTTACTCTTAACAGACCATGTGCTATGGTGGTGCCAGATTTTGAACTGATCTGTGAAATTATGTTGGTGGCGGAAGGCTTCCAGGAAGCTCGCCTTCTGGCGCGCAAGTTTATTACTTTGTACATGCTCTGCCGTGAGCTACTATCCAAACAAGATCACTATGATTGGGGTTTGAGAGCTATTAAGTCTGTGCTCGTCGTTGCTGGATCATTGAAGGTTTAGTTTCTGTTCAGATACAAATTCAAATCTATACATTTTTTTATTAGCTTTACTACATTCGCTATAATCTACTACTATTTTAGCGAGGTGATCGCCTTAGGCCTGAGGATCAAGTATTAATGAGAGCCTTGCGAGATTTCAACATTCCCAAAATTGTGACGGACGACACTCCTGTTTTTATGGGATTGATTGGTGATTTATTCCCAGCTCTCGATGTGCCTAGGAAACGTGATTTTGACTTTGAGAAAAGTTTAGTAGAAGGGGCGTTGTCAATGAAATTGCAACCTGAGCCCGGATTTATTTTGAAGGTAAGCCAAAGCTAGCTAGCATTTACAGGTAGATGCTTCATTTTTGTTTCTCAAAAAATAAACTAAAGTTAAAAATATAAAGGATCAATATGAAGATAAACCTAGGTTATTGATTGTAAAAATTCATTTCAAAATCAATTTATTTTTACTGAAAATATCAGATATAAATAAAATAAAATTGTTGTTTTCTAACATACTAGTTAGAGAGTGTAACTAGTCTAACATACTAGTTAGGTTGCTGAACATATAGTAAGTCAATCTAATAATAATTACTTGATTTTTGGAATGATGCAGAAATAATGTAATTATGATTTTAGATGGTTCAATTAGTTGAACTATTTGCCGTAAGACACTCCGTATTTATTATCGGATTTGCGGGCACCGGCAAATCTATGGTGTGGCAATGCTTGAACAAGACTTATCAAATGCTGAAACTAAAACCGTTTTACAACGATTTGGATCCAAAAGCAGTCACTAATGATGAGTTGTTTGGAATTATTAATCCAGCTACTAGAGAATGGAAGGACGGCTTGTTTTCAACAATTATGAGAGATATGGCTAATATGCCTGGAGATGGACCAAAGTGGATAGTGCTGGATGGTGATATTGATCCCATGTGGATAGAGAGTTTAAACACTTTGATGGATGATAATAAAGTTAGTAAGAAATTTGTAGTACTTTAAATTAGCTTATTAATAATACTTTATAAAAGTTTCAAGATATGTTTGCCGTGATTAATATAGAACAAGTTAGATATTATTTTCCAATAATCATTTTAAGCTCTATCTATTTAAAAACTTATAATATTAAATTTTATATTTTGATGTATTTACGGGAATTTTATTGCAAAAGGTAAATTACACATTAATGCATATAATTATAATATATTTTTATTGTAAGGTGTTAACGTTGGCAAGTAACGAACGTATCGCGTTAACCAAGTCAATGCGTCTCCTTTTTGAAATCTCAAACCTGCGAACTGCTACACCGGCTACAGTTTCGCGAGCTGGTATCCTTTACATCAACCCCCAGGATTTGGGATGGAACCCGTAAGAATATTTTTTATGAGTATTTATACGTAGGTTAGAAAAATACTATCTGTACCGATTAACATATTTGCAAGAATGTTCAAAAAACTTTATATAGTGGAAATATAGTAGTTTCGTTTTTACTCTTTGTTATAATACTTCATCTCTGGCGTATATCACTTTGGTACCTACTTATTTTATAGACAGTTTGTGTATAAGATCTTTAGAATGGGTTACTGCAGACCTTTGTTTTACTACATTGCAACAAAATTGTCATAGGTTGGGATTAATTTTTCACTATAAGGAACATAAAATAGAGTTCACTACTAACATGTATAATTTCGCTAGCTTCGTAGCATCTTGGATCGACACAACTCGCAATGACGAATCTGAAAAAGCAATGTTGACGGTGATGTTTGACAAATACATTCCATCTCTTCTCGAGTCATGCAAGAAGTATAAGCGCATCACACCACTCACTGAGCTACAGCAGATACAACTCACGTGTTACTTACTCGAGTGTTTCCTTAACAAGTCTTTACTACCTTCAGACTGCCCCAAGGAATGGTAATTAACTTGTTTATTAATCTCCCTGCTCTTTGGCTCAACTTCAACTTTGTGAAAATCAAATAAAATTCGCATGCGATAAAGGAACTTTAATGGTACCAAAAAAAAATGATCGTGGTACTAAATGATTTAGTTTAGTACCACGACCTTTCAATCCTTAGATATGTGCCTACCTTCAAGTGGGCTATGCTGTGCCCTTGCTTACATAATAAATTATATAAGCAAGGGCACAGCATAGCCCAATGGTACAGATTTATGTAACCAATTATTGATGCTGATTAAAAACATAATTATGCCATGTATTAATATAGTATTATATTTTAGGTACGAGACATATTTCGTTTTCTCCATTGTATGGGGATTTGGTTCCGGTCTGTTTCAAGATCAACTAGTAGATTGGCGCAATGAATTCAGCAAATGGTTCTGTAATGAATTCAAACAAATCAAGTTTCCTTCAAATGGAAACGTATTCAGTTTCTTTATAGATCCAGAGACGAAAAAGTTTTTACCGTGGTCAGAGAAAGTAGAGGCTTTTGAGCTTGACCCCGATCTACCGTTGCAGGTATATATATTGTAGTAGACTGGTTTTAGGCAACAAATGGACTTTGTTCTCATTATTGATGATAAATGTTGTGTCACAAAAGCACCTTATTCCAATCTTGGGAACATTAATATGGCTCGAATATGGAAGTTTACTCTACCGATTAATTAATAATGATCAATAGGCGACAATATCTTATGACAGACTCTATAAAAAATAAAAGTAATTTTACTTTGACGTTCAAAATTATAGGGTCGTTTAGATATGGAGAAAAGAGAGTATAGGCTAAAAATATGAAAGGATTCATTCATATTTCACAGACCGTTCGTTCGTATCAGTAAAATAAAAAAAAATTCGTAAAACCTGTTAATATGTAGATGAAATTTTTGTGAAATACTGGAAATTGAAATTAACAAAATTCGAGTTATTTCAAATTAAATTTGTATAATGAGCTTTTATAAATTAATATAAATATCAAAAAGTTGCAAAATACAAAGGTATGTAATGTATCAGTATATGTCAATATCTTTTTTTTCTAGTCTTGCTTGGTGTCTACCTTTGAAACTACACGAATTCGATTTTTCATGGATTTACTAATTGATAAAAAAAAGCCAGTTATGTTAGTTGGCAGCGCCGGTAGTGGGAAGACAGTCAGTTTCGCAGCCAAACTTAATTCACTGCCGGACTCCTACGCTATTACTAACGCAGCGCTTAACTTCTATACTACTTCTGGTAATTGTTTTATATTTTATACAGTTTTTACTGCATTTTATTAATGATTTTTTTATTAAACATAATCATCCTGATGATAGCAATTAGTCAAACAGGTTTCGTCAATAGACTGTCCTGGTTATGGTGACCCTAATATCTAACTTTATGTGCATAAGATGTGATCAACCGAATTTTAACTTCAACGTCATTTTTCTTATATAAATAACTAGCTGTACCCGCGACTTCGTCCGCGTAAAATAGTGACCTTGACCAAATAATAAAAAAATATTTAGTAATCTAACCCAATAAGACAACGAAATTACATGCAGGATTTCATTTAACTCAATCCACAGCCTAAAAACTAAGTTTCAAGCTTTTAGCTTTGAAAATGACGATATTTCCTTACCTTTCAGCTCCCTTTTCAACCTCCTTACAACTCCTTATTCGCAGTAAAAAGTAACCTATGCCTTTTCTTAATCAATTTATGTATGAATATCGACATATACATGCATAAACTGCGCGCGCAGTTTCGCATGCTTATCCAAATGACGATTCTTTTATACAACCTTGCATCTCCCCTTGTGTAGTGTAGTGTAGGTTGGACTCCATTTTCCGCAATTGGCCTCCCATTCGGGCCGTTGTGCGTGTAGAGCCAGGCTACTAAAGTAGCCAGCCAAGCTCCTCCCAGAAGCGCAGAAGTCTCCTGGTATCTACGCAGGCTTCACGGAGCGACCTCACCGTTCCGAGGATTTGATTGCGTTGTGTGGGTGGTCACTGCTTCGCACTCCAGGATTACGTGAGCGGCCGTTTCCTCGGCTACAAAGCAGCCCCGGCATAGGGGACTGTCTGTAGCACCTATAGTGTACAGATGTTTGTTTAAGGGACAGTGGCCCGTCATTGTCCCTATCATTATTTTTATGTTATGCCTGTCCAGATTTAGTAGGCGTTTTGTCATTCGTTAATTAGTTCTGGGAATTGCCACTTTTGATTGTTTGCAATCGGTGGTTTGTTCCCATCTTTGGTTTTGTATCTCAGTGGATCTTTGGCGAATCCAGGATCGAAATTGTGAGAATGGTATTGGCAAGTACGGGAAGGGGCCTGCTACCGTCGTGCCTGATCCTCTTCTCGCCAACTCGTCCGCGGCATCATTTCCATATGATCCACTATGCCCTTTTATCCACTGGATGGTTACACCGTTGTGCTCTGCCACTTTATCCATGATAATGTGACATTCGATTATTAATCTGTTGTTTGATTTCCTGTTCTGTAGTGCTTTTAGCACGGCTGCACTGTCCGATATAAATTTTATGTTGAAGTTGTTGACACCTAACCTTTGCACTGTTCGTGCTGCCTCAGTCAGGGCAACGCATTCACATTGAAAAATCGAACTGTGTGCACCGAGTGGTATGTATAAATTCATGTTGAGGTCAAGGGAGTGTGCTCCAGCTCCTGAACCGATTTGTATTTTGCAGCCATCTGTGTATATGCGTAGTTCATTTACTGCAGATTGGTCTTGTTCCTCCGGATTCATTTGTATCTGGTATTTTCTGTTAAATGAATGATATGTTTGAGTTCTGTCACACGGAGCGGCAATCAAAGGTTCGTGTTCGATTGCTTGGTTCAGGATGTAAGTGTGAGAACTATTATGGTTTTTGCCCCATAGACCAAGATGGTATAGTCTTATGGCAGCTATGGCTGCCTCCTGTTGTATGTATAAATCTAGGGGTGTTATGTTGAGGGATATTTCAATTGCTGTTGTTGGGCAAGTCTCTGAAAGGACCTTGGTTTGTTGATTGTGATCGTAAGTTTCTACCTTGTCCACCAAACCAAGGCCCCGTACACGAGCATTGGTCTTATCACTGCTGTATATAGCCAGTGTTATTTTTGGTGTAATACCCCACTTGTTTCCTAGCATCTTTCGGCATTGATAAAATGCTATGGTACTTTTGTTAATTTTGTGGTCAAGATGTTTGTTCCATAGGAGTTTACTGTCTAGTATAACTCCCAGGTACTTGACTTCTTCTTTTAGTATGAGGTCTGTGTTAAAGAGTTTCGGTATCCTGAAGGTACCAGGAGCTCTTTTGTTAGTAAACATGATTAGTTCTGTTTTGGAAGGATTTACCGAGAGTTCGTGGTTTTTACACCATCTCTCTAGAGTTCTGAAGGCTTCTCTCATGCGGTCACATAAAGTTCCCTCAAAGTTTCCTGTTATAAGTATAGGAATATCATCAGCGTAACCTACCGTGTAGAGGTCGTTGACATTGAGCTCCTCAATGAGTTCGTTAACAACTAGGTTCCAAAGAAGAGGTGATAGGACCCCTCCTTGTGGACATCCCTTGCTCACGATACCGCGTGTGGTAGTGTTTACGGTAAACTGAATTGCACGATTCTTTAGCATGTTCTTTATCCATTCTATGATAGTTAAAGGTACTCCATGTATGGCAAGAGCCCGGCTTATGCTGGTAAAATTTGTTTTATCAAAGGGCCCTTCGATGTCTATAAAGGCACCTAGTGTTGGCTGCTTTGAGTATAACGAGTTACCAATTCGGGTTACTACGCTGTGGAGTGCTGATTCCGTTGATTTGCCTTCGCTGTAGGCATGTTGGTTAGAGTGAAGTGATTTGTTTATGGACACAAGGTCTCTGATTTCTTTGTCGCAAAGTCTCTCCAAAGTTTTTAGTAAAAACGATGTGAAACTAATTGGTCGAAAGGATTTAGCCTGCGTGTAATCCTTTCGACCAATTAGTCTCTCATCGTTTTACCAACCAATTAGTCAAACCTCTGCCTGGTTTTGGAATGAAGATTATTTTCACTTCGCGCCATTTCAAAGGTATATATCGGTGTGCCAGACATGCTCGAAAGAGCTGAACGAGTTGTTCGGCTATTATGTCCCCGCTCCATCTTAGGAGGGCCGGAAAGACACCATCTAGTCCCGCTGCTTTGAAAGGCAGGAATGTGTTGATTGCCCATATTAGTTTTGCATTTCCCCTTTCAGCTCCTTAGAACTTTTCACATTAAAAAGTAGCCTATGTCCTTTCTCGGGGTAGACTATATGTATACCAAATTTCATTTAAATCGATTCAGTAGTTTTGACGTGAAACCGAGACAGACAGACAGACTTACTTACACATTTATAATATTACTAAGTATTTATGAATGTGGTTCCCCATCCTCATCTTTTGCGCAGTAGTTATAGAGTAACTGTGTTGACAGCAAACAAATTAATTACATTTGTTGCATTTTTTAGAATATTTATTATCATTTCCAATAATTATTGTTTTGATTATTATTTCTTATGTTTTAACATTTTAAGATAATTCTTAGAAGGAAAAAAATGAAAGTTATAAAGAAAGAACTAAATATTTGTTCAATTTTGACCCAATTTCAGTGTGAGGTGAAGGTTAAATAATTTGATTCCCCGTATTCCAATCATTCATTTAATCAATACATTTTTATAGAATAGAATAGAATAGAATTGTGTTTTTCCATCTTTTGCCAAAACATAAAGACATTCCGGTTTTGAAACACGTGAGCATGCCACATAGAGTTTTTTTTTTGTGGATGATAATGGAATGGTGTACCAGCCTGCGCTAACGGTTTACGCTGGCGGGGCACCAGTGGAGGATGATAAGATGAGCATGAGGTCAGATCAGTTAGCCTATCGTGACAAATTCACCAGGAATTTAACACGATGGTTTCCAGGGGGAACCGCGTGGAGGTCGACCTGACAAGGTACATTGCTAGCAATGGAGTTATCAATCCACATTACTAACAATCCTTCCCCCCTTGCCACATAGAGTTGCCCATGGGTAAAACACTTCTTTTCTAAATGTACACCTGCAACTTTAGGCCTCTGTCCTTGTGCTTTATTAGCAAATTCTGGTTTAAGGGGAAACTGTACTCTTTTAAAATTAAATGGCAAATCAGTCGGAATTATTGGAATACGGGGAATCAAAATATTTTCTCCTTTTGCCATTCCAGACATGATTGAGGCTTTTACAATATTGTGTACTAAATGTGTAATTTGAAGCCGCGTACCATTACATAGCCTTGGCGTATCCTGATTACGCATTAAAAGAACTGGAACACCAACTTTCAGCCTCAATTTATGGGAAGGCACTCCTGATAATTCTAAGGAATTGAGAAACTCTATAGGGTATGATGTGACTTGTTCAGTGTCCATAACATTGTCTACTGAGAAGTATTCGACAATATCACCCTCCTCGTCTGACATAATTTGTTCATTTATTTTATTAACTATTTCATTAGTCGGCGCCAAAATTGCCCTTTCACACAGCCATTCTCGATTGCCCATATTTATTTGAAGATCACGATATACATGATTTTTTAGGTGCTCTGTGCTCTCAACAATTTGATAGAATTCACGGCTCAGTGTAATCATACCGTTGCTGTCAGTTTGCATACAATCTTCTCCGATTTTTAGAAGAGCAGCTGCATATTGACCTGCTTCAGAATCATTGTGAAGTTGTACTGGTATATTTGTAGTGAGATAAAGTTTTTTTAAGTATGCCCGTAATACAGATGCTTTCAAACAGGCATTTATTTCATCTGCATTATTTCACTCTTCCGGTTATTACTAGAGGTACGCAAGTACCTCTAGTAATAACCGGAAGAGTCTGTCTGAAGTCACCAGCTAAAAGTACCACAATCCCTCCCATGATATCTTAGTTACCTTTAATATCCTTCATTGTGCGATCCAGTGCTACTATTGCTCTTTTGTGGGACATCGTACATTCATCCCAAACCAACAGCTTACACTGCTGTAACATTCTTCTGCGTTCACTGCTTTTGCTAATATTACATACTAGCATTTCCTCATTAACTAAGTTCAGTGGTAGTTTTAGAACTGAGTGCGCTGTTCGTCCCCCACTCAGTAGCGTAGCAGCTATTCCAGAGGAAGTTACTGCAACCGCAACTCCTTTTTCTTTTCGGATTTGGGCTAATAATAAATTTAAAAGATAGGTTTTGCCAGTGCCTCCTGGAGCATCTAAAAAGAACAAACATCCTTGGCTACTGTTAACTTTTTGAATTATAATGTCAAAAATGATTTTTTGCTCTGAATTTAAAAGTGGAAGAGCTTCTGCTATTTGTCGCATTAAAGAAACAGCATTATATTCTAGTTCCCGAATTAAATCACTACTAACTTCTCCAATTCTTTGTGGTCTGCTCATTCCAAAATCAGATAATTTTTTTCCAGAAATAGTAGTCACTTGATCTTCAACTTTTGTTAAGGCGACATTGTAAATTAAATCACTGTATGAAGCATTCGGGTTCTGTTCTTGCAATCTGTGTAAAATATCATACGTCATATAATTTTTATACTTTTCCCACAATTCTTGTGGATTTGAAAGTCCACATGCCGCTATTAATATGGCCTTGGGCGCAGATTTGAATTGTGCGGCATCTTCTAGAGTTATATCCCACTGATTATCAGTCTCTAATAAACCTCTTGCTTCACATGCCCCTCGATATAACGAAAATTCTTGATTAGTGAGCTTTTTAAGATCTTTGAAAGAGGTTGGTCCACGCACATGGTGTAAAAGCATTCTTAAACAAAAACATTCCATATTACTAACATGGACCGTATATACTCGTCCTAAAGCATCTCCAAATTTGACACCAGGACAGTTCTGAACAGGTACTCCTTGTATTCGGCGTTTCCATTCTCTCCTTGTCGTGTTCCAAGTGTAATATCTCGGTACATCAACATAGAGAAGAGTTCGTGTAAATTCACCTTTGGTACAGAGGTCAAACAAAGCAGTAAGTGTAGTTTTTGGAGGAGACGATAATCTTTCTCGAAATTTATTTTCATTAAAGTAGACACGTTCACCATTTTCGAGGTGCACATTGAGGTATGTGACGGTTGGATGCCTCTCGTGTAATGGGAATCCCAAGAGACGCCACACAGCTTCGTTGCTATTGACATAACGACCAGATTGATATGTACGTACTTTGGCACTATACATGGCACTGAATAAAATATTTTTCTTTCTTTCTTTCTTTCATCTATAGCATTAACGGCTTCTGTGTTTCTGAAATTGAAAATAGCTTGGTCGCTACCTTTATTAATATTCTTGCAAATATATTTAATAGCGCGCACTGAACAAAATATTTAACGCCTATACAAATGTTGAGGCTTGACATTTGTATAGGCGTTAAATATTTTGGACAAAATAGGCGAATAAGGAACAACCCAACTATTATCTACAGCCACGTAACTACCATTTCGGAGTTTTACAGATGATGTTCGACCTCCGTCTGATGGTGGTCTTCTCCGATACAGCGGATATCCGTTATCACTGTGGATAGTCTCTTTAATAAGCTTGCGAGGATATTTTTTAGTGCATTTGCCATCCTTCATGCAAGGGCATTAAGAAGGCAGGGCCGCATGGACCATGAATCATATTTTTAATAATTATTGCATGGAGTGACATGTCATCATTTGGATCCGGAATTTCAGCGCTGATGATTTTATCTATTTCATCAGGTCTCAACTTTCTTTTAGCCACACTAAAATATGCACTTGTGGTAGGCCGCGCTTTTGCCATACTACTGAATACATAAAACACAATACTTTTTTGAATATTTTTCCTTTGTTAATAAGAGTAATTAACTTTTTAACTTTCAATGTAAAAACTCTCGCAACTATATCGTGTCTATTCACTGCCCTTTGTCCCAGTAGCAACTCATCAACTATTTCAGCCCAACTTGGGTTACATGTGAAAGTGATAAATAAATCAGGGTGACCATATGCAAAGGCGTCTTGAGTGTATTCATGCAAATATCTGGGGCTATTTACAAACGAAGACGGTAAAATAACCATTTTACCTAATTAGGATTAACATTATCATCATTTGCTACAGCATCTTGAAGATGAATGTAGTTCTCCGCTCTTAATTTACTTTGATTTCATGATATATAACGTAATCGTTCGCTTTCAACTTTTACGTACTTATCTACATAAAACTGGTTAGCCAGTTGTCTGCATCGTGATACTAAATTGAAATCATTTTCTCGAATCATTATACGATAAGCATAAAAATCCATGCAAGATATTTTTTTGTTGGGTAAGGGCAATCCAGTCACAGGACTAAGTTGAGGTATTTGAAAGTAATAGCCCTCCTGACCCCTTGCTGAATATTAGCGGATATTGTAGAGCGTCGTAAAATTTGTGTGTGTCTGGTACCCTGGTTAATGTATTATTACGGGTGTGTAAAATAATATCACGGGAAGCAAACTGTTCGCCAGATACCACGGCTGCGACTTCATTAATTAATGGTGCATTATACCGTCTTTCATGTTCCCCACTTAACGCAGTTTTAAAAGTTTTGATCAAGCTGTTATGATCGTGCAACATTCTTTGAATTTTTATAACGATATCTCTTTCAATATCTTGAATATTTTGACACCTGCAATCAACTTCGCCATTTTCGTCTCATATAAAGTAAATTTATAAAAATTTTGGCTGATCTATAATAGATCTGTCTTTGGATCGTAAATGTTGTGGAAAATCCGGGCATAACAACTTCATTATCTACCCCAAATGACGTCATTTGAAAACAACAATTGTATTTTTTATTTTGTTCAAAAAAACGCCGTGATTCGTTACTGTCGTACATAAGCAAGGATTTTAGAGGTTCCTTTGGCTCACCAAGGGATGGAACTGAAATTTTACCACCAGAACAACACATACCCGGAGTTTCCTCTTTCCATTTTAGTGCATCACAATGTGAGCACTTTTTATCCATTCGCCCTATAACAATTAATTGATGATTAATATAATCAATCAAAGGATCATAACCAAAAGCAGCGTCTTTAAATGCCTCCCACGTACTTCGTGTAAATAAACTTTTCCTTTGTGACTGCCGTTCAGCATTGAAAATACGTCTTCGTAGTAATTCTTCATGGAACTCTGCAGCAATCAATGACGCATGACGCTCTGCATCTAAAAGCTGATGTACTCGAGTTTGTTGTATTGTTTCAGCAGCCCTTTGAGATGCGTGATGCTCGGCATCTAAAAGCTGCCGCGCTTGACTTTTCTCCTCAGTCTCAGCAGCTCTTTGTGATGCGTGACGCTGAGTATCTAAAACTCGCCATGCTTGGTTTTCCTCTTGTATCTCAGCAGCCCTTACAGATGCGTGACGCTTAGCATCTAAAAACCGCCGCGCTAGACATTCCTTCTCAGTCTCAGTAGTTCTTTGAGATGAATGACGTTCAGCGTCTAATATCCGCCGCCCTTGACTTTTATCCTCAGTCTCAAGAGCTCTTTGAGATGCGTGACGCTCACCATCTAAAAACCGACGCGCTAGGCATTCCTCATCACTCTCAGCAGCTCTTTGAGATGCGTGACGGTCAGCATCTAAAAACCGCCGCGCTTGATTCTGCTCTTCTGTCTCAGCAGCTCTTCGAGATGCATGCAGCTCGGCATCTAAAGTTAAACGGCTTTGAGTGTGCTCTACAGACTCTTGGCTTCTAGCAATTTTTTTAGTGCGAGCTCCGCTAGAACTACGCGACAGATTAGATTTGTGTTTTCGAGGCATATTATTAGAATAAAAACAATGTAACTGAACAAAAGACTGTTCAAACACACACCTAACTAACACACACGAATCAAAATGTAAACCTCCTGATTAGAAAGATATTATTAATAAAACAAATTAGCAAAACATTTAAAACTACACTTTATATTATTTTTGACAGTAAACCTAGAAAAAAAAACTTAATTTAAAATACTTATATTTTTTAAGACGTAAATAACTCAAAAGATTATGATAACTATGTATTACGAAAATACACACGCAAAATTTTGTAAAATTAATGAAAACAATGATATTTTACAATGATATTATTCACAAAAATAAACAAAACAAATAATAATGACAAAGAAAATAATAATAAACAAAACAAATAGTAATAATATTGCATAACTTCCAATTAAAAAATAATAACGTTAAGACAACCCAAAATTCTAGTCTGGAAATGAAAAACAACATAAGAGGGCAACGGAATAATAATAATATCAAAGAATAGTATCTCAAAGCTGAATGTTATAATTTTACAATCGTGTATATTTAAATAATGAAGAAAACGAAATGATATCGAGTTTCAACAACCATACAGTGTCATCTAGTATTCGTTTTGGAACTAAATCACGTAAACTATATTTACATACAGAAAATCATTGTCAAATATTTAACGTAACTGATATACTATACTACTTTAATATAAATATATTTATAACTAACACTACAGTGACACTCTCAACAATATCTAACAAAATTCGCAAGTATTGAAAATTACGATAATTCCGCACAAATTCATCTTCCCTTTCAAACCCTGACAGACAGGTAGACAGAGTTATTTTCACATAAGGATAAAGTAACCCAAAAAAGCCAAAGAAAAAAGTTTCATCGTTCTAGCTTCATTAATGACAAATTGCCATAAAAACTTTCATCCCCTAATTTATTTTAACCCCCTAAAGGAATTTTTTTAGAAACTTTGTATGTCATATTTATTTATATTTAATCAACAGCATCAAAATAGATTTCAGGCTTCTAGCTTAAAAATGACGAATTTAAATAAAAACATTCTTCCCTTATTTTATTTAAGGGTAAAAATTTAACAAACCTTTAATCTTATATTTATTTAAGTATATTTAATCAACAGCCTCAAAAATAAGTTTCAAGCTTCTAGCTTTAAAAATGACGATTCTTCCATACAACCTTTCACCCCTCTATCAAACCCTTACAACCCTTTTTTCGCATTAAAAAGTAGCCTATGTCCGTTCTCCGGGTCTAGACTATCTGTCTACCAAATTTCATTTAAATCGGTTCAGTAGTTTTGACGTGAAAGCGAGACAGACAGACAGACAGACAGACCGAGTTACTTTCGCATTTATAATATTAGTAGGGAAAGTAAGGAATATTAGTAAGGAAGTAAGGATAAGGATAAATATTTTTCGAAGTTAAATAATCAGAGCTTCTGCCCTATCTTTTTAACTTGTATTTATAACAAAGTACATTTAGATAAAATAATTAAAAGCGACAACTTCTGAAAATAAAAAAAAACATTTACTTATGACAAAAATGTACAATTCCAGTTATTTTACCAAACATGTTATGTACAGAGATGCTCCAGAAAGTGTTGGAAAAGCCATTAGAGAAAAAGTCGGGTCGCAATTTCGGACCGCCAGGAAGCAAGTTTATGATCTACTTCGTGGATGATTTCAATATGCCCGAAGTAGATACGTATGGTACTGTGCAACCACATACGCTTATTAGACAATTCATGGATTACAAACATTGGTGAATAATTATATTATTTCAATGCAAAATATTAAGACTTTTATTATCGAAGTTTCTATAAAATACATTTTTTTTAAGGTACGACAGACAGAAGTTGACATTAAAGGATATCTCGAATTGCATGTTTGTATCTTGTATGAATCCTACTGCAGGGTCCTTCACCATAGACCCTCGACTACAAAGACATTTCTGCACGTTCGCTGTCAGGTATTATGGAAAATATTTCCATATAGCTGTATTAAATTTTTGTCTACTATTACTTTAGTATTCAAATATCAATACACCTAAATTAATATTAGTTATGACTAATTAGAGTATTTCTAAAACAAATTTCCCTACAGCTTCCCAGGTCTAGATGCTTGCTTCCACATCTACAAACAGATATTGTATCAACACGTAAGCAATCCGCTAAACAAGTTCCCTCTGCCGGTACAGCGGTATACGGAGCCACTAGTAAACGCAGCACTCGCGCTCCACAATAAACTTGCGTCCACGTTCCTACCAACTGCCATAAAGTTCCATTATATTTTCAATCTTAGAGATTTATCCAATATATTTCAGGTATGCATTGAAAATTTAGTAGTTACCTATAGCAATGTTCCTGTAGATGTGTAGACAGTGTCCTCTGTATTTACATACTTACAAAATCAATTAAAGGATGCTTGGAGTTAAAATTACTTTATTGTTGTATCAATAATAAGTTTAATTGTAGTTATTTGGTCGTATTAATTTATGTGCCATTAATGACACTAAAATATATGTACTTCTTTTATGACAGAATTTTTTTTGGTAACTATACCTATTATATTAGTGTACCTACTAGGTACTCGGCCCGGCTTCGCACGGGTGTACATTTATTATATATATAAACCCTCCTCTTGAATTACTTTATCTATTAAAAAACCCGCTTCAAAATCCGTTGCGTAGTTTTAAAGATTTAAGCATACATAGGGACATACAGCGACAGCGACTTTGTTTTATACTATGTAGGTAATGATATACGCTGCTTATTATAATAAAGTAAAACTACAGGATAATACGTCTTAGTCCTCTAGAACCTTCTAACCATTGCAGGGTATTCTATTTACAACAGGCGATGCTATCAAACAACAATCAGAACTAATTAGATTATGGATGCACGAGGCTACACGTGTATATTCAGATAAGCTCGTTGACGGTTCTGACAATGAAGCTTTCCACAAACTCATCGTGGAGGTTATAAAGAAAAACTGTGAGGTGTGCTATGTTATACCGTGTTTTTTAATTTACTTGATTAATTAATAGGAAACATATATCCAATTTTGTCTGCATACAATTTATATTCTCTCGCTATCTTTTTTTGTTGCAAGTATGTAAATTATAAATTTACGAAAATTTAGTCCTTTAACTCAAATAATTTTTACTGCATATTGAATGTTTAATAAAACGATTGCTTAGAGCTTTATTTTATATTATATAGTTTCAATAAAATTGTATTCCGACTTGACAACTATGTTATTAACGCAGGATTATGACGAGAACGTTGTATTTGAGAAGCCACTCATATACTGCCACTTCGCCGAAGGCATTGGTGATCCCAAGTACTTCCCCATTAGAGATTGGCCGCAGATTAAGAAATTACTAGATGAATCACTTTCCGGATACAATGACTTAGTTGCTACTATGAACTTAGTATTATTCGAGGATGCCATGTATCATATTTGCAGGTAATGTTTTATATCTCAATAATCATTAAGAATCACCCATAATACCTTGTATTCCATTTTAGTAAAATATACTTGAAATGTCTTAGGATCAATCGTATCCTCGAAGCTCCGCGAGGCAACGCATTGTTAGTCGGCGTGGGTGGTTCAGGAAAACAATCATTGTCTAGATTGTCGGCCTTTATCTCCTCACTCGAAGTATTCCAAATACAGCTGAGAAAAGGATATGGCATAAACGATCTCAAAGTTGATTTAGGTAAATTATTATTATGCATTCTAATAAATAACCTACTTAGTATTACGTACAATAGCCCTTAACCTTGTTACAATTGCTATGAAAGTAGGTAAATTAATGGTAGGCAAATAATTCTTGTTATTTTTTATACTTTTGTCATATTTTACTCTTAGTTTTAAAAGTTTGCGATAAAGCTCGAGATTATATATCACGAGAATATAGTGTTTATGCATATTTTAACAATACCATTATACCTGTGTTCAGGCCACGATACATCTTATTTATTCAGGACAACTCAAAAACTACTAATCAGGTAATAAAATTTATATGGGACAACACGAGAAGCACCAACTTTCAACAATAATTATCACAACAGTTCAGGCAGAAAAAACACATTAAAATAAACCTTTTTGAAACTGATTAAAAACAGAATGCTAAATTCATTCTGTATATATATTCTTTATACCGCATTTCAGCTGCATTATATATAAAAGCTGGATTGAAGAACATCGGCAACATGTTCCTAATGACAGATGCACAAGTCGCTGAGGAGAGATTTCTGGTACTCATAAACGATCTGCTCGCCTCCGGAGAAATACCAGAGTTGTTAGCCGATGACGAAATAGAAAATATTATTAATGGTGTTAGAGGAGAGGTTAGAATGAAAATAATGTCATATTAGAATGTAATTAATAAATTAGTACTTAGTAAAACTAACAATGTTTTGTTTTATCAGACTAAGGCGTCAGGCGTCCCTGATACAAGAGAGAATTGTTGGAGATTTTTTATAAATCGCGTTCGTACAATGTTAAAGGTTGGTAGATATTTATTGATCAATTATCTAAATTAGTACTACAAAGAATCAATACTAATCAGTTTTTTACCCACAGAAAGCTATGTTGTCAGTGCGTGAAATGGATTAGATTTAGAAAAAATTTAATATAATTTTATAAATACGAAGCTGATTTGTTTTTTTTTCTTAGACTATTGGTAATATTGTTCATATATTATAACAGCATATTTTAACCCACTTCCAGATGACCTAGGAAGTTCAAATTTGGCATGCAGATAGGTAATTAGGTGAATATAAAGGAAAAAATCGTGATTATTAATGAAAACGTCGATAGCTACCAATTGACATTGATCCGAAATAATATTTTTTTTCGATAACTACAAACTTCTATTGAGCGGTAATAGTTGCTATAATTTCATATATTATAAGATAGCATAAAAATAATTATTTTTATCGTGATTATAAGTAAGAGCTTCTTCCAATATTTCCACACTTCAAACATAAACTTGAAAGAGAACAACTACTGCTATTACTATCCACAAATAGATACGAGTCTAGTATTTAGTCAGGTTTAGACTCTCCAGAGTTAAAACCTTAGATAAGATAGCAGTGCATGTGAACAGTTATTTAAAGATTATTTATTTTAGATCAGAATTTATAACATTTTATGAGTGTGTTTTGTCATGACTTTCAAGTGTTATCCAGTGGTGGTGGTGACAATGTACATTGAAAAGTACAGAAAGTGGGTAGAAAGTTTTGTCTGCTCGTAAATTGTTTACTACTATCTCCTGTCCACCCATAGCGTGCCAGGATGTACGCACCAGAAATATCGGGAGCTCTTTAATAATATTATCATGTTATATATTTCGTCAATATAATGTATACAATTTGGTAAAAATGTTTAATTTGTACAGGTGGTGCTGTGTTTCTCCCCGGTGGGTGCAACGCTGCGTATTCGAGCGCGCAAGTTCCCTTCTATAGTCAATTGTACGGCCATAAATTGGTTCCACGAGTGGCCACAGGAAGCGCTCCGATCTGTCTCCAAGCGGTTCATCACAGAAGTGGAATCGTTACCGGTATACTTGCACTATTTTTAAGAGCTCAGCATATAAATATTCCTATTTATGTCTTATATTATTTTATACATATAGGCTATACTTTGTTATTTTGATTGATTTGGAATTTTAACACATAAATATACTTGTAAATTGGAACCTAAAAAAGAGAGGTATGCTCAGAAATTTGTCAAATATATAATAATAAGAATATAATTGATTACTGTAAATTCGTGAAATCCTAATGAAACTATTCTATTAGTATAAATACCATTATTATCAATATTATTTTTGGTATGCAATGTCGAGTATATTTGTATAAAAATTGGCTTCAATAAAAAATCTAATGAAAACCGATAATTGAAGTGAATTGAAATATTTTAATTATTAGACATGTGTTTACAGCCGCATCTGGTGGATCCTGTTTCTGCCTTTATGTCACACGTTCACCAAAGTGTGAATCAGATGTCTGCAGTTTATTTCCAAAATGAAAAACGGTACAACTACACGACGCCTAAGACTTTCCTGGAACAAATTGCACTTTACAGCAAATTACTTAATGAAAAAACTACGAACTTGAAAATGATGATATCAAGGTTAGAAAATGGATTGGAAAAATTAGCTTCGTGTGCCGCTGATGTTGCGGTCTTAAAGGTAAATATACTAAAATTAACTTAGCAAATAGAAAAAAAATAAAAAATAACGTTCGACTGTTATCCCTCATGATGTGTTCAGAGGCATTATCAGCTATAGATGTTGCGGTGAATGCATCACTTGACAAGCAGCAAGAAAATAAAATGTGGGCAACATTTCGCTTGCTATGCTTTGAAACCCACATGGTGGGGGTCGAGCCTACCGTCGTCTCTCGGATTAATTTGTTTTTCTGGGGTTTCTTTCTTGGGGTTGGATTCTCGATATGGGTGTTTCCTTATCCGAGAATCAGAAATATAAACACTAAGTTTTTTTTGAGTCGACTAGATTTGACTCTCTATCTCTTGGATATAATTACGGAGAAAAAACGACGTTACGATGTTATAGCCTATAGAAAAAAATAATAAATAATGTAGAACATGAAAAATATAAACAACTTACTTCGTCCATACATAGGTAACACTAGCGGAGCAAGAAGTTATATTGAAAGTCAAGAATAAAGCCGCCGAAGAGCTTATTGATGTTGTGGGGGCTGAAAGTGAAAAAGTGTCAAAAGAAAAGGCATTTGGTATGATAGTCGTAATAACATTTTTATAGCGACACACATCTTTTTTCATAATTGGGATGGTAAAAACTGTCGGCCTTCCTGATGGTTTTCCTCGTAGATCACGTTATCATGTGATACCCGTGATACCACTCATGCGTTAACATAATTACACTGCCTACATAATTTATACATATTCCTACATAATTACACTGCCTAATCTACTTAAACCAAAACTCAGATTACAAAGCAAATTGCTTGTAGGATGAAATACGTGGTTGAGGTACCCACGTAGATTACTTTTACACTACTGTCTCTGGTTACACATACATACAATATTGTATCGTCTACTTAGAATAGTTGCTCTTAATTTAAAATTACTTATCTCTTTTCTACCTGCCTATTGCCTGCACTGGCTAACTGTTCAGCACATTAGTATACGCATAGTACTTTATGATTTACTATTAAAACAGCGGCCGAAGAAGAAAAAAAGGTTAAAGTAATAGAAGAAGATGTAACGATCAAAGCGAAGATTTGCGCAGACGACTTAGCCAAAGCTGAGCCAGCATTGCTCGCGGCCCAAGAAGCGCTTAACACGCTGAATAAGAATAACTTAACAGAGCTGAAGTCTTTCGGTTCACCACCTGATGCCGTAGTTAATGTCACTGCTGCTGTTCTCGTATTATTCTCTAAAAAAGGAAAAATTCCTAAGGACCGATCTTGGAAAGCTTGTAAGGTGTGTTAATATTTAATAAATCTTAATATCCTTTGTGATACGATTGTTTTCTAAAATTATTTCATCAATTTCAGCTGATGATGGCAAAGGTAGATCAATTCCTATACGATTTAGTATATTACGATAAAGAGAACATTCACCCAGATGTTATCAAGGTAACTTATTTCGTAATATATTGATAAAATAAGTTTATATGATTGCGCTAATAAAAATATACAAAAAAATATAGATTCGCTTGTAAATTTAATAAATGCAATGGTACAAGTCTTATTTTGCTGTCTTTTATAGTTTATATCGTCAGCAATAATATGATCGTCAATTATAATATCTGCTTTATATTCTATTAACTATGTCTCTCCGTCTGACTGAATGTCAAACCCAATTATTTTTAAATAAACCGTCTATGTGCAGGCAGTACAACCATATATAAAGAACCCGGAGTTCAATGCTGAATTCATAATGTCAAAGTCAGCAGCAGCAGCGGGTTTGTGCTCATGGGTGATCAACATTGTAAAGTTCTATGACGTCTACGTAGTGGTGGAACCGAAACGACGCGCTCTCAATGCCGCCAATGCAGAGCTTCAAGCAGCCCGAGATAAGCTCTCCTTCCTGACAGAGCAAATCAAAGTATATACAATACATATATACATTATCTTTCCTAATGTTGATGTTTTGTTACAATTTACTGTTTTTAACAAATTTTTTTTATTATACATATTTTGTGTATCTACTTTTCAAGCAGGTACGACTATTTAAGTTATATTATTAAGCAACTAATAGTCAACATAGACTATTAATGTTTAAGCTAAAACAGTGATTTTTTTAAATACTTCTCTTTTACTTTTATATTGTTGTTTTTATCTTTATTCATTCTAATAGGAATTGGAAGAAAAACTCGAAGAGTTATTGAAAGCATTCCAAGAGGCGGTGAATGAAAAGATGAAATGTCAAGCGGAGGCGGATTCCACTAATGCAACTATTGACTTAGCTAATAGATTGGTTAATGGTTTAGCTTCAGAGAAAATTAGGTGAGCATATAATTATATGAATGATTGTATAATTTTATACACTTATATAAACAGGAACAATATGATGGGAAAATCAATTTTATTATATTAGGTGTCATTTTGCATAAGTTAATTTCGTTACTTACTACGCTTCCAGTAGTAGTGATTAGGTTTCCGTACAGAATATTTATGGTCTCACAAATGCATAGCGAAATTAAACAAAATTATATAAAACCATGAAGTAATACAATGAGAAAACATGACTTTGATGGCCAAACAATACTTAACTACAATCGTAGTTTACTTTAATCTCATCCGTGATAATGATCAATTTTTTGGAAAATTCTGCTTAAGTTAATAAGCATTCTGAGAGTTATATCTAATTAACAGATGGTCTGCGACAGTAGTGAACCTAAAAGAATCGGGGATGATGTTGCCCGGAGATGTGCTACTCGTGACAGCCTTCATATCCTACGTGGGTTGCTTCATGCGTCGCTACAGGCAGCAGTTGATGTATGAAGATTGGATACCCGCGCTGGGGAAGACTAACGTAAAAATATTTTATTTTTAACTTTAAAAAGAGTCTAAGTTACATCCGTATTGGAATATATACTCACGTATCATCCAAATAAAATTATTGTTGTTATTTTTATACAGCAACCTATTAGAATAAAAACATTATTGTGAATTGTAAAAGAGCTTTAATTATTAATAAAATAAGAATGTGGCAATAAATTATTATCCTTCCTCAAGTCTGTGGACGTCATATTATACAGAAATACAACTATATTTTTTTCTTTTTATGCATGTCGTTACGATTTAAATCTGCGGATGTAGTAGTTTCCATTAATTAAGTATGCCAATTGGGTTATTTTGGACCATATAACAAATAAAGGGATATTAAATAATTTTCTTTGCGAAATTTGTTATTATACCTATAAATTATGTTTACGTTCCGTACGGAGCTTAACATTCCTTAAAAATGAACTAAAAGAGTACAAGATTATTCAAAACTATAAAATTTTATTATTTTTATATTAGTTTAATGAACATTTTTTTTATAGCCTAAGATAGAAACGACTGAAGGTCTAGAACCGCTGTCGATGTTAACTGATGACGCACAAGTCGCGTGTTGGAACAACGAGGGGCTGCCTACCGATACCATGAGTACTGAAAACGCTACTATACTGACAAACTCGGCGCGGTGGCCGCTTATGATTGACCCACAATTGTAAGACCATAATAAATAATTATTATATAGGTATAAATGTAGATCATTGCCTAGTTCATCTAAATGAAAGTATATATTTATTATATAAGAGTTGTGCCTCAATTTTATTTATTAGTATAGATACATTCTGAATTAATAAGTACTTAATTATAAATCTCCATGGAGTCTTAGCTCAGCTTATACCAAATCTGGAATTTCCATCAAACTTTTAATATTGCAATTAATGTACAGACAGGGTATAAAATGGATAAAATCTAAATACGGCGACACGTTAGTGGTGATTCGTCTGACACAGCGAAACTACTTGGACCGTATTGAGCGTGGTGTCAGTAACGGTGACGTAGTACTATTGGAAAATATTGGTGAGACGGTAGACGCAGTGTTAGAACCTCTGCTGGGTCGAGTGTTGATACGGAAAGGGCGAGTACTGAAGGTAATATACTGTTTTGTGCAGTAACTTGTGAAATAAAGGCTTCATTTTATAATATAGATGTATGTAAGATAGTATTAGAAAATCTATTTAAATTTTACAATGTTTCATTATTGTAAAAGCCTAAGGTGGTTTAGTCGGGCAAAAATCAGTCAATATAATTTATTCATATCCATTAAAAGATTACCACAATTTATGCCTGATTTACGTAATGGATAATGTTTAATATGCATTTGTTGCTTGGGTTACTATATTACTACAATTTGTAATTTAAAGTATATACCTGAACCGGTATATACTTTAAAGTAGTGTGTGTGAAGCACCGGAAGTGAAGTTTTATTTGGGGTACTCACACTGCTAATTAGACAAAATCTTACTATCTATTGTAATTCTAATTGTTTCGGACAAATCTGCCGCGACTTGGCATTTAATCAATTTTCTCCATTTACAGATAGGTGATAGAGAAATAGACTATCATCCAAATTTCCGTTTCTTGATTCAAACGAAACTAGCGAACCCTCATTACCAACCAGAAATGCAAGCACAGTGCACTTTGATTAATTTTACTGTCACTAAAGATGGGTAAATAAAATTATTGAATAATATGTCTTGTACATATTTTAACTTACTTTGCTAATCTTGGTGTGCTTTTAGCGTAGTAATACATAATTAAAAAAGTATGATCTAAAATTGATATTCTGATTTTTATTAGATATAAAAATATTGATAATATAGAATTAATTTCTTAAATTAGCCTCGAAGAACAGCTGCTAGGTGAAGTAGTAAAAGCAGAAAGACCAGATTTAGAAAGTCTTCGTGCGGGTCTCACCAAGCAACAAAATGATTTTAAGATTACTCTCAAAACACTAGAAGATGATTTACTGAAGAGATTGTCTTCAGCTGGACCTGATATACTAAGTGATTCAGCGCTGGTCATAAATCTAGAAACTACTAAAAAAACTGCTGCAGATATTGAAATAAAAGTGGAGGAAGGAAAAGTTACTGCCGTGAAAATTGATGAAGCTAGAGAGAGATATAGGTGAGTTTTGATGAATTAATTATTATATATGATATGTGTTATATATGTTATATATGTATGTAGGGAAAAAATATTTTGTCAGTATATAATGATATGTTTCCATTATTATTGGTATGTACCTATATACACCGTGGGCGTAAAATGCGTCATGTCAAGTAGAATATTTTAATTCCACCGTTTTTTAAACCAACAGGCGTGCAGCGGCCCGTGCATCCCTCTTGTACTTCATTCTGAACGATTTGAACAAGATCAACCCAATGTATCAATTTTCGTTGAAAGCATACAGCGTGGTGTTCAAGGATGCACTGATGAGAGCTGAAGCTGCAGATGAACTTGAAGCACGTGTGCGGAAACTCCTTGACAGTATTACATTTGCAGTGTTCGTTTACACTAGTAGAGGACTGTTTGAGAGAGACAAGCTCGTGTTCTTATTCTTAATTACAATACAGGTCGGTTTTTTACAATATCTTGTTTTATAATTAATACGATATCAATAAATTTTCTATAAAGGTTTTAATAAGTCTGCCAGTCTATTATACAATAATAACGAAGAAAACATTTAAATTTAAAAAAAGGAATCTCCATCTAAATCTGAATTCTCTTTATGCAAGTTTTGGCAAGAAATATACTTGTACATAGAAAAGTGTACTTATAATAATACAAGCTCAGTATTAAATTTACAAATATCAAACAATAACAATAAGATAGCATATATACTTTACAGGTACTACAAGCTGAAGGCAAAGTAGATCCACGAGAGTTGGACTTCTTATTAAAGTTTGCTGTGGCACCCGAAGTGTCTCCGTATTCATGGCTCTCAAATAACTCCTGGGGTGGTATTATCGCTTTATCCAAAATGGATGCGTTCGAGAACCTCGACAAGGACATCGAGGGTGCTGTTAAAAGGTTTTTGAATTGCACAAACAGATATTACACTATAGGCATATATTACGTTATCACTCTGTTTCATTTTTGCTACTGATGTATTCTGTATTTACATACTGTATTTACATTAAAATATTCATATAATAAGTGATTAATAAATGATAAATAGGTGATTAATTAAGAAATATAATTAATTTTGTAAATAGATGGCAAAAATATACCGACGGTGAAGCACCCGAAAGAGACAAATTGCCAGGTGAATGGAAGAATAAAACACCATTGCAACGACTTTGCATCATGCGCGCACTACGCCCCGACCGAATGTCATATGCATCCAGGTACAACATAACTATTGACAAAATGAAAGCTAAGAATGTGCTTTTAGCATTTTTTAAGATAATACTAGACCTAATTAAAACTGCATTACCATAAATGACGATTATTTATAATAATTTCAGATGTGTTATTAAATTTCAGACTGCACGCTCAACAATATCACAGATAACATAATATTACTCTATATAAATTAATGCGCAATTTCTTACCTTCTAGGCAGATCTTAAAGAAATATACGTGAACGAACATAGGCTATATTTTATATTTAAAAAACAGACGAAGTTTATAGTAATTTTATTGATTTCCTAAATGGTTTTAGTGCATTTTGTGAAGAAAATCTGGGAACAAAATACATTGAAGCGCGAACTCCACCTTTAGAGAAGTCTTATCAGGAGAGTACATCTACTACGGCTATGTTCTTCATTTTGTCACCAGGAGTAGATCCACTAAAGGTATACTATAATAACTAGCACCGAGATTTTATAGATATATTATGAACATGTTTTACTACAGCAAAACACTACCAAATACTCTTATTAACACTTTAAGTAACATAAAGTTTATTTAAGTATACAAGAAACAATGCATAAAACAATATTTTATTCATACTTTTTTCTTTTACCTAGGATTTAGAAAAGTTGGGCCGAAAACTTGGCTTTTCTACGGATAAGAAGAACTTCCATATAGTTTCCCTTGGCCAAGGTCAGGAAGTTGTTGCTGAAGAAGCTATGGGCGTGGCTTCGGTTAACGGACATTGGGTGATTCTACAAAACATTCATTTGGTAGCGAAATGGCTTGCAACGCTTGAAAAGAAAATGGAAGAAACATTTGAAAATCCTCTACCTGAATATAGGTTAGTTACGAATATGAATATGTGACCAGTAGTCTGCTCCATTTGGGGGCTATTATCTTTGTGATTTTTTTATATGTTAACATAATATATATGTTACTTGGAATAATGTACCTTTCAAACAGTGATAGAATTTTGAAAATTGGTGCAATATTTCCGGAGTCTTCATTCCTCATAACAATATATATTTTTAATATCAATATGATAATAAAGTGTTTCTAAGATATCTATATGAATATCTCGCATGCTGTTTGTCTAGAATAAACTCCGAAATTACGGAATCAATTTTGATGAAATTTAGTTCATTATATTTTTTTATTTTTATTTATTTAACTTTAATGCACAAAAACAATGTGTACATATGGCGGACTTAACACCATGCGGCGTTATCTACCAGTCAACCATGAGTGGTGCAGAGAAAAATTGTTGGCGGTGCACTAATATAAATGAGTAATGTTAAAAAAAAAAAAAAAAGATATATATAAATATAAAGCAAAATATTTTAAATATAAATTTCAATAAAAATTAATAATAATAATAAACATACATAAATAAATGTATAAATATAAACATAAATATATAAATATTATATATAAATAAATACATAATTATCTGATAATCAAATTATAAGTAGAGCCTCAAGTTGAAAGTAAGAAAATATATATATATAAATATAGAGAGAGCTATAGGGAAATAACAGAAAGATGTGTAAAAGGTAGAAAGACAGTAAAAAAAAGTTACAAATTTAAATAATGTTCCCGCAATTTCTGTTTAAACGAAATTTTACTCGTGGCGGTCTTGATATCAAGAGGTAAGTCATTCCAGAGTTTGATAGCCTGAACGGCGAAAGAGTAATGGATGAAGCCGGATAAATGAGCCGGGATATGAAGTAAGAATTTTCTGGAAGTGAATTATATCTACGCCGACTGAAAAGATTTTTTTATTAACTCATTATTGGAACAACTAAACCACAGCAATACGTGGCCAGGCCAACTAGTAATATAATTATATATAATTACCAGTAAATACAGATAATTGATTTCTTTTGTATCTTAGTAAAAGCTGACCCATTAAAGTATTTAAAAAAATATCTCGTACAGATTGTACTTGAGCGCAGAACCAGCAGCAGATGCGGCATATCATATAATACCACAGGGTATCTTGGAGTCAGCAATTAAGATCACTAATGAACCTCCAATTGGAATGTGGGCTAATTTGCATAAGGTAGAAAATACTTTGATCTATTTGTTGCTTCCTTTCTTGTTATTACGGGGCACGTAAACAGAGAAGATACAGGATAGTCCCTCTGTACATACATATTTTGTTAGAAGCATAGAATATACGCAATTTGTAATACATCATCTTATATCATAAATCGGTGTAACTTTTTTCATAAATATAATAATTCTAATTTTTAATAATAAATTTTTCCCATACTGTCGAATATTAGCAAGTTTTTAAAAAAACTTGCTAAAAATAAAAATTTCATGACTACATAAGTCATGAAATTTTTATTTTCTACTATTTTCCGTAGAGAAGTAGCTAATAAGAATATACCTATATAATTTTGTTTAATATAGAGCTTATTTCATATGAACAATCATCGTGTTTATACATTTGTTTTAACGTAGTAAAATTTTATTTATATACTTGCTAGTCATTAGATAACTTCAGTCAAGAAACATTGGAAATGTGCAGTAAGGAAGCCGAGTTTAAGTCGGTCCTGTTCTCTCTGTGCTATTTCCATGCCGTCGTTGCCGAGCGGCGCAAGTTCGGCCCGCAGGGTTGGAACAGGTGAATATGAAAATTGGAATACCTTATTCTAAAACTACATATTTGATTAAAAATTTGTATGTTAAATTATACCTATACGTTTTAGTATAAAAAGCTTTAATGTTTTAGAGCATATTCAAGTACGGTATTTTATTCACATTCTTAATTTATATATATTACAATATCTTATTTTTAAATTTTATCGTGGAAGAAAAAGGACGACCGACAATAAGATGGATGGTGAAAGATAATATCCAAAAAAAGGCATACATTAACTATCATTTGTTTGAGTACCTAATAATAGCTATTAATTATTAATCCTTCTCTATTATAGAGTCTATCCGTTCAACTTTGGCGACTTGACCATCTGTGTGTACGTGTTATTTAATTACTTGGAGGCAAATCCGCGCGTGCCCTGGGAGGACTTGCGCTATCTGTTCGGTGAGATCATGTACGGCGGTCACATCACCGACGATTGGGACAGACGGCTCTGTCGTACATTCCTGCTCGAGTACATGCAGCCCGAACTAGTATGTTCTATTTCACACAAGTATTATTAATACTGGACGGTAGGATAAAAAATAATAATACAAAATACTTGCTGTTGAGAATCAACGATAATGTCTTCTATGAATAAATAATTTTTGATTTGATATAATATTCAAATTTCGTTGTTACCCAGATACCTACATGCAGAAAAGTCAAGATGAATATTGTAAATAAAAATTATTGTAAATAAAATCAATTTACATTACTAACAGACTTTTTGATAATATAAACACAGTTAATAAATTAAACCGAAAGAAGGCGATAGGCTCGCCCTAAAGAAACATTATTAAATTGCATTTACATAGCAAAAATGGACTGAACAATTTTAGGTGGACGGGGAACTTCAACTTGCCCAAGGATTCATATCGCCTCCCAACTCCGACTACGTAGGTTACCACCAGTACATAGACGATTACTTGCCAGACGAGACACCATATCTCTACGGGTTACATCCTAATGCTGAGATTGGGTATTTGACCACAGTTTCAGAGCGTTTGTTCAAGGTAATATTTCTGGCGGAATCGTCTAGTTGTAGTCATAGTCGTTTTGTATTCTAAAGTTTTAAAAGTAGCTTTAACAATTTTCGTATCGCATATGCCAGTTTTCCTCAATTGAATGTATGTATAGAGATGGATAGACGAATGGACAGTAGGGAAAAAATATTAATACAAAAACTCAACCTTCATAAGAGACTATGATGATTAACATATTTAATTTGATCGATATGTTTGTCGAAAAATATACTCAGATTTGACACATTATTTTCCCTTGTACCAGGTGGTATTTGAAATGCAACCTCGAGATAGTGGTGCCCAAGCTGGTGGCGGAGCTACAAAAGAAGAAATGGTGTGTAGTATTCAAATAACATATTATCACATTACGTGCAACCATTTCAGTCTGGATGACTAGACCTGTAAATAATCCTTAATCTCGGTCGAATTTATTGAGGAGTTTGGCATTACATGAACCTTTTAATTTAATTACATAAAATAATAAGCCGTTAGATACATTCTCAAACATACAAAGTCATGATAAACACATATTTAATTTATATCCATAAAATCTGTTGTAACTATACTGATTTCTTAGTATAAACCAAAAAAATATAGATATTATTAATATTATAAAATAAATTTTGTTTTGTTGAACGTGGTAATTTTACTACTAGTTCGAATTGAAAAAAATCTTTTAGTATAAGACATTCGAGGTGGTCGATAGGAGCAGAGAATTAATGAAGGTGTTGCAAAAACGTCGATAATGTATTCTCTTTTTTTCTTATGACACCCAGTCCCCTGTGTCACAGTGTGCGGGTATCCTAATATTTTATAGTTTACTATTATAATGGCTAGTGAATTGTACGATATCAGGTGCGATACATGCTCGACGACATCCTGGACAGAGTACCGGAGCCGTTCAACTTGCAGGAGTTGATAGGCAAAGTGGAAGAACTGACACCATTCACTATCGTAGCACTTCAGGAGTGTGAACGTATGAACAGACTAATGGGTGAGATTCGACGCTCTCTCAAAGAGCTCGAACTTGGCCTCAAGGTTTGTACAACGAGGTTTATTCTTAGAAATTACTCATAAACTTTATGAATTCAGCATAAATATACACATCTTTATCTTATTACATAATATATATAAATCTTTTGGCGTATATTTGTCATATAAATCCTCCTAAAGATGGCTAATATAGATGAACATTTTGCATGCAATGCAATGCTTAAAAAGGTTTAATAGAATAGAATAGAAAATCATTTATTCAAATAAATAATAGTTTAATAATACTATTGGACCCAGTATTTGGAGATATTTTCCGAACAGGACGGACAGGTGAGTGAATTGACTATAAGAAAAATGTGGGTGGCTGAATTGTTTATATTCATAATTATGCAGCAATACTGCAATGGGCCAATTTATTTTTCAATAATACAAACCTAAGCGTAATCGTTCAATAATAATCTCAAATTATTAATATCTTTCAGGGAGAACTAACCATTAGCAGTGACATGGAAAAGCTGATGGAATCGTTGTTCATGGACAAGGTACCAGATTCGTGGACTAAGTTGGCATATCCGAGCTTACTCGGACTTGCCGCTTGGTTCTCAGACCTTTGTCTAAGGCTCAGCGAACTTGAAAATTGGTCTGGTGACTTTAATGTACGTTTATTGCCATATAGGTATATTATTTGTCTCTTATTTGTTACAGTATAATTTCTTGAGAAAAGCTAACAAAGTAGGAAATTTTGTTCGTGAATGAAAATTTTTGATCACATTCATACATAACTACTATACTCCTATTCAACAAACTGTTAAGTATATTATTTTAACATATTATCTACTTTGAGGCTTGATACAAAGCTACGTATTCTGCTTCGGTTGAAGAGAATGATACGGATTGTTGTTTTCCTTATGGCGTTCCTACGATATAACATTTATGCCTAATAAATTCTAATAAACATTAGGTTTATTACTATATCTTTATTATTATTAGTTATGATAATTACTATTCCATTCACATTTTTAAAGTGTGATAGTAAATATTGGCTTCAATGATAAACGTTATTGTGGTGTGTAGCTACCACCGGCGGTATGGCTGGCCGGTTTCTTCAACCCTCAATCGTTCCTGACCGCTATAATGCAGCAGACGGCGCGCAAGAACGAATGGCCACTAGACAAGATGTGTCTCAATTGTGACGTCACCAAAAAGAATAGAGGAGATTTCAAGTAAGAGCATATGTATAATACGAATAATTTAAAGTGTAACGTAGGATATGGACCAGACAAAGCAGCCTTTTTTGTAATTTGTACTAACTTTTAAAATTAATTAAAATGAACTATACTTCCTTTCTAATCAATCCATTATTTACTATGTGTATTTCGAGATATTATTATACTCTGTACAGATAATTCCTAGTTTCTATAATATTACAATATTTATATAACTATATGTATTATTTATGAAGATGTTTATATATTATATTATTATTATTAGGAATTACAAATTGAGTTTCGTTATTCAGTGTTAAACTATTCGCTAGTTGCATGTTTACCATTTATCAGTGCACCGCCCCGTGAAGGCGCCAATATCCACGGGCTGTACATGGAGGGTGCGCGGTGGGACACGGCCACAGGCGGTATAGTGGAGTCACGGATGATGGAACTGTTCCCATTGATGCCCGTCATCTTCATCAAGGCTGTTACGCAGGACAAACAGGATACACGCAATGTATACGAGTGCCCTGTTTACAAGATACGGTAAGATATTAAAGATCTGTATCGTAATGTCGCCAAGCAACTTGCTCTGTGAGCTATATTTCGGTTTGGAGGATGAGATAAGGTAGTATAACATCCCATGCTTCGCCATTTCTCTTGACTAAGCAAGAGAAATGGCGAAGCATGAGATGTACAAATCGGATTGTTTCTATGTAATAACCGAAAGTTACAACGCTGTATTAGACGGATCGTCAGCAAGTTAGCCACTCTTTCTCAACTATTTTATATGATGTGAATTAATAAATATTCTTCCTTATCTAATAATATATAAATGAATAATACAAACTATACTATACTATGCACATAACTTAATATGGTTTACTAATAATTTGCAGTATGCGTGGACCAACGTTTGTTTGGACCTTTAATCTGAAGACGAAGGACAAACCGACGCGCTGGACTTTGGCCGGTGTTGCACTATTACTTGGTGTCTAATATTTAATGTATTATTTATATTGTAGTATTTAAAACTTATTTTTTATCATTTGAAGCCTTAAATATTAATTAAAATAACATATCCAATATTGTATTTATTCACCCACAAACAGAAGTAGGTTTAGATTAGTGCCTATATGAAACGAATCCCTCTATTCCCGCTTATATTTCTATTAATATTTTGATTATTGTTTGTGTGAAAGTAAAGCATCTATTCTAGAGTTATATTTATTTTGAATAATTTTCTATAATACATTATCTTTACAAAAATATCACTGTTTTATTAGGCAATGTTCGTACTTTTACGGTTTTAATAACATGCGTGCAATTTTCTACCGAAAACACGGAGATGTTCAGGGCATCAAATTTCGAGGCTGCATAACTAGGTTCTTTATTGTCCATATTATCCTATAATTTACCATTTCTGACAAAATCGTGTACATTGAATAATATGTTTTCAGTGTACGCGATTTTGTCAGAAATGGTAAATTATAGGATTTGTAATAAAAAATTAAATAATTATACTATTAGACCATCGACATCACTACCTGTAGCACTTCATCATCTGCTTCTTGCTTATCCCATTTATTTGGGGTCCGTGTAATATGTTTTTCGCTTCCATTCATCCCTGTTCGCAGTCATCGCGTTATTTACTTCCTTTCTTACTATATCATCTTTCACACAGTCCATCCATCTCTTTTTCGACCTTCCTCTGCCCTTATAACCATCCACATTCATATGTAACACCTTTCTTAAAATATTATCCTCGTTCCTATGCATTACATGTCCATACCATGATAGACGATTACTCTTCAACCTCTCTGACACCGGTGCCACCTTCATACTTCCTCTATTGTATTCATTCTTTATCTTACCCATTCTTGTCACACCACATATCCACCTCAACATTCTCATTTCAGTTGCATGCAGTCATCTTTCATCGGTCGCCTTTACAGGCCAGCACTCTGATCCATACAAGACAGCAGGCCGGATCATGGTCTTGTAAATTTTCCCCTTAAGCTTAAGGGGAACACGCGAGTCACACGTCGTTGCCGTAACCTGCCGCCACTTCATCCATCCTGCGTTAATTCTATGCTTTATGGTCCTGTCTAATTCACCATTGCTTTGGAGGAGAGAATCTAGATACCGGAAATCGGAGCAGATCGGTAATGGAGCTCCATTTAGTTATATGGCTGCAGAGCCTGAAAGACCGCCAAAATCACAAAACATATATTCCGTTTTGGAAACACTAATTTTAAGCCCCCACTTTCCAGCTTTTGCTGCCACATCACCAATCTACTCTGTATCCCAGCCCCCTCCTCACCAACGAACACAATGTCATCAGCAAATAGCATGCACCAGGGTGCCTCTTCTTGTATCTCCGACGTCAAGGCATCCATTATCAACAAAAAGAGGTACGGGCTTAAAGCCGATCCCTGATGCAAGCCTACAGCCACTCTGAACTCGCTGATGTTTCCAGCGGCCGACCGCACATATGTACGAGGTTGACTGTACATAGCACGAATTAACTCCACATACTTCACTGGCACTCCTCTATCTTTCAAGGCCCACCACAAAACCGGTCGGGGTACTTTATCGTACGCCTTTTCCAGGTCGACAAACACCATGTGCAAGTTCTTGTGAGCAGGTCTGTATTTTTCACACAGCTGACGCAGTGAAAATATGGCATCTGTGGTACGACGGCCTGGCATAAATCTAAACTGGTTTTGGGTGATATCTGTCTCTTCACGCAATCACTTCTCTATCACTTTCTCGCATACTTTCATACTGTGCGACATTAGCTTTATTCCCCGATAATTATTGCAATCCTGTACATCACATCACCCTTATTCTTAAAAATGGGCACTAGTGAACTATTGCACCATTTCTCAGGGATCGCCACTTCTTGCAACAATTTATTAAAGAATAAAGCCAGCCATTTAACTATCTGTAGCACTTGGATACTCTAAATTATTTAAGATTAAATACATAAATACTAGGTTAAACGGCGACAAAGCGACCTTACATAGTTTTGCATAAATGCACCATTTAAATGGACTCATATTATATGTAATTACATTAATGCTCTGTTATCTTCTGCATACAGCAATAAAACTATGTTTACCTATATTGTTTAGTTCTATGTACGATTTAATAGGATTGGAAATGTGAAATGAAAATTCTTCAATAAAAAACATTAGTAAAAAAATCAATTTTATTGCACATTTTCTACACTGTAAGTAATTTTTCTGATATAAGTATTACATTATTTATATTTATTTATTTGGATTAGTTCCAGTAAATACAATAGATAAGTACAATAAATGCAGAATGTCGACCCAGGTTAAAGTAAAAACAAAATATAATGACTATTAAAATGCTTTATGACTTATATTCGTGAAAATTTAATATAAATTTTATTAGAGAGAAGTTTTATCAATCCTACTCATAATAATATTACTAAAATTAAAACAGTTTATTAGTGAAATATTTAGCTTCTTTAAGCAGAGTTTGTATTATGTGTAGTACACATAAAACAGACAAATGTTTGAGATCTATAATTACATACAGAATAATATCCAGACCCATACTCTATTTGCTTGTACTATTATATATATAAATGTTTGGTGATTATGAGCATCGGGCCCACGACCATGTAATGTTAGAGCACTGTGCTAAACCGCTAGAGTAGCTATGTTGTTTAGTTTCACCCTAAATAAAACTACCTACTGGAACTTTTCCATAAATTGTGTGGTAATAACAATGGACAGACGTACATGTACAGATTTCTGTGCAGAATTTTATATTTAAATAGGAAGACTACACACATATGAAACATTAGAAAATATTGAAGATTGCTCAGTGTTTCAATAAAATACATTATAATTTCATTTCTATACAATTAGAAAAATAGGTTTTTCGTGTCTTAATCTGGCTCTAATATCGGACGGTTTCTTCAGTCTAATGATAATAAATCTCACAACAAATATTGTGCACAACAATACAACCAATAGTTTGAAAAAAATTTTTTTATCTCTGTCTAAATCTACCACTAACTGGCAGTGAGTATTCATAATTTTCATCATTTTATAAATCAGCCACTAAGTACGCTTTTAGTATTAGGCGATATATTATCATTATCTGAGGGAGGTTCGGATCCCTTAACAGTGAAAGTGACATAATATCTTTTATTTTTGTCCAACTTCTCAGCCGGTAAAGCTATTAGTTGTTTTTCTGTACCATGGGAAACCTCCAAAGTGACATGAGCTTTTCCGGAGCTAACAGGTGGTTTTGCATTTATTTTCGGTAAAAATCCCTTTGACTTAGTAGTAGGCCCGGCTGTTGCTGGTTTGGGCATTGTGTGATGATTCCATTTGTAAGGAACTGAAAGCAGTGTAGATTACAATGTTTACAACTTTTCCTTATTTGATTATCTATAAATCATCTTTTTGATTTGTTAGAATTGTTTTATTTGATGTGGAATAAAAGTTCTCAGCATGGGTACCACAGTCTTACGTATTTCAACTGCCAAGCAGTTTAGTTTGTAGTGTTATGCTTTGGTTATAGGGCGAGATAAGATGACGATATTACAGGATAAGAGGCATGACATCTTAGTCCTGTGAAACGACAACGTATGAGTGCTATAACGGGTGTAACATAATAACGTACATGATATGCGTAGTGCAGTTCCTGTTCATAGGAGACGGTTAACGCATACCATCAGGTAGGCGATCCGCTTGTTTGCCATTTCTATCAGGAAAAATAAATTACATTGTAATGTAAATAAATTGTATTCACACGTTTCGACTTGTAAATGTAAACTTACAAGGATTGTTTAAAAGAGCAACACACAAGTTTCTTGCTCGTTCTTCTTGTGATGAGACAGCTTTCTAAACGAGCGGGAGATAAAAACAAACGTTATGACTATTCAAACGTACTTAAATTAAGTTTAATTAATGTTTGAAAATATGTTTTGAATGTTTTGAATTAATGATTTTCTATTCTACTCTATTCTATTCTATTCTACATTAAAAAGATACTTACTATAAGCTGAGCATGGAACTCCAGTATAAGCATGTACAGCGTGAAAACATCGATGAGTTTTGTTGGTACATAGGCACGGATTATCTGGAATGGCGCTCATTTTATACAGTTCACTTTCTCCATAATCGAAGTCAATGGGATTCTCTGGCAAATTATCAAGATGTTTTTTACCGCTTTTCTGTAATTTTCTTAAACTTTCGTACAAAAACTTTTCAAAACTACTAAAGGAAAAATCAGGAGTATTGTATGGTCCAAGACCAACACTAGCTAAACTTGATTTATTATATTCATCAATAGCCCTTTTTACAAGAATAGCTTCATTTGTCTTACTTGTTCGAATTTGTAGACGTTTTAATTCCAGTAAATGCTGAAATATTTTTCTTTCACAATAATAGCTGTAAACAAATATTAATAATACATTAGTAATGATTATAATTAACAACATTAAAATATTACGATATGATCGTTTTATAATTTGTTTAGTATTTATTATTTTATTACATTATATCAGCACATTATATTAAAAAATGGTTATAAATATATGAGTACACTCACTTACCGTCGCATATTCGTCTGAATTCGTTGAGTAACTGACTTCATATCTACTGCATTTTTATCTCCTGGCTTGCGTACTGGTATTCTACTGTCGGATTTTTCCGAGTACCTTCCGCTAGCATTTCTTAATTGGTAGTAAGCTGCAAGACGTGGACTAGTGATACGTCTTTGGAGAGCTCTCGGGCTAGGTTCAAAACCCGAATCCATTAGACCACTAGATTCATAGCCTCTTTCAGAATTTTCGCTCTTGGATCTAATTGTAGTTCTACTTTTTGTTCTGCCTTTTTTACGAAAACGTTTTCTTCGGCTATTCACTTCCGAGTGACTATATATTTCATTATCACTGACACTGGGTATTCTTCCATATGTGTTATCTTTAATAATTGTATCGTCATTGTCTAAATCATTTTGGTTATCGTCTTGAGAACCATCAGTAATTTGAGTGATTGATTGAGTTTTTTTTAATATACCTGTCGTTATTATTGCATCAGGTGCACTTGCAACATCTGATAATACTTTATAACTTTCTGTCTCATAAATACTACTTTTTCTGCTACTAGCCTGACTATCTTTAGAAGATTTTCTAGTTCGTCTGGGTGACGATTGTGATAAAGTTAAATTTATGTCATATTCCTTATCCACGTTTTCTAAAATAACTTGTTGTAGAGCTCGATCATTTGTAGATAGATTACCATCAATTACTGTAACAAGACCCTTATCAGCAGTTTGACTAAATTCAGTACTACTACCTGTTGTTGATGTACATTCTTTTCTTTTTTCTTCTACAGTCATTAGATTACTATCATTGCTTTCTTTTTTTACATTCTCTTGTTTCTTTATTTCATTTTCTACATTAGTATGATCAACATATTCTCCCATTAAATGATCACATTGTGAGTCCTTGCTTTCAAATATTTCATCTTTATTAGCGAATGATACTACAGGAGAACTACTTTTATCCTGAGATTCTGTTTGTTCAATGCTGGGAGCATCTAGACTTGTTTTCATATCGCCAGACATATCTTTACTCTGTATTAATATTGCTTCATCCGGTCCTGATAATACTTGAAATGACCTTTTCCTTACTTTATCTGAAGTGGACGGAGAGGTATCTTTTAATTTACTTTCGTTGAGTGAAGTAGAATCAGCTTCAGTTGATCCTTGCATTTGTTTTATATCTTCGTTTGTTATTGTTGCACTTTCATTGTCTTTAGAGTTAGATGCTGTAAGAGATTTAACTTTTTCACTGTTAGAAGTATTTTCTGGAGATTTTGTAGTCACAGGTTCTTTATCCAATTCACCTAGTTTAGTTGGTGTAGGAATCTTCCCTTCAGTGCCTGCTATTAGTTGTACCGCTGATTCTGCAGTTACGAGGTATCCTTCATTATGTTTTTCATCCTCCAATTTTTCTTCAGCATTAATGTCTTTATGAGTGACAGATAAATTTGCCGTTTCTATTGATATATTATTAGAAGAATCAACAGTTACAGTTAGTTCAGAATTTCCATGTTGAGCTGATTCTCGTTCCATATGTATCTGTGCTTCTGTAACAATCATGTTAGTTTTAACAGAGAGAGTGTCAGTTTCTGTTTCACTTAATGTTTTGCTTT
Organism: Achroia grisella; assembly: GCF_030625045.1. Lineage (NCBI taxonomy): Eukaryota > Metazoa > Arthropoda > Insecta > Lepidoptera > Pyralidae > Achroia > Achroia grisella. Next base: position 2,852,901 of record NW_026712925.1, read on the forward strand.
TAACTAATTGACTATCTTCTTTTTCAGATTCAGGTATTACAATATTTGCAGAAGCATCGATATTTGGTAACAAATCTTCACTTTTTTCTACATTTTGTGTGTCAATAGTTTTATATTTTACAATATTAACGCTTTGTTTTTCGTCATCGTTTTCAATGTGAATTGATGTTTTTTTACCTTTACGTTTAGTACTCCGCCGATCACTTGACTCTGAACTGCTACTTTCTGAAGAGCTAGATTTTCTTTTATTACGTTTACGGTGACGTTTGCTTTTTTTCTTTTCGGAATAACTTTCAGTATCAGAAGAACTATCTGTACCAGATCGGTAGCTTCGATGATGTCTTGAACTACTACCATTACGGCGCGATGGCTCACTTTTTGATCTAGACTTTCTTGAACTTTTTTTGTGCTTTTTGTGATCAATATTACCTTTTGTATATCCATCCAATTCGGTATCATAACCATCACTAAAACTTTTTTGAGATTCTGCAAGTCTTTTTCGTTTATCGTATTTTCCTGAGTATTTACTAGGTGATCGCCGTGCCAATCGTTTTCTATCTAAAGAAGATGAATCATTTGTGGAATCACTATCGTTTCTATCCTTTAAATATCTTCTTTCCTGCATAGGACTTGAAAGTTCCACGACTTCACGCTTTTCTATTCTTATTTTGTCACGAACATCAATTTTTGTACTTGTAACTCTTCGTGTTGGTAAGGCTGTAATTGGAGCACCATCAATTACTATTTGCGTATTAGCTAGTTTTGAAGCCGGTACTCCTCCATGCATTTGTAAATATTTTGCAGTCGATCTATGACCCCGAGTTGTAGCACAATCTAATGGTGTTAACGGGTCATTTTTCGAAGATCTAGCTACAGGATTTACTTCAGCACCACGATCTAATAATAGTCTACACAAATCAGCGTTATCTGTGGCTGCTGCTATATGTAATGGTGTACGACCCTCGTGATTAGTTGCATTAACTTGTGACGGTCTTCCATCTAAAAGCCATTTAACTAGTTCTCTCCTTCCTGAAGCCACTGCTTCGTGGAGTGGTAGATCTCCTTTGGAATTACGTAGCCATAGATTCGCTCCTCTCGCTCCTGTAATGATTTAATTTTTATAATTGCATGTTATATATATATACAATTGCTCTACATCTTTTATGTACAAAACTAACCAAGAATTCGAACAGTTTCTATCTGTCCTTTTGCTGCTGCTGTATGTGCCGGACTACGACCCCTTCTATCTTGACGGTGTGAATCTGCTCCATGCTGTAGTAATGCTGCAGTAGCATCGGCATGCCCTAATGCAGCAGCATAGTGCAAGGGAGTACAACCGTGAGAATCGGCTACGTCAACACGGGCACCACACAGGTCAAGGAGAGTTTCTAAAGCTTCAGTGTGTCCACGTGCTGCCGCACAGTGCAAAGCCGTCAGCCCATCCCTAGCAACATAATAATGAATATATAATAACAAAAAATATTATTGATACTGCACTTAAACGGCTAATACCTATCAGCATCGTCAACTTTTGCGTTAGCCTGATGTAGAGCCAATACTGCCGCTGCAGATCCCGCAGACGCCGCCCACAGCAGTGGCGTTCGACCATCAGCATCTCTTACGTCTACACGGGCACCACCCTCTTTAACTAACGCCCGAAGTACTTCTAAAGCTGCGCCTCTCGTCTGTAAATGTTGAAATATTTCCATCAATAACATTACGTTACTAATAGGTTTCTATTTCAAGTTTTTCTTTTTACCTATCTAAGAATAAAACAATTATTGCATTGATTTTAATTTCAATTATTATTATAACATTTTATCTCTTAGTATATTATATTGGTATTACAATGGGCCATTTAACTATCTTTAGCTCAAACACATTTTAGTACAGATGTACGATAGGATTGAATAAAATCTTTGATATGTAGAAAAACTCGAGATTGATTCATTCAAAAACAGGAAAATAATATAGTGCTTTCATAAACAAAGAAGTCTACTTATATAATTTATTTTATCTATTTAGCATCTGCGCGTACGTATATATAGCGTAGGTATATAGATAAATGATTAGCAATTAACAAATCTTAAATGTGTTATATATATGCAACCTTATTTACCATTTTTAATCAATTATTATAATCATTTATTTGATGGAAATAAAATTATAGGTATATCAGACATGGTTTTATCAACCTGGTGGTCAGTGGCCGCTGGTGCACCACACATCTGTGCTGCATAGTGTAAGGGATACCCGCCGTGCTGGTCAGGCGTCGCGGAATCTGCACCCGAAGCAAGCACAGCACGCAGCGCACCCACTTCACCACATACTGACAATAAAGTGTGAAGCAGTTAATTTTCAGCTATGTAATTCTAAGTGCGCTCGATATATAAAATATAATAATAGATGCCTATGTATAAAATTCTGTAATACCTTACATAATTTAAATTTAAAAAATACGTAAGTGGCAACCATCGCGTATTCTGTATATATAGGTATGTACGACCGTGGTAGATACCACTAATGCGTTCCCATTCCGTTAAAGATATCTCCCTATAACTTTACTATAATTTTTCATCCTTCAACCAAAATACATCTTACTAAGCAAGCTCTTAAGAACTCTTAAGCTCTCTGTGGAACTACTTTGCATATGATTAGGAAATAAAATTCTAAATATCCATGAACGTTTTAAAACGCTAACTAGTTAATACTAGATAAATCCAATTTCATATACTTTATAATTACTGACATCGAAAGAATCATAAACTATACTCATATATATATGAATCATAATCAAATACTATGTTATAATATAGTAGGTATATGTAGCAAAGTTAAACCGATGTATAATACATAAAATATTGACTCATTAGCTCAGTCCGACTCGTAACGACATAGCTACCTAACCTTTATAGTTTCGTATAATCCTAATTCTAGATAACTATATGACCCACCAGTTCAAGGGCTCGACCTTGTTCAGTATTCATTACCGCTGGACTGGACGTCGCGGCGTCGGATACGCCACCCACTCTCCACACCATACACCACACTGACCGTACCAATCTTCTAGCCACGTCTTACTTATGCGGCAAATTATATATAAATCAATACAAAGTAGCAGTGTCTCAGCGATGCAAAGAATTAATCTGTCTTAGATTAGACACAGGTATACTTTATCCTCATTTCAACAATTCTATTTTCATTTTCATTTTTTAATATATCATTTCGAACTTTATTATGTAATTAATATCAACATAGTATTTTCCATAGTTCGTTAAATTACTTGAAACTACTTCATACGGCGAGTATAATAATAATAAACACATGGTTCCGTAAGTCATTACTAACATAATACAATGATTAAACAATATTATCTTCAAACTTTATTTTAATAGTAATGTGCACCAAGTTTCCAGTTTGGAACAATAATTTAAATACCGGTTGATCTCTTGGTCAAATTTAATTTTATTCCTTCATAAACAACAACAATGTTCGCAATCATAACAAGTACGATTTTGTCTTATTAGACATTATTTTAATCATGTCTATATTTACATTTAATGAAAACCTTGGTATGGAAAAGGTATATAAAGGCTTCAGTATAGTGCAAATGAATAAGGCATGCAGTTAATGATGTCCGCAGTTTTGCTATATCTCATGACCACAGATAACATAATATTGCATGCTCATAACTGACCATCGAATTCTTTTAGCTTACTATTGTTAGTTTCAATACATAAAGAACACTCAGTTGGCTAATTTGTTTTAGATTTTTTTTCTCTTTTGGCTCCAGCGGTTTGTGTTTTAGCCATTTTCTAGTAACTATTTAAATTATTAACCGCGTTTTAACACGAATAATTTTATAGCAAATAAAGGTATTTACCTCTCTCGACGTTTCGACTAGGTTGCACTAGCCATGGTCACGAGCTGACTGGAGTAACAGCGATGTCAATGTAGATAGGTGACAGCAGTTTTTTCTTCATCTACCGTCACTAGATTGTTTAACGAAAGTTCGCGACAAACAGCTCGTGACCACGGCTAGTGCAACCTAGTCGAAACGTCGAGAGAGGTAAATACCTTTATTTGCCATAAAATTATTCTAGTAACTAATTTGTTACTTATATTTCAAATTTAGAACCATAGTCGGTCACGTGATGTTGGTTACGTCACTATTAAGCCGCCACCAATAGACATAAAGAGGACGGGAACAAGGAGGGAACGGCTTTCTTTCTTTCTGGTCGAGGCAACCGAGACTTGTAATAAAGCGACGCAATTTATGTGGAGTGTAATTTGAAAAAGGAATAAAATAAAAGTACTGCTGCATCGACGTATCATTTCTGAAACGTCCCAATACTATACGCTCTAGTACTAGTGTAAGTATCTATGCATAAACAATGTAAAATATCTTTTTTTACGTTTGCGGAATGTAAATACAATCGCAAGTTGTTTGAAGAAAGAAGTAGAAGGTCAAAACTGAACGGATTTCCGTTGGGGCCTACTTGCAATGTCGGAAACCAGCGTGACCTCGAGCCTATTTCCAAGTCTAGTTCAAGCCTTCGACGCTGTAGGTATACATTTTAAATAACTATGACAGTCTGTTTTATATTGCCTATTTTTAAAATAATTTTATATGTAAACTACTATTTCCATATAAATTGTATATTCCTTGGTTTGGCCATTAATCACCGATAAATTAATGTAGGAATATGATAAATTTACCACATTGACAACTAGTTTCCGTATAATAACTAAATATCATAAATCATTAGAAAAAACGTCACCATTTATGACCTGAGTCCTGTAAGATTTACCAAAACTTCAATTAGGTATTAGTTCAAATATTGATTAGTGTCTATGATTTTGAAAGGTCTCAATATGATCTTTTGGTTTGATTTACTACTTTCTCTGCCTTTTACCACGCCCGAATGTCGTGTTATTCATTTTTCATCATTTCTATAGGTAATATTAAAGATACTTTTCTTATAGCTTTATTATATATTCTCTATATTTATGGAAAAGAAAATAGCAACATTACAATTCACAATTTTCTTATAAGATTTTATTCTAGGTAATGGGTAACCAATAAGTAAAGCAGCAGCATATATTTATAATTCATTCCTGTCTTTATATATTCAACAACACTGAAGATGTTAAGTTTATATTTTGTTCATATTGAAATTACCTTGCATATGTTAAACATGTAATTTCAATATTTCGTACAGAATCCACAATTGATTATTAATAAAATATCACTTTTATTCATGTCAATTTATAACTAATCCATCATTGAATTTTAAGCAGTGTAATTTATGGGAGAAAGATCGCGTGCAAGCCACAGGATGCCAAAGCACTAGACAACCGCGAAGGCAACGCTACGCCACTAATTGACAGACAGATAGATAGACAACAACTTTACTGACTCACTTTCCTAGATATACATAACTGCAGATTATAAAACTACAGCCACTGACATCTACTTCGAAGATTCAGCTACTGCAGTTAACTATGTTGATCTTAGTATGGTAGATATACATTGAAGCCAGATTAGGATATTTGACAAACATGTCAAATATCCTAATCTGGCGCGTATGTTGTTCAGTTCAGTTCAGTCAGTTCCTTTTATATACTACTAGCTACTCGCCTCGTCTTCGCACGCATTATATATATCTATATCTAAACATTCCTCTTGAATTACTTTATCTAATGAAAAAAAAACCGCTTCAAAATCCGTTGTGTAGTTTTAAAGATATTAGATTTTTAAAGATAGCTACTTTGTTTTATTTTATGTAATAGTTTAGATATACTAGACTGTTAGAACAAACTTCCGTGATATCCGTAAGTAAGAACTATATACTATATATCTATACATATGTATGTTCAAATATATATAACGAACCTACTAATTTATTACGACAAAAAGCTGATTAGATATCAATGATTTTTTATAAATACCTTTTTTTTATACCACGTAGGTGGTAAACAAGCATACAGCCCATCTGATGGTAAACTATGCTATGCCCGTGGTTTCACCCGCGTGAAATTTATAGCATGTGTGTAAGCTATATTATTGTAAATTTTCCTTCCAGTTTTTGCGTGAAAGAGTAAGAAATATCCATCCATACTCATAACTGCAGCGTTTATAATATTAAGTAAGATGTAACATTGACCAGACTATGATTTATGAAGTCGAAGAAACAATTTTTCATAGGATTTTCAAACAGACTACTCAATAGATAGTTCAATATCAACCCACATATCCCAAAATATATTGAATAATATTTAAATAATGTAATTGAAAAATATTTCCTAATATTAAACTTTTCTATTCTATTCTATTCTAGTACAGCGTACGAGTAGTAGGTAAAAAATATTCGAAAATTATTCAAATTTTATAGAGAAAAACTATATTACATATGACTATATTTATAACATGCATTAGAACATCTGTTAGAATAAACCGTGATTGATTTCTGTAGAAGCATGTGGTTTAGTGACTTTCCTTGTAAATCGGAATTCCCGGAGGGCAAGAAGTGACGTTAACACTGAATACTAAATACATTTCTAATAAATAAACATGTACGTCAATGGAGCTTCCCAAAGTATAACCAAGAAATAATAATTAATTTTATTGCAGACTACCTATATATCATGGAACACGACAAGTTTGCGTGTTAAAACTGGAATCATATTATTCGAGAGTCAGTTATTAAAATATTGTGTAAAATTAATTTGAAGATTCTCAGATTAATTATTATTGTACAGTCTAAACCACTACATATATTACAAATTTTGTATATAAGGAAGCATATTAGTAGTACTTTCTTATTACAACTCCCAATTTTAAGAAAGTTGTACAAGGAAAGTTGTGTTAAATATATATAATGTTAAATTTCATTTTAAACATATCTACATATTAATAAAAAATTAAAATTTACAGTGAATATTACATCTGGAATCATAGAGGACTCTGTATATTTATCGGCGTTTTTGTGTCGTTCATCAGAAATAAATTATTCAATGGCTTAGTATTATGTATAGAGAATAATAATATGACAAAACCGCAAAGAGGACATTGGCCTAAACTATTAGTAACCATGAATAATGTTGTTATTTTTTTTTTTTTTTGAGGTTTGTATGCTCATAAAAGCATAGCCCGGCTGTGCCATACCTTGTTATTTTAGTTTTATTTAAGCTAGCCGAAGAATATATCAAGTGTATTTAGGGACTCTCGTATAAGTGAACTAGTAACAAGCATCCAAACCGTTCTGTTGAGCGGGTTTTTCTCGTTCGAAAATAAACTTCACCCATTCAATAACTATCAATATGACTGAGATATTTATTCCCACAGTCACGTCAATTATCTCTGTCAATAGGTATTTATAAAAATTACAAATAACTGTAATATATGTTTAAAATCCAATAAGTAATTTTTTAAAAAGTGAGTAACGTAGGTCAGTAACTATACTAAATGTTATAAACTCTTTAGTATTAATAAGATATATGATGTGTCTTTTGACGTAGATTGTCATCTATGAATTCAATAAACTGTTACTACTACCTATAAGTCCTTAATTTAATTTATAAAATGTTGGCGACGAGGACATAAAATGGATAAAGAACAATTTAAACAGTTCCTGCAATTACAGCGCACACAACATGGTCAATTAACTGAAGTAATAAAACTTCTAGCTAGCTACGACAACTACGCAACATGCACATTGCCCCACGGAGATGCCTGTGGTGGCCTCGAACAGCCAGGATGCGCCCTGCACACCTGTTTCCAGCACATCAGGTATTCACAAATTATCAATATTGAATAATTTCAAATGTGGAAAATTTAACCCGTCAACGACACAACAGTTGAAAATTTCTTTGATTACTTTGAAATAAAATGCGAAATATTAGACGACAACATAAACAACGGGGTTAAAAAGACCTATTATTTAACTGTTTAACTCCAGAAGTTTTCCATGAAATTAAAGTAGCCTCATTTTGAATCATCATCAATCAATTAATGGGCTTATACCGTACTAAGAAAACCAGATATCGAGCACTAACTGAATTCTGGAATTGTATACGACAGAATGATGAATCAATGGAACACTATGCAAATAGACTAAGAGTTAAGTAAAGATTGTGGGTATAACGACACACTACTAGAACGACAACTTCGTGACCACTTTGCTATACTGGTCTTAACCACACACAACTTGAAATAGACTTAAAACAAAAATGGCCGAATCTCGTAGAAAACCTTCAGGATACATCATGGGAAATAACATTTGCGCAAATATTTGCAGTCACGTGCACAATCACGTGAGTTAGCGGAGGGGATCAAAATGAAAAAATAATCGGCATTTACAACATTAAAAAAAACAGAATAATTATACTGATCCAAAACAAAGACGAAAGTAAACAGGTACATAGAGACAATAAAAGGCAATAAAAGGAACTCAGACCATAGCGATGACGATACGAAGGGTGAACATGATTCCGTGTATAAAATTTAAAATAAATGTGGTAATGACAGTAAAAAAATTGATGCTATGATCAACGGTAAGTCATGCACGATGGATTGGGACTCAGGATCTCTCTATTCTATCATAAGCGCCGACTTCTGGAAGCAGATAGGGTCTCCTCCATTAGGCGATGTACCGCGACTACGTGCTTATGGAAATTTAAAACTTAAAAAGTCACTGGGTTTGACAGAAGTAACAGTAAAAATACAGGATAAAGAAAGGGTATTGCCAGTGGTAGTTATGAAGAAAGCTGTTCCTATGCTCTTTGGTCTACAATGGAGTGACATGTTTGAAATGGAATTTCCCAAACCTGTCTATAGAATACGTACTCTACAACAACCTACGACCCCAAATCAAGTTTTAAATACATATAAAACACTATTCGATGATCGTCTTGGCAGAGTAAAGAACTACGAAGTTAATATTCATATTAGGCCTGGTACACAGCCGAAACATCTCCCTCAAAGACCTGTTAAATTCTCTATGAAAAGAAATATTGAATCTGAACTGAAACGGCAGATAGACACTGGAATAGTAACTGAAGTCGATCCTAATATGACACCCGTCGAATGGGCAACACCCACAGTTAATGTTGTAATTACAACTCATAAAGGATATTTCCAATATAAAAGAATGCCGTTTGGAATCTCGACAGCTCCATCTATTTTTCAACATTTCTTTGACAAACTACTTGATAATATTCCAAATGTTGCAGTATATTTTGATGATATCGCCATAACCGGTAAAAATGATTTGGATCACCTTAGAACACTATCAGTAGTACTTGGAAAGCTGGAACAAGCTGGTCTTAAAGTAAATTTAAAAAAATGTACTTTCTTTCATAAAAGAAATTGAATACCTTGGACACACTATAGACAAAAGTGGTATACGTCCTACGAAATCAAAATTAGAAGCTATTTTGAAAACACCGCCTCCGAGTAACCCTCAAGAACTTAGATCTTTCTTAGGATTAGTTAATTTTTACGAACGTTTCATACCACATTTACCCAGCATATGCGCAGATCTACATACCCTAACTGGAAATCGCCGCAAATGGCAGTGGACAGAAAAAGAAGATACAATATTTAGTAAAGCAAAAAAATTAATCACCCTTCTTAAACCTCTTGCTGCTTTTATTGAAAATTTGCCACTGTTTTTAGCTTGTGATGCATCTGAGAAAGGTGTTGGTGCTGTTTTGTATCATAAAACCAACAATACCGTACAACCAATTGCTTTTGCATCACGAAAACTTAAACAGGCAGAAGTTAAGTATTCAGTTATTGATCGAAAGGCACTTGCGATCTTCTTTGGAATTAAAAAATTTGAACAATATATACGCGGCGGGAAATTTACTTTAGTTAGTGATCATAAACCTTTAATACTTTTACTAGGGACTCGGCGTAACTTACTTAAGTTATGCAACAATCGACGAGTCCGTTGGGCCCTTTTGATTGGTAGTTACAACTATGATGTCAAATATACAAAAGGCAAACTGAATGTCATGACTGACTATCTCTCACAAATGCCTAATCCATATGAAAAACCATCGACTGCTGAAGAAATAGTTCGCAAAATAGTGACACGCCACCAATCAGACAAATTGCATGATTTACCTATATCCGAAGAAACTCTCAGAGGAGAAGTAAAAAAGAACCTATTTTCAAAAATGTCACTAATTCCTAAAAGACTAGATGGCGTTTAGATGGTTTGTCAGAAGACTTAAAATCCTGATGTGGCAAGGTCGAATCGTAGTTCCATATTCACTAAGAAGATCCATAATGACATTCCTTCACAATGGACATCCGGGGATATCTGCCATGAAACCACTGGCCCGCTTTTATGTGTGGTGGCCGACAATCGATGATGATAACGTGGCGGAGCTGCCGGTGTACTCGTGGTCTGTGCCTGATGAGCCATGGGAGAGAGTTCACGTGGATTGGGGTTCCTTTTGAGGGCAAATATTGGTTGGGCTATGTGACGCACTTTACAAATGGATCGAAATTAAACCAATGTCTACATCACAACAAGCAGGTTCTGCAGTGAACTAGATACTATTTTTACTTCACTTGGACTTCTACAAATTATAGTTTCGGACAATGGTCCTCAATTCGCATCTCAAGAATTTCATGAATACTGCAGATTACAATGGTATCAGACACGTTAAGTCTTCATCTTACCATCCAAGAACGAACGGGTTGGCTGAACGGCTAGTTCGTACTTACCGTATTACCCCTCGAACCGATACTAGTAAATCATCAGCAGAAATACTTTTAGGGCGACAACTACGTTGTCTCTTAGACAACATTAAACCAAATCCTAGAATATCCCTCCGCTTCAAACAATTTCAAGCTAACATTGAAAATGACAAGGAAATATAATTCAAGAGAAACTGTTTTTGTACGCTCTCGAGATAATAAATCATGGAAGCAAGCCACAGTAGGCCGTCGTACACATCGTTATTCGTATTTAATTAATACACCTATTGGGGTGAAGAAATACTATGCGGATCAAATAAGAAAATGTGTAATTGAAAGAGAGGATGTACCGGTAGATCAGTCCTGTAATGCCCATACCCAAGATGTCCAGAAAATGCAACACAATACACTAGTGTCTCCTCAAAGAGACTCTCTTTGAGGATATTATGCTCCTTTGGAGTTTAGAAACCAATTCGAGACATTGGGTACTACGTGTAATAATGAAACGCCGAAACATTCGAGTGTATTAGCACACAATTCAAATGACGTGGTTAGACATATTGAAACACCAGCAGTTGAGGGGTTACGTCGTAGTAAGCGCGAAGCCAAGCCACCAAGACGTCTTATCACAGAACTGTCATAATTTGATAGACTCGCATGGTAACGAGTCTTTTGTTAGGGATGAACGAATGTTATAAACTCTTTAGTATTAATAAGATATATGATGTGTTTTTTGACGTAGATTATTATCTATGAATTCAATAAACTGTTACTACTAACTATAAGTCCTTATTTTAATTTATAAAACTATATAGTATGGGTACCGTGAGTACTGAAGGTAGCGAATTTTTGTTAGACAATCTAATGACAGTAGTTGAACAAATTGCTCACACCTACTGACTTTGACATCGCTGTACTTGAATAAGCTCGTGACCAGGACTTTGCATTCCGTCCCAATCGAACCTTAGAGAGAGGTACCTTATCTATACATATAAATAAAACGCCGATACCGCTGCATGTGGAAGCAGCGCTAACAAAATCCTCGGTGCAACCACAGCGTCGAGATTTTGCCGCCGTCATCGCTAGCAAACCGGCTGCTTCAGTACAGCGGCGTGTGCCAAAAACGGCACTGAACATTGACCCTTCGTGTGCTGCCACTGGTAACCGCGACGATGATGGCTTCGTTGTTGTACAAAAGAAGAGGCGCACAAACAGGGTCAATAGGAATCATTGTGGCACTGCACTCACTGGGCCCAACTTTCTGCTGCGTGCTGTTACACCGACCACGACAATGTACCTGTCCCGTCTACATTACGCCACTAAAGAGCAGGACATTGTCGATTATATTCGTACCAAGAGTAACCTGACATTGAGGGTAACGCAGCTGAAGTTGAGTCACAACGCGAGTTTTAAAACGTTTGTGGCCCTGGTCCCCACCGACTTGCTGCCCACCTTCATGAAAGAGGACTACTGGCCGAAAGGTGTAGTGTATCGGCGCTACCGTGGCATTGGTTTTTAAATATTATATTATATGTATGTTAGTCTATAAGGTATTTATAATATGGGCCTAGTTGCCTGAAATAAATGAATAAATAAATAAATAAAATAATTGGAGTATCTGTATGTAATATTGAAATAACCGATTTTTACTACATGCATATGATTATAAATACGGTACATACACCAAAATATCATTTTTTTACAATTTTTGTCTGTCTGTCTGTTTGTTCCGGCTAATCTCTGAAATGGCTGGACCGATTTTGACAGCTAGCTGATGTAATAAGGAGTAACTTAGGCTACTTTTATTTTAGAAAAAAAGTTAAATTCCATGCGGACGTAGTCGTGTGTACAGCTAGTTTAGAATAACATTATTCGTGTTGAGAAATATTAATATAATGTCTCAAGTAACTGTACAAACGTGTAACTTATTCATAATTCGTTCCTTAATTAGATTCTTAATTGGCTGAAGAGCCAATCGACCCTTTGACCCCATTTATGTAATGTATTACACTTTACTTTAATGTACTTAAAGGAAGAGAGAACTTAGAGGAAACATAGTCTAATATAGATAATTTAGGTAATGTTATCAAATTTTTACCAGTAGCCCAATGTACTACGGTGTGATGTTCATCGTCCCTCGCATTCACATCAGCCCCAGCCGCCAGTAATGTTTGCACCAGCGGCACGTTACCGTGGACAACAGCGAGGTGCAACGGTGTGAGACCGTCAGCGTCGCGGGCGTCAGCCAGAGCTGGCGCGGCCATAAGCACGCGGTCTGCACAAGCGGCGCGGGCAGCTTGATTAGCGCCCGCACCGCTCGACGCGCAGTAATGCAACGCGCAGCGCAGTCCTCTATCGCGGATACGCACTGATGCTGGCTGTAAGTCATATAGATTTCTATACATGGGTTAGGAATAGGAAAGTTATAATCTTACGGCTAAACCTTTAATACAGATACGGTAATTCTGTATGTAAAAGAAAATAATTAGTCGTAGAGGTACTATTATTCAAAATCCAGTGATTTTTTTGTATCACTGGAATGGTAATGTAACACGGTAACCGTTTACCATCAGATGGACCGTATGCTTGTTTGCCACCTAAGTGGTATAAAAAAAAATGGTAAATAAACTGGCAGTACATGATAGAGAGTAAAACTAAACTTAAACGTAAACTTTACGTAGTTGCCTCTATACACGGACATTATAAAATACATTTTAACTTCATGTTTTGCCATAACTACTCGTAAGACTTAAAGAAACAAATAACTCAATAATATACAGAAAATCTTTGTAGAATTGTGTTTTTTATACCACGATAAAGAGATATGAAATATTATCGAAATTGCAATAAATATAAATTAAATTTCATATATAAGTATTATTAAAAATTAATAGATAATATTCGTATAAAGTACTAAACTTTAAAAGGTTAGCTTCAAAGAAAATATTTAGGACTATTGTGAACTTTCTGACATGTAACATGTATAGATAATGATTGTGCCGTGAAATAGAAGCTAGAACTTTGACCCATACTGTACCAAAATAGTTAGTACCGTTACCGTCAATAGTTAGTTAACGTAGTAAGGTTAAATGGAGGTAACACGAGCGACATGATTTCAAGCGGTATTATCGCCACACGAACTAGCGAGAATGAATCCCTAATAGCTATAGCAGTGTGTGGTAGTCGATTTCTACACCTATTTATTGATTGTGACCCTCCCCCCCGCCCCGACCGAGATTGCCCCCGTGCTTAGGTGCATTTCCTTGAAAGCTCTTCAATTTGACAGTTTTTCTATGTACTGCTATCACAATCCATAATAAAATCGTGATTTTGTAGATTACTCAAATACTTTCCTCGTGTCATAGTTAATGTCATAGCAAGCGTAATATAATATAAGCTATAAGTCATTGGACAGACACTTGTGTATGTCTACCAGTAGGTATCTAATTAGAACAAAAATATTGACGGAAGCATTACGGCGCAGTTTGCTGGGTTGTTTACTTGCAGGTGTGAGGTGATGCTCGGGCAATCGCCGGCCGTAACATTGCATCGCGTGCAAAACACACGGACTCGTTTTATTTTATCTCTGGTATTTTTGCTAGCGGCATGAATCCTGACTCTGAGATAATGGTTACATTCATGAAACATGTGCCATACGACTTCATTATATGCAATTAAATCTTACACTACTACTAAAATGACTCTTGATAATGCAATAAAGCAATGATCAATGATCATGCTGATGAAGAACTCACGTCCTTGTTTAATGTATCGACGACAGATTTGTAGTCAGCCTGTTGACAGGCGTACATGAGGGGTGTGCAACCCTGTGGTAGTGGGGCACTCACATCCTCGCCCTTCTTAGTGTCGTCTACCTTCTCGCGCTTAATTTTAGTGCTTTTGTCGAGGAACCCGCCTTTTATTCGACTCTTGGGCTTCTTGAGAATGCTCGAGATGGGCTCGCCCCTGCTGCTGGTGCGCTTGTCCATAACAAAATATTAGTTCTAGCGGCGGGTAGTGTACATGTCATATGTAAAGTGGCGCGCCGTTTTTGTTCAATGAGTGGTACAACCCGGTATAAACGGAGCGAGCGAGCACGGTGGGCGCGTACCACCGACTGGCCGCAGCCGTCGCGCTGCCCGCTTGGACATGGAGAGGTGGTGTTGGGCGGCCGCAGTCGCGGCAACCTGGCCCACACGCAACGCCGCCTAACACCTAATCTATTAACTTATTGCACAAAAGGAGGTCACCTTTTCTTTTGTAGCAAAATGTTTGTAGAAATTGTACTTGTAACAGTGATTACAAAATGTTATTGATACTTTTGAAAACGATTATTTTATACACACAAATAACATTATCTTGAGATATACCAGTATTATAGCATTTAGTTTAATTTATTTTCAATAGTGTGTCTTTACAAGCTGTTAGCTAAATCAAAGCTTAAGGTAGGCACTTCATTGATTACTAAGACTACCTAAAAATTAATATAAAAATTATATAAATTGATTGATTATATAAAAATGAACAGCAATATCTATGAGGAGGAAACAGAGACCGCTGGGAGTTATAACGAACTCTGTAACAGGGTGCTTATCTTTAGACGCAAATATAACAATATTTCTCACCTCTAGAATGCTCTAAATATCACAACAAATCCAAGACCTCTATGTGGCCCTCGCATTGTTGTGGTGGATTCTATGTAGCGACAAAGTTTTAAACTTCACACAATTCATCTCAAGATGTTGTAGGAAGCGAAGAGAAAAAAATAAACCTACCAAGACGCCTGACCAACTATTAAGCAGGTAATTTTTTTATGTGGAACGATCAGAAAAAAAAATGTAATGAATGTGGATAATGAAGCAAGAATACGCGAGCACTTACAAGTCGGCATTTATTTCACGAATACAGTGACTGACTGAATCGGAATCTAATTTAAAATCTACACTGTGGTGGTCATCATTTGTTTATAAAAGGTAACGTTAACGTTGAACTCAAAAGACCGGTACTATCTGTCTATCTAGGGAGAACCAACACAGAGACCGTGACCGGAGACCGGGCAGCAAGTTCTGGGAGCGGCTCTCTCTAACTTGCCGCCCAGCGGCGCTCTCGACATCTCACCATTAATGCATCTTTGACACCTTGACCTTGACGTGAAATAAATTGTTTGTTTTTGAAAATGGCACAATAGTTAACAGCAATACTAATTTGACAAATTATATGATAATACATATATATATATTGACCGGAGGAGGAGAGCTGGAAAGTATTACGGGGGGGGGGGGGGGTATATTTTATAGTTTTTGCCCCGCCTCGAAAATAATGAAGATCCAGGGCTGATGTCAAGTCAGATGTTACATTTACCTTTTGTGCTAATACGTCGATGACGGTGACTACCTCATATAGGTTTCAAATAGGATAGAGATGTAAAAAATATAAATATACATGTTAACGTAAAGTCTGTAAAGAAACTATTCAACTCATCCGAAGTAAACTTGAACTTCGCAAGAACTTTTTCCATTATGAATGTATAGACGTGTTAGCAATTGTTTCAACCATGAATCATCAATTTTTGTAGAGGTAACTATGCTCGTGCGTGTTCTTAGCAACATTACTCTATCCCCAGCTACTTGGTATACCAGAACGTAACACTGTGGTATTATGAAATGTCAAAAGTAAGTCACTACACTACCATAATTTACTCAAGGCTGCATTTTATTGCTAGGTATTTTGGCTATATATTACTACTAATGAGTATGTAGGCACTGCCACAACTACTAAATTTTGGAGACTAAATATCTGGCCGTCAGTCGCAATGGCTATTATATTGATAGTGGCTAGGGGTTACAGTACGTTTTATAAAGGGGGTGCGGTGACGTCATCGGGTGAGCCATCGCCGTGCCGCTCTCAGCCACCACTGATTCTAATCGCCCTAACATGATTTACATTGTGAGTTTGTGAGTTACAGATGATTTAGCTCGTGATTACAGTATGATAAAATTTTGCAATTTATTCAGGCGATGCCGTTAGACGGCAATCTTTAAGTTAGTTATTTGCGGATATCTCTCTTATATAGAAATATATCCACAGGTAACCATTCGTATAGAATAAAAGATGTACTACACCTGCAGAAGATAAAAAATTTACAATTTAGAAATCTACTAGACAGTATTATCTTGTAAAGTAATAACTAATATTCATTATGAATTTCCCTTTGCAATGTGATTAATAGCGTTCACAATAACTATTTCTTTTAATTTCTTACTTCTTTAGTGAATTGTGATACTATGACAACAGGCGGGCGGTGAAGTAGGACAAATAATATTTTATTTAGAATCCTAAAAAAATAGTCAAAATAAGCAACGAAATAACAGTTGTGAAAGTTACAATGTACTTATCTCTAATAAAATCTTTCTAATTTATCTTGCTCAATTTGGTCGACATTGTAGCCTTAGTTAATTCCTTATCGGCTACTTTATTGAGTGTTCGTACTCAATACTATAACAGTATAATTATTCGGCTTCAAAGTATGTAGTAATGTACCTACATATTATTATGTATGTATTCGACGAAATACCACTACTCAATTATAGGTACTCAAATAATTTGCTATAATATATACAACTTAGGGGTATGAAAAATAGATAAGGGTTGTCCACCCCTAACATTTATTGTTTAATATGGCATTATAAAATACATATAACCTTAAATTTTCACCCTTCTACCACCAGCCCCCAATTTTTAATAGAGATATTAATATTTAAATTTATTTGGCAAAGGCATAATTGATTGAACTCAATAATTATAGACCTAACAGGAGTGAGTTTCATTTAGGTGTCTCAATTGTTAAATATAGAAAACAATTGTGGTGGGAAATATTATAGAATAAATATTTGCATTGAAACTATATCTATTAAGTCTGCTTATCTACATTCACTTAAAGAGATTCGTAATCTTTATTGTGGATCACACCTCCGTAAGATTAATTGTTAAAACGAAACATTAAAAACATTAGTCTAAGTTATAAAACTTCAAGTTCAACTTTTCAGTGTTGTTTATAACTAAATTTTCGATGTAGGTCGGGGCTCTTTTCACGTTACGCGTGATTTAACACGCAACCCCTTCGGCGGCGTTACGCAACATAGCCCAAGTGGAGAAACCCCTCTCGTGTTGCTCCGTCGTTTCTACAGATCTGAAGTACAGTTGACCTACTACCCTCGATTACCATCGTGAGACTGCCAGCAGTGCCCTTATAAATTAAAGGCGCCATTAAAACTGGGCTCTTTCAGAATCAGATGGGATGGAACAGTTCCAATCGCTATTTATTGAGCTGGCTTTTTTTTTCAGGCACAACAGCTTCAGCATTCAGAACTCGTAATTAACTTAAAAGTTAAGAAAATCATTCTAGAAATAATTAGACCAATATTCAGACGTTCACATTTCTATTAGGGTTGCATATTCGGTTACGATGTCATAAACAAAAAATTGTCATTCTATGTTCCGCAAAGATACACCAAAGATTAATACACCGCCTGAACCGAAGACATCAAGTATTGTCATTTTATAGTTGCTTCAATTTTGGCATTCAACAACCTGCAGTCATATTTAATTTACGTACTAGCGACTCCACCAGGCTTCGGACAAATCATTGAACTTCTCGATTTGTTCTATACTATGTATACCACGCATGTATTATACCTTCCTCTTGAATCACTATATCTATTATTATTTAAATTATTAACCGGGTCTTAACACGAATAATTTTATGGCAAATAAACCTCTCTCGACGTTTCTGTTTTGTTATCTGTGACTTAACCTTGCTTTTACTGAAGAGATTCATTCAGCGTGACTGCCACGCTGATGCCGTGCGTAAAGTTTCAGACAAATGGTTGTGGAAATGAGATATATTGTTTATTGATTATTTATTTTTGCTCATTCTGAAAATAATAAAACATGCGTAAATATAATTTATATTTCTTATTATATTTAGCTGGTTATAATTAGTAATTACCTACTGTCAAAGAAAAACGTTATTAGGTATTTACTGTAGTAGTAACATTAATGTTGACAATGCCTGTGATTTCAATCGTCTAGTATTGTACAGTAGTGTGTACAACAAAGAATTCGCGTAATACTTGTATTATATATTAGCGGCATTGGTGGTCTGACGATTTAACATTCCGCGCACGGTACAAACATTTGTCATAAGTTTGATTGTTTGTATTTTATGTATGTATTAAATTATATTAGTCCTCTCATACCCATAACACAAGTTCTGTTTGGTTTGAAACTAGAAGGCACTATGTGAATTGTCCTGAGATATTAATATTACCTATTATCTAAGTGTCAGTACCTACTAACAAAAGTCTGATATTTTTAATACAATTAAATATTATTTGATTCAAACAAGGCTTTCTAAATAAATCTGGTACTACCTTGTCGAATGTTTGTGATGATTTGCTCCAATGATGATTTTATATTATTCGCCTTAAATAAATGAAGTAATTTAAGGTATTGATTATAGCATATTTAAAACATATACCTACTAGCTTTCCTGGAAAGATATATATTTTTAACACGCTGTGAAATGGTTGGTAGGCACCTGTACTGGACTGTTAATTATCTATGTAACAAGTAGGTCATGTTAACCTACTTCTACTCACGATATTTACTTTCACCATCAGCAAACTGTCAAGATTTTGACGCGTCAAATAATCTCAGCCTGCAGCAGTACGTAGGTAACTACGTAAAGCATTAATCAAGCACGATCATGTGAACTTTACACGCTATTCACAAAAGCCAACTTCGCGATGCCTAGTTACCGCTGGTAATAAATTTGTGTCAAAGGCTACATTTTCTCGTTTTATTTCTTTGTTTCGTTTCTGTTCAAATGCGATGTATCTAAGATCGTAATGAGATGTATTTCAGAAGTTACCAAATCAAAATAAGTAAGTATGAGACTGTATTCATACTCGTACAATTCACTAGTTCAGTAAAGTACTTAAATAATAAAATCATTATATTTTTAAATACGTATAATGTTGTAGAATTGACTTATTCCTTACCTTTTATCATTTACTTTCAATATCCAAAAACAGGCAATGATTTTGTCTGTCAGACAAATAATCAATGTGCAAATAAAACAAACCTAAACACGATGGAGTGGTATTGTTTTGTTACATTCTAACTCTATTAACAAACCAGCTCACTCACTAATTGTCTAAAAATTAATATAATATTAAGTTGTCATAACTAGATAGACAAAACAACCGGAAAGATTTATGCATGGAAATAAGTAAATACATTTAAACAAATTCTTATAATGACATTATTTATTTTTGTCAACGATACATAAATAAAAATACCTTCTGTTAAATAAGTATCTACAGCATTTATTCGTAATTCATTATAACACTAGCGACGATTTCTTAATATTTGTTTTTCTTTTAAATATACCTAACTATGTTTGTCTCTTATAATTTCAATTACGATTTTTAATTACTTGAAGATTCTCTATCTAATTGATTGATAATTGAAAATAAAAGTTAAAACTATAAGTATACTCTACCAGTTAACACAGGCGAGTTTAAACATAAATTATAAAGTTGTACAATACTTATAGAAGTATTTTATAGCATGAATTAGAAATTATAATAGAGTCCAAGACCTCTGGTGTCCATTGGTAATGATTTCTGCTATAATATTTTCTTCTGTATAAATATTTAAAATATTGTGAGATAGAATAATTATTTTAACAATATATCCTTTTCCATACGCTAGTTATTTCCTAAACGATCTAGAGCTAAAACTAGAATTATAATACCAAATTAATTTAAGTTAATCTATTCATTTAATTTCGTTCTTTATCTAACACTTCGTCGATTCATGTGGCCTTTATATTTAGAGATGACGAATTTCACAATTATTTTATTGCTATTTGTGAAAGCCTGCTCATGGCATAATACTTAGTATACCCTTATTATTCCTATAATAAATAACATATCGTAGACGCGGCGCGGCGTATCAAGATGACTAAGTACCAGTTACTTAGTCATTATGTGATTGAAAAGAAATGATGACATTTTATTTCTACTTTGTAACCACACAGAGAAGGCCTTTTTCTTTACGACTTAGGTATTACATTGTTAAACATAAACAAGCAAAAATGTACCTATATTTTCTTAATGAAAATTAGATTTCGGTCAGTGGACGTATAAAATCGGCGAAGGTCGTCGTAGCTCCATTAAAACTGCTCAAAATCAGTACGTTAGGTATTGCTGGTGACCAGCAGCTACTGTATGTAGGTCAGCCTGCGATCAATCGCGATAGAGTTAAGCTCGCTTACGATTGCAATTTTATGTAAATTTTAAGACCCTTAGAAACGTAAGTTACGATGTTATTCACTTACTATTTAAAACAAACAACAAAAAACATACTTTTTTAAAAAGTGTTGTAGGTACCATACAGAAAATGGTAATATGCCATATTTTTATACTATTAAATAAATAAACATAAGTAGTATTAGATATGCCATCAAATGCTACACAGATAATAAAAAAGAACAATCGCAACCAGATTGATTTATAATATTTATGTTAACGTTGAAAGTTTAAATCACGAAAATCAGTCATATCAATGCAAATTAACAAAAATTACAATAATAATAAAATACCTACATCTTAAACAAACTTCTCTTTAAATTAAAATATTGAATTATATTTATAAATATATTGAATTATATCAGTTAAAAATATAATATATACTTATTATATAATAAATAAAAACTATTCTTGATGAAATATATAACATCAAATGCGGAATTGCTTTATAAATTTCAATCACAGCGGTTCCTATGAACACGTGTATTTAATAAAATGTTTCAAACTCGTAATCAATATTTTGAGTGAAATATGTAAAATGATAAATTAAAAATTACACTTATCATTATTTATAACAGATACGTAAACTATAAACTTACCAAATCCTATACCTATTTTCACTCAATTTGGTACAATAATGTACCTACACTTTACACTGTTACGTTACGTATTTTATTAAACCAATAATCGACCTTAACCTTCCGAACTCGATGACTCTTCTAGATGGAATAACATAAAATCAACGAATTTCAACACACTTTGACATAATGTACAAAAATGATTACAATCTGGATTATCGATATTTGAAAGCGTGTGGACAATAACCTCGAATGTCCGATGAAATGGATGGTAAATAAACGTTAATGATACGTTAAAATTGTGGCTTACATGCGGTCTGGTTGCCATGGTTACTATACAGGACGCTATCAGTTTCCATAGAACTGGAAGCCCTCGTGTGCCACGCTGTGCAAGGTTACACAAATTCTAACAATTTTAAAGCACGAAGTTAAATTAACGATATTACTATTGATTTGTACTACAAAAACAAATAGATTACTACTTACCAAACGTTCGTGGTAATGAATTGTAGTTTCATACTCGGACCTGTTCCGAGTATGAAACTAACATGGGAGTATAACCCATTAATTTCAAATAGAGAACCGTTCATATTTAATAATAATACTATAAACAGGATTTTATGTAAGTAATGGAATAACGCAAAAAAACGTTTGACAGATTTTAAAAATGGTTTCATATCTAGAAAGAAGCTTTATCAGTGAGTGAAATAGGCAGCGCCGATGTACATAAACAAATTTTGACGACCTTTTTTTAGCTAATTTAATAAATAACTATGTTAAACGCATATAAGTGACTAGAAATCTAACACTTTTATATAGATACTCTTATGTATATAGGATCTATCTAATAAGAATTCCAACCTACTTATAGAATATCCAATGGCATAAAAAAAACTTATTTATTTTCGAACATTTATTAAATGGTACACTTTCCATTTACACTTCTTTTGAAGCCGGGTAAACATTTGGGTATAGTAGACACGGGTACAGTACTACCAAACCTTAGCTCTATGTTCAATTTCTCGCAATTGACAACTAATGTGGTCGCATTTACTCCAAGGGCTGCAGGAACAGGGTACAAATTATCACACGGTCGTGTCGTTCCAAGAAGTTCACATTGGCCGTTCCACTCTACGTATCTGTCGACCCTGCAAGGATTCGGTCGACAGACCGGTATTACGGAGTTTTCAGGCAGTATCAAGTATTGTTCATTTTGACACGGTCCTCTTTGAAACGCTGGCCAACATTTATCAGATGTTGGATGATATATGTACCCTGAAAACACAATACATTTATGGTAATTATAAAATCTAAAATATATAAAAAATACTTTTTTGCAACTATTTCTATTGGATTTCAATAGACGGCCGACATTTTAACCGAAAAGTGCAGTTCGTTACCCACTGGCCTCTAACATAAGCCACAACAAAACCGCGGAAGGATTTATAGAACAGCTGGAGATCAACACATGCCTAACGAAGGGCACCGCTACTAGTTTGATCTTCGGCTCAAATCACCGTAAATTTTAGCTCCGTTAATACTTGAGTTGTCATATACACATATCATCGGGGTTTAAATTTACGTAAATTACTTCATTTAAGAGGCAAAAATCCTATGAATAGGATGAAGATCGTAATGCAATCCGTAATTTGACATCGGTAGTAGTCTATGTAACCGATGTAAGCTCTATTCATTTTCACTGTACCGTGATACAATCCCAATCATCATATTGCATATGTATAAAAATTTAAGAATAATAAATAAATATTCAGTTGATTACATAATTCGTTTCTTTTCTCCTTTAATGACTCGACATGTATTGTTTATATTAATTTTTATATCATAACGATATTTTCAAAACGTCATTCTTTTGAATTTATGAAGACAGTCAATGTAGTTGTTTTATTGATAATCTTTACAAAGACCTTAGAAAGTAGGTACTGGTATCAGTGAAATAAACCTGTAACAATTACGTTTATAAGTTTATATTTAACTTGTAAGTTAAATAAAACCAGTTGCTTAAACCGCTTCACCATCAAGGTTATATAGATTATATCTATAAATAAACTTTTAAAAAATCTAAATATAACATACAATCTCGTTTTACTTTGACATTTTTTTAACGTTTATAATTGGCAAAAGTTCAAGTTCGAATTAAAATATTAATTATTTTAAATCAATTAAAATAATTAGTATTTTAAATCAAGTATTTTTATTACAAGATACATTTACATTCTGCTAGTGTTGTGTTGGAATAACTTGCTTCATCCCATTCGCACTGTAAATACTAAAAAAAAAAATTAAAAATAATTAGAAAACACTTATTAACTGAGCCATTGACTTTAAAATAAGAGATCTTTTTTCTGTAGAGATTTTTAAACTGCCTGCATGACCATCTAAGTCTGTACACATGGCTGGCATATCAGTATCACGGAACGTTTGACCATATGAATATATATAATAGAATAGAATAAATAATTTATAACATAAAATTACATCACATTATTTTTAATTTATTTATATATTAGGTATATGGTAACAAACACTGAGCCACTTGATATAAATACTTATACATATATTACAGTTACTGTTACAAGTGCAGTTCACTGAAAAAACATACATTTAAAATCCAGATAAAAAATTAATACTGTTCTATTCATGATAAGCATAATTTTAAAACTTTGGGTATATATTGTTCTCTAATTAATACCTTAGATTTAGAGATGTAAATACTAAATCTAAGGTATCTTATATACTTACTGAAGATTTATACATATATATTATAATAATAAATACACCACGTGTCACTTGCACTGTTTTTTTTTTCAGACTACTCTAATGCTGTTGGCCGTAGCTGGCCTTTACAGCTTCACCGGACGTTAGGGGCGAGTGCAGATGGCACTCCAAACCCGCGGAAGGACTTATGGAGCGGCTGAAGGCCAACTCCTGCCTGACGGATACGACTTTAGTCTGAGGGCACCACTAGGGGTTCGAACCTCGGCTCACGCCGTCGTAATTTCGATCCCCGTTTGAATTGGACGGGGGATCGATCGGAGGGGCGCCCGGGGGCGCCGGTGTGGAGCGCACGGGCGCGCGCAAGCGCCCGGTTGAATGCATGATATTGTGTGTTTGAGGTCGTCGTCTTCGCCGGCGAGGACGGTGTCGTGTGTGTGTGTAAAAGTGTGGTCGGGGTGGTACTTGCACTGTATACTCGTGCGAAGCAAGTATGGATCACTAAATATATTATTACTCTATTTCTTTAGCATATTAACCTTAATGTAACTCTTATAATAGGTATTAAGTATATAGTATTGTTTTCAAAATAATAAACGAAAAGAACCAAGTAATAAAATTTTTAAATATAAAGTAATCACCTGGTCTGCAATCGCATATCCAATCATCTTTTTGATCACCTGGGTAGTACAACTCGTTATCAGGACATACAGTTGGTAAGAATACCGGTTGCCGGTTCTGTAATAAATAATCCATTTTAAATTTAGAATGAAAATATTGTGGTTTCGCACCCTACAATTTCACTGTCAATTCTATAATCTCACCCTCCAACTGGAACACAACTTACAAAGAAGCTGCTTTGTGGTTGGCTGAAATGGATGAGAGAGGGGCAACTTTGTACAAAGTCTCTGATTATAAAACTATCGTAACCAAGGAATTGTGGGTAATATGAACTTTAAATATCAATATAAGACAACCGTGTTCAACCTTTAGATATCTTAGAACAGTTTAAAGTTTTTTTGTTGAATAACGCGTTTTGTTTTTATACTACTACTACAAGGTAAATATTTTATCAGTTACAAGGAAAAATAACCTGTATGTTAATAATTAAATTTATTACAACACAATGACTTGCAAAAATTATAGTCGTAGCTTAATTTAATTTATTATTATATGAAGAATAGCATACTTGAATAATTAAGTTCTTTCGTATGTCATACAATAATTCAGAAATTACAACAAAACTAGTTAAGGTAATTAATTGTACCACAATTTGTAGAAATATATATTTCATTATAGAGAATTAATGCTTACGTATAGTAAGTATAAGTAGGAATGAATTCTCTAAAGAAACTCACACATAAATAAGGTTATCGTTCACCCATCTAACAATATAATGACGTAAGCTATTAAATTGCCCCAGGAAAAATCGCTATGATTATTACTGTTAGGTTGGAGCAATCACGATTTTATGATTGAGGGAACTTCGAAGAGAACCAACGTGAGCCAGATAAATCACTTTACTAACGAAGTAATTAGTAGTCAGTTATTGTAACTTATCTACGGTTTACCACTAAGTTCAATAACGCTTGACCACGCTTACGTTATACAGATGATAAGAAAATGTTTGATAGTAATCAAGCAATAAATAATGTTCATTTTTAAATGTCATAATATCCTGTATACTAAAATTATTAATCGTACGAATAACGTGAATATTCTACCGTACTCCTCCAAATACCAAATTTAATGTGACAATATTATCAAAGAGGCTATCCGCTATATTTTAAAATCTTTACGATTTTAGATATTTGGCCCTCCCATAACACACGTGAATACGTATAAAAAGAAATTACTTTCTCTCCAAAAAAGAGCTAAATAACAAGCTTGTAGGTATTTCATTATATCTTCGGCTATTCTGTATCAATTTTGGTAACTCTATCTGTATTCTATAATAAACCGATTATAGTATAACAAAATACAAAATGTTCCAAAAATTAATTATTTTACACTAAAAGAAGTTGGTACTTCCAATAAAGTTTAATCTAAAACCTGCGTACAGTTATAGTGGTGCCCGATTACACCAATAATTTCGACTTCAACTATGATAGTTGTACACCAAACCTGCTCTAAATGTAATAATATACATTCAACTTCCCATGGATGTATGTCTCCTAGTTAGCCTTAGGAATCAGACTTTAAAAAAGGAGGAGCTGAACTTAAGATCTAACGTCTCTTGCCTAACGCTAGGTACATTATTGATTTACAATAATGTACTGGATGCTTTTGTTTAAAATTTCGTATCGTTGTATATCTTAACTCTTTAGCTACAGAGGAAGAAGCGCATTTAACTATTTATTTCTCTATCCATAGTTAGAGTTAGTCCCTGTTGGTCTAAAAAAATTCCTTGACACTTCTATTTATAGTTTTATTTATACGTAACCTATAGTTTTAATTTTATTTAAAGCTAAACAGTGCAGTAATGAAAACATCATTAAGATTACGACATTGTAGCTAGAACTGGTTTTACAAATTGATATAGATATACATTTATTTGGTGCAACTTTGCAGGACAAACTCATAGATGCATGAATTTCTAATAAATTTGTTGACGCAGAATAGTATAAAAGTATACTAGTACTAGTAACTAATAGATAAATCACAAGCAATTAGGACAAATCACGGGATCTTACCACGTTTTATTTATTTTTATTGAGTTCCAGAATACGTGGTAATATCCCGTGATTTGTCCTAATTGTATGTATAAATAATACCTACTACTAATGACCACGTCAAGTTTAAAAAGTATATCCTGCCTAGATAGATTGTTTGTAACTTAAAAATTACAAACAATCTATCTAGGCAGGATAAAATCTAGATGGGATATTCAGACATAGCTACCCACAAAATGTACATAGTTATTGTTTGCCTATTTACATAGATATGGAATCAATTATGCATTGCGCATAAGCATACAATAAATAAGAATGGCTAAGGCATAGCGAATTAAAGTAGGTAAATAATTGCGGTAATTACCTCTTTGTTTTTCGAGTGCTCAACTTCCTCAACTTCGGGGAAACCGAACAAATCCGTCTTCTTAAAATTTTGAGCGTTCAATGTGACAAACAACAAGCTCGCGATCATAAAACTATTTAAATTTAGACAATACATTTCTTTAATTTAAAATGTCGTTTTAAGACTATTATACCATTCACTTTTACACTAAGAGCTTCAGTAGTTGACTAGAAGAAAATAAATTAAAACATAATTAAACTCGCTTGTGTATTACACGAGCGAGTAAACGCTCTGTTCAGATCGGACTAGAGAGATGCTAAATGTGAATGATCAAGTTATGTTTATAATTATGACCGTACGACGTCATCTTTACAAATCGAAACAAGTTTTCGATAAAATAAATCTGGGTGAGTCCCGCCAAGGGTTCATTACTCATTGAAAAGTTTACAAAGCCAATATTATGGTGACGTAGGTAGATAAGTAGATGACGGATTGCAAATGTACTTAATACAGGATAAAATATCATAATAGAAAGGCTTTACGATTTAAGTACATATGTAGACAGACAAAAATAGATTCCTATCAACATTCCATTTTATGGAAGTATTTAAATCATACATAGTGTAAGCGCCCAATAGAAAAAGATTTTTGTAAAGTAAAACTATTTAATCTCATACCTTTATAGGTATTTTAGGTAGAACCACAGATAACATAATATTACATACAGATACCCCATCCCATACAAGAAAATGGTTCCTTCCTAACTCGGGCTATTCTTCGGGCTATTTTATTTCGCCACCGTAGCCGCTAGATGTCGCTAGATCTGAAGCAGTTCGGATTACTAGTGGGTGCTTAGTAACAAAGCATGAAAATAGATGGCAGTCAATTCAGTCTACATGACATCTGTTTTGCAAAGATATGTATATAATAGATATGTAGGTAGCTGTATCGTGTACCTCATTAGGGACGATTCAAGATTCAATGTAAATGTGTAGGTATAATATCGTTAGCCGACACTCTGCAGATATGGCTTATGTGCCAATGTATATACCTATTGTGTTATGGTTTATTTTACATTCCATGCCTATTTTTTTGATATGTTGTAACGCGTCTGCGCTATACGTATAGCCTGATTTTGATACGTTTATACTCGTACGTATCAAAATCGGGCTATACGATTTTTTATTTCAATCGTTATATGTATGAGACTGATTTTAGCTACAATTAATTTACTGGTATATACCTCATGTATTCTACGATGTACCCCTCTTTTACCTAATGAGAATTCCGCTATATCTTATATATAAATTTTGTATCACAGTGTTAGTTGCCATATTTCTCCCACATTTTGATGAAATTTGATATGTATACTTGCCAGGTCTGAGGTAGGGTTGTTATCTATTTTTTATACCCCTAAGTCATAGGGGTGGCCTACCCCGAAAAAATATTTTTTTGTATTATGGACAATTTTTTATTTATTTATAATGTTACATTGAAAATACATACACGCCTAAATTTTCACCCGTCTTTCACCAACCCCTATTTTTAATAGCGATATTCTTACAAATATTATAAATGCTAAAGTAACTCAGTCTGTCTGTTTGTCTCGCTTTCACGCCAAAACTACTGAACTTTTGGTAGACAGATAATGTAGACCCTGAGAAAGGCTACTTTTTAATGCGAAAAAGTATTGAAAGGGGAAATGAAAGGCTATATGAGGATATCGTAATTTTTAAAGTCAGATCTTGTAAGATTAAGTGAACAGGGTCGGTCTAGGTTTTTCATTATTAGAAATGTGTAACGGGGTAACACGTTATTTAGTGCGAAATTGTGTATATTACAATAAAATTTAACGAGAAAATATTATAATGATATCACTGGGACACTCATTGCCTTACTACTATATCGTCCGTTAGTCGCGAACTTTCTGGAAACACGAGAGGCGCGCTCCTATTGGTCGGTCGGCGCGTAGATGAGTAGATGAGGTACTTAGACGAGTCTCACGGCGCCGCAGCGTAAGTACTTACTATACATACGTAGTATACATATGGGTGTTACAAATGTTTTTATTACTAGTAATATTACTCTGTTATCTAAGCAAGTAATTGCAAGCAAGTAATTGATAACATTCCGAATTACTCGTATATCTTTCAATATCTTTAGCGGTATAAACCAGGTTATGTACTACTACTAGTATTGTTAGTGAGGGATAAAGTTGATGAACAAAAATAAAACAATATTCGTATTAAAAATATATTCATCTAATATTTTTGGCATTATTTTTAAGTTTCTTCCAAATATAAGGGGTCTGACATGGGGTGTTATGTACCTACATTAAAAAATACTTTTTGAAATGTATGAAAGAAACGTATTGTATGAAATTTTTGAAATGTGTGAAATGTATGCACCTACATTAAAAGATAATTTTTGAAATGTATGAAAGAAATGTATTGTATGAAATTTTTGAAATGTATGAAATGTAAGGACCTACATTAAAAGATAATTTTTGAAATGTATGAAATTTTTGGAATGTATGAAATGTATGAAAGAAATGTATGTACCTACATAAAAAGTTCATTTTTGAAATGTATGAAATGTATGAAAGAAATGTATGTACCTACATTAAAATATAATTTTTGAAATGTATGAGATGTATGAAAACAATGTATGTACCTACATAAAAAGTTCATTTTTGAAATGTATGAAATGTATGAAAGAAATGTATGTACCTACATTAAAAGATAATTTTTGACATGTATGAAATGTATGAAAGAAATGTATGTACCTACATTAAAATATAATTTTTGAAATGTATGAGATGTATGAAAGAAATGTATGTACCTACATAAAAGTTCATTTTTGAAATGTATGAAATGTATGAAAGAAATGTATGTACATTAAAATATAATTTTTGAAATGTATGAGATGTATGAAAACAATGTATGTACCTACATAAAAAGTTCATTTTTGAAATGTATGAAATGTATGAAAGAAATGTATGTACCTACATTAAAAGATATTTTTGACATGTATGAAATGTATGAAAGAAATGTATGTACCTACATTAAAAGATAATTTTTGACATGTATGAAATGTATGAAAGAAATGTTTGTACCTACATTAAAATATAATTTTTGAAATGTATGCACCGTACAATAACAATACACGTTAAACATCATACCACAGAGTCATATGCAAGTTAAAAACAAACTGCTATGATATTAATGTGAAAGGAAAATAAACTTTATGGTATTCGAGTTAGGGTCGATTTCTCTCTTTTTTTTTAAACTATTTTAATCTTACCAGTTGCCAGTATTCGAAGACAGCTACGATTCGTACTCGATATTTTAAATTATTATGTAATCGATTTTTCAGAACAAATGTAAATAACCAACGACACTAATAATGTACTACTATTATATTCCGTTCTTTGAAACGGAACACTGCTATACAAATAATGAAAATTTACTGTTCACAACGACTCATTAAAAGCATCATCGAATAATGCGCTGTAATAAAATCCTGTTATCGATTATTCAAAAAAATCGATAATACATGTATTTATTTTTAATATGACAACACTTCATACATAAGTATTATTGGAAATAGTATTACTTGCTTGTTCGGCTATTTTTAATTTACTTAAACTTTTTTTATATGTTTGATTTACAATAACAATATATTAAGTGCTTATTATTGGAAAATATAAAAAAGACATTTAATTAGGCCGATACAAATGACAACAATGCCATCTATGAAAGCATTTTGAAAACATTGAGCCCCGTATTAGCACTGATTAAAGTGTAATTAAGTACTGGAAAATAACAAAATGAGTAAATATATGAAAATTACTTTTCTAAACGCATTATTTCATTTTAACAGGTATATATAATTTTTTAAAAATGGATTAAACTATTTTGAAAACACAGTTTTGTTTTTTAAAACGTTTGCAAAACTATAAAGAATTCCATCGATACCAATCACGCCATCTATATGCAACTTTTAGCAATAATAATGGCTATTTCCTCATTGAGTGCCACTGGTAGAACTATCTTTAATACCTGATCCCTTGAATTTCAAATGTTCACGTCACGTGCTCATTTAATGAAGTTAAAAACATTCATTATAAACGATTTGCTCTTGAATGCCTTTCATCACAGATTACATAATATTACATAGTTTTATATTGAAATTCATATTGGGATTACTACACAGATACAGATACAGTGGGACAAAATATATGTAAAATCTGTAGCAAGTGCGGCTTCAAATCCCAATATTTTAAAACTATTTCAATCGCTATTATCGGAGTATAATTTTCAACTTCTATAGAAATAATGATTATTATACCACTTTTATAATAATTTAAACCTGCCCTTGTGTGAAAATTGTGAAGGTATAGTATTAATATTTAATAGTTAGCATTATATATTATTTTTACCTAACATTAATAATTATACAATTATCCCGTCATAATTGCTAAACAACATAATTAGCGTAAAAGCCATCATCCTGGCAAATTCATTACAAACTAGCTGTTCCCGCGACTTCATCCGCGTGGAATTTAACTTCATTTTCTAAATTTTTTTTTTTCTGAAATAAAAGTAGCCTAAATTTATTATTCCTTATTACATCAGTTACCTCTAAAAAAAAGTTCCGTCAAAATTGGTCCAGCCATTTCAGAGATTAGCCGGAACAAACAGACACAGACAAAAATAAAAAAAAAAGATATTTTGGTGTAAGTACCGTATTTATATTCATATATATACATGTAGTAAAAATGCTTATTTCAATATTACAAACAGACACAATAATTTTATTTATATGTATAGATAACGTTATGTATGTCTCATAATAGATGAATGATTGATGATGAAATAATCTGAGTAGATCCTAATGGTCCATTTATAAAGTATTTAATAATAATGATTTATTCAGCATCATAGTACAGAGTATTTGTCAGTATTATTGGTGCTGGTATGGATCAGCAGAGTATACAGTACCGTAAGTGCAGGTGGATACACTATTCCAAGGAACATAATCACTATACAATCTCGCCTTCCGATACTAGTATACGTTGGACCAATGAATTGGGCCAATACTTAGCTTGGCAAACAAACGTCAACAATTTCAAAAAGAAAAACAATCAAGTTTCATAATTTTAAATAAAAGTTAAAGAGTACAACATTAGCAATACGACATGTAGAAAATTATCTTTAGAAAAGAAAAAATCATGCTATAAATATTTTCATGTTCCACTTTGTTTTATTGTGAATGTGATTCAGTTTCCGAACGTTTACCCAGCTTTTCGCTTTATATAATCAAATCCTACATTATCCTGTATAATTTCACTATTAAGAAAAAAATACTAGCAGACCTTTGTATAAATAATGAAATTCACAGCTTCAGCTTAAGACACTACAAAAGTTATTCCATGATAAATATTATAAATCTATGAACTAGTTTTTGAACGAAATTTAAAATGAATAGATTTCTTTCCTTAGCCGTAAAAAAAAAAGTACCGTATCTGTTTACGTCAACTTGATTTTTTTTGACGAAATGTCAAAATGGCAATGAAAATCTTACAAAACAATATAAAATTATTAAAAATCTTCATATAATAATGTAACAGTTAACTACGTTATGACTCTATAATATTATTGCCGACATGTTTACCAAGAAATCTCATCAAGATGTTAAAAAATCAACAGTTAAAATACAAGATTCCAAAAAGGATTCTGCGACTCGTTTAAAGCACTTAAAAATCGTTCTTGGTAAGCTTTTACGCTTATAATATCTAATAATGAAAGCCTTAGAAAGTTTTTTACTTATATTCTTAATTGGTTTATACTTTTCAATGACAAAAGATGCGAAATTCTGAGTAATATGATAATAAGTAAAATGTAACTGTATTAGTGCATACACTTAAAAATCTTATTGTTTGTAATACAATATCTACTGCTTAATCTATATTATATATAATATCATTTATATTGAGTATTATCTGAATGATGTCATGTCCTAATGAGAAAATATATGTGTTTAATTCATGTAATAAAAATGTTATATATTTCATATTATTTTAATGTAACTGTAATAGCAACCAAGCAGATGATGGACCTGCTAGAAGTTAGTGACCATTGACTGCCATAAATATAAATGAACTACACAAGGATCTCCACAATACATACTGAGATACCTGTCATAACTAATATATTACCATTCAGAGTGACTGAAGAAGGAAAATTTATTTTAAGTATTCTTAATAAATTAACTCCATTTATCAATGTTGTCTTTCAGAACACTTTGATGTTGATGAAGCAAAGACATATTTTGAAAATAACTTTAGCCATGTCTACTTTATACTGTATGATAACTTTATACAGGCAGAAAATAACCTTCGGCAAAGAGGTATGTATTGTAACATTTAGCAACTTGTAATTTTAATAGTAGATATACTTGTAATACTAAGTTAACTGATTAACTGTTGTAAACTATAACTTTATTTTTTATATATACTTAATAGTGATTGTCATGATATAATTAAAATTAAATAGTAGTAATGTTATTTAATTTTGAGTTGTAATTAAATTTATATTTTTATAAGAACAGTGTTGATTAAATTGAAAGTTTTTTGATAATAGCCTAAAATTTTAATAGTGTTACTATCAATATGCATGTTTCTAACTGACTGTTAAATTCATGTAATATATGTTAAATGTATCTAAAGTCTGTTCTATCCACAATGGAATCTGATGACAGGTGCCTTATTTAGTTTACAAACTCTCCATATTATTACCATATATATATATATATTATTAATGTAATATAGGGAAATTTGAATTAAATATGTAATATATTTCAAATGTTGTGTGATATTACAATTTTATTATTATAATTAAATAACTTTTTTTTATTTATGTACTTATTTTTTCTGTTTTTGCCGTACAGAACTTCCGTTTCATCTTGGTGAGTTATTTATGACTTTGACAGACATACCATAAACCATGGTCCCATCAATATAATGCTTTACATTAATCATGAATGTTATCATGTAGTCCCACACATGCTTTTCTAATGCCTTTATTATTATCAATATTGTTATGACTAGAGCCTGGGTAAATATTTCAAATAAGAAAATGTATTTACATAATTTATATACAAAAATTTAAAATATTATAAAGGTATATAGTAAATATTAATAAGGTATAATTTTTAAAACAAAGGAGAAATATGTTGTATTTGAAAATTGTTGTCTTCTTTTCTATAAAACAAATTTTATGAATCAGCATTTTTTTTCATGTCATTGTATTAAATATTACCATACATAAATATCCTGTTATACATATAGTATAGTGTGTACCATTTGATGTGACCTATTTTTGTTGTAAATCAAGAATGGTTTACATACTATGTTTTTGTTCTATACTAATTTTGTCAAATTTAAAATTGATTATAATTTGTGTCAAGTTACATAATCTATGTAGATATATAATAATCCTTATTACATAATATATATAGGAGAATGCATTAGACTATGTATGTGTGTATGTTCCTCTATGTAAAGCCTAACCAAAAAATAAAAGTATAGAAATAACTAGTCTGTAATATGGGGCTTGACTTTAAAATATGTATTACAGAA
Source organism: Achroia grisella (assembly GCF_030625045.1). Lineage (NCBI taxonomy): Eukaryota > Metazoa > Arthropoda > Insecta > Lepidoptera > Pyralidae > Achroia > Achroia grisella. The sequence continues at coordinate 2,887,959 of NW_026712925.1, forward strand.
ATCACAGCAACAAATCTAAGTTATACTTAGATTAGATTAGTTAATTACATTAAGAATCAAAATATGCAATATTAATAATGTACCTTAGCAATGCAGGCCCTAGTTCATAGTAATTTATAGAAGTCACAATATTTTATATGGTTGTGTCATAACACTGCTGTCATTTTATTATAACACCAAGTGCCAGTACAACTGCTCTTACAGACCGATATTTAAACTAGTATCATCATCTACACTAGACCCATGCCAATCTATTATCACCAGGATATTTTATTTTCTGCTGATCACCAAACCATGAAAGTAACTAAATTTAAAGCATGCATACTCATTTCAGAGACTCATTCTGTTCTGCAGCTAGCATACAATTTGTCTGTTTCAGTCTGAGATTTGTCTGTATTATTCGAAATATCTCATGGTGACTACATCAAGTTATATGTTTCTTAATAATATTTGCATAATTAATTTTAAACAGTACCAAACTATCAATCCTTCACCATCTGCATGTTTTTTCTACTTTTTTCATATTATCAAAAATAATTCGAATATTATAACAAGTTTATTTCATACTAGCTGGAGCTACAATGCCATATAATGGGGCTAATTCAGAGGTGATAGTTACTTAATGTTCGTAATATAATTATTTTTTAATTACCCCACTAAACAACATCTTAATATGCTTTTTCTTCACAATAACCCATATATTTTACACATTTCAAAAAAATCACTAATTTGTCGTTTTTAGTTCACAAGGCTGGCAGAGAAGAATTGGAAGGAACTTTATCTTTATTAGAAAAAGTATTACGTCTTTTACCAGAGCTAATAGGAAAGAGATGGCAGTTACACTCTCTTACAAGAATATTTTCAAAACTCCTCCATAGATGGAATTCTCAAAAATTAAGAGCAGAGGCAACCAGGTATTTTAATTCTATTTATTACAATGATTATTTTTATTATTATATATGTATGTCCAAATTTAATATAACATTTTTATTTTTTAGATATTTTCTTTTGTGGTATCAAGCATTGGGAGATAATGCACCACTCGAAGTACACAAGATGTTTGCGACGCTCGTGCCCGGATTGCCAGAGCCTATAATGTTGCACACTGGATCACCACTCAAATGTAAAACATATGATGATAACTCTAACCCATGTAATGAATCTAGCGATTTTAGCATGGAGGATATCTTACACCATCCAAACTTCATCTCAACCACAGACAACGCTAAAAAAGTAGTAGTAGAGCAAACATCTTCAGGTATAATGGGCAAAATCGTTAATGTGTCGGCTTCTATATTTCATGACACAAATGCTTTGAATCCTGTGCAAACTGTTGAAATACAGCCATTACTGCCTGCAAGTGCTAATGAGAAACCAGTCGAGAATGAAACCAAATATTTTTTTGATAATCTGCTGGAAGCAATGTCATCATCTGTTACTAAAATACATTGGAGAGATAGGTCACATGCTAAAGCAATGAGATGTTTCGCATTTTTATTAGAAAGATTCAAGATGTATTATTTACCCATAATATGCCCACAGTTCAATCATAAGAACTCTTTATATAAACCAAATCTTGGTAAGTATCAATCTTTAAAACTCTTTTGTTGTAAAAATGTTATGTAAAATTATGTATTTCATTATATGTATTTCATTTTCTTAATACATATTTTTTTAGAACTGCCTGTACAACACACTATATTAGAAGATGATAATGTATTATGTCGCGTAATATTAATCAAGTGGGTAGCTAACTACGCGCATTTCATGAAGAAACAAGGCAGTGACGCTGGACAACCCTCATCAATGACGAGTATTGGATCTCACTTTCCGCATTCTAACACACTCACACCCGGTTCATCTTTGCATCATGAAGAGGAGACTTCATTTACAGTTGGACAACCAGTAGATTCGTGCAGAGCATCACCTCACGAATCTGCTTTTAATACGCCGCACCCTAGTTTAGAATCAGGTATTTTTTTGTTGTAATCTTTAAACTATAGTAAAATCATTAGAAACTATTTCCTTCTTAACTTATATTTATATTTAGAAACTTATATTTAGCACAAGTACTGTACCATTAATTGAACTAATTATAGAATTGCGATCATAAGCACTTGTTTTACTAATGTGGATACTGCGAGATTTGTGTAGTTCAGTTATTTTCATTGTCGTATGGAATTTTACCGAAGAGTAATATACAGATTGTATTTATTTTACAAAAATATGCATAAAGATAAAAAATTTAATTTATGCTAATAATCAAACATATGAGGATACCTCAATGTATATACGCAAAAATATTATGTACAAAGAGAAAAGATTATTTATTTCTTAAAATAGTGATCTTGATAACCTTTATATAATAACTTATAAATGTAAACTAACAGTCCCCAAGGTTTTTTAGATAAAGTAAACTGAATAATATGTCTCTCATATTAAAAATTTTATTCCCTAAAATTTTTTAATATGATACGAAAAAATATTTTAGATCTATTGCTATATTTGAAGGAGTACCTTTGTATGACGTTAGTTGTAGACAAGGGATTTCAGATATTTTAAATTCTGATAGACATATACACTACATGAGGCAGCACTCGGAATCCTGTAATTGGTTTACTTATATTAGTCGTATTACTCTATATTGTTAATCATAATTATATTTTATATTTCTACAGGATGCAGTGTCGTGGAAGAACTCAGCTCAGATCAAGTGGTACGAGACGTGTTGTGTTGCTGGTCACGCGAGCATGTGGATTTCACTATCGAAGTGCTGCGACAAGCTTTCCTGCTGCCATTCTCGCATGCCGCCGCCACCAGGCGGGTCATCGCTCTTTACAAAGATTGGATACAGATGAATGTGCGTGAAAGAACTTTAACCTAAAAACATAACATACTCAATCTTCTATCACAAGTATTCCACAACAGCGTATTTTTATTTTTAACCTTTTTCAACTTACTTTTATAGCCATGGAACTCAAAATTCACTGTTCGGCTATCGGTGTTTAATATATTTTGTCTATGGACCAACCTGATGGTAAATGTCACTATAAACATCACATTACCATATAACACCTGTGATACCACTCATGTGTTGCCATTGTCCTTCACAATGGCACTAAGATGCATTCTTCCTAACCTATAATTTCACTGCTTTTATCTCACTCTTCAACCGAAACATGTTTCAACAGCAAGCATGCTTTGTAAGTTGCTTGGAAGGTAGGAGGTACGATTTTTAACAAAGTCTACTTTGATGCTCCTTCTACTGTAATGGAAGACAGGTGTAACATATTGTATAAAATAAACACTATTACCCAGGTGGCGGAGATTCCACCATTTCTGGTGGAGAATACATACGAACAGCAAATGGCAGGAAGCGGAGAGCCGTTGGCGCCACCACGTCGACTGCGGAACGACTCGTACCTCGGCGCTGTCGGCCGCGATAACGTCATGGTGCGCGCCGGCATGCAGGTACGCAGTAGCAGCACACCAACTCTTAACACGTTAACACCAGTGAGGAACGTTTATAAATAAAAAAAATTGAATTGAGGTTTCAATACAAATGCTCTCAAATCTGGTTCTGAAAGAATTAATAAATTGTCAAATTTATGTATATATTTATACATATATATATATATATATATATATGTATATTTAAAATACACTGTTATCTCATAGTTACCTCATAATTGATGGCCACGGTGGTTTAACGGTTTAAATATCTAAGTATTTATATCAGTTGTCTAGTACCCATAACACAAACTCTGCTGACCTTGTGACTAGCTGACATTGTATTAATTGTCTAGGAGTATTATTTATTTAGTTATTTATAATAATTAATCAACGAGTACATTAGTTATACATATAATACCTACATGTTACATATTTACTGATAATTATGAGGCCTTTCACATTTTTTGGCCTAAAAGCAGTGTCTTTGGGGTTCTGGTTCTAAGAAATTAAGAGTCGGATATACATTTTGATTCCTGAATTATATAGATAGATATCTAATCTTAAAAACAACATCTTTGAAATGTTAATTTTCTCTTTGTTAGTCTTCCTAATTTCTAAAATAGTTTATTCAAAAACGCTAAATGACAGAAGTTTGGGGTCGTCGTTCATTAATAAACAAACATAAATTGTTATGATATCTTTACTAAAACTTGATAATTACTTTATAAATTGAGACAGCATCGTCCTTTTTTTCATTTTCAACTTAAATATCTAAAAAATTGAACCCGAAATTTCAACAAAACTTTGCCATAATCATTTCTAATTTTCTCATAAATACAACGAAATTTTTGCATAAAAAAAACATAATAATAAAGTTAATATACTTGTAAATTAGAAATATGAAAAAAAAAATATAAGTTTCTAAGAAAAAAATAAACAATAATAATAATTTAAAGTTGTATAAATTCCGTTGCGCCAAAAGTAAATTCTCAGTGCTGCGCTAGCGCTCGTCGAGGTAGGACCTATGCCATTTTTTACAACACCGCTAAGATAAGACATTCGTCAGTGAACATTAGTATAGAGCGACTAAACAATTTTGATAATTTAAGTAATATTTAATTAATTTTGCTAATATATACTTATTTCTACGAATATTAATTTAAAGTTGTTGTTAAATATATATATATAAATAATATTTATTTTAGCATGCCAAGACAAAAGTACAGTTATGCTACAAATAAAACCTACCTACCCTGCTGCACTATGAAAAGCACAAGAGCATGGTATTTCGTCACACTAATGGGAATTAATTGTTAAAATTAAAAAAGAGAACATTTTAGTATTTTTAAAAATAACGCTTATCTGAGAGAAAAATGTAAGAAAATGTAAACCAATTTTACTCTATGTTTATTTTGTAGTTTTTTTCTAAATTAAAATAGGGTTATTGTTTATAAAAATACCATTATTATTTTTACGTACATTTGTCTTGTGTTATATAGTGTATATCATCTAGTATGCAATGTGGATTGTAAATAAATTACCAAATTATATATAAATTATATTCCTTAATGTTTAGAGATATTTTATCCAATTTTATTTTATTTTACACAATACAGATATTTCTAAATTGCAGCTATTCTGTTATTATACTCGTTGGACTTTCATTACTGTACAGTTATGTTAAATAATTATGCGTGTTTGGGTGAAAAGTCAACAACATTATAAATGTTTTTATTTAGAGACTAGCTTTTAGCTCGCGGCTTCGCCCGCGTGAATATGGGATATATAGGTTATCGCGCGTTTAAAGATCCGTGTACAGTATTGGGACGTTATATATAAACCTTCCTCTTGAGTCTATCTATTCTGTCTATCTGAGCTCTCAAATTTGTCAGTAGTTTTAAACTTTCAATTAAAGTCCATAAGGGAGACGATGTTAATGACACAGAGAGTCTTTCAGAAATCTCCAGCAAAAGTATAAAAGTAATCCCGCCAATGAGAGCAGAGGTGTTTCTAAGGTCTTTTAAGGTTCTGTCCAAAATCTCTATAGCTCATGGTGATTTCATTACATATAATCAATGAGGCGTCTTATAATAATTTATAAAAAGGTTTGACATTAACAATTAATTATTTATCAAGAATCAAGAATCGGCCAACCAAGAACGAGAAGCTGCAATATCAGCCAATATCATGCGGCGACGTCAATGATGCAGGAACAGCAATGATAGCAGTTGAAGCTTTTTTTTTACAACTTAGAATGGCAAACAAGCTGACGGCTCTCCTGATGGAAAGGGGTAACCGTCGCCTATATACATGAGCAGTACCTGACATGTTCATATCAGCACATTGTTTCCCTCATGCGTTGCCATTCCTGAAAACTCGGGTGTTATTCCCCTGTACCTTGTAAATTCACTACCATATATATACACAGGTAGTCTATGACCTTTCTCAGGGTATACTATCTGTGTATATGTATATCTATAGAGAGAGAAACTACTCACACACACTATAAAGTAGTCTATGACCTTTCTCCGTGAGAAAGGTCATAGACTACTTTTATAGTACGAAAAAAGTTTTGTAAGGGATTAAAAGCGGAGATGAAAGGTTGTATAAAAGTATCGTCATTGTTTAAGTGAAACAAAGAAACTTTTTTAGGTTATAATCTAAATATATTTCCTTTATTTGGTCAATTTCATTATACCACGCTGACGAAGTCGCGGACACACCTAATATACATATAAGGATGGGACCTTTAAATCAAAACAAAGCCTTGAAAACACAACTATTATATATAAATAAAATAATTATTTCCTAAGTATAATATTTAGAACAAGTGAATATGGCAATAATGTATCCGACTCTTATAATAAATTATATTGTATCTATTAATAAATAAACTGAATTAATATGTAAGAAGAATTAATTAGTAAATTTATGTTATAGTAATTTCATCTTCCTGTCCTTATCCCAATTATTTGTTACTCATATTACTTAAGGTTTTGGCTTTTAGTTGTACAATCGGCCAGCATCCTGACATCAACCCTCTAGGAATAATATAATAAAAAAATATGGTCATTATTAGCACTTTGATAATTAAGATAAATCACGTTATTTAAAAAAATCCAATAAGTAGTTTATGTTACTCAGTTAAGTAGAAACATATCACATTATTAATTAAAATATTACAAGGATCAAAATGGTTCATACTAAATCCACACCGATTGAGCTACACGGTTATTTGCGTCTGTGTGCGTGTATTACTGTATGTGTGCGTAAATCCATGCGATTAAACCTAAAGTTGAGCGGCATCATTTTGTAATAGGCCTCTTAAACAAAAATTGCAAGCATGAATTTAACGAATGCTTAGCTAATAACATTTTTTTTATTTATATAGATTAACATTTATATATAGATTACATTTACATATTTACTACAATACGAATTTTACTTCAATTATCTTGTATTTATTGAAGTTATTTGTTTATATAAAAAGTTATATGCATAACTTTTTATATAGAAAGTAGACCCAATCGGAAGCGTAATTTTCCAGTATTTTTTTATTTAACTGCGCCACATCTACTTAATATTTATATGTGTATGGATGTACAGAATGTGCTGCAAGTGTTCATGACACAAGCGGCGAACGTGTTCCTGGCCAGCGGGTCGCCAGTTGCTGCGGCTGGCGGCGGCGCCCTCACACAGCAGCAGCTGCTCGACGAGCAGACGGATACCTGCAAGCGCGTCCTCAACATATACAGATACTTGGTCATGCACGTCGCTATGGACGCCAACTCCTGGTACGTACTACATACGCACTGCACGTCAATTATACATTATCAGTATTTGTGCGGAAGTAATAAAAGTGTTATTAAATATAATTAATATTAAGTTTTCATTTTTGTTGCAGGGAACAATTATTGTTGGTTTTACTGCAAATTACATCACTTGTTTTAACTAAAGTGCCACCGAAAAGGAAACAGGAATCATTGGGTAATATATTTGTTATTTCAAAAAACTATTATGGTATTATATAATTTTAAACAAAATATAGCTACAAATACAAATAAATAATATTGTTATATATTCTCAAATTAAATAGTTTTTGTGAAAAAGGACACATAACGTACTCTGTAATATAATATAATTGTAAATTTCTCTATTAATTACTTTGTCATTTAACACATTAGATTTTAATTTATTATGAACTGAAGTGATTCCATAATTCAAATAAACCTAAAAACTACTTACGATGAGTTGGCTATCAGCTGGCTCAACATTCCAAGCTATAAAAAAAGCTGAAAGGGAAGTTTTTTAATCTTTTAATATCTCTCCTTCAGGTGGCTTCTTGGCATCGGCTTTATTCCAAACTCTAATAGTGACTTGGATAAAAGCTAATTTGAACGTAGCAGTTAAGCCTGAACTATGGCAGAACTTTATGGAACTCCTAACTCGCCTCACACACTGGGAGGATCTTATAACGGAGTGGGCGGTAAGTATTTATAACTTAATTTAATATATTTGGAATTTTCTGAACAAATTATAATTTAAAAAATGAGCATCAACTCTTTAGTGTGCAAGCGGCAAAGGCGGAATGTCCTAATTTTGCGAACTAGTGATTGAACTAACTTAGCATGCGATTGGTAATATAATCTTTACAATTTGCGCATTTCTCATAGCTATTTTCATTATGTAACACATTTTAACAACTTATTTGCTTTACTACAATTTACATACGTTTATGGATTTAGAAAACAATGGAGACGTTGACCCGCGTGCTGGCCCGGCACGTGTACTCGCTGGACCTGTCGGAAACCGCAAACGTAGGCATGGCGGGCACAGACGGGCGGCGGGGCGGGCGGCGCGGCACCCCCGCACCCGCCGCCGCGCCCCTCCCGCGCCCCGCGCCCCTCCCCGCGCCCGCAGCGCCCGTCGCCAGGACGCCCGGTGCGTATACCCTCCACATGGACCCTTCCGAATTCACACTCTACTAATTCATTATTGAATAGCATTCTTTAACTTACGGAGTATTTAAATTACGGATGGTTGAACAAAATGGCTATTCCGAATTGATAACTATATTCATAATCGAAGGGTATAACATTACAATTTATGTTGTAGTGTTATAGTGTATAAGCCATACTTTTTTTTGTCAAAACGATGACACTGCAATTGAAACTATTCTTTTATCAAATTTAACATATTAGCTATTACAAAAATGAGATTGTTACGATCCCATCCTTCCCAAGAGCAACCATTCATAATATCTTCATTAAATATGTGTAAATTGTTAAAATATATATCAATGGTAAATTATAATATGCAGGCAAATCACCAAAAGTGTACCATGAGCCGCACCCGCGCAAGGAGGCGGCAGCGGCGCGACGGCAGCTGGCGCGCTGCCGCAGCGAGCCGCACCTGTCTGCGCGCGTACACCCGCCCACGCATGCGTACGCGCCCACTCCCCCACTCGCGCTCTATATTAACGCAGGTATACATTCACATTATACAATAATGTAACAACCTCCTATCTGTCTATAGCTCATATTACGTCGTCGTTTCTTACTGAAATGTTAACAGTTTTATTATATATCTATATTTAACTTTTCAACAGAAGAAACCAAACAAACTCTTAGCAACAAATCGAGAAGATGGTATTCACTGGATTCTTTAAGAAACTTGAGTCATCAGGACGAACGCGACTCAGCTAGTGGTATGGAAATATAATTTAGATAAATATATATTTTATTGTCACGTGTACTCCTAAATACCTTCAATAATCGTTTTCTTTTATATTTTAGGTTCTCGTTCACCTTCACCGGCTCCATCTAGTGGAGTAGAAAGTACTTCAATCAAGGACTCGCCATTACAGATTGATTTAGCTTCAGATGGAGGTAATGTAGGCAAGTATTACTATGTATAGTAGTCGCTGCAAATATATTTACGACAGTAAATATGGAGTATCGTCCATCCATATTCAGACACAAACTTTACCTTTACTTACTTACATGTTACTGATCATATCGTATTGTCCTATGCTAATTAATAATATTCACCTATAATAATAGTTATTCTTTCACCCTTCACTGATTACAATTGGCTATTTGACAGTTGTAGAAATAAAATATGAAAACTATTTGTTTGGTAGCTTCTTAGTAAACAGTAATCATACAATATGGTTTTTGCATTAAAATAATGTTTTTTAATATTTTAGTTTTGGAAAATAAATCTGAGTTTTTTTTTATCTGTGGTTGACATGGAGCGGCCATGATTGATCATCGTATTACGCCATAATTCAATAAATAAAACGTTGTTAAGTAATCTCACGTCATTTGTTCTATAGTTTGCTGAGAAAATTCGCTCAAATATTTCAATTTGTGTTGTCTAAAGTTTCACGAAATGTAATTAAGCTATATTAAAACGAATAATGTAAATCTGCCCAGAATAGATTCGTTTATGATCGCAAATCTCTTTGCCTGTAATCCTGATTTTTGTTCTGTCGAGTTTATTATTTAATGTTTATTGTATTGGATGTAATTTTCCATATCATTAAATTATAAAGAAAAACAATATGTCATTACCTAATTACAAACCTAATTTCTACTTAGAAATTAGGTTTGTTTATTCTATAGTTTAAGAAGGTTAGGTTTAATTTATTTTTGGAAAATCAAACTTTGATTTCTTCTAAATACTTACATCAAAGTGATCATCACATAAGAATATCGCAGACATATCAGATGTAAACCGTGGGTCTTGGTGTGCCAATTGTAACCATTGCTTTCGACGTTTTGGGCATTTAGGAACGTGTATAAACAATTTGTTAGGACATTTAATTGTCGTACTTCGACACATAAGCACGGCATACGTTTTGTAGCTTATCACTTTCACAATTCCAATAAAATCTGTATACTTATCACTCAAAACAGTTAGAGCGCCGTATTAACCTTGTTTCGTTTATTGAAATATGACGCCATAGCTCGGAAATGTCACGTGACATAGTGTTTTAGCGCGAATTTCAAACCAAGAGAAATAAAGTTCATGTTTTCTCTATCAAATAAAGCTTACTTTGAAAATTAGATAATTGTAGGGGGTTTTAAATAAGTCTACAAAAAATATAAAATATATTTCAGAAAATTGTCAAGTAACCAATTCGAAGGAGAGATGAATATTCTTAAAATCCTTATTCCTCGAGAATAGTACTTAAAACAGTTACCATGGACATGGTGTTAACTTGCTTGCCATTTCAGGTAACATTACTAGTATACAAGACTGAAATGTATGTAGTAAATTAATAAAATAATGATATCAGAATGGCCAGAGACGGAGGGCGGCGGCGTGGGCAGCATGGCGGGCGGCGGCGAGGAGGACGCGGGGGGCGCGGGCGCGGGCGTGGGCGTGGTGCTGGGCGGCAGCGCGCGCGGCTGGCTGCCCGACGTGGCCGCCGTGCTCTGGCGGCGCATGCTGGCCGCGCTCGGTGACCCCAACGCGCTAAAGGACCCGCAGGCCCACGCACAGTTCTTCAAATACCTCATACTACTCAACTCCACGCTGCTTAAGGTAAGAATTACATGTATAATATATATAATTGTTTACTTTAAACGTAAGCTGAATCAGTGTCGGCCGAAAGTTAATTATTTAAAATCATAATCAAAAGTTCGATTTACGATTAACAATGAATTCCATATAAATCATATATAATTTAAGCTTTGAAAAACATAATTATTATTAGTGAGTAAGGAAGTTACAATAACAGTCATTCAATAGTATATACTTCCTCTGTCACAATTTTAATTTTTAATTAGTCAGTCGTATTTGTCATGATGTATAATAAAATTAGTTACATGAAACATTCAATAGATTAATCAAAATATGCAATAAATTGCTTATTTTTTATTTGTAATGCTTTTAGTCTTCAGTTGACAGTCTATGATCGGGTTAGTGACCTCTTTGTTTACCTTTTATGTTAGTTCTATTGCATCGGAATATAAAATAACACATGAATAAATTTCGATTTACTGTGACAGACCTATCTCATTAAGGGACCTCTTTCGGTCTGAAAGAAGATCGACAAAGTAATATAAGATACACTCGCAACTCTTATCCCAGATGGGCTTGTCATAAGCATTGTTAACAGTCAAGTCGCCTGTGGAGGTAAATTAGTCTCATCTATTTTATAAGCGTCCCGCCGTCTCTCGGATTACTTCCTGGTTGTATATTGGAGCTAGGAACAGGTCCCAAGATGACCAATTTCCTCCCTACCAAAACTTCTAAGATGGTTAAGATAATTGTGTTATGTAGCTGTATGTGGTGCAAAGAGTAAAGAGGATGAATAATAAACCTAGAGAAGAACTGAAGTGGACTTTATATCTATGGTGTATACGATGTATAATTATCAAAACCCAAATTACTAGTATTATAATTAAAAATCAGCTGACGGGTATCCTATCACATTATAGTCGGCTGACAATTTATTTACTCAAAATAGCATATTATGTAATATGTGCAAATTTTGGAGTGTGAAGAAATCACAGATTTTTTACATGTTCATGCTATCAGCTGAAGTATAATACACAGTTCAACCAGCTGACTATTTTTTATATAAGTTTAACTATGTTTTCATAGCAATTTAAACTGGGAGGAAATGTTAAATTTTTTTTATATGTTGCTGGGGTGCCACTTCTCAACTCATCTTCGGTACCGCAACAGACTTTTACTAGGCTTCATAATACAACTTTCTTAACCATCTTAAAAGTTTTCAACTGGTAGGAAATAATTGACTAAAAAAAGCCTGTGACTCACTACTATATAGGAGTTTCCTTGACCGGAGAGTCAGTCAGAAATATTTTTAGTGCCTTCCAAATTTGTACTACCTCTTGGATATAATTCATCTATACTTATATTATAAAGAGGTAATGTTTGTTTGTGGTAATCTCCGGTCCTACCTATCCGATTTTAAAATTTCTTTCACTGATTGAAAGGTATATTATCCCCGAGTACTATAAGCTATATAGCATAACGCTACGACTAATACGACCGGAGCAGCAATGGAAAAAATATTCATTTTGACTATTTCCGCTGAGTAAATGCGAAAGTGTATATATTATTTTACGTGTATATGTTATAATACATGTACACCCGTGCGAAGCCGGGGTGGGTGGCTAGTTAATAATATTAATAAAATATCATTCTCTATTTTTATTCTTTTTTATTCACTTTCAAAAAGCAGAATATTTTTTAATCAAATATTATTTCTTAGTATGTTACCCGGAGTGATCACCGGTTGTATAATTGTACTAAATGTATAATCATTCGTTTATTTCCGTAGTGATCCATGCTAATTTTGTCAGGATATTTTTTTTTACTTTTGTAATAGAATGAATTCAATGTAATAGGATGTATTTAAAAAAAATGCTAAAAATAATCGTGCTTTTGTGATTTTTATACATACTAAATAGTATTACACGTACGATAATAATAACTACAGCTAATATTATGAGCTGCCCTTATGCTTTAGTTGTAAACCTTGTTGAACAAACTACGAAAATTATTCTATACATACGTATCCGCATAGTTATAAAAAGGTATAAACCGTTAGTATCAATCAACACATACGTAATACAATCATGTCATCTGGTACACAAGGCATCTGTTAATGTTTATCGCAAATATGACACTTAGTAGGATTTATCTGTTGGTATCTCAATGTTTGGGCGATGGTGCAATAGAAAAATGCCCGCCACATCTCACTGACTCACACATATCTATTGTTTTGTTAGTATTTTATTTGAATTAATTAATATAGCGTGTGCACTCCGCGCGTGTAGTTCTATGCATGGTGTTACTAAAGTTGTGCGAACTGTTATCCAATTCGAAGGTATTCAAAGATTGCCAATGCGAAAGAAGAGCAGGAAAAAGAAGACTACTCAGGCGACTGAGGAAAAAGGTTGTTTGTCAAACTTAAAAATCACCACTAAAATATATTTTCATTCTATATTATGTAGGTAGTTAACGTTTTTTAAAGTTAGTTGTCAGTTGCTAATATTTAGTTACGTATTTTAAGTTATTTGTAAAACAAAGTGGAATTTCAATTCTTATAAATAATTTTAACCTTAGATATTCTGTTTGACGAAATAACCTTTATTAGTAAAGACAAGGCATTTTTAATCCTCGTCATCATATTTAAGAAATAATAATTTCTGTAAAGTTTTGTTATGTTAAAAAACAATAAGAAAACTATTGTGTCTAATGAAAAGAAATGTGAATAACTTTATTTATAAATAAACGATGACGCATTATTCAGAATCACTTATAGATATTGTATTTGTTGTTTTAGATAAGCGCAAATCAAACTCTAAATGGAAATACGGAGATCCACGTGCCGTTCAATCTTGTGGCGGGATGGTGTCTCGAGGCGGAATCTTTGCCTTCGTCCCACCGGTGTGTATACATGTTTTTATTTCACTATTATTGAATAAATTAATAGTTTTTAAATATCACACAAAAGGATTTAAATGTATTTTTTGATCTCATCTGTTGTCACTTTTATGTGTATCTATCTGTATGATATAATAGTTATTTATGCTAATTGAACGTCTCATTTTTTCTCAAGTATCTTTTTGTGATCATTATGCCCTTATTTGTTTTCATTGAGTATATAATCTTGATTGCTATGATTTAGTAGTAGTAATTACAATATACAAATGAAATAAGTAAATCAAAATTCTTTATAAACTATTCAATTGTTTTGTAAAATCCTTGATTAACATAATACTTACATAACGTAATAATATATATATATATATAACTATACAATATATATTATTCATTCATATTATATTAGTGAAATATTTTGTTTCAATGTCTATTTCGCTATGACGAATCTCGAAAAGACATAACAAACATCAATTAGTAATGACTGGTTAGTATTCAACCTTATTAGATATATTGGCTTGTCGGAAAATCGATCTGGGTATATACTATCAAGAATTCTATCTAAATCATATTGGAAAATACCCCTCGGATTGATAACTCATGTGTTAACATTGTTAATTTACCCTTGAAACATGTAGCTGTTTGTTTATGGTGCGTTTGTATTCGATCGTGTATAATTACGTATAATTGAGTTTTATAATTTCGTATAATTTAGTAACGGATTCCAGTGACCCCATTGCTTGTATATATTGCAATGACTTATCGACCTCTACCTGGTCACCGCTTAAAATCATCGTAGTTAATTCCTGGTGAATTTATCTCGATTAGGTAACAAGGGAGACAGAGTATACTGTTAGCACAGGCGGTTGCACAATTCCAATATGGGCTTAAAAACTTATAACGAATTGAAACGTATAAAGTTCTTGAACAGTAATTTCATAGCTAATTAGATATTATTAAAGTGTACAATACATCAGAGCATGATGCACGCACAATTCGTGCAGAGTGAGAATTAAGTATTGTTCGTATTTCACTCATGTGCTGTATACAGTGGCCTAAATGCAAATTTTTGTACAAATGTCGACGAAAACGAATCTAAATAAAGTGTTATTATTTTATTATTATGACTGTTTATACGTTCTTATATAATTAATGTTTTATCTAGAATGGTATTATAAAGAAAAGGTGTAAATTTCTTGAGTTTGTGTGTATGTAATGGTTTACTGAACAATGGATATATAAATAAACATCATAATTGGTGTAATAACACCGATTTGGAAAAATTTATGACATTTTGCAAGGTCCATTATTACAAATGAACCACGGCTATAATATCGTATTAATCAACGGATCACGGACGTAGCCGTGCGTTATAGTCTTATCTCACGCATTTAGCGTTTAGTCCTAATGTGCGATTATATTGTAATACAGGTCAGGAAAGTTACTTGCACTGCGTTTGCTATGCGAGTCAACACAGGCGCAGGGCCCTGGCGCGCCCTCTTCCTGCAACAACAGGTTGCATCTGGCCCATCTAAATCTTTATCAGAGAGCTCTGCATCACGGTAAATTTCATATTTATTTACAACAATGTATACTATTTATTGTAGTAGGTGCAGCAACGGAACACAACATAAATCACTGTAAGGAGATAATATTTGTCATTCGTAGTTGCATTGAGAATTTAGTTCCACAAAACAAAATCAGATCTGCTATAAA
Organism: Achroia grisella; assembly: GCF_030625045.1. Classification (NCBI taxonomy): domain Eukaryota; kingdom Metazoa; phylum Arthropoda; class Insecta; order Lepidoptera; family Pyralidae; genus Achroia; species Achroia grisella. The sequence goes on from NW_026712925.1 coordinate 2,903,553, forward strand.
AGGAGCAAGACCAGATTAATTAAAATATATAGCTATAATTTTGGCCAAAATGATCATTAAAATCTTCGTACATTGACGAAATCTTCGTTGCATAACACAATATACCTAAGAAATACAGACTAATAGAACACAATTTCAGTACAATATTTGTATACGACTAACACGTTATCGATTTTAAAACAATATAATTTGTTAATGCACGACGAATTTTTATTATTTCGTGTACACTAAAAAAATTTTTCGACTGAGTGTCCTTCTCCAGTTGTATCAAAAATAAAAAACTACAGGGCTAACCGGCGAGGATCGGTCGGTAGTGGACGTACTGGTGGAGTACGCGGCGCCGCGGTACCTTTCCTTGGCTCTCGATGGTTACTCATTGCTGCTACTTGACTTCGTCCACGCATCCACCATCGTGCTCAACTGTACAGATATGGGACCCACTGTAAGGCATATTGTAGCTTCATATACATCATAACTTCAAAAATGTTAAGCACATTGGCAACTTAATAATAGTGATTTTGATCATAAATATCGTGTGTTCAAATGTGACCAGCATCAAAAACCTGTTTCGAAAGTTTATTTCTGATGGCTCTTCGGTCTTATAGTCAGATAAATAAATCGAGGCTTGCCACGTAGAAATATAATAAATCAATATATCAAGTGTCGCGCCTAAGGAATTGCAGTTGAGAAGGTTTATTATTACATTGTCAGATTAATCAGAAATTGTGTCAGAACTAGTTGGTTTATCTAATGATATGTAATGCAAGTATTTATATAAATTTAATTTATTTTAGTGTCCACGTACAGCGGCCGTGACATTCCTCGGATCATTGTTATCGTTGCCTGATGAATTGATGAACGCGCCGATGTTACAACCATATCCACACCAATATAATACCGTCTCATGTCCTGATCTTAAGGTTTGTTATGTTAATGTTATGTTAATCTATAAATCAAAGATTAACTGGAGGTATATAAACTACATATTTATAATTGGGTTGGCTGTTAAAAAAACACTTTATTATGTAGTAAATACTTTTGGAAATCGTATGTTATGTGTAAATAAGTAACATATTTGTGTTTATTTTTATTGTATTGACAATATTCATTGTGCAACGGTATTCAAGCTCCTTTGTATATTTAAAATTTTTATTCTACTCTTGTGATCAGGTGGATTTTGGAATTTATTTTACTTATTAAAATTAAATGGTCGTAGCTTTACGCTACGATATACCACTATGTATAATCATGACAATTGAGGTTATCGTGTGATGTTCTTCGTTACAATTGTACCTCTCCCTATAAAGAGGAACATAGCTAGCAAATCCAACTGCTGGCGCTAGCCATGTATGAAACTCGGTATAAACGCTCTAATATATATATATATATATATATATATATATATATATATATATATATATATATATATATCCTTCAGATAAATCTGTGAAGCGTTTACCGCGTAATTAAAAATATATAAATCCTTAAAACAATGACAGTAATGTCATAATGTTTAGTGGTAACGCTTTGTGACCGTTTGGTTGTGTTGCGATGCGCAGGAGCACGTGCTAAACATAGTGGTGCGCGTGTGTCGGCGGGAGGGAGCGGCGGCGGCGCGTTGTGCGGGTGCGGCCGCGCTCGCCGCACACCTGGCGCACCTGCTGGCCGCGCGCCGCCCCGCGCCCCGACTGCCCGCCTACCTCACCTGCCTGCTCCAGATGCTCATGGTCGGTCCACCCACACACACAAGTCTCGGCGACATCCCTAAACGTACCACATCGCAATCCTATGCACACTTACAAACTACACTATTCCCCGGAACCCACATTCAACCACTAATCGCATATAAACACTACTACCACACACTCTGCATCAAACTTCTACAAACACGTACTTTGCACATCATTCTACACCACGCTTTCACTCTTAATAGTATATGGTAATGTACACTTGATTTAAATTTGAATTCATGTCGGTATACTCCGTCCCAATAGAACTAATATATGTCATATAGTAAAAATACACTCACTAATTGATACTAACAAATACACATTTATTGAAATCCTGAGGGTTACTGCATATATCACGAATATTTTTTTTAAATGTAACAAAAAAAAATTTCTTTCATTTTTTAAATTGCATTTCAAACAAATTATATGTTTGAAAATTGAGAGAAAAATCATCAAATTTTCTACTTTACTATTACTTTTATTTAAGTTCTATTGGAATGTATATAGTATACTCTGTTCCAATAGAACTTAAAAAAACTTGTTTGACTTGGTATAGACCAAGTCAATCAAGTTTTTTTCAAAAATCCAGAGCGATACCATATGATTTAGTTATAGAACTAAATCATATGGTATTGCTCTGGATTTTTCTATATATAATATGTATATATTTACAAAAAAAAAATCTATGTATATGTATCAGTTATCTAGTACCCATAATACAAGCTTAGCTAGCTTAACTTGGGTCTAGATGGCGCTGTGTGAATTGTCCTGAGATTATTATTATTATTTAATTATATTTCTTAAAAAAATAACCTTTAAAATTTCCATATTTTAAAAATTCACCCACATAGAAACTAAATACTATTAGAACTGCTAATATGAGAAATATGTTATCGTTTCCATTTCAGATGAAAAATAAAAACATTGCTAAATTTGTCAGCGACTGTATTTTGATGCTTGCTGATTATACCGATCGCATCGTAGAAATGTATCCAGGACTGGCCGGTAAATAAATTGAAAAGCTTTTTTTGTTGTTGTAACTATATATTATTTTTAATAGCCTCTAAGCAGTAAGCAGGTTATTTTATTTATTTATCCAACTTCTCTAAAACAATTATTCAATTCAACTATTTTTGTGTCATATAGAAACAAGAAACTCCACATATTTTACAATTTCTCTTTCATAGAATATATTAAGATGTCATTGATACTATTTACAATAGAAAGTGTTTTCTCTACTTTTACTCCTATTCTTCTTCTTCGACTGAAGTAGATATTTTTTCTATGATTACAATTTTATCTGTATTGTAATATTTTATCTTCTGATTTGTTTAGAAATTATAGCAAATGAAGTAACGTCTAAATATTTTGAAGTTTCTGTACAATCGTCCTTTCAATAACGTAATAAGCATGATAATGACAAACATAATAATATACCAAATTTGCACGCCTGTATACACTGAATATTATGTTTAATGAGCACTGTATTCTGCAAATAAAATTATGTGATTTTATTTAAATTTCTCAGGTAAAATAATCAGGTGGATATGCGCGTGCCTAGCGCAAATATCGAGTAGTAGCTCGCGCGACTCGGTAAAGCCGCTCGCTGGCTCGCTGTTGCTTTGTTTAGCGGAGTTCGCGGTGCGATGCGGCCCTGCCTACCTTATGCAGGAGAAAGATGGAGAACAAACTTTACTTCTGCTTATATTCAAGGTAAATGTCATTTTATTACTTTACTAAGATTGCGTTTAGTCGCCATAGGGCCTTGAAAAAAGCCAGATATTTACTTTAAATTAGTTTATATTATTAAATATAATAAATAAATAAATAAAATAAATTAAATATAAACGTACTATATTTATCCAAGCCATTTTTTTACTAGTTACTATATCTATCATCTAGTTCAACTGAAGTAGCTAGCCGATCTAGACGATAGGGATCTATATTAATAATTCCGTCAAGGGGTACGGTAGACTCGAACGAAACCTTATGTGAATAACAAAACATAAAAAAATATTAATTTCGAGTCGACAACATATATCCGCAAAATTCGGATTATGGAGTATTTCGTTAAATTTTAATAACACTGACAAACAAACTGCAGTCGCCATCTTTTCATGTCACTAGCTAACAACCAATCAACACTACGCGTGCGTTCGTGCCAAAGAAACAACACAAACAACTGTGACATGTGACATGTGTCGTTGACGTTTCGCGAAAATATAGTCTTTGACATTTTTTATGATAAAAGAGTATACGGTTATGTTTTTTCTTTAAATTGGCCAATTGCGAGACAAATTTAACAATATTTTTTTATTAATTTGTTTCACGGCTTTGGATACAAGTTCTTTTTAGCCCAACTTAAAGTTTTACAATATAAATTACAAAAATTAAAGTCAATGTCCAATGTCAAATAATAATAAATGTCAAATGTTGTTTCTCTGTTCTGATGAACTTATTAAAAAAATCTTAATAACAATCACAATTTCTTCACATTTTATTATTACACGCATAATACCAGGTATTTGCATTTTTAAATAAGGTTTGGCACTATTGGAAATTAATGGTATTTACCCATTTTTATACGTTATACGGAAATAATGTGTGGGTGTTTATTTAAAAAGCATTAACACAAAATTAATAAAGTATAGGTAGGTATTAATAAATAGATAAATATATGGTTGTTGTATCAAAATAGATTTTCTTATTTTTCACTAAAATTTTTTTTATAAAAAAGCCTTTTCATAGTGTCATATATTATTTAACTGATTGTAAGAAAAAAATGTTGGTTTGTAGCTGTAAAAATTACTATTTGTACGACAAAAATGTATTTTTATTCTGTATAACACTACGACAGTAGTGGAAACATTAGTATATGTACTTAAATTATAAAATTCTGTTAAAGAAACGTCATATTAAACTTTAAAACTAATTTGTTAGAATAAAAGTTTCTGATTAAACAAATCGGTATGGCTATCCCGCTACAGGCGGTAACATTTTTTTTTTGTTCTGTTTATCCTTAATCGGAAAGGCAAAGGGAACTACACCCATACAGCTGAGGTGGTAACTTTATTTGAAAATTTGACATTTAAACCTGTCAATTTAGTCTCCCGGATTAAAAAACAAACTATAACCAAGTATTACTAATTAATAATAGTATTACAAATTAATTACTAAGCTACTTGGTGTCCCTATGGCCACGAGCCCCGCATGTTTATGGGGGCTCGACCCCAGAGTGGGAGAATTGCAAATGGCTAACGCGGAGTGATAGGGAAGGTTGAAAGGAAGAGGAAATTGATAAGAAGAAGGGGAAAAGGACGGTGGTGGACCACGTCGTCGTACTGAAAGAGCGACAAAACTAGGAACTCTGCAAATCCCGGAGAGTCGCGCGGAATAAATAAAAAAAATTAATAAAAATGACGGTCAAGAATGGCAAAAATGTTTGGATGAAGCAATTGGTTTTAAATATCTGGCAAAGTAGAGAATGCTTAAAACAAAGAGGTTAACAGAGAATAAACCTTAAAAGTTATAATTATGTTTTGATAATTTATTTTGAATGTTGATTTAAAATAAAAATTATTTGTATAAATACTTTTGCATTTATTATTTACTATTTATTAAACACATTACACATTACATAGTATTTATTAAACACAATGAACGAAGCTTTACGAAACTATGCCTTGCTTACCTTTAATTTAATCAAGCCTGTTAAGCCAAAGCCAATCATCGTCAACGTGCGTAATTTCAACAGAATTGATAGAACTTTACTTTGTCGGGACGCTACACTTATTGATTGGAAGCCGCTGTATGACACTGCGGAAATTAACGACAAAGTATCTGTGTTTAATATGTTTATCTTATTTATGTTCTGACAAACATATATAGTAAAAAATAATGCGTAAATGTGTTTATATATGGATTACAGATGATGTATTATATCTATATGAAGAGAGACATATATTTATTTATATAAAAAGGAGAGAAGTGCTATATAACTTTAGCTGTTCAAATTAGAAATCGTTTAATCATGGTAAAGAGCTGCAAAACGCCGACATATTCATAAAAATATTTTAAATTCACCTTTTACGTATGGACAAAAATCCTCAATTCCCTTGGTTTTGGAAAGCAACCATCTCCGATTTAACAGTGCCATTAAATAATCTTAATAATAGTATTGATCCTCTGTAACAACTCTCAATACAAGTATTAAACAATCCACATTACAGGAAATTAAATCCATGTTGCACTCGCTTTGACTCGTCACACATTTTCTTCAGTATCTGACGACGATATACGCAAAGCAGTCCTAACCATTAAATCAAATGCTAAGGGCTATGACGAAGTGAGTTGAGCTATGGTCTTTCTTCTATTAGATATAATTCTTCCTGTTCTTACTCACATTGTTAATTTCTCGCTATCCTAGCTGTGTTTGACAAATTGTGGCTAAAGGCATTTGTTATACCGGACCTTGCTAAAATCTCAAATCCTTCTCTTCCTTGTCATTTTAGACCTATATCGATCTTGCCATTTCTCTCAAAAGTCCTCGAGGTTATTACTCATAAGCAAGTTTCCTCTTTTATTGCAAATTCCAACATTCTGAGTCCTTTCCAATCTGGTTTTCGACCTGGACTCAGCACCACCACTGCATTACTCAATGTAACGGAAGATTTTCGTGAGGCTATGGAGAACACTCGACTTACCATCTTGGTACTAATTGACTTCTCCAATGCCTTTAATTGTGTTGATCATGACCTGCTACTGATGTTACTCTCCCACCTAAACTTCTCGCCGTCAGTACTGGAATGGTTTTCTTCCTTCTTCGTGGTCGCCAGCAGGCTGTGCGCTCCGGGCAAACTTATTAACTGGTGTGACTTGGTCGTATGTTTTTGTTCCACAAAGCGGTATTCTCTCTCCACTCTGTTTCTATTTTTATTAATCTTGTTATCTCAACCTCATATTTTCTAACCACCTCTAGAGATGTTTTACAACTTTATGTCCAAGAAAAATGTATATAACATAATGCCATCAATGCAGCAGTTAATGAACTAAATGCAGATCTCAACAGTGTATCCCGCTGGTCCGTCGTTTTGGGTTAAAGTTAATAAGTCAAATGCCACAATAATAATAGGCAGCACAAAACTTCTATCCAAGTTAAATACAATCAATTCGTATGTGCGTTTTGAAAAAAATGTTATCGGTCGTTTTGTCACGTTTACCTAGGTATATTGATTGACCCAACAGTCGATGGCATTTACAGGTAGCGGATATATCTAATAGGGTTACATATTCTCCGTGTTCTTTATCGGTTTAAATTTTAGACGAAATTCCACTGAAATTGCTCGATTGATTGTCCAATCACTTATAATAAAATTTTGATTATGTCATGACGTTTGTCTTACTAATCTCTCCCAAGATCAAATGAATAAGTTGGACCGATTACGTTAACAACTGTATTCGGTTCATTCAGTTTTTTAGGAGAAAGTATGACCACGTCTCTAAATCGACGTCACAACTTAAATGGTTGTCAAACGTAACCGCAGAAACTTGCGTATTTTGCACAGCCGATTTCTCCATCATATTCGACTCTTCCTCTAATGTATATTTAAAAATAGATTTCGGTTCAATTAATCTTACTCTCATTCACGTAACCTAATATTCATTCAGATCCTTCTCTCTATCCCATCATACAAGCTTTATGTCAAACTCCTTCACAGTTACGGCAATTAACCTCTGGAATATAATGCCTGTAGACCTGCGTAGAGCACCGAGTAAGACCATTTTTAAAACGAAACTATTTAATTACCTGTTGAGTCGTCAAAATGAGCTTTAACTGTTTGGCGTTGAGTTAAGTAGGTACTTTCAACTGTATTTAGCGTATTTATGTATTTATTCTGTATAATTTATATATTTCAATATATATATATATATATATATATATATATGTGTATATTTAAAGTATATATTATATTTATATAACATAAATTATATATGTACATAGATTTTGTTGACCTAATTATTTAGTACAGTATTAATATCACAAATTTTCGCCATTACTGCCCTACAACGCTTTCTAGTTCTACCCAAAGGTTAGCTGGTAGAGAATGCCATATGGCATTAAGCTCGCCTCTTGTACACTCTTTATAGTGCAATAAATATAAAAAAAAAATATTCTTTGAGAACCAATGACTACAGAAATATCTACCCGAGCGAAGCCGGGTTTTCATCTAGTAGTTATATAAAATTATGACTTCTATAGGTGTCCAAAACAGACATATAACATATAAATTAATTTGAATTAGGCGAGAAATTACGTAGAAATGGTACAATCCTTTATGTTTAATATGTTTATGTACCTAATTTATGACTTTCTGTATGCATAGAAACACTATATAGTAAAAAATAATAAGTAAATGTGTTTATATATGTTGGAATGGAATAATATTATATATAATATGATTTTTAAAACATATATTTATTTATATACAAAAATAAAGAAAGGTACAAAAAATGTATATAATAATTATGGTCTTACGAATCACAATTTCACATTTTAAATTAAACACGTAACTGCACTACCACAAACGTATGTAGCTGTGAAGTGAACATATATTTTTGAGTTCAACTTTATTTATTGACAAAAATCACTTATATGTATGCAGTTACGTGTATAACTTATGCATTTCACATAATCGTGTTATTTACATAGTATGTGATATCGGAGTGTAGTAAAACCTACACAAAACCGATGAGCAAACATTAGAATAATAATAAGTGCTAACATTACGGAATATTTTTAGAAATGTTGGCCCATATTATAACTCACACACGGTAACAATTCACGATATTTGGTTAAGCTTGTGTCATAGTCTGCACTTTATAATTGAACTACTTGATTTACTGTTGGTATTGTTGTTGGTTATTCTGATGCTCGATGTGCTCCTGTGGTTGGAAGCCGTGCTCGTTAGCTGTGTATGTGACAGAGTATGTAATACCGTCGGGCGCGACGTACTTGTAGCTACCGGACACTTCGATCGCCTTGTGATCCTCGCTCACTTGTTTTAATGTGCCTTGCTCCTGACGGGATGTGCCATCGCTTGTTTCAAACCTAATAAATTAATCAAATAAATAATATAAACCTGTATATTTTAGATAGAATTACTTAAAAATGCATGCCGATTTACATAAAACATTAATTAAATTGTTACTCTTATGTATTTATTGCAAATGAGTTTTAAAAAAGAACTATATCACCGAAAAGATACTAACGTCATAGGAACAAAGCCGCATAAAAAGACTAGTATGTTATAAAGAAGTTAGCATAATCCTTACTCGAATTGGTAGCCCTCGGGATTGACATCAGCCGCTTGCTTCAGGATGTAGACGGGGTTTTGTTCTTGTTGTGGAATTGCCAGAGCGACGGCCACAAAGGCTAATGCGAATAACACCTGCAAACAATATTTTAACTGAGTACTGAACTTGTGTATTATTTTGATTTAGTATGTTTTTGTATCAACTGCCAAAGAATTAATCTAAGAAACATTACCCTCCTAGTATTCAGGTGTATATTTAGGCAATGCGTAATTTAAATAACTTAACATATTTTCAAATAAGGTCTCAATAGATTTGTTTTACATAATAGACTAAGAAATATGTATATAACATATTTATGACTATCCTTTTTTACCCCACTAGGTAAAAACATAATTCATATTGTATTCAACTTTGATAGAATTACTTTATATTAATTATTGTGTGTTAAAAATTAATAAAACTTAATCTAACTACTTACGGATTTGTGCATTTTTAGAATAGTTTTTTTACACAAGCGTAACTGTAATCGAAAGCTGCGGCTGACTGTGAAGATAACGGTGCAGACGGCCGTTTTAAACGCTTACCTTAATTGATGACAAAACTTTTTTTAGTGATGCACTGTCCATGTAATATAGTGCTAATAAGAAATCCATATACAACAATAATCATTACATAATATACAATTTTAGACGAAATACATGAAAGCGTCGATTGATTGTTTATGCAAACATGTTAATAAAATTGACCCCATTTGTCATATTATTTTTCAGGTGCTACATGCGGTGATGAAAGGATCAAATGGATCAGACATAGAAGGCCTATCACTACCCGTTGACGAAGACTTTGATTCAAATATTCAGTTGGATAATTTAGGACCCAAAACCACCCCAGCGTCCACAATCGACGTCAAATTGTGGGCTCAAACGGTAGGAAATAAATATTTTTTTATTTACAGCCGATTTACAATGTATGGTCTTATTAATGTATATACACTATCAAATACATTTCGTTCAATATAATCTTATACTGAACGAAATTAATTTAATAGTATGTGTATAAATAGTTAGTTGTCTAAATAGGATCTACCTATAATAAAATTCTAACAATTGCCACACAAATTCTCCTGCATGGAATTGAATGCAATTTTTTTATCCGCTTTATTCCAGGAAAATATCTTACTTGCGAACCAAAGTGGATTACAAGGTGAACACAAGCGACCGCTATATATTTGTCGTTAACAAATACTATTATTAATTAAAAAATCGTATAGTTCACATATACATATTCATTTATGCATATGTGACGTGACTCACATATAATGGTCATATTTCACGCGGCAGATATGCACGCAACTGGTGCTGTTCTTGGGCCATTGGCCTCTATGGAGCGGTTGCCAGCTGTCGTCAAGCGTGTGCGAGCACCACGACAGCCCAACGCTAGGCGGCGGCGGAGAGCTGGGCCCGGCGGTGCTGACGGCGCCGCACGTGCAGATGATGCGGCTCAGCGACACCACGCTCGCATCCTTCGTCGAGCTGCCCGCGCTCGACATGCCCGCCGGCGCCGCTGCCACCACGCCCGGTATACATAGCATTCCATACGTTGGCGTACCCAACGAACAACAACAAGGTTCTGAAATGGAGTATCCCTGCCCTGGTGCCTTGCGACTACGAGGCTCCGTCCCAAACCATGTGCCATCTCTTGTCGAGCCCTTTATGTCCAGCAAAGTTTATAAGACACTTTAATAATGAATTATTATATCTTTTAAGATAATTTATAAATTTTAAACCAAACTCTGAAAGATAAATGTGAAATAAACAATAAAATTTTAAATATAAATGCATTCCACTTACATACTTTTACATAAAACATACTCGCAAACAGGAACAAAAGAGTGAACAAAAAAACTAGTTAAATGATTCCTCACGATTTCGCGCACTGGCTTTCCCGCGCATACTAAATAAATTAAACACTCGCGTGTGATTGAATATGTCGTGGGAAGCCAGCTAATAGTATTGTGCCGCAGGGCTGGCGACGTCGGACCGACAGGTGCGCGTACTGCTGCGTGACATAGCCGGGAAGGCGTGTTGGGACGCGTCCGCGCTCTACTACGACCCGTCCAGCTCATCCACAGAGCCACTAGAACCGTTGCCACTGCCCGACTGGTAAACTCTTCACCACCATTGTTATTTGTTACTATCAGACTTTATCGTTTTGGATACAGAACATCACCCCATTCATGCATTTTTTATATACAGATGGTTACAATTTTTGTCTGTGTTCTGTGCGTTTGTAAATGTAGTGTTTGATTTATTTCAATCGTTTTAAAAACAAAAAAGGAATATGTGTACGGAGCTAAAGGCACTTCATCTATCTGGTACTAGTCATGGAGGTATCATTTTCATTATTTGGACCTCATAAATGATTATTTTTATTTTACAGTTGTCACTCAGAAACGCTTTTGACTATAATGAAATGTTTATTGCAGTATCGACAGTCCGAGAGATAACACGCTGTCCTCATTACCACCCCCTTTACCGCCTGATTTATTGCCGGATTACAAAAACTCGCCACCTGACAAACATCAATTAGATCACGTGAGTACACCATCATTATGGCAAATCATTGGAAAATTTTTGTTCCGCTAAATTATAATTGCTATTTTGAATGTATTTAATAGATACTCTATCCCTCCTTCGTACGGTAACGTTAGGAAGAAATATATGTTCCCACTCCTTTTTGTCCGTAGGATTGTAATAAACAACCGACTAGGAGAACAAACCATGTCACATCGGTATAAGAAAAGAAAAAAATAATATTATTCTACTCGCATTATGAGAAATACCCCATCAGCTAACAGGGGATTATTATTACCAGACCTTTGTGGATCTGTAGCCAGTAAAGAAACATATTTGGTTACTTTCTTGTGAACATCCCACGACGGATCACACTCTAGATATCTATCCTTTTATCCACGTCTATCCTGTTAATCACGACCCCGTCAAATGCCGCCAGATGCGCCAGGTGCCCCGCCAGACTACAACGCAGTGCAGACGTGTGCACCATTATATTCTTTGTCGATTTCTCAAAATGAGGCTTGTGATCACTAGGAATGCTTCTTCCAACCAAAACTCTCCTGGCATCTCTATCCTGTTCCAATTAGACTACCGATTGTATATTTGCCATTATATTATCATACATTAAACATTAAGCGGACGCAACTGTCAAAAGACCGTTTAAAAACAATTCAGTTTACGGTGGCTTCATATTAGCTTTTATAGAATTGTATTTATAGCTGGTTGTACCACTGGTATGTCAGTTTTTATTATGTTTAAAACATGTTTGTGCAGTATTTCGATTGTTTTTGCGAAGTATTGGAGTTTTTGGAAATGTGTAGCACGGCGATTACGCGACCAATCCAATCCAATTGATATAGACAATGAACCTAGCATACATCGGGCACACGTCGCCGGAGGTGTCGTGCGGACGACGGCTGGACGCATGCGGCCCCTCGCCACTACCTGCCAACTCGGAACATGAGCTGGTCGCCGCACTCGTAGCGCATCGGAACACCGAGCGGCAATATCTCAGCACCAAGGACAGGTTTGGATCTTTCTATATATTTTAAAAGGGAGTGTGCACCCGTCAATTCAGGGTTTAATTATGTGACCTACTACATCGAGAATTCGGAAGCTTCAAATGATACAGTCGAGAGACATAAAAGAAGTGGATAATGAAAAGGTGAAAATCAACTTGCTAGCTGAGCACTAGAAATGAATGATATGAAGTCAAATCAGTTGACTTCAGGGCGAAAAACCGGAAGAATGTTGTTAGCTCGATCTCGCCCACCAGAAGCTATACCATCAGGTTTTTTAGCCGGTATTCCAGCAGTATTTTCCTGATTTATTAAATAAAAGGTCAGTTGGAGGTGAATTCACAAAGAATTAATGACGTTGGTTTCCGTAATTCGTGATCAAATAATACACCACCTCCCAATTGCAGCCATGGTTATAGAAGAAAAGTAAATTCATTATCAATTAATAAGATGAAATTATAAAATAACAATAGCACTTTTTAAATTTATACCTAATATAAGTCATTAATCGGTAGTATGGCCCTCACTCAGCATAACCTGTGACAGCTTACAGTCACAGAGTTGATGTTGTAAATTAGATTACTGTATTACCAGCAGAGTGACGTATAATGTGGGCAGGTGCGAGGTATGGGAGCCGGCGGAGAGCGGCGGGGCGGAGGGCGCGCACGCGTTCGCGCAGAGCCGGCGACTGGTAGCGCAGCTCGGCACGCTGGCGCCCGCGCGGCGCCCGCACGCGCACCTGCTGCGACGCACCGACCGACTGCTGCGCGACCTGCGCAACCTCGACGCGCACAGGTAACACGCACACTATACCTATACACACAGGGCCGCTTCGCCCGTCTCTGTGAAGTGTGAGGCGCACACGGGCGCCGAGGCAATACGGGCGCCGCGCGCCGCCATCCAATTATTTTTTTAGTTGAAGCCAACAAAGATAGCATAGACTATTTTAGACCATATGCCATCTATTAAAGACATTTATAATTTTCTATTGTTAATTAATTAAATTCAGTGATATAAACTACAGCAAATAGCGACACCAACGTTTAGATCAGAACTTTTTTCTTGAGGCAAATGCTTACTTATTTATTTAACATTATAATACTATCATAGTAATTTACTTCTCATTTATTTCGGTCAAAATTAACAAATAATAAAATTTAATAAGCTGACACATGAAGATTTGTGAAAAAATATGCGATTGATAGGTTTCGCACACAAGCGCTGTATGGGGAACGCGCGCCCCTGTATACACTCACATACACTATAGATATACACTCACATACCCCCGAACGATCCCCCGTCTAATTCAAACGGACATCGAAATTATGTCTGCCTGAGCCGAGGTTCGAACATCTAGCGGTGACCTCTGACTAAAGTTGTATCCGTCAGGCGGTAGTTTTATTGTATTTATTTATTTAATTAACACAATATAAACTTACAGCTAATTGCCAACACGTTTATATTTTAAAACTATTTATACTACTTAAAATTATACTATGATAAATATATTCTTATTTTAGTAATTATGGAAGGCAAGGCTTCTGTATAAACGTCTTGGACCTTACCTAAAAATAAATTTAATAATTGCAATGCTCTCATAGTGGGAGAATTGCTAGCGTGGCTTGTGCGTACCGTCGCGGTTGCAAACAGTCGGACACGATGACGGGTGACACTTCTCACGTAATTCGGAGGGATATTGAATCCTATCCGTTCTACAACTGCGGGATTATCTATTTGGTTGCGCAGCAGAAAACAGTAATGGACAGCAAGTACTAGTTTCCTTCTAAGTAGTAATGAATCTATGTCTATCATACCTATTACAAATAAAGATGGGAAAAGGAATGGGTAATAACCATATTTTTTCTTATATAAGAAGCGAGCAAATTTCTTTTGTACTTTTTCTAGAAGTTGTGAATATTTTGTAGTACTAGGATCAGATAAGACCAATGCTGGTATATGGGGCCTTGGTTTGGTGGACAAGGTCGAAACTTACGACCACAGTCAACAAACTAAGATCTTTCGTGCTCCTCAGTTACTGGATGTATGAAAACAACCCCAACAATGGCAATGGAAATAGCCCTTAACATAACACCCCTCGACCTATACATACAGCAGGAAGCAGCTATAGCTGCCACAAGATTATACCATCTTGGTCTATGGGGCAAAAACCATTACAGTTCTCACACTACCATCCTGAACCAACCAATCGAATATGAACCCTTGATTGCCGCTCCGTGTGATAGAACTCAAGCATACCACTCATTCAACAGGAAATACCAAATACAATTGAAGGAGGAGGAAAGGGACCAATCTGCAGTAAATGAACTACGCATATACACAGATGGCTCCAAAACACAGAACGGTTCAGGAGCTGGGGCACATTCACTTGACCTCAACATGAACATATATATACCGCTCGGCAAACACAGTTCGATCTTTCAGTGCGAATGTGTTGCCCTGACCGAGGCAGCAAAAGCCGTGTATAGGTTAGGGGTCAACAATTTCAACATTAAATTCATATCGGACAGTGCAGCCGTGCTTAAAGCACTACAGAACAAAAAATCCAACAACAAACTAATAATCGAGTGCCACATCGCCTTGGAAAAAATTGCAACGCACAACGGAGTAATTATCCAGTGGATAAAGGGGCACAGTGGATCATATGGCAATGACGCCGCGGACGAACTAGCGAGAGTAGGTTGCAGGCCCCCTCCCACTTATGCCAATACCATTCTCGCAACTTCGCACCTGGATTCGCCAGAGATCCACCGAAATACAAAACCAAAGATGGAACCTAACCACTGATTGCAAACAATCTAAAGTGGCAATTCCAAAAACGAACCATCGGTTAACAACACGTCTACTTAATCTAGATAGACATAACCTCAAAATAATGATAGGGACAATAACGGGCCATTGTTCCTTAAACAAACACTTATACAAAATTGATTCTACAGACAGCCCCCTTTGTCGGGGCTGCTTTGAAGCTGAAGAAACGGCGGCTCACGTAATCCTGGAGTGCACGGCAGTGGCCCAACAACGAAAACAAATCCTCGGAACGGTGAGGTCGCTCCGTGAAGCCTGTGAAGACACCAGGAGTCTTCTGCGCTTTTGGGAGGAGCTTGGCTGGCTACTTTAGTAGTCTGGCTCTACACGCACAACGGCCCAAATGAGAGGCTAATTGCGGAGACTGGAGTCCAACATACAATACAATACAATACAATAGTACTAGGATCCCAGATAAGTGAACCGTATTCCAGCTTATTGCGCACAAAAGCATTATATAATAAAATTGCAGTATTAGGATCATGAAATTGTGGCACCGTTCGCATTATGAAACCTAATGATTTATTGGCTTGTTTGCAGATGTTGATGATATATGGCCCTGGAAATCAAGTTTGGTATTAAAAGTTATCCCTAGATCACGAACTTCAAATGTCCTGTTGATCCTTCAGCCGCTCCATAAGTCCTTCCGCGAGTTTGAGCTGGTAAAGGCCAGCTGCGGCCAATAACATTAGAGTAGTCCGAAAAATAAACTACGGACGCACACTTTTTTATTTTAGATATTTTACTATTGGTTTTGGGAACATATTCATAAAAAATATTTATTTTAGGTGCCGAGAAACACACAAAATCGCTGTTATATACGTTGGAAAAGGACAAGAGACGCGAAACGAAATTTTGTCCAACCGTTGCGGTAGTCCTGCTTACGAAGCGTTCCTGGCCGCATTAGCTTGGGAGGTAAACTAAAAAACGCGCAAATAAATTATAAATATTTTCTGGCTATACACTTTCTGTGTCACGCTGTTTTAGGTTGACTGGAAGAGAGCTCTATTTGCAAAATTTCTAACATGTATTTAAATCTTGTATATAAAAGTGCAATAAAGATTGATGAAAGTACGTGATATCTCCTACAGGTGGAGTTGGAAAGCCACGTGGGGTTCGCGGGCGGTCTGCGTGGCGGCGGCGGCGGCGGCGTGAGCGCGCCCTATGTGGCCACGTTGACCTTCGAAGCATTATTCCACGTCGCCACACGCATGCCCGCCGACACGCCCGACGCTATACTCAACAAGGTTATTATTTTACTACTATATTTTGGAAGTGAATATTCTATATAGATGTATTAGGATTTTTGGCCACAAAACGAAAGCGTTACCGTAAGAGAAAGAGAAAGGCTGGTGGCGGCGGAGAGACTACGGCGCGCGGTGAACGTGGAGAATGGATGAATGAATACACAAAACTATAAGGCGCATCGTCGATCATATTGGATTCAAATATAAAGTAACGCTTGCATATTATTGATAGTAGTAATATCAGGTATGCATTTAAATACCATCCATGTTTATACATAATAGTTTTATTGGTATTCCTGTTATAGACCCGGCATCTGGGCAACGACGAGGTGCACGTGGTGTGGAGCGAGCACTGGCGACCGTACAAGCGCGACACGCTGCCCACGCAGTTCTGCGACGTACTCATCGTGCTGTACCCACTACCTGGCGGCATGCTGCGCTGCACCGTCTCCAGGAAACCAGATGTTAGTAACACTGACCACCGCTTCTATAGATTTCAGTTAATGAACATTGTTAAAAACAATATAAAATGAGATTTGTACTTTAGTAGCTAAATCAAGATTCACGAATTATGACCTCATGTCTCATAGAAAAGGAAATACGTTATATTTAGTCAAATAAAAAAAAACTTATTATAAAGTGTTCCTTTAACGCTAAATTGAAATTAAAGCAATGCGGGCCAAAGGCATTGGCAAGGGTATGATGATAAGGGCGTTGTGCAGGTGGGTGTGTTCGGGCCGGTGTGGGAGGAGATGGTGGTCCGCGTGGAGTGCGCGGCGGCGCTGGCCCGCGGCGCGGCGGCGGCGGGCGGGCGGGCCGTGCGCGCCACCATGCCGCTCTACCAGCACGCCTACACCGAGCGCGCGCGGGCGCTTCACGCGCTCGTGCACGCGCACACGCACCCCGCCACCTTCGAGCACTTCGTCGAGCGCGTGCGCGAACCCGTGCCTGCGCCCGCGACCGCCGTCCAAGCCGCACACGCAGGTACGTCTACGGCCCAATAATCCTGCTAAATCAAATATGAATAATATTTTTTTCTTGTTGATTTTGATTCTTTTTTTCTCTTTGATTGAGATCTTTGATTCTCTTTGTTGATTGATATTGTTTTAAAGGAAAAAAATACTTGTCTCCATAATTATCACAATATTAAAAACCCGTTTTTTTTTTTTTTTATATTCAGTTACCTACTGATAAAATTTAATTAAATTAATCCAGCGTAAATTATAATTCTTTAATTTTGACATTGGATTGTTCTGTGAAGTAAACGGTATATCAATTATATTCTCTGACTTGTAATAAAATATAAAATAAAGTAAAATTACAGTCAATATAAATTTGTGTTTACGGTACAGAGCAAGGGAGCGGTCGGTTAGCGGCGGCGTTGTTGGACCACGGCGCGAGCACGTGGGGCGCGGCGGCCGACAATCACTCGGTGTCCCCGCGGCCGGCCAAGCGGCTCGGGCCGTTCAAACGGCCGCCCGCGACCCTCGCCGGGCCCGCCACCGCGCCGCCCCACGTGACGCAGCAGCCGCCGCTGGCCCCGCACGTGTCCGGCCCCGCCCCCGCGCCCGCCCCGCCTACAGCCACGCCCCCCGCGCCCGCTCCGCGCCGCAACCGGTGAACTCCTCCATATTATACCACCCGCCGAATAAATAAAGTTGCAGGCAGATATACAAAATTCCACAAAATACAAAATTCCAATTGTAATGCAATTAGTACGCGACGGAAACGGGGATAAAATTTTTAATAAACTGAATAATTATTTTCGGAGAATATGTGTTACACGGAGCATGTTTACTAATTTGGTCATCATTGGCGGGTTTATTTTTGTGAAAAGCATTTTAATTTATATGAATACGTAAATTACTTAGCACTTCGCAGTAATAAAATCGTGGACAAGTTATTTGTTTGCATTTATACAACTTTATACAATTGTTTGGATTACATAGCAATAATAACAAGGAGTAGTATAATATTTATATATTCGACAAATAAAATACGAATTCTAAAAAAAATTGAAAAATACCTAAAATCTATTAAATGTAAAGATGTAATTAAACTATTAATGTAATTCTTCTTTGTATTCGCGGAAGTAAACTACAGCATTATATTAGTCGGAGACCAATTGCTGATAAATACATTACATTTATTGGATATCCAATTATTATTGGCGAATAGGCATGAAGTAAAAAAAGGTTATGGCGACCGCTTTAAAAAACCCAATCTGCCTACTATGCCACGCCTTTTTTATAGCACGTGTATAATGCAAATATTATCTTTCTGTGGAAAAATAATATTTGCATTATACACGTGCCATATCAAGTTGCGATGGCAACCAAAAAGTATTATATTGTCCCATTAACCTAATGTACCTATTATCTTCGTATGCGCTAGAACCTAGATAAGACATCTCAGTTTTTATTACTTTTAATTACCTGTTACACTACAATATCAGTCCTATTGAAATATGTCACGTAAGAATAAAAAGGCCTAAGTTGATAGTTGAATTATAATTTATTGATAATAGTAAAATGACATGTCTTTAATAAAAATAAGTGTATATGTAAAAAATAAGAATGGTTATGTCTACTGCTGCTAAATATTTGCAGTAAGAAAATTGAATTACGCCACGCTACTTACGCAACAAAATAAATCGATAGCGCTACAGATGACATCGCAATCACATAAATATATATATATGTAATTGTTTCGCCTGGGTGCTCATAACTTTGTGAGTTTTGTGTATGTTAACATATATAACTTCTCTCACACACTAAAACAGTGTATGAATTTCTCAAATCACTCGAGGTTCCGGAGTTTACTCCTTACAAGAAAATCCGCTCTCTCTATATCTATACCATAGTACTATTAGTATTAATGAAGTGCTTTGCTATCTTCTAATAGACTCTTATCACTTATTGGAAATGGAAGGTAAGACTAACATTATGTATTCTTACTACTTCATCATTTAAATATAATTTTTTTTTCAATAACGAGTATGAAATAATATAACGAAGTACGAAATTCCATTTCATTTATCTATCAAGAATAATTTATTAAATTGTTGACAGTCTTCAAATTGCTTGAAGTTCAATATTTATTTAAATATTAAGTTGGCAATTATGTACAGCGAACTGTTCATGTGTTGTATTATATATTAAAATTAATATTTTACCTACATACTTAATTATGATATGTATGATGTATATAAAGGTTATGAAAATCTATATCACTTACACCTACTGTAATAAAAGTAGTACTGATAACAGGATAATCCCATATAAATACTTGATCTATGTTATGGTTAGTACAATGTGAAGTATTCACTCACTATAAAATATGAAGTACAGAGAATACTTCTATATCTTTGACAGTCACCTCTCTTCAATGAGCAACCCTCGTATAATCTTTAATTTTTAAAACTATACCAGAGTCAGCCAAATTTTGAGAGTGGCAAACTGTATAAATATTATATTTATAAAAATATACATGGATTTATAAATAATAAATTTGTAGGTTTATACAATATAATTTATAATCAATGATCTGTACTTATTAACACAATATATTTGTAACCTGTAGCTTGATCTTGCTTTAGTACAAACATCTAAAGATTAACAATTGGAAATTATTGCTTTAATTATTATGTATTATATCTTGAGTACAAGAGTATATATTTCTGTTTCTTAGGTTAAAATAAATGTTCATAATTTTTGTTTCATGTGTATTGTTGAGATTTGTGTACAATTACATTGATTTGTTAATTAATTCGTCCAATGAGAGATTCCTAGTAATAGGACTGTAAACTTAATGATTAAAATATGTACTTAATTATTTTTAAGCTTTTTTTTTAGTCTTGCATTTAAAATGTTTATGCTATGTTAAAGTTTGATAAAAACAAACTTTTTAAATAATATACAAGATTAATGCCTATTATCTCTTATTTAATTTTAGTACATTGTGTCTTTACAATATTATAAAAAATATACTTTGTACCAATAATATATTAAGTAATTGGTTTTGTATTCATATTTAACATTTCACCAATGGTTTCTGTAAATATGTAAACTAGTTGTAGAGCTTTAACTGTAATAGTTGAATTTATACTGTAAACCCCCTGTGTATTATTTACACACACATAAATCGCGCTATATTTAATTTATCAGTATTGTCACTATCTTTAATGAATTTATATTTTGTAATCACTATGTTTAATATTACTAATGTAATGATGCAACATTTTTATGCAAAGTAGTAAAATCTGTGAGAACACAAAAAGTTATAATATCTGCATTACATTGCCACTAAATAATAAATGGTGCTTAAGAAACGAAATTCTATATAAATCTACATTCCATGCTGTTATTATGTAGGTATATATTAGCAACAAAAAATAAAAATTGCATATAATTATAAATTAGTAGTACTTCTTTTACATACTTAAAAAAATATTTTGCATTTACTTTATAACACTGTATGCATTATAATTTTGCTGTTAATTATTTTTATGCATTCCATGATATTTTCGAATATACTGTATTTGTTTCAAAACCATAATTGTATTAACTCATATTTCTTGGAAAAAACTTTTCATTTAATCAGTATTTTATAGATACTAAGACTGACACAAGATTCGTAAACTTATAGATAATGAGATCACTAAGTATTAAATTATTAATATAATAATATTAAATAATGTGGTGGATCCTTAATTAATATAATGTTAATTTATAAATAGTTGTTGATCAAAATAATAGCTTAACAAGAAATTTGTCGCTTTATTAATTTATAAACTGGATATTAACCCACAGACATTATGTAATGTAACCAAATTTTTTATATTAAGTATAGCAGGATAAAAATAAAGTTGTTGAAACTTTTTTATATTTTTATTTTCAATCTTACAATACATCATATATTTATTTATGATTTGGGCAACATATACATACCAACTTGTAAAACAAGCTGATGAGATCGTACTTTTGTATCTAAAAATTGTCTTAGTTCCTGAAGACTGCATTCAGTTCCTGGAGCAAACATTTTTAGCATTTGATGAATACGATCTAGTGGCAATGAATTCAAATTAGTCAACATCGCAAATATGTAAGACCAGAACACTTGAAGGTCCCTCTCTCTCTGATCATGTGCTGAAGCCATGGCACTTTCTGCTTCATCATCTTCACAAATCATATCTTGAACTTGATTTGTAGCAACATCTGTTTTGCCTGCATCGGAACCATCTACCAAAACATATACATCTGTACACTTCTCTGAAATTAAGCCCATTGACTGCCAATATGTTATTTTTCTTCTTAATATAGTGACAGGTACTTTCATTACTTGATGAAGATCATCTAGTGACCACTCTGGTTTAGTTTCAAAATGCATAATTAAAGTAGCATTGAAAGGAGAAACTGTTAAATCTAATTTTTTGTTCCCTATTTCAATTTCTATATTGACATTACCAAGATGTGGTTTCCAATCTAGGGTTCTATTTCCTTTTAGTGCTTCATATGATTTAGTATATGTTTTGAAATGATTTTTTATTTCCTCAGGCAACTCTAAAGTTTCATCTTTGAAAGGTGGCCAGAATTGTGCTGATAAAATCATGGCATTTGAAGTAAACTTATTTGCAGCTTCAAATTCTTTATCTTGTTGTATTAGTGCATTAATACGTTTGGAATCAGATATATCTTTGAGCATTACTTCACAAAAGTGTAATTGTGACTCTCCAAATCTCAGTTTTAATAGTTCTAAATACCTTATTTCCTTATCTGTGTTAATAACACTCTGTGCTAATAGTCTATCAGCTAATAATGTTCGGTATTCATTGACAAATAACTCCTTGCTACCATATACATTGACCAACATTGAAATTATATCACCTGCCTTTCTATCACTAGCACTGACTTTAGGATCTGCATCTACTGGATCAGGATTCCACTCATCCCATGCTTCATCTTTGTCACATTCTCCATCAGTTTCTGCTGCAAATTTAGTGAGTTCTTCAGCTAATTCACTACTGGCACCATCCTCAGTGAGACTACTTACTACACTGCGTACAGTATCTTCTCTGTTCCTCAAGTAACTGCGTACAGGCTTTGTGACAGTATCTAGTATGACTCCTGATGGATCCAGATGACGCAATGCTCTTATGGTTGACACATAAGCAGTCAGTATATCAGTTGTATTTACACCATGGTGTAACAGTCTTGTTTCTAAAGCTACTTGCAACTTCCTACAAAGAGTTGGCCGTAAATCAGTTTTCTCTAAACATAATTTAATATCATCCACTGCAGGTTGTGAATCTGGATAATCAATAATAATGTTAAAGAGCTGGTCAATTCTCAGTTTACCATAACTATGGTATAAATAATGGCTAAGCTTTTGTTTAAACTTTGCAATAGCGTTTTGAATATTTTTGTCATCAGGGGGAGGTTTTGAGGACCCTGCACAATATATTCTTGTTAACCAGGACATAACAGTAGTGTCAAGCCAATTTTCTAAGAAACTTATGTGTGATACATCAAATGTTCCATCACACAGTTTTTGTATTTGAGATTCAATTCTTAATTGAATAAAATTTGTTAATACTTGACCTGTTAGTCTCTCCAATAAATTGAGTTCCATCAACTTCCTATTAGTGTCATGAAAAACTTTAACAATGTAAGCACAATTACAATCAGAGTATTCATTCCAACAGCCAGAACACATTACATCTTCCCCCATATCAGAATTTTCATACTCGTTATCAAACACGTTAAAAGATACTTTGTAGAAGTAGTTTATGATGACTTGGTAATCTAAAGGGAGTTGTGACAGAAGGGTTGCCCGCACTAATTGTTTAAAACCAAGTATAACATATTTTTCACCAAATATAGGTTTGTTATCTCCACAGCTACTATTTAGAATAGTTAGTCGCCGTAGCATATCATAAAATTTAGATACCGCCTCATATAAATCGTTTACAGCAGATTTGAACAATTGAAAACCCTTGATCTCCTCTTCAACTTTTACAAATTTAGACCAAAAAGGAGGTGCTATATGCTGCCGGAGATATTTCTCAATGTGAACAAGTATAAGGTCACGTATTCTGACCTGAATGCCCAAACCGACAATTATTTGTTGAATGTTTTCATATTCAGCATCTGTACAGTCACTGGAGATTGAATCGCTGAGAATAGGGAAAGCGTAATTTATTTTATTCCAATAAACCTTCAGATCTCCAGATTTACATGACATTTTAGTATACAATATATTATACTAAATATTTAATTCAAACTTAGAAATTAATATCTTCTAAAAGAAAGAAAAAAAATAAATTTAGAGAGGGTTATGTTTATCGTAGATGATATAGACTGACATAAACATATTGAAGTCTCTGTATTTCTGCATAGGTATGAGACTGCGTAATGAATGACAACTTTGACAAATCGCCAATTTTCTTTTTCCTCGTACAAAGGATTTCAAATATTTCGAATGTTGACCGCTAGACTACTAGCAACTGTTAGTATCTTGCTAATTTGCTAGCAGATATATCGCAATAAGTTCGCTAGAGAATGTGGTTACAGCACGACGATGCCTCCGCTCGCTACTCATGACAAGTACAATTTTTAACAATTTTTAAATGAAACTTACGCATGTCGATGGATTGGAATTGCAGGTACTATTGCATGGCCTCCAATTTGAATCCTTTGATTTAACATATTAGATAGGTATATACTTTTCGATACATATATTAAACTGACTATATACCACTTGATTAATTTTGACCAAGTCCTGTAAAATAGCCGGTTTACCGATCACTACATATGTATATGGTAATTTTTTATGAAATTCCGGTAGTAAAGGTATAAAGGCATGGCAAGAGCTTTTGAAAGTAAACAATTAACTACTATATTTTCCAACGGAATTTTCACGAACAGAGACATTCATTATTCATTTTGTTTAAATCAGTCAGTCAATCAACCTTGGTATAGTATGTTATTTCAGTAATTATGGCACCAACCATGTCGGCCATACGATAAGATTTAAATTTTTAACGCAGGTACTACTCCGAACTAGGTTCATAGAAAGAAGAATACGAGATTAATCAAGGATATAATGAATTATTACAAAATTTTATTTTATGAACTTCATATGGTATTTTTTTACAGTATTTTACATATAAGTATGATATTTTATGGAACTGTATGTATGTCAACTTGTATTCAACAAGTAATTTGATACTTTATTGAATGATAGGTAAGCATATAAATTATCAGGACCAACTAATTATGTAACTTCGTTCGCAACGATTTTCGCATGTAACGTAGTGAAAATGACGTCATTGTCAATAATGCGATCATATAGACGCCATTTGACGCTGTCAACTAGCATTGCAACGTAAACGCAACTTTACATATCGATAAAAATTATTTCTATCGAATGTCGATTTAGTAACCTCGTTGCAACGTCACGTAATCGCTATTTTGCCGAAATGACAGCGTGGAATTGAAACGGTTTTTACATTATGAGAAACAATTTAGAAGGTGTTTCTTTTGGTTACAATCTTTAAAATATCAGCATTAGCAGCATTATTTATCTTGTTTTGGTAATTTTCAGTATTACATATATTTTTATTATATTAAATATTACGTAGAAAGTCGTGAAAAGGTTTTAAATTCATTAAAATGGGAAAATTGTCACGACTCACAACACGACATCAGTGTTGCCAATTCGATATTTTATTTTCGTCCCAAATCACATAGAATGTTGTATTAACTAGAGTAAATGTTTAATATAAAATTAGGGTTGATTATGATATTAATATAATTAAAAAACTATTTCAATGAATACGGTGCTCTGTGAACGGAATACAACGTTTATGATGCTCTGTGATTTGTTTAAAGTAAATAAATTTATTTGTTTAAAACAATTATGTACAAATTTAAAAAGATGTGCCCATATCATTTTAAATTTATATGGATACCTACGTACTTACCTAGGTATCTATAGCAGAAAAGAAAATTTAATTTGTAGGTTAGATTAATATTATTAATGATTATAAATAGTTTGTATAAAATATGCTTTTATATTCAAAATTATTAACCTTATTTTTTCATTAGAATAGAATAGACTTTCTTTATTTTATTTTATTAAATGTCTATTAATAAAATTAAAATAAAAGAACAAGTGAACGCTGCAGTATATTTTGTAATTTTTGAACGCAATAAAAATTGTTTCAAATCAACCAACTAGTGTAACAACCCAATAAATTAAAATGTATCCCTCTAAAGGTATAAGCTATCTAATGTACTGACTTTTTAAATTGGTCGGATTAACAATATTCCGCTGCAACTTCATAGTAGTGTTTTATCGATAGAAATGATTTATGTTGCGGTCATTCGACCTTACTTGATCGCATTTTTTAAATTGAAATGATTTCATATTGCATCACAACTTCAACAGAAACAATTTCATATCGTGTTACATAATTAGCCCACAGGACAGACATGACATGTAAAGTGACACCCGTGGTACCCTTCATACTAATTATATTTTTCCATAATAATCTAGTTGTTCAAATCTATCTTCAGGTTGTTGCATTAAATGTAGTATCACACATATTATAAAATCACAAAATTCTATTGGTAATAATATGGTATATACCTTTTTGAGAACCCCAACATAAAAATTATTTGCAAATTCTAAAGTATTATATATTTTCATAGTATTTCAAGTATATACATTTTCGTGTCAGGCTTTTACCAATATTTATTCAATTTAATGTGATGATACAGGCTACTATTTTCTGTGTCCATCAAGAATACATGATGTCAGAAATAGAAACTAATATTATACTAAGTAATTCAATATATATTATTCAAGACTATTAATAATTTAGATTATTAAATTAGATATTTCTAACATGAGGTGGTTTAAATTAAATACATTCTTTTATCACATCATCTTGAAATCTGTATATTATTAGTTTTCTGTGAAAAAACAACAATTACTTATAATATTAATGAATAGGCTCAGGTTGCTGTGTTAGTAATAGTCCAAATCTCTTCTTAATTGTTATTCTTTGTCTTGAATATTTATCTTCTGGGGAGAAACGAGCTGAAACATAATAACAAAACCATAAATCAATAACATAACATATAGGAACTAGAACTAATACAATGATCAACCTAGATGGTATGTATTAATTGAATTTTATATGAATCCAGTAGCAAGCAGGCCTACAAAGCAATTTATGTAAAATGGAAATAATTACATCACAAATGTATTTTTAGTGAATGTTGAAAAAGTGCACTAGACATTGCTAACAGTATATGCAATCAGTGCATTATAGAAGGAAGATTCTATAAAATTAGGCCTGGTCAGTTGCCCTATTTGTATTGCCATTCATACTACAATTATTCAAGACAAGTTTAATTATTTAATATATATATCTGAATACTGCTATTATTAATGCAGGCATGGTACTTAATCAGAACAACTTTCAAGAGTTTTCTCAAGAAACTATTGTACTCAATTTCTGGTGCTTTGTCAACATAGGCTAGATTACCTAACTTAATGCAATCTCATTAACTTCCACTGGTTGCGCGCCATGCATGTGCACATATGAAACAGGTGGGGTACCTTTCCATGGTCGCCCCTTTAAACTAAAATATATGTTAAGGTACATACCCGGATGTGCTGATAAAGTAGGTTTTCCATGTGGATCAATGGTCTGTAAACAACATTATGCGAAAAATAAATCATTGTTAAAATACAGGCAAGTAGTTATTTTAGGTTAGGAAACCATTCCAAACACTTACAGATAACGTATATTGCCTATCACCATTTTCGTTTAAATAATATCTTAAATACATTTTGATAACGGTGTAGTTAAGTTGTACGAATAAATTAACAAACAGTACTTAATGAAAAATTACAAGTATTCATGAAACAAGTGTAAGCACATTACAAATCAAAGAATATACTACTCAAGAGTTACAAATAAACACAAACAGTGCTCGGCACAGAATCCTAAGCTTTTGTACGAGCTACGTAACCACAGACGACGTAGCAGGGTTGTCATCCTTAAAATAATTGGCCCTCATACGAATTAGTCAAAAATCTCGGTTACTGCTCAATTTGACTAACCACGTACTTCATAGTCACAAAGTACATATTAGTAGTATTTTGACCGATTTCTATTAGTTTATATCATATAATATATAGGTGAAGTTATGGTACCTTACTAACGTTCCTAATATAAAAAAGAATGTAAATCACTCAAAATAAATTACTATTAGGTATATCTGATTGCATATTTAAATGATCTTTGCTTCAGACTATATTTATCTAAAAATTTCCGGAGGTTACAATGTCTTACAACCTTGTACACTTGTAAAATAGACTCTTTTAAGTATTGCGGAATTTGCCAATAAAAACTTTTTTTATACATAGTATTGAATCAAGATTTCATTTCATTTTTTGGCTAGAAAATTGAGATTCTATTTTTTTTTATTTTAGTAACATAAAATTAATTACACTGTATAATGTTGGTGAGGTGGTTCTGTGTGCCCTAATCGACTTGCGTTGCGAATAAGTTTAGGTACATAGAGTTTTTAACACGACTTCTGTCTGGATGTTCTTTTCAAACTTGCTGCAACACTAGTAAAGCCTTCAGACCTTTACCCTGACTTCTGCTATTCCTATTAGTCTGTGACCTTGACCTTAACCCATAGTAGCATCCGTTAGGATATTGGTATTCTGTGCATAGTAGTGTAAACTCTAAAGTATTATATTCCTTGATTAAACACAGTAGTTCGGAACTGGGATCGCTTAATTTAGTTGGGACTTATCTTGCAAACTATTTTGTTTTTTTAGTTTCGACTCGAATCAGAGACATAAGTAATAACAGTAGTACTGAAGGTTGGTCAACCTTTAGAACTACAAGTATTTTTCGCTGTGCTTATTTTTTTAGCAAAGTTCTGCAATCTAGTTCTCGTAGGTCGTCTTTGGGAGCGCTCTTCCGAACTACTGTTTGAGAACTAAAGAAGTTTGACCCAAACCTATAGATATTTTATTCTCATTGCAAAAAACTGTGTACGTACCTAGTTTACTTAAATTAAATTTAAACATTTTAATTTCATTTGAACTACATAACATGGCTAATCTTCCACCACGTAAAATTTCTTCTCCACATATATTATCTAGGCAAGGTACGACGCCGTTACAAGTTTTACTACAAATGGGATTTCCAAAACACCGGGCGTGAGTTGTTGTTATAAATTTATGTATTTTCTTAATTTATTCCTTGTCTTTATAGACATAAAGAAACAATTAGGTATTAATGTAATCGCTATTCGCATAAATAATTAATACTCATTATTATAATGTTAAAACATGAAATAGGTATAAAATATTAAACACGATATACATATAACACTCAAAAATACCTTATCGTATATAAAGCTATAATAAATATTAATGTTTAAAATATTTATAATACAACTAACTTTTAAAAGTAATGTGTCCATTCATTTCCAGTATATGATACTAATAGAACCTAAGATTTACGCGACATTGATCAAACAACAACAATAAATAAATCGTGTGTATGATGCCATCTATTATTTGAATAATGAATGATTTATTTAACTAATAGTTCGCAAAATTGAATATTAACTATGTTAGGGAGAAATTCATTGTAATTAATCTAGCCCTTTAAACATTTACACAGAAACAGACAAACAGACAGTTTTTCCCTGTACATGATTTTACGATTTTTCAGTGTTATCAATTTTATTGTTCTAAAAAAAAAGTACACTGATGGGCTGTAAAGTGGTTAATTTTAAGATATATCTATTTTATTTTAATCTACTATGTCTTTGAAGATATCAGATTAATTCATAGATATTTTTTATATATAATCTCACATCCCAAATACATTTGTGTATGAAAATTTTTGAATGTCGACTATAGTTAAAAGATTAAAAGAGACCAACTCTTATTTACAATATTTGTTCAATTGAAAACTATTCAGCATATCAAACAGATCACTAAATAATAATTCTTAAGTTATTTTTTTTGTTTCTTGATTAAGTTTAAGTAAAATTAATAAAAAAATTTATTACAGATTGAAAGCACTGGCAGCAACAGGCAACCGTAGTGTTCAATTAGCCTCTGACTGGTTACTTACTCATGTGAACGATACATCAATTGATGTAAATGAACCACGAGAGTATATTTTCTATGCCTGTCCCACTGGAACACTACTTGCACAACTACTTGAATTTTGGGAAAAATCAAAAGAGAGTAGTGGTTGGAATGGAGCACACAATTACCCACCTCATATTACATTGGTGTCATTTTTTAAGGTTGGTTAATAGGTAATATAAAAAGTTCATACTATTTATAGATTTCATTATTACACAAATAGACAAAGACAGCCTTCCCTGCTTGCCAGTTTCGTAGAATTAAAACTATTCAAGGGACTTGTGGTTACATCAAGTTTTGATACTCACATGTTACCATTAAATTATTAATGGATGATAATCGATGGGTGCATCCGCCTGCGCTAATGTTTGCTAGAAGCTGCCAAATTATTAAATAGCAGGTTATTAGGGGTATCTATCTGTCACCACTAATATTATAAATAGATGTATTCTGATTGACTGATCCATTATTAGTCAACTGAAACTACAGAGTCTATAGGAAACATCATCAGAGTAATAATTACTATAAAAAAATATTTTCAACTTGAATACTTTTAAGGCTTACTTTGACAGGACTGTTAGGAGTGTTATTTAAAATTTTGTATGAAACATAAAATAAAAAAAATGTTATAAGTAATTATAGCATGAGGTGTAGTACAAGATTTTCGTAGATTGATTGATTTTATTTTTACAGGCTCCTGATGAAGCATCCCTTCGGCTTGCCCGAGCAGTAAAGCAAGTTATAGAAAACATAGGAGATCCACCAAACTGTCCACTGAAACTAGAGCCATATATATCTCAAAATTTCATGGGTCTCTTTGTCTCTGAAGACTATGCTGATTATTTTAAAAAAATTGCTGAGCAGTTTGTAAATCTGGTGTCATGCATATGTGAGTGGTTTACTTAATAAATAATAATAATATGACTCATTAATAATGCTTAAATTTTTTTTTAAATATTGGTCATTTGATCCCTTGATTCTCATAGAATAGAGTTCATATGTATAATTTTGGATATATGTATAGTTTTTGTGTGAAATGTAACAAACATCTATCCTCCTATAATTGCTTAGAATAGTAATAACCTACATAACTTAATATCATTTTGGAAAGCAGCCATGAACGTGGAAGCCAATGTGAATTCATTGCACATAACGTTAGCTTATCATTTCGCCGTAACCGCATATGATGAACTCAAATCTGTTGTTGACGAGCTACAGCCAATAGAGCAGTCTAGCTGGGAGCTGAGATTGTATTCAAGAGATCCCCGCTTTACTAATCATCAGGTATGTTATTTTTATAGCCTTTTCACATATTCCGTACATGATACATAGATTTTTTTATTGTGTATAAAAAAAATTTAAAGACGTGAAAGAGCATTCTACACTGTCTCCGGCGGCGTAGCTGTGAAATGTAGATGGTGTAGGGCAGACCCCATCTCGTTGTTAGGGCGACCTATTTCCCCCTACTTAACTGTGAAAGCGTGTGGTCACACATGCACGCCTCCAGACCCATTTAGTTGGGGGATAGAGGTGGGGCGAAGTGGGGTACTCCCCAGCTTGTAGGCCGGATTCTACAGCGGATTAGCAGAGTGAAGAATCAGTCTCTCGCGTCCGCCTCCTTCTGCGAGGAAGTTATCTCGCAGAAGGAGGCGGCATATATGTATACTATATGTAGGTAATGGTTAGCACTGGATTTATTATTCCACATTACTAATAACCCCAATAGGAATGGCGCAGCGTGGGGGATGTAGAGGGGCCTATAGATTTATATGGAAAATACACGAAAGTATTTTTTTTATGATTGACATAAAGTATTGTAAGTAATGTACTATTATGTACAATTGTACATATTATCTAATTTTTTACTTTTTTTTACAAATATTTTAAAAAGAGGAAGGAGCGAATTTTTTGTTGGAATCAGGCAGGGATAGACCACTCTCTACGACACTGGTGTATCTAAACATGTTCATAATACAATAATGACGGAATTTCGTGTCTCTGGTCATGTCGTTAATTTTTATACAAAAATATCTTTGAGACATGCTAATATTCAGTTTGTGTAAATTGATCTTTAAAACAGCTTTTGCCTCTTCGATAAGAGTATACTTTGAAAGGTTTATACGGAACAAATGGATTGTCTTGTAAGTCGTCACTTATCGAGATCCTTTAGGTGGTTCTGTAGTCTTCAGCACCTTATATATATAGTTAAACTCAAAAATGCTTTAGGTAGTATCAATATATAATCACCTTTAACCTTTACTATACATATAAAAATATAGGTACACATACAGTATACAGACGAGTGTAGAATATACTTCCTTTTAGAAGTCGGGTAAAAATCCAGGTTCTTTTAACCTCGATTTTCAACGTCTATTTAATATGATATATATATTAGCATAGAAACATATTATCTATAATCGCGAGTAACAGCTATTATATATATAAAAAGAATACAAGTTTTTTCATAATATCGTGAAATATTCTTAATAAGTCATAAACATCGTGTTTGTAATAAACGTTGTCACGTTTTATGTTGTACACCTTTGCAATACTTATGGATGATAATGGAAGCGGGTGCGTCAGGTCAGTTACCCCATCGTGGTAAATTTACCATGAATTTATCACGATGGTTCCCAGGGGGGATCGCGTGGAGGTCAACCTACATGATACATTGCTAGCAATGGGGTTATTAGTCCACATTACTAACAATCCCCATCCCCGCACCTATACAATACTGTCACGCTAACAACTTCCTGGATAGAAGCACTAAATATAGCTTGTTATATTGTAGGTGCATAAAGTGATGCAAGGTTACATTCCGAAAGCTACCGACGAACTTGAACTAGTCCTAGGAGACTATATTTATATTGAAGAGAAAGAGTTTAATAGCTCCTCTGACGGTTGGGTGTACGGCACGTCTTGGCTGACAGGTAAGTGCGCTAATCGTGACGCATATCACACTGATAACAGACGTCTGTACTTTATCAATATCATATTCAGTGTGCAAAGTCGATTCAAACTATGAAGTGCTTACGACTATTGAACTTGAAATTCGGAGGTTAGTATTGTTCATATGCGCCCAGAACAGAAGTGAATTACATAAGTTTCTTGTGAGTGTGTGGCAAATATTATATATTTTTTTACTACTGAATATCCAAGTAAGTATATTATATACTATAATAAATTTAATTATGTGTGTAGATTATTTTTGACCTTATATTTTTAGTTTGTTTATTGACCTACTAGCATTTCACCTTGAACTTGATTATAAATTTTATACATTAAATAAACGGTTGAGGCTTTAGATATATAGTTTTTTCTATCAATTTTAAATACTTATACACACACATTAGGTAAATATTATTCGTGTTATTTAGTACATACATTATTATTTACTGATTGTTAAGATAAATTCTAACTTACGCTAACATAGCGTTTAGTTCTACTCGGCAAAACCTATAAAGCCTTGAATTTTATTAACATCGATTTCTTTGTTGTAATTAGGTGTCAGCGGTTGTTTGCCAGCAGTGTACACCCGACGTACTCTAGAGTCGGACGCTTGGACTATACATAAAACTATTACGCTCGGAAACAACAGTGAGTTAGAACTTTATTGTTAGTTAAATAACAATAATTTTTACTGAAAATTAACATCATAATGGTTGCTAATTTTGAATAGCTATGAAATATTTATGAAGTTACTTAGTAACAGATTTTGTTCATATTTTTTTGTCTGTATAAAGTTTCGTACATTAGTCATTCAAAAAGCATAAGTAATCTTGTTTCAGGAAATACATGTAGGTACATGGTATTCGGGTTCTGAACAAAAAATATTATTAAAAACCCTTAACTGAAAAACGACATTATCAGTTGTTTATAGGCATATTTGGCTATCTAGTCCTTTCAAGTAAAATGCCGTTGTATCTAAAAAAAAAAAATTATAAGCATATGATAAAAAAATTGTTTACATTATAAATCTCGCACTTTGTTCGTTTATTTTACAACAAGTCCTTCATTTGAATAAATTACATTATACGAATGTGATTTTTATTGTTTTCTAATTTCACCAGGATTAAATAAATACATTTAACGTTGATATGGAGACTATAACAATTGGGAATGATGTCTAAAATAGTGAAATATTATAAAATTCACTTACATGCAGTGGTTCTGGAGATTATTCTTCACAAACATACAAAGTAGTAAAATTAGATTCTTTTTATAACATTACTATTTTAAGATATTGTCGTGTGTCAATTACACAGTACCCACTGCTAATAACTAGTAACGAGCGTTAATTTATTTAAAGACAATGATCCCAACATAATAAACGTACTTATCTATCACTTTGATATCACATTTTACTGTGTGTACACACTTTCTTTCCATTCTATTAATACAGTTAACGTGTTACTATGCTTGTTCATGTGATTTTATGTTTGCTAATAATATGTTGTGCAGGTTTAGATAGTAAATCGGAATCTGACTCAAACACGGAACCAGAAATGGCTTCGAATTATCCACATGAGGATGCGGCCCAGCTTGGTTTTGAAAAGTCTGAAGAGACTTACAAAGAGTGGTCGAAGTATTGGGATGCTTACTCGACTCGAACGAATCCAAACGTGTTGACCCCAGGTAACGATTATAATATTATTAATTCATGTATTAATATTGCGGGCGATTTAATTATTTTCTACAAATGATAGAGCACGTTGATGTACGCAGAAGTTGGGTTGCTGCCAGGGCTGCATTTGCAAATGGCATAAAAAATATTTCTACAATAAATCCGCATAGTACTGTAGTTTCTATAGCTATTTTAAAACGACGTTATGGTATACAATGAAATTTTACGAGTTTTAAATACATTCTTTACTTCAATGACATGTATACACATGTATATACTATTATTCTTTCTATTTTTTTAAACTAGTACAAGTGTACTGTTAACGCTCATGTTAGTCTAACAATATTGCTAAGAGGTTCTGGGAGCTGAAGGATTGTCGCCTGATTTTCATTTAACAATTAAAAAAAACTGTATTTCGCTTATCTGTAGTGTTTATAGCATTATAAAACAGTTCATAAATGTCGATAATTTAGGATATCTATGATGAAATCATGAGGACAATGTATTTAAAAATATGTGTTCGTAAATTTTAATGTTTTTTTAAAAATAAAATTTAAATTTTTATTTCATATCTACTAATTATTATAAGTTGGTTGTTTATTACTTATTGATGCCCTATCATTATGTTATTGACTTTTATGTTTAATTCATTCTTATTTTATATACCTTATCACTCAAATGACAAAATGTTGAGCATATTATTAAGTAATGGACACCTAACTATTATGTATTTCTATTCATGATACATATTACGTTAAAAAATAAGTCACTAGTTAAAAATAAAATATGTGTATGTATGATACATATATTAGTTAACTTTATGGTTTCTAGTCTTTTCGTTATGTATATTTAGAAGTATATAACCACTATGTTCCATTAAAATATTCATGGGAAAATAAACTGCATGTTTCCACACAAACAATGAGGTACAAAATATAAGTAGGTAGTACCTACACTCGCATTTGTAATAGATCCTTTTTTTTCAGTCGATACCATTGACAACAAAAATGGCAGTACTTCGGGAAATGGAGACATAGCATCGAATTCATCTAGTAAAGTAGGTAATCACACATATATAGAATAAAACAGCGTAGTCTTTGATGTAATTTTGATATATAATAATAGGGGAATTACATGATTTTCAGTCATTAATTGGCTCGTAACTCAGTGATCTGGATCGAAAATTTTAGTTACTTCTTGAACACTAAGCATGTCGTTTTTATTCGACGAGATCAAATATATTTTCTTAGCCAGATGTTTAATGTTTGGAGTCCCGTTTCATGCACTCAGTCATTTATATTCACAACACACCATGTGTTCTGCTTACAATTCGTTAAATTAATGTCGCTTCTTCTACAACACCTTATTTTAAAGTATATGTAACATAGGATAGCCAAGATTCGGTTACCTTATTTGTATACACACAAGTATAAACAGATAGCCGTAGAGTGCCTACGATATGCTATGTTTGGTTACGGTCGGACCGGTTTATTTGTTGTCATAAAAACCGTTGTAGCTCTAACAGAAGTTCCAATTACTAAAAATTCGTTTCAAGGTCGTATTTTGAAAATATTAAAAAATGAAATGCATGAAAAAAATTATTGACTTGACAGAATACCCCCTAAAATAGTCGTTGCTATATGGTTGCGTTTAGCATCATTTAAATAAATAAAGTAATCACTGTTTGTAATCATCTCATTTATTCATTCATAAATTCATAATATAAGAGCAGCATTATTATTGCTGAAGCTTTTCCCACTTACTATGACTTTTAGTTGTGTTGATACGACATATCCAACTCCAACAAAATTAAAATAATAGTTAAATAATAGATAAAAATAATATCTATTATTTAACTATTATTTTAATTTTATCATTTGCCTGGATATAGTAAATTGTAAACACTGATTTAAAATTATTATTATTATTAATTCACAAGATCTCAATATGACAAGGTACGGCATTAGTCGGCAATACGAAAGTGATATAGTGAAGATTTCCATAAATTTAATTATAAAAAAGTTTAAAGTGTAATGAAACCTTATTTTCATATTAAAGTATTTTCTAAATAGAAATAGAAATAATAAAATCTTTATTCACAAAACTTAATATAAGCATTTTTGAATAGTCAAGTTTTCTTTTATTCTACCGCTTATACGGAATGCAGATTCATCACAAGAAGAATAAGCAAGAAACTTGTGTGTAAATTTAAAAAAACATGAAACAAAACCCTACATAGTAATCGTGCATCATATACCAAGCCAAAAACCAGTCGGCACATCATACCAAAAGATAAGAAGGAGTAGTTGCCTACGTTTCTCTTTCCACGAAAAAGAACCTACTATCATTCACGATTCATTAAAAAATATATAATGGTCTGATATAGTTTTTATCAGTTAACCCTATCTATATTGCTAGACCATTGAAACAGTGTAATTCGGAGAAAATGACGAGTGTCATATCTACTTCATTACACACAAAAAATACTAACGAGTTGCTAACCTCTTGCTTTTGACACTCGGTGAAAATGTGTGGTACCTCGTATACTAATGTGAATAAACAATTTTGTGTATTATAAAAACGTAAATAAAAACAAATATCATTTGAAAGAAGTTAACATTCCCTATATTATAACAGGCTTAAGTAATTAATAGATATACATATAGATATTGTATCATTACAGTAAATAAATATATACTAGAACAATGAACCTAAAACTAAAAATCTTAAAAAATATAATATAATATTATGGTATTATCTAGTAATATAGCTTTTTGCCCGTTTATTTTTTTTTTAATATCTAAAGTAAAAACGCATGTTTACATTGTAAATAAGTACCTACTTATAGAATTAAAAAATAATTATCTGAATTATTCACAGTTGTTAAAACTATCCAAAACTACACGAATGCACCAAATGTATAATTCCGTTGTTATCATACTTACAGTACACTGTTAATCGTATTTCTGTTATCGTAACAGTGTACTGTATTATTATTCTAATAATATAGTAGTCATTATGCGTCATGTTATTGTCAGCGTAACTTAATTTTTAGAGGATAAAAAATCCTAAACTGTTAGTTCATTGACTTTATAAATAGATGTTTGTTTGCGCATAATATCCGTACCTAATTATGTACGCATACTACAAACTAGTTGTAGGTGCTTTTTTATTTATGAACTTTATTGATAGTCAAGCTATTATAATAAAACAAATTTTAAATGAACCTTATCACATTACTTTAGTGAGAACGTAACCAAATCGGTTGAGTCATTTCTGAGATTAGCTTGAACAAACGCACAGACAAAAAGTCTATAAATCATTATTTTGGATTCTACTAGGTTGATAAAGTCCCCAATAATAATAGTCTCATATATCTTCAATGTATAGACAGCAAACAGTTACATTTATTATATGTAGAAGGAATAAGGAATAGATCGATTATTGTCATTTATCTTGTTCAGGCTTATATAAATATATACAGTGGTGGTCATATAATTAGAAACACTCCTTATGAATAAAGACAGTATAACTTAAACGTACAAATTATCATAATAAAATATACACATTCAATAATTAATAATCATGCAATAATATAGCCACTCAAATTAAAAACTCATTAAATGGATAAAATATAAAACATATTTTACTTTCAATTATAAAATGAGTCTTAAACATGTAGGAGTTTATTTACTGTTACTTGTCACTTGGACACCTAATTAGAAACAATTTAAAAAAGCATCCATAACCGTTCTTTTTTTGAAATTGAAGAATAATATTTCTTTCTTGCATTTTTCTATTATTTTGGCGACAATTCAAAATTTAATCTGAATTCTATTTTGTTCAAAATAGGTAATGATAAAAATTGTGACGCGTCAAATAGGCAAATAATTGTAAATTCACATGTAGATCATAAATAGGCGTACAGAAGAATGGCTGAGCATTTACATTGTTCTATTAAGAAAGTTTTTAATGCAATTGATCATTACAAAATACATGGAAATGATGAAACAGTTGAAAATGGTTTTAGAAAGGCTCGGCCAAGAAAATCCTCTCCGAGAGAGGATAAGCTAATCGTTCGTCTTGCTAAAAAAGACCCATTTAAAGGCTCCAACTAGATTAAAAATGAAGTTTTTTTGTCTGATGACCCGAGAAACATCTCGTCAAGACTGATACGCCAAAGATTAGTGGAAGCTAAATTGTTTGGATGAACCTCTCGAAAGGTACCGCTTCTTTCCAAGCAACACCAGTGAAGCCATTATTATTTGCTAATGAATATAGTAATTGGACAGTACGAGAATGAAAAAAAGTGTTATTTTCAGATGAAACAAAAATAAATATGATAAATTCCGATGAAAGCGCTATGTTAGTAATATATATAAATTAAAACATCCGACTTATTATTTAGCTCATTTATTACTCGCTGTCAGAATGTCAAAAACAAATGAATATATTTTCTTTAGAAGAAAACACAAATACATTTTATTAATATTAAAAAAAGGTTTACATACGCATCAGTTAGACGTTCTTTAAATAATGCTTTTAATTATAAATACACAAGGAGTATAGTCAAGCACGGTGGCGCTAACATTATAGTTTGGGGATGTTTTTCCGGATGTGGAGTTGATCCCATTTATAAGATTGAAAGTACAATGAATCAATGTCAGTACAAAAATATGTTAGAGCACACAATGATTCTCTACTCGGACAATCGTTTGCCTGTAAACACTAGATTTCAGCATGACAATGACCCTAAAACACGGTCAATAGCGCCAAATATTTTCTTACCGAACCCGTACATCCGTTTTAGACTGGCCAAAAAATAGTCAAAATTTAAAACCGGTAGAAAATCTCTGGTATATTGTTAAAAAGACAGTCTTAAACAAACGTAATACCAGTCAAAACGAACTATATGAATCATTTGTTGGAGCATAGAATTCAATCCTTCTAGTGTATGAAATAGATTGAATCTATGCCATGTCGTTGCAGTGCTATTATAAAAAAATAAGAGATATGCCACTAAATATTAATTATAACTATTGGTAGGCTGTAGGTAGTAGCTATTTCGTAAATAACAATACAAATTACTAATACTTAAAACAATATACTTTTTATACTTTTTTGTTGTTGTTTCTAATTAGTTGACCATTATAGCTCATACCTTAGAAGGGTTAATCGTCGCCGGTAATGTACTATTGAAACTACACCTATGTAGTGGAATTTATATAGTTTTTATAATACATTATAAATTGTTGAACATATTGTTGTCCTATTTATTGTTTAATTTCGAAATAAAAATGATTGCGGTGAAGTATTTTACATGAATGTTGACCGTTGGTAGTGTTTCTAATTATGCTTCCACCACTGTATATAAAATATATTTACTTCAAACTGTAACATTATATGTAACTAACTCTAATAACTTTGTTGTATTGAATACTGAGATAACAAATACATTGATAGAGAATTGATGATTCTTGAGATAAAACGAAACAGCGACATCTTAAGCTACTCGTACTTTCGGCAGTGATCGATTCGTTATTGATATCCTCCTATGCCACTTGTCTAAGCCTTCAGATTGGATATCCCTTTCAAACGCGATGATAACAGCGTGAGTTGCAACATTAAATATTACAAAATTTAATTTAAGGAATTGATACACTAAATCTACGTAACATGATTCATGAATGAGTGAGTTCCAAAAATAGTCAATAAGAAATTGTTCTAGCGATTACGTGGTACAGTAGTATGTCTACGAGAAGACTTCTACATAAAAAAACAATCTGAGATTTAAAAAGGGATACTCTTTCGGGCAGGCTACCGCTGGCAGATATAGTTGATCATCAAAAGGGTTTTTTACATTGTTCGCTTGCATCATCAATTTTCATAAATCGTCTTCAAACTACTAATGATAAGGGCCCTTATCATTAGTAATTTGAATATCCATACATTACATTACACCAACTTTAGTAATTTTTATCTACCCGCGCTTGGATGACCAAGCACAATATAACTATTAAAATGTGATCAGCTGATCACATTTTAATAGTTACAATTTTATATTTTAATACTGAAGTTGTTATAAAACAAATTTAATTTAGAGGTTAGATTTTAAAAAAATCTAGATTTTATGCATAGTTTGTGTCTCCAATAACAACCGTCATTGGCGTAATTTGTGGCACGTAATAGAAGTAATAAATATTCTTGATAGAACGCAACGAATGGGCAGAAGACAGATCGGCGCTGGTACTTTGCAATGCGGCACGGCGAACGAGTGGACCTCACATACGGGGATTGGGTTCCGTATTGCTTTGACGAAAACGGGACCTATGTTAGGAAGGACTTGAATATGCCACTACACCTTGCTGAGAGGCGAGTCTATAGTTACATTATGTACATGAAAATATATGCTTCAAATGACGTAATGCTTACTAAATATATAGTTGTTAATGACTTATATTACCATATGTGCTAAGTTCTAACTATTATATTACATGTCACATAAACTTATATTTCTTATTAACATTATAAACACGAAAGTTTGTGAGTATGGATGGATGTTTGTTACTCTTTCACTACTGAAGGGATTTACATGAAACTTTACATTAATATAGCTTATACATCAGAATATCATAATGGTTATAAATTTCGT
Source organism: Achroia grisella (assembly GCF_030625045.1). Lineage (NCBI taxonomy): Eukaryota > Metazoa > Arthropoda > Insecta > Lepidoptera > Pyralidae > Achroia > Achroia grisella. The sequence continues at coordinate 2,944,735 of NW_026712925.1, forward strand.
ACGGGTAAAACTGAGGGCACAGCTAGTAACAATAAATTTTATGTATCACTCTATTGTGACTGCTCTATCCAAGTCCACACACATTCACAGTCGGGATCGCCTTGGATTAGAAATTTGAAAATTAAGTATAGTATAGTAGTAATATCACGGTTAATGTGGGTATCGACTATAACAAAAGTAAATTCTGGATAGTACTTTTATATATAACTGGAGTGCAAGTATGGCGATAGTCCTCCTGATGTAAAATACACTATGTAGATATGTGTTTCCCTCATGCGTTGCCATTTTTTACTACAAAGGTATCATGGCTCTTTATTCTGTAATTTTACTACTATACCTCGACTTTTATACCGAGACACTCCATAGAAAACAAATAAACTTTTTAACTCTGCAAGATAAACAATTAATTCTAGTAAAGTTTATAAAATAATTAGAAACCGTAATAACTCAAGATATTTACTATACTACCTGGTACTTAAAATACAGGTTTAAAAATATATAAATTAAAATTAAAATTGAATTTTCACATTGTCTTTGAACATTACAGAGCGGGTGGTAAAGTTTCTTATGATAAAGATTCGCCACTGACCCGGATAGGGCGTCTGCAGGCCGAGCTGGTGGGTGAGGGGCTGCGCATGGCGGGCGTGCGAGTCCGACATGTATATGCCTCCGCCGCGTTGCGCTGCGTCGAAACCGCTCACGAAATGCTGCGAGGTGAGCGAATTAACGTGCATGTTTTCGAATCGGCTCCAAAAAGGAGATTCTCTTTTCGATTGAATTTACATACATACATTTCAGTCAATAGAATAGATTATAAAATTCTTTTGCAAATAAACTTGAGAGTAATTTTGAATATTCATATTTATTTTATCTACCGCTGATTCGGAAATTCAAATTTGTTCAAAATTATAACCAACTCGAGTTAAAATTGTATTCACCCACGTGTGTGATAAAAATAATATATAGTGAACTGATGGTTTAGAAACACTGCTTTCCACTAGTCATAATGTCATTTTGTTTTTCTAACTTTAACCTGCCGAGAAAAAATTTGTCTAGTCTTTAAGTTATATATATTACGCCCTCAAGGCTAGAAGTCTTGTGAAAGACAGCAAGATGGCTTTTTGTTTGTTTTTCAGGCTTACAAGATCCATCAGTGAAAATAAGAGTAGAACCGGGGTTATTTGAGTACAAAGGGTGGCATGCCACGAAGGGATTAGCTCCCTTCATGACACCCTTGGAACTTCACAAGGCGGGTTATAATGTCGACCTTAAGTAAGTTTCGCAACTTTTTATATATAAATGTAAGAATAGAACATTCTGACTTCAATCGGATATATTTAATATGCTATAATGTGTGTATGCTTCAATATTATTTTGTGTATCTTATATGTGTCGTGTATCCTTCAACATTATTTTTTTTATTCCAGTCATATTAATGTTTGGCGCTGGTATATCCTAAAATATTATGTTTTGTATATTATAGATATGAAAATTATGTATCATTAAATTTTTATCTCTTCTTACTTAGCCAATATCGTAATATTATGTTGTTTATTCTAATACTTTGTATAGAAAAAAATTATGTGTTCGCGTGTATAAGTATAGGTAAAGCAGTGACACAAACAATAAAACAATAAAGTGAATATAATTCATTAAGATGTTATTTATATAAGGTATCTTATTATGTAAGGTATTGATCAAATGAAAATAAATACTATAGTATGGTACGGTAATGCAAAGAAAGAAAATCGTTATTTTTTTTCTTTTTAAGTAACATATTATTTTTGGACACGGCGTAATCAATTGAACATGTTACAGTTGTTTTTTTGTGTAACTGGAATGATAAACAAACTGACGCCTTACCGTATGGTAAGTGGCAACTGTCGCGATAACTATTGAATGATTAAGTATATCATTAAGATTATATGGTATGTTCCAAAATAAATTCATATATTAATTAAAAGAAATGCCTTGTTACAGTTACCAGTCTTATGTGGATTTAAATATAGAAACACCAGAGACGTTGGAAGAATTTTACAATAGAAACGAGAAAGTTATCCATTCAGTTGTCAAAGACACGGAAGCAGATGGTAAGTGCTATGACGTATACTATAAGAAAATATGTACACTATAAAAATACACTTGTATTTATATGATCACTGACATATCCACACAAAAATAGGTACGAACAGCAAACAAGCGAACTTTTAATAACGATTTTCAAATTAAATGAAATATTGTTCTAATGATTTAATTTATATAAGAAACATCAAATCTAAAAGCTTTTAATTGATTGGCAATATGTTTTAATGTCGGCTTTTCACATTTATAATCTATAAGTTAGGCTTTTATATTGTAAAAAAAAAAATTATATTGCAAATATTGTTCACAGATGGTAACGTTTTCTTTGTGGGGCACGCTGTTATGTTAGACTTGATGGTATTTGCTATAAAGCGCTTGGAACAAAAAAAATCTGAATATATTCCTTACCAACTCAACAAGCACTTACTCCGAGTGCCGTATTGCGCTCTGGGAGCTATGAAGGACAAGCCGTGGGAGGTAGTGTCGCCCCCATGTCCACCCTCAATAAACTCTAGTTCCGGCAGGTATGACTGGCGATTACTGCTAGATATGTAAAGAAGTTGTCCATTTAGAATAAGAATAAAGACTGTGCAAGCTGAAATTATTTAAAATTTGAATACGCTATTAATGCTCTTCGTACATTGTATTATACAATTTTATTGTATGGATCATTTACTAGGCATTACATTAAAGAGCAAATTTGTTTCCTATATATTTGTAACAAATACATTTAAATTTATTTTTATTTAAAAGTACATAGATAACATGTGAAACGATACAAGACGGCCTTATCAAACGAAGGCTTTATACGTGCTTCAATACGATGGAAAAGTCATATATATTTTTTAATTTAATCTGAATGCTAATTTGCTCATCGAATACGCGGTTCTCGTACTTAGTAGATTCGTATTTTGAAATGCTTTATGTTATGTATGTATAAAATGTTTGAAATGTTTTTTTTTGAGAAGCAAAGAAATGTAAAATTTTGAAAATGGCTAATGACTACACACGCTGCAGAAGCCAGGAAAAAACTACCCATGACCTCGTCTGTGACGAATTTAACTTTTTTTTTTAAATAATTTTAATAATACTATGTTAGTGCACTGAATTTAATCTTATTTGGAGTCTCGTTCATAATGTTATCTGTTACAGAAATTTATTAATATGTGAATCATATATGTTGAATAATTTGGTACTTAGGTACCAGTTGTCGATTAGCCTCTTAATATAAATATGATTTTATTTATTGTATTTTGACTCGAATGTACCTATAGTTTTTAGTGTGTAAGCGTCTTATGCAGTTTGCATAATAACATTATTATTATATTTATTTTTCCATTTGTTCTGTAGTTGACTTAAATAGAATTAGTAGTTATAATACTGTTCGGAAAACCCTTAATGCCACACTGAAATACCTTATAATATTTATTAATGAATAAATATTATATTAGAAAAATCAAGGCTGCGGCAAAGTTATATATATAACATTCAATAAAAAATGGCCACGTAGTATGTTTTTCATGGTACGCTAATCTATTTAAATTGTGTCTTGCTCTGCTGTTATTGTTTTATAATGAAACAAAATACTAACGATGATTGTCTATTTAAATAATATACAGAGTTGGTAGACACAGATATAAACGTAATAAATAACATCTGTGAACATAATTTTTAAAAAGTAAGATTACTTTTCTTGAAGGATATTATTATTCATTCAAAGTAAAATAAAATATATCATTTTTAGTTCTCTCAGACACCTAAATGAAAAGTATTCTACACCATTATTTAATTACATTAAATTTTATTTGTAATTTTTGACTTAGTTTATCTTCCAAAATGTATTTTTCAATATATACTATTTATTTAAAAATTATAAGTACTTACGACTCTAAACTCCCAATGAAAATGTTTATTAAACTATTAAATTTCACATATTTTCCAAATGATTAATTATGTAACTGTTATAGTACTTATGTGCATTTCAATAAATATATTTTTAAACTATTTTTACTGTGTTATATTTTTCTAATCTCCAATTCTTGATTCTGTGGTCCTCCTGTCTACCTATAACACAGGAGGACCGCAGAATATCATTATTATATACTACTAGCTGTACCCGCGACTTCGTCCGCGTAAAATAGTGACCTTGACCCATATAATGAAAAAAAAAATTTATGACCTAACCCAATAAAAGCCAAATGAAAAAGTTTCATCCTTTTTGCTTCAAATATGACGACACTTCCATACATAACTCTTTCAACCCCTTATAACTCTTTTTCTAAATATATATTGAATAAATAGGCTAAAAATTAATTTCAAGCTTCTTGCTTTAAAAATGACAATATTTCCATATAAACATTTAACTCACCTATTCTTTACAACCCATTTTTCTTTATTTATATTTAATCAACAGCCTCAAAAATAAGTTTCAAGCTTCTGACTTAAAAAATGACGAATTTACCTAAAATCATTCATTCCCTATTTTATTTTACCCTCTTAAGGGTATAATTTTAAAAACTTTGTATATCCTATTTATTCATATTTAATCACCAACCTAAAATATAAGTTTCAAGCTTCTACCTTTAAAAATTATGATTCTTACGTACAACCTTGCATCTACCATTTCAACCCTTTTTTCGCATTCAAAAGTATCCTATGTGCTTTCTCAAGATCTAGACTAATTATGTACCAAATCTCACTTAAATCTATTAAGTAGTTTTAGCGTGTAAGTGACACTGACAGACAGACAGAGTTATTTTCACAGTTATAATATTAGTAAGGTATTTAATAAACTAACTAAAAATCCAATAAAAAGATTTCATCGTTCTAACTTCAATAATGTCATTAGGGTTGCCATTATACCGCCATATGTACTTTTTACCTGTGTATGACGTGCATTAAAGTTATTTAAATAAAAATAAATAAATGACGAATTTACATAAAAACTTCATCCCCTATTTTATTTTACCCCCTTCAGGGTAATTTTTACAAACTTTGAGTGTCATATTCATTTATATTTAATCAACAGCGTCAAAAATAAATTTCAAGCCTCTAGCTTCAAAAATGACGATTCTTCCATACAATCTTTCATCCCCAATTGCAACCCCTTACAACCCAATTTTCGCATTAAAAAGTAGCCTATGTCCTTTCTAGGGTCTAGACTATCTGTGTACCAAATTTCATTTAAATCGGTTCAGTAGTTTTGGTATGAAAGCGAGACAGACAGACAGACAGAGTTACTTTCGCATTTATAATATTAGTAAGGATAGTTTCATACGGGCCAAATTATAATATAAAATATATTATTCAGATGCATAAGCTATATTACTGTATAGTTGATTCAATAGGTATATGACATACCACAAGTCAGATTTTTACAGCATTTGCTAATTTGTATTACTACTGGATTTCGTGGGTTATACTGGATGAGAAAAATAGGTAAAATACACATTTATTTTATTAAATTGTAATTACGTAGTTTCACGCATAATATAGCTATTTAAAACTTATGACTAGAAAATTCACAACATACTCAAAGATATGTCTGAAAACAGAAATAGTTAATTCTTAAATACATATAATAGAAATGCTTTTAAAGTGCATAAATGTAAGTCTCATATACTGATAAATTTAAGAAATTTATTATGTAGCCTCGAACAGCATTTCATTCTTAAGCCTACGAGTTTTTAACCCTGTATAAATAGAATTTTACACCAGTATACACGTTCTGGATTTACATTATATTATAAAGTTAGTACTTACCAGACTATACTCTGAATGATGGATATTAAGGTTGTGGTCATAACAGGGCACGGAATTATAACTCGTTAGTTCTTAGGTATCATAAGGTGCCATTCTAAATTCTTTCAACAGTCAACCGGCAAATATGTATTTCAGTTATAGTGCACAGTTATATTTTCCTATTAGTTTATTATTTATTTAAAATGAACGATAAAACAATTCTATTTAAATATTAACTGTAGAAAGTTTTCGTTTTTATACTTACACAAGTAAAATTTTATACAGAAGATAAATAGTATCTTAGCACTTTTTTAAGTAATAAATGTATACAGCTTATTTTCGATTTCATAATTAATAAATTCAATCCGTACAAAATACATTATAAACATGAAAAAAGCTTTCGTGTTAGAATATGTAACAATAGTATCATATCACTTTAATAACTATACTTCTACCAACTTTAAAAATACAAATTTTATTTACATACGGATTTTATGTATTACATAAAGCCATATTTAGGAAAGGACATGCATTCACGAAAAGGTTACAACAAAATTCCTATTATTAAAGTGAGTGTGTGAATATGACACTAGTATTGCAAACGTTCATTATATCACTGTAATAAAAGAAGATTAAAATATATGACTCAAGTCCGTATTTACCATAATTAATATTATTGCACACTTTGTTAGATTGAACATAAAAATGTGTAAGTACACATTTTTGTGTTTTATTTCTATTCATATTTGTAATTAAAGTTGTGTAAAGAATGAAGTTGTGAAAAGAATTCACGTTGATTTCTACATTCTTTTTATGATTGATTTTAAATCCATTTAAAGGCACATTTACAACAGAACACAACAATTGGCACATGGATGACAGATCACATAAATACATTGTTTATATATAATTATTTATTATCGACATTAGAGTAATTCATTCTTTCTGAAATTACTTCCTCTACAATTTTTTGAATAATCAGTCTATCTTCAGCTTTTATGTCCTCAGGTTTAGTTTTATCATCATAAATTTTTCTGTCTATTAACCTAATTATAACTTCTTCAACAATAGTGTCAATATTTTCATTTGTTTGTGCTGTATCACTAGATTGAATAATGTCATCAAGTGACTCTGGTTGTTCTAGTTTACCTTCATTATTAGCACTATCCTCAGCTACTGTTGGAATATTTTCTGTTTCCACATTGACAACTAATTCAGGAATATCACCTCTGCCATCTTCTCCGACGATTTGCTCGTTATTGTCGGTTATAGTTTTTCCAGATAGTTCATTAGCAATATGTTTATGTCGTTTCATTATATCTCGTAGTTTCTCTTTAGCTGACGCTACCACTTCTCTACGTGTTTCAGATTTGATTTTCGCAATAGCTTTCTTTTTTCTTTCTTGTCTCAATGTTTTTAATTCATCAATCGCTTTTTTCGCTTTAGGAACTTTCGTTTCGAGTTCAGGTACTGTATCACTTTTTTCTGATATAGTATTTTCTTCAACAACGGCAGTGTTCTGTTCGCCTATCGTTTCCTCTATTATGTCTTTATTTATATTTACATCACCTTCTGTATCTAACGCATCTTGAATCTCTCTCGTACTCTCTTCCTCTAATATTTCATTTTCTATATCCAAGTTGTCTAAGTTAACTGTTTCTTCTTCATCTACGATGGAATTTAATTCACTATCCTTTTCTTTCACTAAAATAGTTTTAATTTTCTCAATATCGTGTCCTCGAGGATACTCACGGAAGTCTTTTCTCTCAAGTATAAACAATGCTGGCTTTGTTTTAATTTTTACTGGCGGTATTAATTTGTAATTCATAGCCACGTGAGAAAATGTTTCAATACTATCTAAAATAACATGAGTGTTCGCAAAACTTTTGAGGTTTGGTGAATATTTGCTTTTAGCCTCCACAAGAAGATGAGTGTATTCATGCAACTGATGTGGCTGTAATGATTCGTTTTTGCTATACAACCAGTTGTCATTAATTTGAGTGAATCGCGTAACGCCAGTTTGAGCGGCTAAGTTGCTGATATGCAGGTGTACGAAAGGTTCATTTTTCATAATTTTGTGAAATCTGCACAAAAAAATAATATTCAGAATTAATGTAACAATAAGGACAAAATTCTTTTATCATGTTGAAACTAATAAAATATGATTGTAAATTGTGTTCACCACTTGAAAAATTTTTGCATTATTTGTTTCCTTTATTTCATATCGATTTGATAAAAAATTGATAGATCGAAAAAAATCATATTTTTGGAAATTACACAAATAGGTTTGTAGGCCTATTCTTAAATATTTCTTAAATAGAATTGTGGCTGTACGATCTGAATAACAGAAAATACAAAAGCTATGTACTCTTGATTTGTTATGTGCTTATAAATATGAATTGAACATTATGTTTATAGCTAAGAGAATTAAAAATAAATACCTGGTTATAGCTACACCACCAGGATAATTTGACATTGCAACCAAAGTAAATGCCAGTGACATTAGGACGTTACCAATTATGATAACAATTGTTCCCCAAAATAGCAACTCGTAAATGGGTGCTTTCATACGTCTAATATATCTGAAAAAAAAAGTTAAGTATATCTAGATATGTAATTTAAAAAGGAATAATATATAAGTATGTATAGTAGGTTTATCCAAATAATACATCGTACATGATATTCTGCAAAATGATTAACATACTTGAAAATAATACAAATTTAAAAAAAAATAGCAAAATTTTGAAATGTATAATTCTGTTAGCTTACTTGTAAATGTTGCCTATTAGATGTAACTAATTAAATCCCTTAATTAATAGCATATCACGTATCATCGTCTGTTTGTTCATATACTAATAACCAATATACGATATTTTTCATATATATGTATATATAATATATACATTTTAAGTAAAAGTAAAATTATTAAATGTTTACTTTAAAGAAAATATATAGCAAACTGTTTTATTACTTGTGGAAAAATATTACGCCATCCATATGGTTTAAATTGTAAAAATATAAAGAAATTGAATTACTTACACATATGAACAGGCTGCTGCCGACGCCATATTAAGTAGAGGGAAAACATAAATTATAAACCTAAGTTCCTTATGTGGTAAGAATGAATACAGTAATATGTAAACAAATGCAGGAGCAGCTAACGGTATTAAACGCCGCTCTAAATAAAGGCCGAAGGGAATCAAGACAAGGCTAGGTCCAAGACCACGAGGCAGAGCTGAGTAGAAGTACCAAAGGAATGGAGAAGTCTGTATTAAAGTTAAGGGTTGAACAATAATTTACACCATCAGTATTATTATTATATTTATAATGTAATCAATGGGATTAGCTGTCTTAACACGTACTCTCTTAATCGCGCGAATAGGCTATCACGCAGGAAAGAACGTGCATGTAAATGTAGAAATAAAAGAGAACGAGAAAGACCGAGTATGCCGCCGACAAGCGCATTTCCACGTTTTTCAATCGTGTGAGCGTCTTTTTAAATAATTATCATTACAAAATGCCGGTACATCTGACTATGGAGCAAAAACATAATTATAGAAATATAATTTATAAATCTTAAACGTATCTGCACAACATAAAATATTTATGAAATAAAATATAAAACTTTATAAGAATGTGAAATGACAAAAAAAATAGAAACACGCGAGAATGTGAACAAAAAAAGTTAAATGCAATATAGCATTCTACAATTCAGAATATCAACAACCAATAATTTTAGTTCTTTCAACTGTATATACAAGACATGTATACTATATACTAAATTAAAAGGATACACCCCAATCAGCACTTTTGTTCTGGACAGTATTGTACCAGAACACTTCTGCCTCTGGCCATAAAAGTCGTCTCCAAAATATGGAATCAACTATCACTGTTAGAGCTACCAATCCTATTCCAGCTGGTATGACTATCTTTAACAACCTGCAATAGATAAATACATGGATATTACTATATATTATTTAAATTGTATTTATGGTTGAAATGAAGAATAAATGTAAGAATAGTGAGATAAAATGTCAACTTATGGCAGAAAGTTTGTGAGATTGAATGACAATATAACATTATGTATTAATTTAAATTTACGAAAAGCTGTTTAAAAATACTCACATATTTATACGGATCTTTTTAAAGAATAAGTCTATGATAAGAAACAGACCAAACAACATGGCTAGCTCAGATCGAAATAGAATAATGGATGCACCAGCTGACACCAGGAACTGCTTGTGTTTACCTAATAGCCATCCTTCAAAAGCGAGAAGTACTAAAACAATAAAGAAAAGGAGCGCAATAAGATTTTCTTTAGGTCAAGTTTTAGTTTACATCAGTGCTAGACTTTGTAGAACTCATGTGTCATGGCAGCACCTATTTAAGCTGTGGTTTAATTCTAGGGTGAGATATGCAGAGAATTTATAGGGAACAGAGGCATAAAATCTTAGTTCTCTGTAATTGCAATATACTGAGGGATATAATATGTATCACATGAAGATGTAATATCTGTGGTACAACATTTGCCACATACAGTTACATAAAAATATTCAATATTATTACACCAGTTCATAGTAAATAGTTAAGGTGGGAATGATTTATAATATGAAGAATAATACAGAACCTTACCAAGGGGTAATACCATTATATTAGGTAATGGACGGCTCATATAGAACATGAAGTGGTACTGAGTTACAGTGATCACAGTAAACCACCATGTAAATGTGTTTCCAAACTGCTTCTGTAGAGCATTCCGAAATCGGGTCCATGTTGCTATTACCGTCAGAGCTAAAGTGAGACGCACTGTAATGAATAAAATACCATTGTTAACGGATGTCCTTAATAACGAATGAAATATATTATGAGTTATTTAAGTATTCATAATTTTAGTAGGATTACAAGTTTCAAGTAATATATATTTCTAACCACTGAATTATGATTAAACAGGTTGGTATTTTCAGATATTTTCATTTAAACAACAAAAAGTATTCTTCCACTTGGTTGTACTTCAACAAAGCTTATATTATGGGTACTAGTCTACTACTAAACTGATAGAAGTACATAATATATTTTTTCGTAAATACATACATAATGTACTTATAAAACATTCAGGCTATTATGAACAATCATTCTACTTCGAAATTCAATCTTTATGAGAATTTTGGTAGTAGCATCCAGCAGGCATAGAAAATTTAAATGAAATTTAAGTTAAATTTAATTTATTTTAATTAATTAATTTAATGAAATTAACAAATTTCCAATTAAAGATGTCCAACTACTATAGTGAAATTGTGTCATTGCAGCTTTTTCATTCCTCTGCATATGTAATTTCTGCACTTTTCTATAAGGCTGTGCACTGCATGTGCAGTGTAACATGTAACATGTGAAATAATAAAGCCATAATAATAATAAAAAATAATATTTTTTAAAAAGTTGATGCCTTTGATGTTGTAGTTATATTTTTTACAGAATTAGATACTTAGTTTATTAGGCTTCCAATTTATTTTTGTGAGTATATTAAAACTAAATGAGATTAAATTGTCATTATGATGTAAATTGTTGTAATTAATATTAGCATTCATAGTAAATATACAGTGTTGTAAAACTAGTTATTACTTCTGACTAATAGTCACTTGCGAGTACTCCTATAATTCTTATAAATCCATATAAGCCTTATAATCAAGCCAATTATCAAGCTTGATATCTTATTAAAGTAATACTTTATTTTACTTTTTGACACAGAAACACTAGTTTAAAAATAGGAACATGTTAGAACGAGGTTTGCAATCAATGACTAGACTGGCTGGTATGGCAGACGAAGTATGTTTGAATATTTGAAAAGTGTGTTTTGTCATCTTGTCTGTCGTCATATTGATGTATCCATATAACTTATTTATATTATTGTATATATTGTATTAATTTTTGTTGTTTTTATATTATTCTGTCTTGTTTAGAAATATATTTTGTTAATCTATTATTCTACACCACTATAGTTACTCTGTTAAAGTGAGAAGTTCAGAGATAACTTCCCTCACATAACATATCACTGTTTTTAAATGAACTTTAAAATATGAATACTAAAATAAATAAAATAATATAATATATGTTTTACTGACCAGCATATTGTACCCAAAACTTGCTTATTCCGGCGACATGTAAAATACCCGCAATAGGTGCTGATAAAGCTGAAATTGCTACAGGTCCAACGAAAGTACGAGGTACTACACCGGGAAACTCATTATGATCATACTGGAAAAAATAGATGCTTATAAAATATATTAATAAGCAACGTAATACGAATCCAAAATTAGATTATTTCTGATCACCTGAGAGAGGTTATGTCTATGATACAATAAATCATGAAAAGCCTGAATATTAAAGCTTTCTTCTACTTTTGTAAATGGACATAGTAATACATGTAAACTGGCAATAATATACATTAACTGGAACATGTTTTTAAATAGTAATTCAGGAGAGAAAAATAATATAATTAGCCATAACTGTCAAGTAGGCAATTGAAATTGCCAGACATCACTGACAGCACATATGACAACCGGATTTACAGATATGTTCACTGCACTTAATTATTTACACAGAGCACTTTAGTTTTCCGCTTAAGCGTTTTGTTTATGTAAGGTATGTACCCATTTATTATATTAAATAAATCTTTAGGGACGGTTTAAATTATCAAGAAATACAAAAAATAATAACTTTTTTTATTTTTAACGAATATCATATATATAACAGGAAATATCATTTAAATATTAATAGTATACAAACGTTAGGGTGAATATGAAGTTGAATTCAATTTAAAAAATATAAGTGTGGATTCAGAGACTGAATAAAGAATCTTGTTTAAAGATTTCTTCAGCTCATAAAGATATACTAATTGTGTTTATTAATTAGTCTAATTGTAATGGTACATATGTATAAACCAAACGTAAGTAGTTTGATTGTATTTGACATGATTTTGACAACAATCGTCAACAATGGAGGATTGAATTCGACTGACTTGTTCTTGGGCAGTGGTGTTCGTTTTCTGATATGAAAAATATCAATAATGATCAATGTTTCAAATGAAATTGAAATTGCGATAATATTGCAATAATATTTCGCTTAACATTGAGATAAAATCATAAGAATGTGTGATGTTTGTTCGGAGTTTTCACAGCTTTTGGTGAATTGTAAGTTATATTGTTTCGAAATTTGGTTGACTATTTTCTTGGTGTACGAGTACTTTTTTAGTAATATTTGATTATTCTTTATAATATACTACTAATAAATAATTATCGTAATGTTAGGGAACATTAAGTAGTCTTGGTTATGTTTTTAGGTGAGGCTAGATTGACCGACGATGTATCTCAATACCCAACAATAAGTCAATCTGAACTAGAGATTGTGTTGAACTACATACTATCATGGCCACAAAGGTAAGATATTAAAATTTATAACACATTTAATATTTCCTATTGTAGCTAATTATAGAGGTGCTTGTTTAATACTAATTAACAGATTTGTTTTTGTACAAGTCTTTGTTTCCAATATAGCAGTAATGGATTATTAAACTTGCTTTCAGATGATTAGTTTAGTAGATTAATGAAAAATATATCGAAGCAGCAATTAGATCATGTGATTTTACATACTTTTAGTTATAAAAGAAGTATTGAAATATTTTAATGTAGTAATTTACAGTAAATTGAATGTAACTAACACTGAAAGCAATATGGGTCAGACTTACTTTGCTTTTCTCAATAAAAATTTTGATGCAAATAATAATGTTTATTAAAACTTTTTGTATATATTTTAGGCAATGTATGTGCTGCTACAGAGATGCAAAAAATTTTGAGAGATTTTACTTAGTAGTGCAGAGTATACTTTGCTTATCAGTTTGCCAACTGAAGCAACTTAAAGATGAATTAATAGAAGCAGCTAAAACTATACCTATTGATGATGCTATTGAAACATCCAAACCCCTTGATGCTACAACAATAGAGAAGGAAAATGATGAAAAGGATGATCACAAGGAAACTGAACCAGAACCAGAATCAACAGACAACAATGATTTGGAATCAAAAACTCCAGAAACAGATGATAAAAATATTGAGAGTTTCTCATCATCCAATGATGATACAGAAGTGTGGCCATTACAGCAAAAGGAGAAACTTTTGCATATTGTGTCAAAGATATTTTTACTCAATTTCCCTCTTTACCTAGCCTGTAAACATTCCGCATTAAGCCGTTTAGATGATCTTTCAGCTCAAGAAATATCAAACTTAAGTTCATATTGTGATCTTCATGATACAGAGATTCCAGCATACCTTTTACGCAATGTAAGCTTATTTTGCAAGCTTGGAGGTGTATGTGCAATGACTTCAGTTTTTGAACAATCAACACCTAGCTCTTTGTCATTATCCATGGCTCATGCTATAGTGGCAGCTGTGGGGAACCTGAAACTTTGGCTGAATTTTAGAGCTGTTGCACAGTTGTTTATGCCATTGAGAAGCAAAATACTGCAATATATGTGTAGTCTGGAGGACAAAGACCTTAGGGTACCTGCAGTCAAATCCATGGCAGGTAAAGAATTGTAAATTTAATATTTATGTGTAATGGATGGTAAACTATATATTTTAATGTAATTATTTATTTATTAACTTTTATTGCATCATATCTTATTAATATTAAACATATAAGTTTGTGAGTATGGATAGATATTTGTTACTCTTTCACGCAAAAACTGCTGAATGGATTTTAATGAAAATTTACAGTCATATAGTTTATACATCAGAATAACATATAGGTTATAAATTTCACGCAGGTGAAACAGCGGGCACACATATAATACAAAAGTTATATTATATTAGTTAGTTATATCACCTAACAAGGTAATGAAGATACAAAATCTCAACTGGTATATTTAAATATAATAAATAATTGTTACACAAGTCTCAACTATATTTATTTTTGAACTTATATTTGCATTAGATTCTATTAAGTTTGATGCTACAAACATTTGTATAGTTGTTCCTCCCTGTTTTGCTTTACAGATTTTATGTGGGGAGCAGCAAAGGAACCTCTAGATGCACCACTAGCTTTTGATGCTGATGGTCTTACTCTGGCATTCAAATATTTCAACAGCAGTACACTCACTATGAGGCTAGCTGGAGTAGCACAGATTAATGCTCACATAGCAGCTCACAATGAGCTCTGTGCGGGAGAACCTGCAGCTGAAGCAGAACTGGCTGGTCAGCAATTGGCAACTTGGTTGACAAATAATAATATCATTGAACATCTTTTTGGACCTAATTTACATGTTGAGGTAACTTATATATTTTTTTTTGACAAATCATATATTTAAAAATGTTATGTTATTTAAGGTCTAAAGAATCTACTTGACAATATTGTCTTTTATTTCTGTATATCTATTCTGTACTGTTCATAATTCTGTATTTACATAATAATAAAAATAACCCTGAACTGAATGAAGTACCAATCTAAGCAGACCTTATGTTATACATACAATGTATAACAGAAGTAACTGGTTATAACACCTAAGTTATTTTTTTTTATAATAATTTATTTATCAGTGTTAAATATCATAAATAATATTTTTGTAATGATATCATACATACCATTACAAAATTATTTTGCCTATAAAAATTCTATGTTGTCACTTAAAATAGTATTATTGTTAATATTACAGCGCTAAAATCATCTTATTGGTTTTTATGATTTTATCAGGTGATAAAACAGTCACACATGATTCTTAAATTCTTGGCTGTGGAAGGGCGCGTAACTCCCGAGCATGTAGAGCTGGTGTGGGCAGCAGCACAATTGAAGCATTGTGGGCGTCAAGTGTATGATCTTCTACCAGGCTTCATTAGAGCTTTAGCTCCAAAACCTTGTGCGCATCTGTATAGTTTACTCTGTGGATTGCCACCCAAAGAACACACTGAACAGGTTGGTGATAAAATTTCCTTATGTACAAGGAAAGTTCAGCATTTCTTTTATGATTTTATTAATGCAATTAGTTTGAAACTTGATCACAGTATATTAAGGTATATGAATGTTTTTTTGTTTTAGAATCTCATCTAAACATTATATATATGAGAATTATTGAAACAAGTTCCCAAATATGTACAAAATACATGAAAGCCTATGTAAATTTAATTTGACCATTAATTGATGTAATTGTTATTCCATACAATTAACCCAGGTTATCACTTTTAGATATGGCTTCGACAAAACGGCAAAACGCATTTAGTGCATGTTTGTATTTAGATACAAATATGCTGTATCCTAAGTCCTGAACATATTAATTCATATTGTGTAATGAATTCCAGAGCTTATACCTGGCGTCTGCGTTGATGCGCGCGATGTGGTCGCGCGGCGGCGCGGGCGGCATGGGTCCGCTGACGACGCCGCCGCCGCTGCCCGACGAGCCGCCGCTGCGACAGTCGCAGTCCACCTGCAAGCCGCACCACAACTCCTCCTCGGAGGCCAGCGTCAGCATGGACCAGACCAACTCTGATGACGACCCGGTGTGTATTTATTACTAGCTACCTTCTATAAATTTATCAATCATAAATAGTGGCATATCACTTGTCTAGCACCTATAACACTAGCCCTGCTCGTCTTAGAACTAGATGGCGCTGTGTGAATTGTCCAGGGATACAAAATAGGACAAAAAATGAATATAATTTTATGCGGATCTAAACATATTTAGTATTTTCAGTATACAATATTATGATTGATGCTAATAATTAATATTTGAGAGTTTTAGAAAATATTTGTTATTACATATATTTATCCAACAATAAATGTAATTAATATATACAAATATTATTTTTATTCACTACTGTTATTGTCATTACTTGATTCTAATTCTCTATTCCAACTTAAATGTGGCTGCAATTCATCTACGAAGACTATGACTTCGTGTCGTCGTCCCTGTTTGCAGATCATTGGATTATCCTCTATAAGGAATTTGTCATTTGGAAGCATTTTGATTGTAGGATATGGTCCTTGACATTTTATCACAAGTTTTTATGATTTACTTACCAAATAAACTTCTTTATAATCCCTAGTTGGTTTACGATTTTTAATAAAGGTCTGGGCATCCTTTGCTGTGATTTAATTTTATTGTTTGGCACATTCCTAATTTCTTCCAAAACTTTAGGATTGGTTGAATTTATGGTGTCATTATTAACAGAGCATAAGATACCCTATGATCTAGTTGAAATGTTGAACCTGAACAACAACGGCGGGCTTTTCCCTGTCGTTTTGTGTGTTATTGTATTCAGACCAAAATGAATGTCATAGATATGAGCTTTGCAATTTTGGTTATAGATTTGAAGAAGCAGACAGTGATTCTACTTGTCCATTTGCGCGTGGAGTAGCGGCTGCATTTTGGCATTGTTTAAAAATGTTTTTAAACATAATTTATTGCCATATAAATATTATGGAAATACACAATATACACTCTAACAATAGATAACTGTACTTATTATTTGTTCCTTAATTGTTTCTGAAAATTAATAATATTCATTTTTTTAGTGTGAAGAACTTAGCACCTCGGGTGAAGAGGCTGGACCGACACCCCGTAAACAAAGCAAACATCAACGTGAACTCACAGGTAAATTAATTAGGTTATTATACTTTGTATTATAAAATTAATAAAAATAACTAATAATAACTTTATGTTCAAATTAACTTTGTTGTAGCTGAACAAGAGTGGCTCCGGGAAGGAGAAGAGCTCTCTAAAAAGGAATGTTCATCACTCAAATCTTGCCAAAAGTGAGTAATTTTAAATAATCTTAATTATATTCAAAATTTTTATTATTCATATCATTATTTCTAAGTTTATTGTGAATTTTAGTTTGGTATTGGAATAATTAATATTTAAAGTCAGTAATTCATTCTATGGTAATTGCGTAAGATTTTATAATAAACTGCCAGAATCTGCACTAAATCTGACAGAGAGGCAATTCAAATGTTATATTAAACAATTTTTGTGTAAGAAAGTCTATTACAGGATAGACGAATTCACAGACAACAACATATCAAGTAAATAATTAGTTTATTAGCATACAACGTTATAATTTGTTTATCTCATTGCTTTCTTGATTCAATTATTTTAGAAATAATAAAGCGTAGCGGTTTTTGTATTGTTTGCCGCATGCATTCTTATGTGAAATGTGAATACTATAACCATTAGATGGCAATTGTGAGTAGCTATAATGAGGTCTGGTGTTGTCCTGCTCACTAAAATGTCCAGACTTGTGGCGGCGTGGTGGGCCGGGTCATTGGGCTCCCTAAAATATGGTCGAGCGCAGTGGTGGCTGGCTCATCCGTCATACACGTGAACGGGTGCTGCTTGTGTGGACTGGTCTGCTCTAATCACTATGACTTATTATCTCTTATTAATTGTTTAACCAGTTGTTGTATATTGAATGTTTTTTCTATTTTATTATTTCATTGAATTAGTGCTTATCGGTGGTTTGTATTCACACACTTAAACTTAAATTTGTTAAATTATTTAAAAGAGCAACACACAAGTTTCTTGCTTGTTCTTCTTGTGATGAGACAGCATTCCGAATGAGCGGTAGATTAAAAAAAAATGTTATGACTATTCAAAAGTGCTTCAATGTAAGTTTATTTGAATAAATGATTTTCTATTCTATTCTATTCTTAACATAATAAAGTTTTTAATGGAATAAGTGTTATAAATATACATTACCTGTTATAAAATATTTTACCTGTTACCCGCGACTTCGTATGCGTGGTATTTCACATTTTTTATTATTAAAATAAAATAAATAGAATAACCTAAGTAAATTCTTATAACGTCAGCATTCTGTACTAGTTTATTCTAATATTGGGACTATAGTTCCGTCTCGTTCTCGTTCTCCATAAATTAGGTTGCCATCGGCAACAATAGTGAAGAAATAGGAAGTCTTCCAATTTATTACCTGTATGGGTTATTAAAATATATTCTGTATATAATAGACGCAATAAGCGAGCGGGTAGCAGCGGCAGTGCCAGTAGCGGGGCCGAGGAACTGTTGCGGCCTCGGAAAAAGAAACTTTACAAGAAGCGACACAAGACCAGCAAGACGAGGCATTTCCGTGAGTGCATGGTCCATGTATACCATATAACACCTAAGTATATTAGGATAAATGTAAATTTTTATTATTAATAATTCATACATACAAAGTGGCAAATATATATATATATTACAAGAGATTCAGTCTAGTACTTCAATAATTCAGTCTAATATGGGACAAAATAAATTTATATTACTACAATATATACAAGACTTTACTTATATACTAGACTACATATGTGTATACGTATATATGAATCATATGTTAATGTAATGAAGTATAATTATTATGAGCGCTTAAAAGGTGCCGTTAATAATTTTATACAGCATATGGGGTTTTTCAATAAGGGAAGGTATATATATAAAACACAATGGGGTGCACAAATTCAAAGCCTTGCAGCGAAACTGAGTTCAGCAGCTTTTGTCGTGCGTAAGGTTAGACAGTACACTGATACTGATACTGCTAGATTGGTCTATTTTAGTTATTTTCATAGTTTACTGTCTTATGGAATATTACTATGGGGAAAAGCGGCAGATATTAAAAATATATTCATATTACAAAAACGTGCCATTCGAGCGATCTACTGTATGAAGAGTCGTGACTCAATAAGAGAGAAATTCAAAGAGGCAAATATTCTCACCGTTCCTTCTCAATTTACATATTCAAATATCCTATATGTTCATAAAAATCTTGACTCTTTTCCAAAAAACAGCAATATTCATAATATTAATACCAGATTTAAAGACAAACTTGCTGTCCCCAAGCATCGTTTAGAAAAAGTCAATAGGTCTTTTATGGGAATAGGTATAAAATTTTACAATAAGATACCAAAGGATATATTGGAATTACCTTTAAATAAATGCAAAACATCTGTTATGATTTAATTATTTACTGAGCAAGGCCTATTACTCACTAAACGATTACTTGAATGACGAGCGTGCATGGCAATAGTTTTAATGTTCGGGATTTTCATTTAATGTTAGACATAGACACCTATATAAATACCTATGCATTGTAAATAAACTAATTCATTGTAAAAGTAATTCAATTGAGTTTCTTGCCAGTTCTTCTTAATTGAATCTATATACCGATCTGGACGGTAGGGAAAAAAATTCTAATGTAAAAACTTGACGTTCATAAGCGGCTAAAATGTCCTACATGAATAAATGATTTTTGTATTTGAATATATTAATGTTTCTTAGAGGTCGGTAAGGCGTTCGTGAAACCTCTGGTGTTTCAGGCACAGTTTACGTACACAGGTTACGTATTAATAGTAGTAAACTCAGGCACAAGTTACGTATTAACCGTTTATCTTCAAATGGGCCGTATTATGCTTGTAAAATAAATTACCACCATCGTGGTATAAATAAAATTGACTATTTATATTTGCTATTATATAAGTAATAACTAACCTGTGAAACGATTATTAATATTTTTTAAAACTATGATATAAGACAACATTTTATGCTATAAAATTTCTTTTGGTAATTTTAAGTTGGGTTACAAATATCACTCTCATTAATATAAATAATTGGTCACTTTTATCCTTCTATAAACAAGGAACTATAGTTATATGTAATGTAAATATATATTCCACAGTAGCGACGCAACTGAAGTCTGTGGACCTGGCAGAGTCTGTGTCGGAGGTGGAGGAGGAGTCGTCTGGTAGTGATACGGCTCACTGCCAGCTGCTTTGTGATAACGTCGATGCTAGGTCTGTATATTGTTGACTTAAGTAGGTTGGAAATTTTTTTTATTTATACATGTTTTTATTCTATCAATTTGTAAATAATTTAAAAATTGATGGAAAAAAACATGTATAAATAAAAAACATGTATAATTATGTGTATATATATATATACACATAATTATATATATATATATATATATATATATATATATATATATATATATATATATATATACACACGATGGTAATCGAACAACCACATATTTTTTTGGTCCTGAAACTCTAATAATTATATTACATCTGTAATGACTCTATGTAGTCTCATTTAATTTGTCCCGACTACTGGAATATTTATTGTAAAGATTGCGTTTAAAATATAATAAAAAAAAAACAAATAATTGTTTATTGCAATTTAGAAGGTTAATGGAGTTGCGACTGCTCGAGAGTTACAAGAGGCGGAGCGGCGACGGCGAAGAGGAGGAAGGCAGTGCGTCCTCCGCTATCTCCCCTCACTCGCACCCGCACCTCGGAGATCTCGATGAAGACGATTCCGCTTGCGAGGAGGAACTAGCAAGATTGGCAGCACAGGTCATTAACACTTTCATGTTATCCAAACAGTTGTTGTGATACAGTGATTTTATGCTTTTATTAAATAACTGTTATTCTGTATTATGTAATTTGTGTATTATAATTAATTGTAGTGATTCATCAATATTAGCTTAGCTGCCTTTACATGGCAGATACTTTCACGACCGATCAGAAGCATGCGCTATTATGCGCTGGAAAGCCGGCGCGCTCACTGATGATTGTGGTATTGCATTTAACATTTTTTTCACACATTTAAGATATATAAATTATCTACAATTTTGTTTTTTCTCCGTAGTCAGTTTATGTCCTTCATTTTGCAATGATAATTAGGTATTAAATAGAGCGCAAAAGCACGCACGATTAAAATAGTTAGTGATTTACCTGCACACCATTTCCCGCGTGATATCCTATCCGCGCGTGTCAGAGCGTACGTGTAAAGGCGGGTATGTATGGTGTGGTCGGCAGGCGCAGTGCCTGTCGGAGTACCCGTCGCTGGCGGCGGGGCGGCCGCCGTCGCCCGCCGCGCCGGCGCCGTGCTTCGCGGGCGACGTGTGCCGCCCCGGACACACGCTGCTCTGGGACCTGCTGCAGGACGGCGCCATCGTGAGTCACCTGCCACTATATATTTATTATCTTTATTGCACCACAATAACAAAAATTCATATATATATATATATATACAGAAGAAAACAATATTTAGAATATGGGTACAAAAGGCGGTCTTATCGCTTATGCGATCTCTTTCAGACGACCTTTGGGTAGAGGAGAATAGAATACATTAGTGAATTTAATGGATCATAATAGAATGGTTCACCCGCTTGCTTTAACGGTACACGCTGGCGGAGCACAGGTGGAAGACGATAAAATGTACATGAGGTCAGGTCAGTTTGATCTTAACAAATTCACGAGGAATATATCATCATGGTTTCCATGGTGACCGAGTGGAGTTACCATGACGTGGTATGGTAGGTGACTAGCTATGGGGTTAAGAATCACATTACTAATAATCCCCTTCCCACGACTTAGCCTTACAGATGTGGCAATCGTATCCGTATTTGTGTTAAACCAACTTCTGAAAGAAAGGATGTTTTCAATTCCAAAACATTTTTTTAATGTAGTGTAGATCTTATCTAAAACTGACGTAATTTAATGATGAATGAATGACGAATTTAATACGATTAATTAGTTAATTTAATTTTGCAGGAACAATTAGGAGAAGGTTTAGCGCTAGAGGCGGAGAAAGCACTGTGCGCCTTACTGTGCTTCAGTACTGACAAATTTATACGTATAAAATTCATTGAAGGCTGTCTCGATAATCTCGCTAATCACAGGTAACTATTGTATTATTAACATTACATGCAAATAATAACTTTATTCCAATATTTTTTTTATTTACGACTACTGACTCTAGGTATCATAGTCCATGCTACATAATACTTATGTTTCTAATAGTGAGCAGTAGAAAAGTAAGTCATATCGCTTCGGTTTCGAATAATGATATAATGTATTTGTGTGACGTTTTTAGATCTGTGGCAGTGTCGCTTCGACTGCTGCCGAAGCTATTTTCATCTTTTCAACAACTTCGTGGCATGGACATGCATCAGGTATGTTAGTTTAGCTACTTTTGTTAACGATTTTTTTACGAAGTGTTGTAATATTTGCAGTTTATCTAAATTATAGAAGAATAGTAATCGATTTTGTACATATGATATGATGAGATACAAACAAGAGGAATCGAACCCGCGACCATCGGAAGTAAAGCGGTCTGCTAAATCGCTACACCATAGAAACTGTTAGATGTGTCGCAATAATTTGTTGTAAACCTCTGCTTACATTTCATCACTCTGAATGTTGATCAAACGAGTGTGGGATCGAATAATGAGCGATCGCGGTGTGCAGGTGGTGATGTGGGCGGAGCGCGAGCGTGGCATGATGCGGCTGTTCCTGGAGGACCTGCGCCACTACTCGGTGCAGGCGGCGGCCGCGGGCACGCGCAGCGAGCACGCGCACTACGCGCACATCACCGAGCTCACCGTACGCTTACACTTCCTCACCGCCATCTTCTCGCCCGTCGGCTCGCCGCAGCACTTCAGGTACGTTACCCGGGAGACCCAAAACGTTCAGTAGATTTTATATAGTATGTGATAAACAGATGGAAAATAGGCTTGCGTATTAGACGCTTTGTCGTGTACGATTGTTATTGAGCAATTTATGTGTGTAATTTGTGTGTAAAGTGTAATTTTAAGTTTTTGTATATGCTTATATTAAATACCATAACTGTGGCATTGGCTGCAGGTTAGGTTTGATATATTTAAAAAATTCCAAGTAAATGTAACTGGAAAAGCGATAATTCTTTTTAGAATTTACTTCAATTTACTATAAATAAGTCCGTTATTCAATATATACGCTGTTAAATAATTTTTTACATTATTCTTTTTGTCTAAACCTTCAGGTATAAACTAGTGTTCAGCTGGAAATTTCTTTTCCTTTTACGTTTATTGTGTTTTGCAGGCTAACAGTGGATCAAGTGGAGGAGTTATGGCAGTGTCTGGTGGTACGCGGCAGTGGCGAGTGTGCGGACTGCCTCTACTCATGGTTACTTTCGCACACGAAATCACCCGAACAGCACGCACTTGGACTGGATGCATTACGGTTCTTATACGTTGAGAAAATGCCTACTTTAGACCCTGAGGTAAGTAATAGTCTAAACTTTTGTCGTGTAGGTATTTCGTGTTTAGTTATTACGTTTTTAAACTATTAAGTGAGTGTTCATATTAAATACATAACTAGAAATGGATGAACCGTCTGGCGGCCGGTGATCAGATTCACATGACAGTAAAAATAGGTCCCAATTTTATTTTCTTATAGACTTTGTTTTATACTCGAACATATAATTTAACCTTGTACCTACTTTATATAATATAACATCTGTAATAAACAAAGTGCAAAAAGAGCAGTGTTTTGATATTTGGATCATTGTGTAAAGACAAATGTAAATGACAATGGTAGTCTATCCAAACGAATCTGCTCCAGACACTGCTTAAATTCTTACTCGTGTGCATGCTATGCTATGCAATAATAGAATTAACAAAATTTGACTTAACATTTAATTTTGTTGCAGACGATAAGCATAATGGGGCTAAGCCTGTACCAGCAACTGTGTAACCTGGCGCGCATGGCGCTGGGCGCGGGCGATGTTCGTGATTCGCCGCATCCGCACGCGCTTGCTATGGACCACCTGTGGAAGATCGCACTCAGGGCTAACAGCACTGGTAACTCGAGTTACAACTTTATTTGCATTCCGCGACGTAATATATATAATAGTCTTTTAAAGACGTAACATGATCGTACCAGTAGTGTCCGCGATTTGTTCGCGTGTATATTTATAAATTACCAGCTAACAAAGTACTTTTTATTAACAACAAATATATTTTATTCATAACTCAATTATTCAAATATGTAGTAGAACGTGTATCAAAAATGTTCCCAAAATGAATTTATAAATAAAAATATTTTGGGGTGTTCTTTTACACGCTTTCTTTACCCTATAATACTTATTGATCCTCATTGAACATATTCATTATTAGCTACTAGCTTCGCCCGTGTGTACATGTATTATAAATATTAACGTTCCTCTAGAATCACTCTATCTATTAAAAAACAAAATCCGTTGCGTATCCGTCTTAAAGATTAACATACATAGGGACAAACAGCGACAGCGACTTTATTTTATACTATGTAACAATACACAAACAGACAGTTTTTCCCAAGCACTACGGATCTTATGGGGCGCTTGTGGAAAAATCTGCAATTCCTGTAACGATAATTTTGTATTTCTAGATGTTTCGATGGGCGCAATCCAGTACCTGAATAGTTATTATATGGGACAGCAGCTGCAACAAGAAGATGATTTCGTTTCTAAGTGTATGTTCCATCTGTCTTCCGCTGCCGAGAGACTCATAACGAAAGAGCAGGATGAGGATGGTTCTATAGCTCCAGACAAAAATAATGAAGATGAGCCGAAAGATACAGAAAAGACCTCAGATAAACAGAATATTTATGAGCATATGACTGAGGAGGCAGCTTTACAGTGTATACAGAGAGCACTTCTATTGCTGAAAACACACTTAGATACATTTAAAAGAAGGTAAGTTTAAATTTATTTTTATGTACTTGATTTCATCTCATCTTGTCTGCGTACTGAATTAATTCTTCATGTACATGTAGTACTAATATATAATCAATGAATTCAGCATTCACGACGGCATTGTATGTTATTGTTTTCGGTTGTTAGGACAGGTTTGGTGTTGAGAGTGAAGAATCACACTTCGTATTTTGGGTTGGAACTCGTGTATGTCGATTTTTACATGCTGTTACTCTAACTTATACTAGTCATATGGCTATATATACTCAACGCTACGTGAATTACGTGACGACAGAAAGTTATCTAACGTACACTGGCACATGCCATTATTTTACTACTATATCACATGTTCATCTTTTTTAAAATGAATAATTCCGATACGACGTCATGCCAAGATTCCTTGCAAAATATGGCAAGTATAAACTGCGGTGTGGCGGACTGTGCAGGTACGCGTACCACCTGCGGCGGTGGGCGCTGGCGGAGTCGGGCGCGTGGGAGGGCGCGGCGGCGGCGGGCGGCGCGGGCGGCGCGGGCGGCGCGGGCGGCGCGGGCGCGGTGCGGCTCACGCTGCAGCCGGCCGGCGCCGGCCCGCGCGCCACGCTCACGCTGCACCACGCCGACCTCGTGGCGCACCTGCGCGCGCACGTGCACGTCTGGTGGGAGAAGCAGGTAACGCCGCTCGAGTACTCTGCATCCGTATACCACCACGCCGACCTGGTGGCGCATTTGCGTGCGCTAGATAGATAGATATCGATGAAGGCCATGTAATAGCGATCTACAAGTATATACGCGTACGAAGCCGCGGGCACTACTAGTATATGTATATAATTACAAAGATAGTGCAAAACATCACTGATTTCAACTATGCCGCCCACAAACAATAATAATTAAAATTATCGAAATGAATGTACACATGAAAAAATTATTTTGTGTGGTCTTAGCATGTAATGCAATAAATTATGTTCAATAGATACAAGGCGAAGATGGTGTTACGGCTTTGTCAACAGACGGTCCTCTTCGTATGATAACGCAAGGTCAAGAACTTACAATTGACTACGATGAACGGACCCTATATGACATGGGGTTTAAAGACAATCAGGTAAATATATGTTTTGTTTTTACTAAAGTAAATTAAATTATGTAAACCGAGGTGTAATCTGCATGTGTTTTATGGCACGTCGTTTGTCACGTGAACAAACGAAAGTGGAACTGCAAATTGAACATGAAGACGCAATTAAAACGCACTGGACCTAGCTATTCAGTCTTGAAAGATCAAATATGTATATATGATCTTTACCAATCCATGCCCGGTGCAACCCGGTTTTTAAATATGTGAATACTGCGAAATAAAGGGCGGACAGAGGGTCTAATATCTGTACTTATTTCAACGGGCATAGGGTTGATTTTAAAGAGGCGTATTACTTGCAGCTGGTGTTCGTGTCGGTGGGCGTGGGCGGGCGCGGCGCGTGGGCGGAGTGGCCGTCCGCGCAGCCGGCGCCGGCGCGCGCTCGGCTGCCCACGCTGCTGCTGCTCGACCCCACCTACTTCCACCACCTCTTCACGCTCATGCAGGCGCTAGGACGCATGAAGGAGCCCGGCGCCAACGGGGTAACATGCTCCTTTATCATAATCTGTCACTAACGCTATGGTTCCATAAACAACCTTTAATTTAATTTAATTTCATAAAAAAGTAGTTTCCGTACGTGGTATACGTACGTATAAGTGGTTTACGGTATTAAGATGAATAACTATTTTTTTGTCAATGAAAAACGGTTATGAAACCATACACAATACGAATGTCAATTATTTTATAAAAAAAGGTAGTCTTTGTTTTAGATA
Organism: Achroia grisella; assembly: GCF_030625045.1. Taxonomy (NCBI): domain Eukaryota; kingdom Metazoa; phylum Arthropoda; class Insecta; order Lepidoptera; family Pyralidae; genus Achroia; species Achroia grisella. The sequence goes on from NW_026712925.1 coordinate 2,971,925, forward strand.
GATACAATAATGTGTCAGTAAATCAAATCTATTTTAATACTACCCTATTTTTTTTTATCAAGAAATGTGTGTTTATTGCACATCGATATGTTATTTAAGTCTTATCTGTATAAATAGTTATTTAATATTTATTTCCGATTGTGCTATTTAAGAATCGCGAAAAGCTGACAACATAGGTTATGTGAAATTTGTATCTGAGCTAAAAAACGGTCTAGTTATAGTAAAGGAATTGTAATTACTTTTATTCTTATACTGCTATTTATAATGGCATTAATAACTAACTGAAGAGCTAATATTTAAAAAAAATATTGTATCCGTTTGCAGGAACCTGTAGCACATACCAAAGCTCAACTTCTATCACGGCGAGTGTGGGATATCCTTCAAGCGGTACCACTAAATCCTGCACTTTTAGAAGCTTTTCAGAACCCAACAGAAAGCCAATTACCAGAACTGCTCGATCCGACCAGTCCGCAAAAACTTATGTATTCCTTACACATCATTGACAAATTGAGTTCAATTAATAATAGTTCAAATGTCAAAGAACCGTCAAACAGTATCGAGAAGAATGAGGACGACAAACTGGCGGTGGAAAATTGGAATGAATTGTTTATAAAAAAGGGCGGGTTGAGGTTGCTGTACGACATAATGATGTCTGGTGAGCACAAAATAATTTTCTATATATCATATATAGAAAATATATATTCATAATGAATGATAGTCATAGAATGAATACTTCTAACAAAGCATTATATTCTCGCCTTTATCAGTATGATTAGTAAATATTACCTTATTCATTGCTTACAATATATGTTATTTGTAGGTGTTTTACAAAGGAGCGATGATAGCGAGTGGAGGCAGGACTGCCTCGCACTACTGCTGCAGTTGCTTTGTCGTATCGGCACTCTGCCGTCGTTGGATCCTGCACAAACGCCCAAACTGCATCCGGTATGTTAAACTGATTACTCAAAATGATTTATATTTAAGTAAGAGTATTAGCTTCATAAACGTATAATGAAATTGTACAGAGCTAAATAGAAGTAAAGACCAGATTGACTCCTATGGTGTCTTAATATTTACTTACCGTAATTTTGCACAAAGCGGCTGACTATGGGTGATTATTTTGCAATACCAGGTCCGACAGTCTAATCATTATAGACCCTTATTTTATTATACGAAGCCCAAGTATCCAATAAATTTGGAGCTTGAAATTTGTATATTGCTAAATATAAGCATATACTTTTATCATCATATACTTTGCCATGTTAAATCCACTATTAGTATGCAAATTTCATTTTTTTTGTCTCACCTGTTTAAGAATATATATACATATATATATTTTGTAATCATTATTATTCTGATAAATATACATACTGTGTTTGTTTCATAGGCATTATTATCTCTAATGAGCGTGGAAGAGACGACAGAGCGGTTAATATCGATACTCTGTGAAGCGGCTGCACTCAAGGAGCCCACTACCTATAAAACTGGATTTTGGGGCCGTGCACAGGTAACATTTTGTATTATAAATAAAGAGTAAGACATTTTTCTAATTTGAACAATGTGTGTATTAATGTTTTCCGCAGCATTTTGTTGTTGACTACTTTGTATTACATTTCTAAAAGTCTCTCACATTTTCTTCGGTTTATCCTTAATATGTCCCATCGTTTGTATATGTTTCCTGTTAAAAATGTATTTTATTTCTAATTAAATTATTACATAATTATAAACAAGTAGGGATTTCATAAATCATTGTACTTTTCTATATATATAAAGAACTGTATTATAATAATTATTATTACTAGAAAAGAAATGGATAAGGCTTTGGCCGGATACCAGATTTTCGACAACGTAAGAGGCCGGATATCCGGTTACCGGATATTCAGTCCTTTATCGTTACACGATGCTATCATAGGCGCGGTGAAAGAAATCGTAAATATTCGGGCGCGTTCGGGTGTTATAGTGCGTGTCAATTTGTGTTTGTTTCTCAATTTGCTTGTTTATTCCTCAATTTGCTTGTTTATTCCATTACTAATACCTACATACCGCGGCATACATCATAAAAACTAACATTCACCTTCCTAATTGGCAGCATCAATGACGCAAAGACGTCAGCATACGCAAAGAGTTCCACACATCTATTTTATTTTAATGTTATCGAATAGTGAAAATAAGGCCGGATACCGGATTGTTACTGGACATTGATTTCATTTCCAATTATTTTGTAATAGTGGATGTTAAAATGCAATAGTTTTAAATGTGTAGAGAACGTTAGCATTGTAGTGCGTGTGGTGTCAGGTGGTGCAGCACGCGATGCGGCTGTGCGTGTGGTGGGCGCGCGGCGGCGGCGACGCTGTCGCGCTCTCGTGGTCGCTGCGCCGCGCCGCGCCGCGCCTGCTGCTCGACGACGCCGACCCCGCGGTATGTGACCGGTACCGGGGACGGCAGCTAGTTCAATAATAAAACAATATCATTGTGATATTACGTAGATTGCTGATGGAAATTCGAAATGGCTATAAAAACTGTGTAATGTAACAACGCAACCTTATTACATACTCATTTAATCTATTTTAATGATTTTTTCGTATGGGGCTGATGTACACAATGAACGTTGTCCCCTCGGTCAAATTTTCTTTTATTTATTTACTACCTATTCGCCCCGACTTCGCACGGGTGTGCGATATATTATACATATAAACCTTCCTCTTGAATCACTTTATCATTAAAAAAATCGCGTCAAAATCCGTTGCGTAGTTTTAAAGATTTAAGTATACATAGGGACTGACTTTATTTTATACTGTGTAATGATGTTGAAGTTACGCCCTTATTTTCCATAAATTTAAGGTCATGCCCTTTTTTGCTTTTTAAATTCTCTCATTTAATAAGTGTTTCTACATACGGAGTAGACTGCCTCGGTGGTCTCACTTTTTAGCACACCGCCTCACTTCCAATGGTCGCAGGTTCGATTCCTCGCACGTTATAAACATTTTTTATTTGTGAGTATGATTGTTTGTATCGGTCTGGGTGTTTTCTATGTATCATATGTATGTATAATATGAAACAAAAAATCTATGTACATATTTGTATCTGTTTTCTAGTACCCATAACACAAGCTTTAGTTAGATTTACTTGAGACAACATATGTATACTGTATGAATTGTCTTGAGGATGTAAAAAAAAAGTAGTCCCTTTTTGATTCGGAATCGTAAAAGTATAATTGTGGGTGTGGTTGCAGGTGCGTCGCGAGGCGGGCAGCGCGCTGTACCGGCTGTGCGCGGGCGGCGAGGCGGCGGTGCTGGCGCCGCTGCTGCAGCTGCTGCTCGAGCACCTGCCGCGCGCCGCAGACATGCGCCCGCACCCACCGCACCACCACCATCACCACCACGAGGTCTTTACTACATCTCTCTTTCAGTCTCAATCCCTCATTAAACGTTACATTACTACTAAAAATGTATAATAAGCTTTTCAGATTAGACAATTACCCCTAAATATTATGACTTGCTATATAAAGAAGATTTTACATTGGTTAATAAACGAAATATAAATATATACACTGCTACCTAGCAATATCGCGCATGTTATATTTGAGGATTGATGCAAGGTGCCTTCGCACGCTAGGTTATAGCGTGCGAAGATGCCTGCCATGATGCCAGATGAGGCCCATATAACAATTACTGACTGATTTAATGGGTATAATTATGTCAAGATATGTATGTATAATGCTCATTTTATCTCAGAAAGAGATCAAACTCAGTCTCACACCCTTCACCCTTCTTGTTTCGATTGTAAGATCTAATTAGAATGAAATTACAGGATAAGAGATATGGTATATTAGTTCTCTTGAATGCCAAAAAATAAATAGTATTGCGGTTGTCACATGATAACGTAATAATCGTGCTGTTCATATACATATGGGCGAGAGTTACCTCTTATGATCAGGTGCGCGTTAAAGTGATTTTCATTTCCATTACATTAAAAAAAAGATATTTCAAGTAACACGTTATGATGCGTTGCCATTTTGCGTACTTCTGTAGTTTAATTTAACAACAAAAAATAGACAAGAAAAACGAGAGATTAATTATTGTTTCATTACTATTTAACAGGTGGTTCATCACCATGCAGAAGAGGGTAAAGAGCCATACGGGCCAGCGTGTCGTGATTATTTTTGGCTAGTTTGCAGACTGATAGATGGTTTGCCGGAGGATTTTTTTAAAGGTACAATATTTTATATATATTTTTAGTATGTTTGTTTGTAGACTCTCACTGATACTTGACAAAAAAAGGATAATATTAGAAAAATGGTGCATATGATACCTGCCTTTTAAACAGGTAATAAATTGCAAAATAATCTAATAATAGTATTCTTGGATATTGTAAAAGTATTGAAGTCACAATTTTAATTTGACTGCTATAAAAACTATTTACAGAAACTGTTCGTGGTACAAAAAAAGATTTTAATTACTTATTCATAATCATAGCAACTAATAGTTAATATGGTATTAAATATACTAATAATGAAATAATAAAATTCGTGTTATAAATATGAAAGCATTTAACATAAGAATTTAAAAAGAAAACTTTTATTATCGCCTTTAGAAGGTGCTACATCGGAAGACAGCGGGGCCCCAGACTTAAATGAACTGTGCGAACAAATTCGAGCAGCGTTAGAAAAACGGGAAATTATCGAGCGACGCACCGAACCGTGCTCTCCGGATGATGGCCTTTATGGACAGTTGAGTTTAATAACTCACCTGCTCAAACACCCACTTAGGTTTAAAACATCCGAGCAGGGCACTAGGACTTTGGAAATGGTAATTATTTCTTAGTTAATTTTAAAAATTATAGATTATCAATAATAGAAGTATTTTGATGGTAAGTAAAATTTATTATTTCTGCTAAAAAAGGTTGAGGCTTTTTCTATATTTTTTTAGCGTCCCATGAAAAGCAGGAAGTTCTAAATAAATCGTGTGAAATAAAGAAATTATTATTTTTCTATATTTATTCAAATAAATCTAATACTACTTCGCAATAGTCATATTTTTTTATGACTTATTAGTAGAATGAAGAAGAAACTTGCATGCTTTTAAATAAATGTTGTTTTGAATTACATTTTTAAGAGTTTTACGTTTATAATTATATATTGTAACACTATAAAATCCATTCTTAGTCTCATATTAAATGGCGTTTATTTACTTTCTTATGAGAGATTCTGTTTTTTTTAGGTATTCGGATTTTTATTCGATGTTCCGAATCCAGAGAAACGTAATCTGCCAAAGTGCAAATCGCAGAAATCTCGCGCAGCCGCTTATGATTTACTAGTAGAATTGGTGCGCGGCGCACCTGACAATTATATGATATTGCACCATAAGTTAATGGAACACCATAAACCAGGTTAGTATGTAGTGGTCAAAGTAATATTTAATATCAGTTTTTTAAAAATTGTAACAGTATTACTAAATTAAAGATACAGTACAGACCAAGTTATTAAAAAAGTAACGTCATGGGTATCGAGGTACTCATTCGTTTATCACCATCTATTGATACTTTTAATAACTTGTTATGGTAAGTGACTCAGTGATTTCAATTGGATATCTTACCTTCTGGCATAAATATAAGACTACATCATTAAATCAATTTGGAATGCTGTAATATAGTTGTGATCCTACAGGCCATATCAATATACGATATTCAATAATGAGGATTATTGTTCAGGCGGCTCATCTGTGTACCCGTGGGACTATTGGCCGGCGGAGGAGTCTCGCTCAGAGTGCGGTTACGTGGGGCTGACTAACTTGGGCGCGACCTGCTATATGGCATCGTGCATGCAGCATCTGTATATGATGCCACAAGCTCGTGCCGCTGTACTTCAAGCGGACGTAGCCGCCAGCCGACACGCACCCACGCTGCACGAGATGCAGCGGATGTTCGCCTACCTCTTGGTATTATCTCTTTTTCTTCTTAATAATGATGATTGTTTATAGCGCACTAAAAATGAGTACAAAGTAATTTGACTATAATAGGGAAATCCACTTTTACGTTTTTTTAAATCAAGAATTATAATGTTGTAAACCTTCACCATGTTTTCGTATACACCTCAACTTCTAAGTCTTTACAATTATATATAAACTTTATGTTGTTCTCAAACAATGTTATTGTAACAGGAAAGCGAAAGAAAAGCCTACAACCCACGGAGTTTCTGCAAAGTATACCAAATGGATCATCAACCCCTGAACACCGGTGAACAAAAAGACATGGCGGAGTTTTTTATAGACCTCGTTTCAAAACTTGAAGAGATGACACCAGAGCTCAAGACACTTGTAAAAACTTTATTTTGCGGTGTTTTGAGTAATAATGTAGTTTCATTGGTATGTTTAATACAACTGTATTTTACGCTATGAATAATAACAGTAAAAGAAACATATTTTAACTACTGCAGTAATTCATTGTTTATAAAATGGCAATATTGTCAGTTGCCTTTGTTGCGTCATATTCTCACAGTCAAATATCACTGCGGTTGGACAACATAATAATACCACCAAGCATAAGCATGTACGAGACTAAACAATGTAGAAAACGTTCTAAGAGTGGGTGTTACTTTGTATAGTTGTAAAGTCTTTAACTATGTATGTAAAACATTTTACTACCGAGGTTGTCCCTAATAATTGTGTTGTTATTAATAGGACTGTCCGCACGTGTCCCGCACGCTGGAAGAGTTCTACACGGTACGATGCCAGGTAGCCGACATGCGCAATCTCCACCAGAGTCTCGACGAGGTCACCGTTAAGGATACGCTCGAGGGCGATAACTGCTATACCTGTTCACAGTGCGCCGCCAAAGTGCGCGCAGAGAAACGGTACATTTATTTAATTAATACATATACAGAATTATTTTATCCCACTAACAGGTAGTTGTTTTTGTTACATATTTTGTCAAGCACAATTTGTTATAGTTTTTTTAGTAGTCCAAAAACTTAAACGTATGTAAAGTATCTTCTTTCATATACAATAATATTAATTGCTTTATTTATGTGTAATTTATTTTACTATGGCCTATGATCTATACCCTGATTAGTTTTCGTACCAACTTTTATAAGTTAAATCAAATTCAATCATTTGAAATAAAATATATTTATTGGTACTCTCAATATTTCAAATACATAGGATCCTCATAGCCATGAAATTAGTAGTATAAAATATTATTCGATATGAGTTTAACAAATTGTAAAATATTGCAGGGCGTGTTTCAAGAAGCTACCACGCATTTTATGTTTCAACACGATGCGGTATACATTCAACATGCTCACCATGTTGAAAGAGAAAGTAAATACACATTTCTCGTTTCCAATGCGGCTCGACATGTCCGGATATGTCGAGAAACATCTTATGCCAGCACAGTATCAAGGTATATTTAAAAACTTACATACATAATAACTAATAATACTAACTACATAATAAATGTTACAAAATAGGGTTGTTAAACTCTCACTTTTATGTTTTTCATCATTCTACACGTAAGGTTTAGTAAACTTGTTATGAATTTTACAGAAATGAAATATTCCATTTTTAAATCGTGTTTTAAAGTGTTCGGAATCAAATTCCTATTAAAAACACAATGTTAAAATAACCCAATCATATGTTGCGATGTACTTATGTTTGTAATTGCTCTATAATACGATTATATCACAAATGAGGAAATACATATTAGAAGCTTGTCTTAAATTTAAAACAGAATTAAAATGTTTAAAGGTAACAAGAGTATTATATTAACGTAACATGACTTTTTAGAGGAAAAAAGGAAGTCTAGTGAAGGGAAGAAAGATGGTGAAGCTAGTCCGAGTACTGAATCTGAAGATAACTCGGAATTTGAAGAACATTATGAGTAAGTTATTTATGTCCCGGTATAAAAATGTATTGATTTATTTTGCCCTAATTGATGTCGCTTTTAAATAATTATTTATTTTATACATTAGCAATTCTACAATAATATCGCAATAATATGTTAAGTTCCTTGTCTATTTTCTGAAAACCGCGTAGTATATACTTTGTATACATTTGTTAATGCTTCATTTGTACATCTAGATACGAATTAATCGGAGTCACAGTACATACGGGCACAGCGGACGGTGGACATTACTACTCGTTTATCCGCGATCGTGAGCACGACCACCGGGACCGGTGGCTTTTATTCAACGATGCTGAGGTTAAACCTTTCGATCCTGCACACATTGCAGCTGAATGCTTTGGAGGCGAGATGACCGTGAGTCTTCTACTAGTAGTTATTTTGTTTTATTTATAGACTATACTGTAAATTTTGTTAGATTTACTGTAGTCTTAAAATTCATTTCAATAAAAACAGGCGTCTACGTTTATCAACAATAGTGTTACTAAAATGTTGTCTTCGTTGTTCACATAATTATATTATGAACTGTAATTAAATTTTTATGCAAAAAGATTGTTCAGGATTCACTCCGAAACTACTTAACCTGTTTTTATAAAATTTGGTTCACTATGTTAGTTTTTATCTATTTCAATATTAGAATAACTGAGCTACAGCAATGCTGATCTGGTCAGCGAGTAATATTAATAAAGATTTACATATGTGTTTTAGAGTAAAACCTACGATTCAGTAACAGAGAAGTTCATGGACTTTTCATTTGAGAAAACAAACAGCGCGTACATGTTATTCTATGAATTGAGTCCACCACGGAGTCATCGCGGTTCCGATTGCGGACAGGAGGAGGCACAGGTACGTTCATAATAAGTTCATGTATCTAATCTGAAGCATCTATTATTATTTTTTCTATATATATAATATAGTTGCTCTATACTTAACATTTTTCCTCCCAGCAAGCCGTATCGTAATTCACTATAGATATGTAACAAAAAAAGTTTATAAACAAACATTTGGCACATTTCGAACCGCAAATTTAGAGATAAAAATATGAATTTGACTGTGTGGCATGAAATTAATTAAATCAAAATAAAATTAGATGTGAAATAGTGTAAACTCGGTTTTACTAAAATTTAATGTTGTCTGCAGTCGTCAACAGCAGAGGAGTGCGGTTCGATGGCGAGGGAGGGTCGGTCGGAGGGTACGGAGAGCGGTGAAGGTGCCGAGGGGGTGGAACTGCCACATGACCTTCTGCAGTGGATATGGGATGACAACATGCACTTTCTGCACGATAAAAACATATTTCAACACTCATACTTCACGTACGTATCAGTACTAAAGGTATATTATGAACTGAGCCCGTAATTTCGTTCTCTCGTTGTATAAAATTGTAACAATTTTTTTTGGTTTCAATGAAAAGTAAGGCGACAGGTATCAACGTAATGACGTTAATACCTTCTCCCTTACTTATGTAACTCCGCAATATCTTTGCACAACAGTTATATTCATAATTGTGTATACTAACAATAATTGTAGGCTCAATTATGAAGTATATTTGACTTTAATAAATCATTTACATAACAGAAGCTATTTTATTGTATAGTAATAACTATAAGAACATGGTATTATTACAGTTTCATGGGTCAGATGTGCAGTTCAGTGCCCCAGTCGCTGTTGACGTTACGGCCAGAGATCACGGAGGTAGCTGCGAGGCTCTCCACTTCGTTCTTTATCGAAACTTTCATACATGCTAAAGAGAAGGTAAATATTTAGAAGGTTGTTATTGTGTGGTTTCATTGATGTCTATTACATATATGTAACAATGTTACTAACAACTCTTATTTAAAACGGATTAATATATTAAATTTTGTAGTATTCAGTAAACATAAGTGTAGTTTAACAGTTACAATTGGGAACCATTCACATCTGTAACTCAACATAGTTCAAGAAAATCGTTACAATTGAGAATTATTAATAATGTTACATAATTAAGACTTACTTAAATGCTTAAAAGGAAAGACAATGCTAATAGTCAAGCTCGTTACATATTCTAGTACTATATGTTACTACAATCTCGTAAACACAGCCGACGATGGTGTCGTGGGTGGAGCTCGTGACGAAACAGTTCAACGCCTCCGCGGCTGCTTCAGAGTGGTTCCTCGGACACATGGCCGACGACACGTGGTGGCCTATGCAGGTACTATATATTTTTTTTCACACTACGATACTGGCAAACATTCATACGACCCATCTGAGTGCCATTGTTACTATATCAATGTTACAGTGAGAATATAAAGATAACGTATTGATATTCGAGCCATGCTAACATGTTTTGTAAACGTGCTAAATTAGGAGCTACTCTCCTATGGCGCTTTTAATTTTTCTGTTTTTCAGTTATTGGTAAACCAAAAGACATAATTACGTACTTATTCAGTGAAAGAAATTTATATATTTTTTTTACATCTATTGCAAAAATGAAAATAATAATATTCAGCATTTAAGGAAAAACATAAATATGACCTTTGCATTATGATTTACACTGATGATGATGTAATACTGTCTATTTGTGCCTAATGAGCATTCGTTTTTTAAATTTAGTTAATAATGGTTATTCTATTCATACTGTTTCTTTTCAGGTTTTAATAAAATGTCCGAATCAGATGGTTCGACAGATGTTTCAACGTCTTTGTATGCATGTTATACAAAGGCTCAGGTGTGTATTTTTTTATTGTCCTGTATTTTAACACATAAATTATTTTAATTGGCTGAATATTGTTTATCAAAATGTTTCAACTATTCATCTTAAATATCTTTATTTTCACCCTTAAATAATGCTCTAATACATATATAGTACAATTTTTATATTATATATCTATATAAGCAATATAATTATTTAAAAGTTACAAACTTTTTAAATATAAATACATATTTTGTTTCAGATCTAGTCATTGTGCCTTATACCTTCAGGGTATGGAGGATGGTGAGGATAACAGCAAGTTGGGAGAAGCAAGTTGTGTTACTAGGTTTATAAGGATGTTGTTGTCTTTGGTAAGTTTATTGTATATATATTCAATTGTCAAAGGAAATGGTTCTTAAATTGTTCGCAATATCCTTGCCAAAAGTGAACATCATTCTATAATTCGGTTTTTTTTATATTTATTTCAGTAGTCAATTTATTATTTAATTGTAGTAAACCTTATCTCGCGAAATATTTACGTGGTAAGTAAACCTTGATCTGTGAAGAAATCGTGGAGTTCATAATATGAAGGAAAATAGTTATCATTAGTTTTTATAAATATATTTTAATAAATTAATTTAGGTCATCAGTAAATTTTCAATTATATATGATATCATAATGCTACACAATAATTTCGTACAAGATTTTAGAACTATGAACAGTCCTCTTACCAGACGCAATGTTTTGTCAGTAATTTTTTGACTCTATACCTTACGTAATTATGATTGATCTAGATGGAGAATGGTGCTCGATCTCATCTGCGTCACTTGACTGAATATTTTAGTCTTCTGTACGAGTTCAGCAAAATGGGGGAAGAAGAGGGCAAGTTTATGCTGCGCATTAACGTCATTTCTATGATGGTCAATTTTTATCTGGGACAAAATTCAAATGCGGTAAGATCTTATTAATTACGTTTTTATCGCAACTTTTACATACATAAAGTATGTAGACCGATATTTTTTTCTTATTGAGCCGACAGGGCTCTTATTACATGTAAGCTCTAATCATGTCATACTGTTTGTAGTTTGTTTATATTTTTCTCTAATCAATCAAAGTATGCAACAAGCCCTTGTTGTGTTTGTGGGCATACAGTTTGTAGTGGGATACATGTGTTCACGTCGTAATTCTATACATCACGATTGTTTCTTCAATTTCTTTCTAACATATAATATTCAACAAAATGTTCCCTTATTATACCTATATAAAAATCGGTTTTAATCAAATCATAATAACGGTATAGACAGCTTTAGCGTTGTCAATATCACTGCGTATTTGTTAGCTCGAGAGTTTTATTATACTTGGTTGGTATACAATTATACTAAGCTAATCTCATAACAGAGACATGTGCCTAGCAGATATAATTATCTAACCAAGAGTCTGTGTAGATATTATTTCGAAGTTTTCTTCTCTTGAACTATATACTTATACTTCGTTCCCGGAGACCGTTACTACAGCCTGACGAATCCTAACTTCGTCATCACACGAAAACTATGTTAGAAATGTATTATAATTACAATGAGAATATAATGAAGGTGGAGTCACCGATCGAGGAAGCGAGCGGTAGCGGCAGCGGCAGCGGTAGCGGCAGCGGTGCGGCGGAGAGTGCGGGCGACAAGCTGCGGCCCGGCGCGCTCGACAAGATGGTGGCGCTGGTGGCCGGCCTGCTGGAGCGCTCGCGGGACGCCGCCGGCCTGCTCGCGCTGCACGAGCCCGACGCGCGCGCTCTACTGCACGCCAAGGTATACGACACGCCTGCACGCACCAGTAACGAGTAACATACGAACAACTTAATAATACAATAATAACTAGCTGCCCCGCGCGACTTCGTTTCCATCATACTTTTTTAACATTTATCATTATATTTCGTCCAATTTACATAATATCTTTTTAAATTATACCCTATGTGTTATTCTGCTGTATAACTTATTATATATAACTGCAAAGTTTCATAAAAATCCTTTCGGTAGTTTTTGCGTGAAAGAGCAACAAACATACATCCATACTCACAAACTTTCGCATTTATAATAATAATAATAAAATAATATTTGATGTAAATGCATACATAATGTACTTAGAAAACACTAGATCGATCCAAACAATCATACTCGAATCGAAACTGCGACCATCGGAAGTAAAGCGGTGTGTGCACTAGACCACCGAGGTTTTCAAACTATACCTTTACGATTCCATTACGTATTAATCATATTATATTAATAATGTAATTAACCTCATACTTTACACTTCCATAGGGTTTCCCTTTCATCTACCAACAGACCCGTGACTGCCTAAATTTGCAGCAAACTCGATCACTCATATTCGCGTTGTGCCGGTGGAATGAACCGCTCGCACAGAAAATCGTGAACATGATATTTCAAGCCATCGCTAAACACTCCGAGGTGAGTCCAATGTTTTGTGGTTTACAGTTATGATGATGATGTTATATGAATGATTCATTATTATGGTCATTCAAAAAAAATCATGAGATAAATATTAAAATTTATAAGGTTTAAAATTAAAAGATTCTGGTAAATTTGACTGGACTTAGTGAACATTCTTTTTTTATGTAGCATATAAAATATTTACTTGTCATATCAAAGAGTCGTAAGTTAACGGCGTTAGTTTTACGTAATAAAAGTAGAATCGCTTAGTTTAGCAGCCATAGCCATAGTTATTACCACAATAATCCTACTGTTATTACTGTAAATGTTTATTTGCGCCCGATATATAAAGAAAGAAAGAACATACGATTATTCGATACACATAATAATATAATAACCAAACCAAACAATGACAACTTTAAGAGAAATGGTTTCGTTGATGTCGTTCTTATTATTACTCATGTTCACAGCTTTTGCTCGGTATTTTTTAATATTATTGTTATTATTATATATACGACATATAACCGTGTGTGGGGGGCCGGCAGACGTGCGGCCCGTTTTTTAAGCTACTCACGCTGCTGGTGGAGGGCAGCGGCGGCGGCGCGGGCGCGTCGGGCGGGCTGCCCTGCTTCACGCAGCTCGTGCTCGCGCGCCTCTGGGACGTCGCCGACGTCTGCCCGCACGCGGCGCTCGAGTGGCTCGCACTGCAGGTATCGTATACTTCATTCTGATTCAATTCGATAGTTCCGTCAAACAGTTATCTGGATTTAAAGCTCTTTGAAAACATATTATTGAAAAAATACAACATTATGCAAAGTATACGGGTATTTTTTTACCATTGTACTCTGTGCTGAACCGTTCTATGCTTAGTTAAAAAAATTATATACTTATAATAGTGTACCGCGTTATTGATAATAAATAAATTAAAGACAATGTGAGAGCTATGCCTACTTTAATGTATGTATATACGTAGATAAAACTTATATTGAAACATTTGCTGATAATATACATATTTTATATGTACTAGCTAAAACGTCGGCGTTGCCCGTACATTACACACATATATATGGCGGTTTGTAATTCGTAGAAGTAAGAATATCAATTCGATTGTAATATATTAAAAATATTCTGGGTTTTTATTGGAGTTTTTAATTCATGTGTTGTGATTCAAAGGATGATGATGAAAAGATGATTGATAGTAATGTGGACTTTTCTATCGATCCCCTTCCACGTGTTCGGTCTGTGGTGGGAGCGAGTGATGATCGGGTGTGTGCAGGTGCCGCGCAACAAGGCGGCGCACGCGTGGGCGCTGCGCACGGCGGAGCGGTGGGTGGAGGCGCAGCTGCTGGCGGCGGCGGCGGCGCGCGTGCGGGCGGCGGCGGCGCTGCTGCTGGTGGCGCTGGTGCCGTCGCAGCACTTCCGCGCCGGGTACGCGCGCGCGCGCCCCGCCCCCGCGCCGCCGCCCGCACACCTCGCCAAGCTGCCGGACACCGCGCACCACACGCTGCACCAGGTCGCCTACAATTTTTATTTTTAACTAGCCGTTCCCGCGACTTCGTCGCCCAAGTAACTCCTTTTTACAGGAGCTACCTACCAAAAAAAGTTACATTAGAATCGGTCCAGCCATTTCAGACATTTGCCGGAACAAACAGTCAGACGGAAAGACAGAAAATGATATTTTGGTGCATGTAACATAGTTATATGCATGTAGTAAAAAATGGTTATATCAGTATTACAAACAGACACTCTAATTTGATTTATATGTATAGATTATATTGATGTGTTATATTTTTCTTATTGATTTTGAATAATTAAAAAAAATGATAACATTCTATGTAAAGTTATAAGTGTGCGAAATTTCATACTCCTCCGTACTCGCAATTTTCTTAAAAAAAGGTACTAAGTTTTTGCTTCACAAATTAATATAATCATCATCTGATATTAATATAATGTTTAAACAAAATTTCTAGGATAAACGCTTCGTTCCCATGATCATTAGCAACTCCAACGCTATCCCAACTTTTAATCCGAATACTCTAATCACGAAAACAATTCCAATACCATTAGTATCTGCCTCTTTTGAATATTCGTGTGTCGGAGTACAATTGTCCATTCTGTAGACTATGACATATAGAGACCTTATAGCCGCCCATATAGACCTTATAGACTTGCCCGTCTGTTTGATTTGTTGGATAAATAGAAGATTGACGAAACAAGCCGGTATAGAAGATGGCCTTATCGCTAATGCAATTTCATCTAGACAACCTTAGAAAAGAGAATATCGCTAAAAATAAAGTAAGCGCCATATGAATGGAAATAAGTTGAAAACAAAAAATAGACACATTAATAGTCATTATTACATTACACAGGTATATACGATGCTGCTTGGTAAATTAAAAGCAGCGCGCAAGTACGCAGATATAGCAGTACACGGCACTATGAAGTTGACGGCGTACTTCGGTGTCATGTCGTACTGCGTTGTTAGCAGAGTCGAAAAGCTTATGGTATGTTGCATTAATGTATTAAATAAATGTACTTTTTTTTATATCAATTACGTAATCATAACTTAAAAATACAAACTGATATAATCTTTTTTTTAATAATTAGCCGTCCCGGCTTCTCTCGGATGCATTACACAAATTTGCATTTCTCGGGTTGTTCTATACTATAATTCGCATGTATTATACATATAAACCTTCATCTACAGCCACTCTATTGCTGAAAACTGCATTAAAATCGGTTTTAATCCGACTAATTTAAAAGATAAAAGTAAACAGACAGCGGCGGCATCTAGTTTTATACTATGTATTCAGTGTTAAACAATTTTAATAAATAAAAATTGTTGAATACGAAGTTATTAATGATAATATACAAGATATACACTAACTACTTATGCAATTTTATTATAGTATACATGTTGTAATATTGAAATGAATGGTAAAAAATCTCATTACAGTTTGGTCAATATTTCAACGACCTCTGGGATCTGTACCATCCAGCGATTTCGGAACCATCAGTAGCAGTGCACCCTAACAAGCAGGCGGTACTAAGTTTTTGGTATTCAGTGTCCGCCGACTGCCCAGAGAACGTACAGCTTGCGGTCGCCAACCCACGGCTCATGAAACATATCGCCTTCAATTATATACTGTGAGTATATTACTTCTATTATAAAGGAGAAATTTTGTTTGAATTGATGGATGGTTTTGCTATTTTATACATAAACCACTAAAGAAATTGTAACGATTTGGTACAGTTATATAGATTACTAGCTGTACCCGCGACTTTGTCCGCGTGGAATTTAACTTTATTTTTCAAAAATAAAAGTAGCCTGCCAATAAAAGTCGCGTTAAAACCAGTCCAGCCATTTCAGAGTCGGATTAATCGGAATTTTTTTTATCATTACTCAGAACAAACAGACAGACAAACATTGTAAAATATGTTATTTTAGTGTATGTACCGTATTTCTATTCATATGCATGTAGTAAAAAACGGTTATTTCACTATTATAAACAGACACTCCAATTTTATTTATATGTATAGATACAGTGAAATAACACAGGACATAATTTAAAGCATTATTGTATAAATTTGCCGAAATATAATAAGTGTCAAGAGAGACGAGAAAAATCCTAGCGTCCACAAACAGTCACACTAATATAATAATAGTAGTGCCATCTAATTCCCAACTAAAAAAAACTTGTGTTTTTGGGCAGCAGACAATTGATAGAAATACCATTTTTTATATAAATAGATGCATAATAAACATGGAAATCACCCAAATCAATGCAAACAATCATTACATTTTAGTTTTCCCTTCTAAAACATTGATATATTTGTATTGGATTTGGATTTGTATTTGGATGGTTGGTTTCCAGGGCAAAATGTCCTGGAAACCAACCATCGGAGGATCTTAAAGTGTGTTCACACAAATATTCTTAAGCGTTCACCGTTTGAGACCCGATTGTATTTATATGTATTAAGAACGCATATTACCCCAATACACTGAGATGACTATTGAGTTCCAATTCATTTCATGCCTGAACACCATTGCTTTTGCTCGGTCACCGCACAAAGACAATAGGTGTAGTAATGGGTAGAGTAGCGAAAACAAAATAATACAAAAATTTTAACATTCATATCTATCCATAAATATTAATTAATTAATTCATAAATATCCTGCATAAATAAATCATTTTTGATTTGACTTGTAATCTTATATTGTAACCAGAGCGGACCATGAAGACGGCGAGGTGGTGGCGTACAATCGTTCCATGCTGCCGCCGTACTACTCGCTGCTGCGGCTGTGCTGCCGGCGGTCGAACGCGTTCGCGCGGATGCTTGCCCAGCACCAGAATTTACACTGGGCCTTCAGGAACATCGCGCCCCACGCGCATCTGTATCCCGCCGCTGCTGATGAGTTACTTAGGTATATTTTAGAATATTTTAGGTAATAGAATTTGAAGTAAAGTGTTCATATGCCCGAAGTATATTATATCAATGAATAAAACATTAGTTTTATAAACAAACATTATTAAAAATAATTATGTTAACGTAATCTTTGTAGGCTAGCGCGTTTCCTGGCTGCACGAGGTGGCAGTAATAACAGCACAGGGAATAGTAGCAGCAGTAGTAGCAGTGGCGGCAACGTGGAGTGCGTGGACGGTAGAGAGGCTGCTGCGTTTAGACGGAGTACACTCTCCGCCTATTTACAAGGTATTCAAAGCCACAATATATTAAGATCTATTCACCATTGGTATTTTGTTTAGACACTGCGACGTCTCATTACGAGAGTCACTACTAACATAGATGAAAGTTACAGACGTTATGCATATAGTGATTCATAATTTTATAAAGATGAAGGAATAATTGAGTGTTTTTTTGTTGACAGGTTTAAATGGTAGGACGTGTTGGACGACGTTAATATCGGCATTTTGTACTTTAGTCGAGAACGAGGATGATAGATTGTATGTGGTATACAATGGCGGACTGCAAATGACTTTCGAAGTAAGTTTCTTTTATAAGTAACTAGATTATCAGTGTAGATTGATTACAACGGCCTGCTTTTGAGATTATGTTTTTCTACTCCTTTATAGGCATACTGCAGCTATATCTTATACTTATAAAATAATTATATAATGCCTATAATTTTATAGTATTTACCTCTCCACGTTTCAACTAGCCGTGGTTACAAGTAGAATATTAAGATTTACGCGAATTGAATTCTTAAATAAACTATTTTAAGAACTATTATCGTTGAACGCGTGATGTAACGCGTTGCTGCTGTCCCTGCAGGCGCTGCACAGCCTGCACGCGGTGTACGTGGAGGGCGGCGGCGGCGGGGGCGGGGGCGGCGCGGGCGCGGTGCGCGCGGAGCTGACGGCGGCGCTGCGGTGGGCGCGCGCGCTGTGCCGCACGCTGCGCCGCCGCCGCGACCACAAGGAGGCGCGCGCGCTGCTGCTCGCCTGCAAGGACTGGCCCGAGTGCGCGCGCCGCCTGCTCACCATGCTCAACCTGCACCACCGCCTCACGCACCTGCGGGACGCCGCGCTAGGTACGCACACACACGCACACATACGCACACATACAGATTATAATCCTTGACAATTATTTTTATGCTAGTTATCCATACACATACTACGAGTAAATTATGGAGGCCTGAATTATGGATTGCAAAAAAATGCAATTTTCAGAACTATATATTTTTATAAATTTTAATTTCATTAAATATTCTTATAATTAATTACGACTGTGTGATACTTCCACGATGGATGAATGAAATATAACTGTCCTTTGGTGAGGTGGCCACCTGCACAAGAGAGGTGCAACATGACAGTGATGGCATACTATGCAGATTCTGGGTTGTCACGCTATAGAACAAGCGTCCCAAGCACACAATGACTAATCTGTTAATCGTTGTGTATTATAGGTGTGCTCCGCGAGCTGGTGATGATCGGCGGTAGTGCGGCGCTGGGCGCGCTGGTCCCGTTAGCGGCGGGCGCGCAGTGTGCGGCGCGTGGTGCGGCAGTGGGCGCGGGCGGGGCGCGGGGCTCGGCGCGGGCGCGCGCTCACATGTGCACCGCTCGACACAACTCCGCGCCCTCGCCGCCGCTCGCAGCCTCCGTCTACAGGCCCTACCACAAGTTTATAGGTACACTACCTAACCACCTGTTACGGTCCCCGCACATTTTCGATTAGCCTGGGCTGACGGCGGTGTCTAAAGTAATATGCCTGGGATTTTTTCGCATTACTTTATACTAATGTGAAAAATGAATGAAAAAAAATCCTATAGAAAAACTAGATGGCGCCACAGAGGAAATTTATTGTCGCTAACTTACAATACTATAACATCAGTGCAGTGCTGACAGGCGGTGCTCGATTCATGCGTTGTGCTACACGCCTTCCATGTAGTGCCATTAAAATTTTAGAAAGGCTAGTTCTAAAAAGGTTGGAATACTGCTCTAAATGAAGGTATGCGTGTGCACAGATACATGCTGCCGCGTGGCGCGTAGTCAGCGGTGCATGTCAGACCAGCTGGTGCTGCTGTCGGTGCTGTGCGCGCTCGAAGCTGTCCCGCTGCGGTTCAACTACTTCGCCGCATTCTGGCGAGACGTCGCCGTCACTCCCGTGAGTAATCATTTTATAGGTAAACCACATTTACACGTTGACAATATTGCAACCATAGAAACATGCCACTTGTTGGATTACGAATCCTTATAAATTAATATATAAAAGAGAGAGTGGACTGTATTTATTGAAAAGAAAATAATTAATGGAAAAGTAAGTAAAAATACGTTTTCGACCTGGAACATCTTCCTGGAACATCTTCCACACTCCGAACACCCCAAAGTAAGCACTAAACTTACATACCTTTGCTCAGGAACGTCCCGATGTGTAGTACTGTTTAGTGGCCACGCACTCTAGAGTGTATATTTCCATCAAAAACAATTATGTTGTGTTAAATAAATAATTAATTATCTTGTTTTATATAGATAAAAATACGGAGCGTCCTTTTAATTCCAGTCCTTATTTTCAATTGTTTTATTATTCTTTTTTCGAAATTTAAGTGGCCACATGTTTTTATATGTGGCCAGTATTACCGAGCGCCCTTTGCTTCAGTAAGCAAGCCGGTGATACAACCTGCTTAGACTAAGGAGGTTCGGAATACGGAACATCACTTATTATTTATTGTTATCGCTCTATAGGCCGTACCTAAAACGTGATATTAATTTTTAATGCGATTCTGCGTCGTAAATGACGTGTTTTGATTTGTAAAGAAAATGCAATACACAACTATGTTATATGGAGTCTACATCTAATTAATAATATAATACAATCATCCTTTTCATTTCTTTATAATCATTGATTATTTTGTACCGTGTTGCCGATTTCTAAGACGACATTCATTCTAGGTTGAAACGATATAATAAATAATGTCGGCTTTTTATAAAAAAAAATACACTTGACACTATTTTCAGGCGGATACCAAGCTAGAAGAGATGCTGTTAGAGTGTAGCATTGTAACAGAATATATGGATGCGGTGTTACTCGATGAGCGGGACTCGTTGGAAGACCCTATCATATATCAATTTATGCTACATTATTACCCCAAGGTATGTTTGACTTGTTCGACTTTTGTCTATATTAACAGTGTTCATGTGTTGATTTTATTTTTAATTATTAATTTGATTTTTTGATGTTAATTATTGTATTAAAAGTAAGTAATATGTAAACATCGGTGGTAAAGAAGCATACGAACCATCTGATGGTTGGTTTAAATGGTTACCATAGCTTATGAACGCCTAAGACTGATTTTATTAAATATTGTTGCTACAAAAAACTGTAATAATACAAAACAGCTATAGATTTCCGGCTTATTAAATTTCTCTCGATAATTACTTAACTATCATTTGTATACAAAAGACAATTTTAATAACCCTTTTGAATGGTTGTAAAGTGTAATAAAATAGTGTAATGTAATTTTAATTTAATTCTTAATTGTAATGTTCCTACAACGTGTCAGTTGTACGGGGGCTCCGGCGCGGGTGCGGGCGCGTGCGGGTCGGAGGCGCTGGCGCGTGCGGGTCGGCGCGGCGGCGCGCTGGCGGCGCGGCGTGGAGGCGCTGGCGGAGGCCGCGCACCACCGCCTACAACATTCCAACGGTGCTATTAGCTGCCTGTACACCTGTGCGTGCTCGCAGCCGCGCCGCGGGCCGCGCGCGCCACGCACGCCATGGCGGCCGCCGCGCGCACCACATCCTACTTACTATTAGCTCTGTCCGCGCTGCTCGCAGCCGCGCCGCGGGCCGCGCGCGCGCCGCTGCGGGCCGCCGCCGCCGCGCACCACCGCCTACAACATTCCAACGGTACACCACATCCTACTTACTATTAGCTGCCTGTACACCTGTGCGTGCTCGCAGCCGCGCCGCGGGCCGCGCGCGCCACGCACGCGCCGCGGGCCGCGCGCGCCACCGCCTACAACATTCCAACGGTACACCACATCCTACTTACTATTAGCTGCCTGTACACCTGTGCGTGCTCGCAGCGCCGCCGGGCCGCGCGCGCCACGCACGCCATGCTGCGGGCCGCCGCCGCCGCGCACCACCGCCTACAACATTCCAACGGTACACCACATCCTACTTACTATCACATGTAACCTGTGCTTATGCGTCCGGCCGCCGCCGGACCGCCTACAACATTCCAACGGTACACCACATCCTACTTAGGAATTATTGTGAATGTACCAATGTAACTATCAGGTATATATAAGACCTGTGCGTGCTCGCAGCCGCGCCGCGGGCCGCGCGCGCCACGCACGCCATGCTGCGGGCCGCCGCCGCCGCGCACCACCGCCTACAACATTCCAACGGTACACCACATCCTACTTACTAGCTGCCTGTACACCTGTGCGTGCTCGCAGCCGCGCCGCGGGCCGCGCGCGCCACGCACGCCATGCTGCGGGCCGCCGCCGCCGCGCACCACCGCCTACAACATTCCAACGGTACACCACATCCTACTTACTATCACATGTAACACTCTTATGCGTCCGGATGGACTTTACGCAGGAATTATTGTGAATGTAAATGTAACTATCAGGTATATATAAGATTATAAAAAATATAGTAAATGAAAAATATAATATTCACACGACCCTAGTAATAGCGTTAGGGAATTGTTTGCATATGCGTAAATCTGATATAGTTCATTTAATAAAATCATTATATAATATAGTGGAGCTCGGTATAGGTAAAATATTATTATGCGCATTTCCCTAGTCTCAATCCCTGACTAATGAACAGAATAAGTTCATTTATAGTATAAATAATTTAATTTATTCAATGACATATCATTGTAATGATATATTTTATTTTGAAAGTAACAAATTTGTTACAAATTATTATATGACGGGAGGTAATTTTTATCTTCCTAAAAAACAAAAGAGACTATTCCTAGTTTACTAGCGTATAACATTTATGATCCCATTATAAGTAGTATAACGGATTTAATTAGTAATATTAGTACATTCATTCATAATTTAAAAGCTACGCTCTTGTCGGTGGAACTCTTGCCACTTTCCGCGATCTTCCATCATGCTCTTTAATTCTTGAAATGGAGCACGAAATTAGTAATTCTACTAATAATGTGACATGTGTTAATTTAAACTAACATCTACGACATTGGTTAAGCCACAGGATATGGTCATTATTCATCAAAATATTCGTGGCTTCTCTAGCAAAGAATTAGAATTAAGTCTTTTCTTAGAATCTAACAATGTACGGGTGTTATATCTGACAGAATATTGGCTTAAACAATATGAAATAATTTGTACTTTTGAACATTATTATATAGCTAGTTTTTTTGCTAGGAACAATGCCATTTATGGCGGTTCAATTATTATTTTAAAAAATGATGTAGAATTTAAAAACCGTCAAGACATTGTAAATATTTCTATTGAGCAAACAATTGAACTATCATGCGTAGAATTAGCTACTTGTATAATAATTTGCGTTTATCGTCCGCCATCGGCTTCTTTTGATTCTTTTGAACTGGCTATGGAAGAAGCATTGAGACGAGTCGCACGGAAGAATAAAACATTATTTGTATGTGGCGATTTTAATGTTGATTTATTATCGGAATGCTCAATAAGCTTAAGATTGATTAACTTATTTAAATCATTTAATTTGCACAATCTTTTTTTAGAACCCACTAGGGTTGCAGGAAATTCTGCCACTTGTATAGATAATGTTTTTTGTAATTGTGAAGTAAAGGTGAAAATGAATTTCGACTGTCTTGGATCTGATCATTATGGACAAAAAGTTACAATTGAAACTAAGGGATCCAAAGGGACTCAAACAATTACATGCAGACAAATAACACAAAAGAATTTGGCACGTTTTAAAAATAAAATTGAACATAAAATATCTAGTGTCGTAGTACCTCAATATGACCCGGACATGTATGTGAATAAATTTTTAATTTAATTGAACATGAAACTAGCAGTGAATTTAAAACAAAAACATTTTCAACTAGTGTAAAATCAAAGTTTTGTGACTGGGCCACGTTTTGGTATTTATAAGTCTAGGGCTAATCTTTACGAACTTTACGAAATACGAAGCTATATATCCGATCCCTTATTTCATGAACATGTAAAATCTTATTCGAAAGTATTTAAAAAGGTTTGTCATACAGCTAAGTCTCTCTATTTAGGTAAAATAATAACTAAATCTAAAGATAAAATAAAAGCCACTTGGAACGTAATAAATAGCGAAACTGGAAAAGTTAATTTTCGAAATAGCAAAATAGCTTTAAATATTAATAACAAATTGGTAAATTCCGACACAGAGGTCGCGGATACATTCGAATCTTATTTTACTAATATTCCATTAATTACGACACAGGATCTAAAATCTTCCCCGTCTTCTGCTGAAACTTTACTAACAGACAATGTTAGCAAGTCATCAGCTGTATTTAACTTTAGACATACAACATCAGTAGAAATAATGAAAATATTTAAACAGCTTAATAATAAAAAAACAGAGGATCTATGGGGTATATCTGTTAAAATACTGGATAGTATAATGGAAATTATTGCGCCGTCTCTTGCTTTTATTTTCAATAAATGTATAGATGAAGGTAAATTTCTTAACATAATGAAAATTAGTAAAATCATACCGCTTTTTAAATCTGGAGATAGGAGTGACCCAATAAATTATAGACCTATATCTATACTCCCAGCACTCAGTACAATTTTTGAAAAAATAATCCTTATCCAACTTGTCAGTTATTTCAATTTAAATAATTTAATCCACAATAGTCAATTCGGTTTTTCCAAAGGTCGTTCAACTACAGACGCAGGTGCAGAGTTGCTTAGACACGTATTTGCTGCATGGGAAACTAAAATGGATGCGATAGGTGTTTTTTGTGACCTTTCTAAGGCTTTTGATTGCATTGATCATAATACATTGCTAAAAAAACTTGCTTTTTATGGCGTCAAAGACAATGCTTTAAATTTAATAAAATCTTATCTGATAGAACACAGAAAGTGAAGGTTAGCAACGCTACGTCTGACGGGTCACTTGTGCAAATGGGTGTACCTCAAGGATCTATTCTCGGTCCATTTTTATTCCTAGTTTACATTAATGATCTCCCATATGCCATGCAGGATAGATGCGGCATAGTATTATTTGCAGACGATACTTCATTGATTTTTAAAGTTAATATAATGACTAATAATTATGACAATGTAAATAGTGCTTTGCGGCGTCTCCTGCACTGGTTTACAACTAACAATCTTATGTTAAACGCTAAAAAAACAAAATGTGTTAATTTTTCTCTGTCTAAAAGTTTTAATACTAATTGCAACATAAAATTAAATGACGAATCTCTCGAATTTATAGAATCTACTGTCTTTCTAGGAATCACACTAGATAATAAAACACAATATGGTGCACAAATCCAAAGCCTTGCAGCGAAACTAAGTTCAGCAGCTTTTGCCGTGCGTAAGGTTAGACAGTACACTGATACTGATACTGCTAGATTGGTCTATTTTAGTTATTTTCATAGTTTACCGTCTTATGGAATATTACTATGGGGAAAAGCGGCAGATATTAAAAATATATTCATATTACAAAAACGTGCCGTTCGAGCGATCTACTGTATGAAGAGTCGTGACTCATTAAGAGAGAAATTCAAAGAGGCAAATATTCTCACCGTTGCTTCTCAATTTATATATTCAAATATCCTATATGTTCATAAAAATCTTGACTTATTTCCAAATAACAGCAATATTCATAATATTAATACTAGATTTAAAGACAAACTTGCTGTCCCCAAGTATTGTTTAGAAAAAGTTAATAGGTCTTTTATGGGAATAGGTATAAAAATTTACAATAAAATACCAAAGGATATGTTGGAATTACCCTTAAATAAATTCAAAACATCTGTTAAATCATATTTACTGAGCAAAGCCTATTACTCACTAAACGATTACTTGAATGACGAGTGTGCATGGCAATAGTTGTTCATGCACTGAATTTTCATTTAATGTTAGACATAGGCACCTATATAAATATACATTGTAAATAAACTGGCTTTAAAAAAAAAAGTAATTCAATTGAGTTTCTTGCCAGTTCTTCTCAATTGGATCTATATACCGAACTGGACGGTAGGGAAAAAATTTAAAATTAAAATGTAAAAATTTGACTTTCATAAGCGGCTAAAATGTCCTACATGAATAAATGATTTTTGAATTTTAATTTTAATTGAACAAGGAGAACCGGAAAGAGCATTGCAAAATGGCAGACATCTGCTACATATACTTGTTAGTCATTTTGTCAGTTTGGCGTAACAGTGCGCAGCAGAAGTTTGCATTCATAGTATTTAACGGCTAGCCGAGGTGTAAGCCGCATGTGTCAGATACATACAGATGTCCACGATAAGCTGCATTCGTTTTATGGCACAATACTTGACGCATGATTACAAAGAGATTGTAAGTTATGCGACAAATGTGACAGATTTCCAATGCTTGTGACGTTTAAAGCCTGAAAATTTATATACTTATAATTTATTATATAAATATTTTTTTATTAATCCATAATCCGGTAAATGTCTTTATACATTTTCGTAAACAATTTGTGATTGTGAACTGGGAACTGAACTAGGGACGGAGCGTGTATCTCAATAGACCGGAACTCACGCCTCGGTCGAATATTTAGGTTTAAACTATTGTATTTGTATAACAGAGGACGAAACGTCCGAGCCGGAGACGACGTCGGAGACTGCCGCGGATGCGGTCCGCTGCCACACGCCCGAGGGCAGCGAGGCGGAGGAGCCGGTGGAGGACATCGGGGTGGACCTGGAGGACTCGCCCGACGAGGAGGCGGCGGCGGCGGCCCCCGCGCCCGACCTCCGCAGCGCGCTGGCGCTGGCCGCGCAGCAGCTGACGGCCGCCGCCGCCGCCGCCGCCGGCGCCGCGCCCCCCGCCGGGCCCTCGGCGGCGCCCGACTCGCCCGCGCCGCCCGACCTCTCGTAGGACCACACTCCCGTGCCGCTGTTACACCTCCTGCCATTATTCTTTCAACATTGGTCGTACATGTAATTCAGTGGACATTCACGATGCTCGTGTACAGCGGGACGTTTCACACGATTATTTAAAGCGACTTCATATTATATGTGGCATACGTTTTCTTTTTATGTAGTGTTGGTAAAATCGGTAAAATAGTGCGATGTAAGTCAGTGCTAGATTATATATGGTCAGTCTGCACCATCGATTCCTAGACTTTTTTTTATCGTATATTCCACTCGCCATATTATTATATTATAATGCTAATTTGTGGACCACTTATAGCTCATAAACCTTTGGGTTCTATATCGAGCAAAGAGAAGTAATGTTTGAATTGATGATAGCCTAAGTATCATCAATCAATCTAGACCCTTACATCTGTCCTTCACTCCGTTTCCACCAAAATATATTTTATTTTCTGCTAGTTATACCCGTTCATTAGCCTTGTTTAAATTAAGACAGAATTTTGTAATTTCATTCAAATCCGTCCAACTGCTTAAGCATCATAGAGTAATAAACATATTTTGAACCCTGACGTTTATAACATTATTAATATTATTTATTTGGAAGTATCATCAGTAATTAATGTTTAATACAATTGCATTTTATTGTTGCGTGGACATTCATTCAGAATGGAGTTTATAAAATTCCCATTGGGATAGGAGAAGACGGATTTCCATAGGTATAGCAACGGGTATAGCTAGTTAATTTATAAATTATGAAATGTATATTTTTCCAATAAATAATGTTTATTATTTATATATGGGACGTTTTATATTCTTTATTTAAAAATATTTTTTTAAATCCTATGCAAGTTGTTTCCATATATTCTATATAAAAGATGTATTAGCAGTGTCAACACAAGCTAAAATATGTTGTATTGTTATACTAACTAATGTATATTATTGTTTACGTACATTAACGACATGAATCTTAATCTAAACACTACATATATTTTTTGGTGGGTACGCGGTGTAGAAGAAAATAATTACAACACCTAAATAACTAAAAGATAGTTCCATTCGTAATTTTATAGCTTTTTTAAAATTTTGTAGAAGTATTTACGAGATGCGATATGTCTTGGAGACAGCGGGGGCTTACATTTTTTAACAATTTTAATATATTGTAGGAAGGAGGAGTTTCTCGGTACGACTGTGTACTGTCTGTGTTACGTGTTGTCTTGGCCATAACTGTACAGATTGGGTCATTCAATCTGAACAGAGGCTTAATTATGTATCGCTGTTAGTAACAATTTTGAATTGTAACAGATTCCATGGAGTTAATTTCAATTGCAAGTTAAGTTGTGCAATGCGCAATCGCAACTACTAAATGATCCATACATAATTCCACATATGTAGTCTAATTTGTTTCAGATGAGAATTGTTTGTCACAGTGTTACATAATTAGTTTGATTACATTTTTGCAATCAATAGAGTTTATTAACGTGTTGATTTCGTATAAATTTTGTCTGTATTTGTAGTCGGTATAATGTTTTTAAGGACTAAATGTATTCGTAGTGATATCGATTCACTTTAGTAAAATATATAATAGTTTGCACTGCACTATTGATATTGACAAGTAGTGAAGCTTCACCATTTTGTTAGACGAAATGTTTTTTTGTTTGAGTTCTGGTACTATTGCCACTTGTGTAAATATTATTCAGTAAGATGTGGTAATTGAGAACGAATGTAACTAACATTCCGCACTTACGAGATATGCTCCTGGAGTGTGTTAGGTACTCACGCTTAGTTCCACACTTGCTCCAACGTCTGCACCGGCTTGGGCCTACGTATCGACTATTTATGGGATCGTCGATATGTAGATCCAAATATGTTGGAGTACTGCGGAACAAAGCGGTCACGCAATATGTGCCCGACCAGGACAATATATTTCCCGCTATTTTACGAATGTTCTTGATATTAATATATTTTGCTTACAGTAGTAACGCTTAGCGTCGGTACTTATGTGTTATGTTGCCATAAAGTTAAGAAGCACTCCACAAATTGTTTTTATTTTTCTAGTCGGGCATTATTATGTGCGCAAAATTTATAAAGCAAAATTTAACATTAAAATTGTAATATCTATTCAGCTCAATCTTACAATGAATCTATGTATTAATTTAGTTTAGATATATTAGTGAGTATATAATTTTTAAAGTCATAAGTTATTAATATATTATGTTACATGGAGTGCAAATGTTGTGAAAATGTTACAAAAAGTTTTCGAGGTTTAATATATATACATATATATATTAAACCTCTATATAAATATATAAGATATATATATATATATATATATATATCTTTATTGTAATATATAGCGCGTATTACCTACTTTGTTATCTAATAATTTCGGTAGTATTTAATCGAAAGCTATTAAGGTATACATTAATTAGACTATTCTTAATAAATTCATACTAATATTACTTAGGTAAGTGTATCTGTGTCTAGTATACATTCCAAAATATAACGCCAACACCATCACAATATAGTAATGCAAGTCAAAGGTACCAAGTATATAAAAGAATCCAAAAAACGACCGTCACACTGCATTGTGAGATAACATAATATTACTATGTCATTTAATAATTTCATACATTTTATATACGAGCTGACAGAGCGATTTATATGTATATGGCCATGTATTGAGGATGAGCAGGAAGTTACTATATATTTCTCTACGATATTTGATCTATATATTAAGTTGTGTTCTATAGAGAAATTACACGCTTTTTCTGATCAATCAATTACATTGTGTACATGTCGGACACAATTTAATTTTACAAAATTCTGTCAATCGTTAATATTTATTTGATACCTTTTAGGCAAAACCTATATATTATGTAATCATACTTTTAAGAAATAGCAAAAATAGTTTATAGGTTTAAGTAACGGTATCGCGTTTTCAGTACGACGTTATAAACACAAAAATATCGACTAGGGAATAACGAACGTTGTTGCAAGTACAGAACAAATTGCATTTACAATTATGTTCTAGAAAACTTTATGATTGCATTATTATATTTTGATGTCTTTCTCACTAGTTAAACATTAAACATAAGACTGGTAACATGTTCATTTTAAGCTTCAATAGAGAATATATATAAAAAACATACCTGCTACCTAAATTTGCTTGTTTTAGAGAGTATATTTTGTTTTTTTTTTTATTTTAAATCTTTTTACCACCTAGGCAATAGGCAATACTCTGAAAATGTTAAAACATGTTTGCGGATTGTGAGAGTTCAGTAAAATATGAAATGACTCCAATCATTTAATACATATGGTTTTATATTAATAATTATTTAGTGCTGATAATTGACGCTTATATTATGGGCGATATTTACTATATTGACACGGAATCATAATATATCGATTATGAGCAACATGATTAAACTGTATCATCATTTGTATAACTTTGTTATTGCGCATGCTATTGCTATATTCTTATTTTTTTTTACTAATTATACTCTTATTTCGAATACCTAATGTTATAATCATAATTTGTTTCGGCTGTGAAAATTAGTTTAGAATACACGTACCTAACCTTTCAAAGAGAAAAAAATGATATCGTTCTTACGGTGTCTAAATATATCAAAGTATGAATACTGTGAGATAATAATGTACCCGTCCAAGGCGCTTAATCTTTATTAATTTGCGAAAATTTTTTAGACCAGTATAGTTTGTGTATAAAATATTATTCTAAAGTACTTGTCGTCATGTAAAATATCTTGCCTCTGCGTCGTGTAGGAAGTTTTATGAGCTAAAGGAGCAGGAATAGTTAAATTTCCAAATAGTTTTTTTAATCTTCAAAAAATATTTGTAATCATAACTATGACGATAATACACATAATAGTAGCTGGCTATAGATTATATGCATATTTATGTCTTAGCCCTGGTGCAGCCTACAAGGTGACACAATGTAAGTCATTGGCGACGAAATTTCGTCATGTCAAATTGTCTAAATTTTTATTATTCTTAATCTATACTAATATTATGTAGCATCTGCGAATCGCGCACGCATATATCCCTTGTATTTATCTGTAGTGTTTTTGAACTGACGTAATAATTCTGTGCCGATTTTGATGATTTACTTACAATGGGTCTCATACAATTTTTTGGTCACGATTGGAGTCGATTGCTTTTTATAGAACAAAATATACTTATGTGAGTGATTGTATCTACCAATAAGTAGCAATGTATTAATGTTATGGTAAGTAGCTAAGTTAAGGGAAAACCTTAATAATTACTCACTGCCCGAATCAATAAGATGAGGATACAACAATAATCTCTTATTCATCATATATGTAGCAGAATTAGTTGTACTATTGGTAAACCATTTTTATCGAAGATATATTCACAATTTTTCAGATTTTTAATAAGAATAAAATGTCCATTTTATATCTGTATTATTATCTAATTGTGCTTTTACATCACAAGTTATTAAGATTAACAGTTACTATCTACAGAGTAACAACTATTATCGAGACAAATCAAATAAGTCTTAATTTGAGTAGGTAGCATTGTTTTCTTCAAAGTTTCTATGGCTATCTTCTAACACTATCATTAGACCTCGTCTCCAAAATATTAAATATTCATAGTACTTACCAGTTCATTGCATGCTAGCATGTGAAAGTGTTCTCGGTGCTGATAACTATAGTCTGTAGAGTCTGTCCAAATCATTTTTGGAGAAGGTTGGTTCTTTTTTAGAATTATGCTTGCCCAAAATTTATTTTGCTTATTATTTCTAATACCAATATCTTATTAGCATTCTTAATTTTTGTTTTCGAATATGACACCTGTACATATATAAAACATATGATTTGTATTTATATATAAAAACAGTAATTACTACTTTTATATCATTCTTAGTGTGTACCTTTTATCTCGGTATTTTAATTCAGTATGCGATTTTATTGCAAACTATTTCATTGATTGGAACAAAAAAAGCAATAATTTAAATTGATATACGAATTATTCATGTTCAATAAACGAAGTCTCGATATTTCATAATAATTTGTGTGTAAGTACTATAGCTTAATATTTGTTATAAATTACCTAATAAACATTTGACTTAACTAAATGTTATAAATATGTTGATAAGTAGTATTTGTGGAGTGCAACAGGCAGTCACTGGTGAATTTTGTAAATGGATGAAGTAATGTGGTGCTAACGGACTTATGCGAGTGACTGGAAATATAGAAGTGTATTTAATTTTGTCCTGATTTTAGAGCTTATTAATATATTATTATATTCTGTAATTTAACTACCATCTGTAATTTTTTTATATTACTTTTATGTTTATGAAAATGAGGCATGGTGTGATTTGTGCTACTGATTCACTGTATTAGTCACATTTTCCCTCATTTCGGTGTATGTATAGCATGTAATAATAAAACTTCAATTTTAACTTGTGTATTATATGTTACTGAGAGTTTCAGTCGAATTTAACTGTGTTATTGAACATAATTTTGTGAAATTAAAAATACTGTAATCGGACTGGGAAGCCAAAGTAAACAGTATTTTATAAGGATTGTGTTTTCATTTATAACTTATTTAATCCTTAATAAAAAGATAACGCAACTAAATAATCGACGCCACACTAATATCTACATTAATTATTAAAATTCTTTTTTTCGATACTTTCAAATTCACATGAAACCAGCTTCCAAGACATTATATTTAATACCATAACTAATTAAGAAATACAACCCACATCCTAAAATTAACAAATATGCTTTAAGAGGATGCAATAAGACTGTTGTGAATAAAAATACATTAAGTTCTTACTTTACTTTTTATTATATTCGCGATACTGTTTCTAATCTCGGTATCATTATAGTATGTTAATAAATTTTAGTAATAGTCATTTTGGAAAGTTGAGATATGGAAACACAAATTAACAATGTATGCAGAATGATATCTGAACCATATAAAATACAATAGATTCATAAATATAGCCCTTCAGGAGTGCCTTCTTTTTTCCTGTAGAGAACACTCTCCTTAGATTTCTTGAAGTCCTCATTAGTGACTTTCATGCGACGCTCTCTCAACGCCATCAAGCCAGCTTCAGTACAGATAGCCTAAAATATATAAATGAAAAATTAAATATTGGAAAGAATATGCTCCAATATACTGCATAACATCTGATCTAATAATAGCATATTTTGATGAAACATTTTATCTTAGGAGTAATAAAAAGTCAGATTAAAATAGAAAACTTAAGAGGGTAGTGGAATAACAGAAATAATAAAAATAAAAATTGCAAGGAATCACTGTATCTTTATTAAATTTTCATATTATTGGTATTCCATAGGTATTGGTAACTAAATGTTATTACACAAAAGAAGCTGCAGAATATAAACACATATAGCTAATAAATTATAAATACCTTGATATCTGCACCAGAAAGGTCATCTTTTGACATAATTAATTCAGACAGATTAACATCATCAGCTAAAGTCATTCTGGAAGTATGAATAGTGAAAATCCTCCTTTTAGTCTTTTCGTCTGGTAGAGGAAACTCAATCTTCCGGTCAATACGACCTGGACGAATCAGTGCAGGATCTAATGTTTCTATGCGATTAGTAGCCATGATTACCTGCAGGAGACAATATAAATGATTACATAGTTATGTTTTAATTAGATTAAGTAATTTTATATCTGTATATAAAATTTTATATATATATTTTATATCTGCTCAGAGAGAGCACTTTTCCATATATTTATAATGATTCCAAATTAAATTCATAAAGAAGTAGCTTTATAAATTAAAAATGTTCAAACAAAAAACATTTAATTTTACCACTTTAAGTATTCATAGTTTCCCCTAATTATATATATAATTAGATTAAAAATACACTATAAAATTACATTTAACATATTCATATTGTAAGTATTGTACTTACTTTTACATCACCACGGGAATCAAACCCATCCAGTTGATTCAGTAATTCCAACATAGTTCTTTGAATTTCTCTCTCACCTCCAGAATTAGAGTCATAACTATAAAAGTAGTGTATTTTATTAACATGTGAAAATAAATATTTTTTCAACAAACAATTGTTTAATAGAACTAATATCTTACCGTTTGGTACCCACAGCATCAATTTCATCAATAAAAACAATGGAAGGTGCATGCTCCTCAGCCACTCTAAACAGCTCACGTACAAGTTTAGGTCCATCACCCTGTTGTAAACAATATAATAACAATGAACATATAGAAGAAACTGTAATTCAATTATGAAAAAAATTCAGAACCCACTATTTAGAAGCTTCATTGATTTAACACATTTAACTAAAATTTAGTGAGTACATGTTATATATTATTGTGATATAATATAATAAACCTGTATGTATACTACTACTACACTGAATCTATAAAAAGTTTCATACCAAGTACTTCTGTATAAGCTCAGAGCCAACAACTCTAAGAAAGGTGGCAGATGTTTGGTTGGCAACAGCTTTGGCCAGCAGAGTCTTGCCTGTACCAGGTGGTCCATACAAAATTACTCCCTTGGGTGGTTTGATGCCCATTTCTTCATAGTATTCAGGATGTGTAAGAGGCAGTTCTACTGATTCCTGAAATATTAATTAAGATTAGTTACAAATGAAATTTATTCCATAACTGCTTATTTGTATATTCAAATTTTTTTTTTTAAGATACAGCTGTCTAATATAAATATACAATTATGGATTAAAGCTGTCAGAAATATATTAACATGGTGAGCTATTTTATTTCCTGACTAGCATCTTCACACATGTACTACAAATCCATAAAAAAAATGTTGAAACAATACTGGGAACAGTATCAAAATCTGTAGCAAAAGTAGGCAGGGCAACAGACAGATCAAAAAAGTGACTGTTTTATATATTGGCGATCTGGATAGGACATTTGTAATAATTATTATGTGTGTTAGTTGCAGAGTCTGTGAGACTAAATTATTTTGACTGTGACTATAATTTATATTATAATTCCCAATAATAACAAATTACATTAAGTTTTTTTGTATATAAAGATGAATACCTTGATTTCCTGTATTTGAGTATCTAGACCACCAATGTCAGCATATGTTTCTTGAGGTGCTTTTTCCAGTTTCATGACTGAGACCATTGGATCTGTATCATCACCCAGAACTCCCACAACAGCATGAACCTATTATACAGAAATAGGTTAATTTATAATTAGCATTACTAATTATAAACTGCATCTCCTATAACTCTATAATAATAACATTTGAAGTTTAAAATATAACTAATTTCATGTGTGTCAAGCACTTTAAATACCCATAAAGTTGTGACTAAAGTATTACATTGACTTACGACTCAATTTATGAGTTAAAAAAATATTATTATTACCTACAACAATAGGAAACATTGAGTTATTTTTCTTCCGATCATATAGGAACAAAGTATATTTCAGAAAATATGCTTTTCAAGTATTACCTTGTGATTCAGCAGTACTGAACATCCAGGCTCCAACTGATCTTTATCCACAAAGGATAAAATGCTCACATAATGCTCACTACCCACAGATGTAGAGACAATAGCATGATTATCATCTATGATTTCTTCGAGATTACCAACAGACATAGGAGTTCCTCTCAAATCATCAACCTATAATAATACAAAATTATAAATTACTTTATGATGCATAGTTAGTTAATAGCTAAATTTGGATTTATTGTAAATTTTAAAAGCACAGGTAGAAATGAAAGGGATAGTTTGCAACATGATTTTCCCTTTACCCAACAAATAGAAAAGATTGTGAGGTATGATCAAAAACTTTCCAGTACAGATACATATATGAGTTAATGATAATATGTGTAACCTAAGACCATGACATCTGAGAATGCAAACAATTGACCTAAAAATTACAATGATGGAATTGATTCTGTAATATGAAATATGCACCTTCGACCTCTCTTCTTCAATCTTCTCCTCCTGGGGCTTTAGTCGCTCTTGATTCCTGATGAATTCTTCCTCCATGAGTAAGTAATCCTTGATTCTTTCCAGTTTCAATAGTTTTAGTCGACATTTGGTGTGGGGTGTTACTTGGGGGAGTTTCAACGCCGCATCGGGTCCCTTAGCTTTACGCTTCTTCTTGCCTACTCTTGTAGGAATTGGAGGCTCGTATTTCTTCTTTTTGTCCTTGTCATCTTTCTTATCTCCACCGCTTCCACCACCTGATTGATTTTGTCCCTAAAGGCAATAACAAATGTTGATATTATAAATTATATTAGATAATTATTTACAAAATCAATTATAAATTATAATAAATAGTTATTTCTATTACCATTTAAATTTCTTTGTATTAAACTCAGAAACCAAGAGAAAAGTATCGACGATTACAAAGCGAAATTTGTTTGTCATACACAGACCAACTACTATTTTGTCTGTACAACTCCACAGATAAAAAAATAATAATTTCTCTTAAGCTTAATTAATCTCTCTATAGAGAGAGTTCTATAGAACCAAAAAAAATCATTAAGGTCTAAATCAAAGAGTAAAGTAAATATATCAAAAGGAATTCTAAATACCAACAACGAGTTTGAGATTTCTCTGTTTATCAAATGATAGATATGTTTAATAATAATAAAAATGTAGAATAAGATAGTGTGGACAAAATGGACTGTGTATTCGAGATAAGAGTTCATCTCATATTGTCATATAACGCTGACAATCGTTATTGTGACATATGATGAGACTATAAAACGAAAATGAAATTCTGTACGTTTTTAGAGGATTAATACTTGCGACTATTCCATTGCAACTTAATATTCCCTAACAGTAAAATACTCATATCTCATATTAACGAATTATTCCATTAAAATAATTGATTTTGGGATTGCAAAATATCGATATCAAAACTAAAGTAATAAATTCACCAACTATCGTTACCTTATAAAGTATCGACAGTTAATCGTTTTAACTCGTTTTCCCTACCCCACTGTAGTCGTGTACTACTTCTGTCATCTAAATCAATATGTCATTTTAATTTTACGTCTTCGTGTTTTGTAGACGACTCAAATAAATATTGAATAAAAATTACGTTTTGTACTAAAGTAATGATTTAAAATGTCACAAAACTCTCTTATTCGTTTTAATGAATTAATTGTGTAGTATTGTGATTATAATTTTGATTGTATAAATCCTGTAATAGTTAAGTATTCAAGATGGTTTTAGCAGATTTAGGTCGTAAAATAACCACTGCCTTGCAGTCTCTTAGCAGAGCTACCATTATTAATGAAGAGGTAAGAGTTTTCATAAGAATAATACTATAAATTTATAAAGTATTATTTTTGTCCACTGAAATGACGTACGAATACTAAATTATATCTAAAGAATTTGCACCATGTGGCAGGATCCTCAGCAGTCACGCAACGTTAAACCTCTGTATTTCTAAGTTTTAAAGATTACTGAAAAATACTTCATTGCCTGGATCATGTTGGGTTGCTTTCCACCTTATAAAAACCAATATTAATAAATTTTCAGGTTTTAAACTCTATGCTTAAACAAATATGTGCTGCACTACTGGAAGCCGATGTTAACATTCGTTTAGTCAAGAATCTTCGTGAGAATGTTCGTGCTGTCATTGATTTTGATGAAATGGCTGGGGGGCTGAATAAGCGCCGTATGATACAGTCTGCTGTTTTCAAGGAACTTGTGAAAGTAAGTAATTTTATTTCAATACATGTTTCATCAAGTTATAAATAATCCGATGGTATAAATGAATGAAAATGTTAACCTAGGTGATAGGGTGGTAGGTGCCATCAACACTATGGTTAACACAAAATAATTGTATGATCTAGGATCTATCTGGTTACTAAATTTCATTAAAATTATGTTTTTTGTTTACTAAGTAAGAATCATTCAAATAAGTGTATAAAATTTTATGTATGTAACATTTATAGATTAAGAGCTTAATCTATTGATAAAATTGATCTATATGTGATCCTATAGTCTTTGATAATTTTTGAAAATTAAATATATATACAAATGTTCCCAATCATTTTTATACTATTACATTGTGTACACATTATAATTTGTTTATTATTGCTTTCTTGTAAAATAATATACACACATATATATATACAAAAATATATTTGTGCATTATTCATATTGTCCCTGTGACAACACTAATACACTCCACAGCATTGCAACACATAGTTATAATTATTGACATAATATATACAGATGATGAACTTGGTTTATTGTCTTAATTCCAGCTAGTGGATCCCGGTGTAAAACCATATCAACCAGTCAAAGGCAAGCCCAATGTCATAATGTTTGTGGGGCTTCAGGGATCTGGTAAAACCACAACTTGTACAAAACTTGCTTATCACTATTTAAGAAAAAATTGGAAATCATGTTTAGTCTGTGCGGACACATTCAGAGCGGGTGCTTATGATCAAGTAAAACAGAATTGTACTAAAGCCAGAATACCTTTTTATGGAAGGTGAGATATGTGTCACTATTATTAAGTCTTCTGGACCAATATGATAACACAGTGTAAACTATTTGCCACTTGTCTCTATTTCAGAAACTGTTAATAGAATATTAAATATATTGACAAATTAGAATTATGTTCAGTTTTGCCTGCCCTATTTTACTAAAATTATATACTTAAGAAACATTTGACTAATTTTCCAAAGAGTCCAGTATATAAACACGAATTTTAATTACATATAAGTTACAGACCTAAACCTTAAATTGGGTATTACAAAAACTCAGTATTACAAAAATTATGTATTCTAAAACAAGTTTTAAATTGTTTGTTCTCTTTTGTATGCTTCTTCCTCAATTTCACAAGAGTTTCTGAAGTGAAAATGCATTAATTTTGAATTATACCTGTGATATTTGTAACTGGTCTCTTTAATTTTCGCATTGCCTTTTCCAATACAGTTACACAGAAGTAGATCCCGTTGTTATAGCAACTACTGGGGTGGATATGTTCAAAAAAGAAAACTTTGAAATGATCATTGTGGATACTAGTGGCCGACACAAACAGGAAGAATCACTATTCGAAGAGATGTTGGCAGTTGCCAATGCTATTGTGAGTTGATTAAAATTTTCTAATGGAAACAATTATATTCTACATATTACTGATTCATATAATAACATTATATCAACCTGTAACTATTCTATGCTTTGACTGTGTGTGGCTCTATGCTTCAGTCATTTAATTAGATAGGATGAAATGAGCAGTATTATAATTTTAATTTGAAAGTTGTTCAAATATAAAAGATATATAAAAATTAGATAACATAGAAAAGTAACTCATAAAATCGAATTTAGAACTTCTCTATTTTGGTAATGTTTGATATTTAACACATAATACAAACATTGCGAGAATTCAGTATTAAACACCTAAAATAATTTTGTTTAATTTATTTTAACAGAAACCGGACAACATCATTTTCGTAATGGATGCTACAATAGGTCAAGCTTGTGAGTCCCAAGCCAGGGCTTTTAAAGAGAAAGTGGACATTGGTTCTGTTATAATTACCAAGTTAGATGGGCATGCAAAAGGTGGTGGTGCCCTTTCTGCGTAAGTAATCATAATATCAAGTACATATGAGTCATCAACAATTTTTTTCTAGTATCATTGAAATTTAATATCAACATAATGACCATATTTTTATTATCCTGTTAATTTTTTCAGTGTTGCAGCAACAGAGAGTCCTATTATTTTCATTGGAACAGGAGAACATATAGATGACTTGGAGCCATTTAAGACAAAACCATTTATTAATAAACTGTTGGGTATGGGTGACATTGAAGGACTTTTGGATAAAGTCAATGAACTGAAATTAGATGACAATGATGAACTATTAGAAAAACTTAAACATGGCCAATTTACTCTCCGTGCTATGTATGAACAGTTCCAAAACATTATGAAGATGGGACCTTTTTCACAAATAATGGTAATCTATTATTTTACTAAAGATGTAGCATATATATGCTTATAATATTCATGGTTGAATGGTTGAAATTGGGTTCACTGACTTCAGCCTCATACTAACCATCTTTCACTGAATTGAACATTAATAAATAATAATGACTTACACTTATACTAATATAGTATAAAATGTTTAAAAGTATATATATTTGTTTAGATGCAATTTCCCTTATTTTTTCAGTTTTAGTTTATTTAATTTTTTGCAAAGAGTAATGAGTTAAATTAGTATTAAATATTTTTTATTCTGTGTAGGGTATGATCCCAGGATTTTCTCAAGACTTGATGTCCAAGGGTAGTGAACAAGAATCAATGGCCAGGCTGAAGCGTCTTATGACTATAATGGATTCCATGAATGAAGGAGAACTAGATCATCGTGATGGCGCCAAACTATTTTCTAAACAGCCCACTCGCATAACAAGGGTCGCCCAAGGAGCCGGTGTTACAGAGCGTGATGTTAAAGATTTAATTGCACAATACACAAAGTTTGCAGCGGTAGTTAAGAAAATGGGTGGCATAAAGGGATTATTCAAAGGTGGTGATATGGCGAAAAATGTCAATCAGACTCAAATGGCAAAACTAAATCAACAAATGGCAAAAATGATGGATCCACGTATTCTACAACAAATGGGTGGAATGTCAGGTTTACATAATATGATGAAGCAGTTGCAACAAGGTTCGAGTGGAATGAATAGCTTAATGGGTGGCAAATGACACTGAATTCATCTAATTTAGCAATTGATATATTTGTAAACCTTGATAATCAGTAAAGATTAAAGGGAATTGTACCTATAACATTTTAATAATAAATATTTGTCATCTGTTTTTAAATGTTTCTTTATGATAAAACATTGTGGAACCCTTATACAGAAATTTCACTTATAAAATTGTTCTGTTGAATAATACATCTAGTCTGTCTCTTTGTTTAAATTCTCGGGTTAATATTTGTAACTATGTGCCGGAGTTTAATAAAATTACTATGTTTCGTCTTTTTGTTTGTTTAGACTTCATCTGAAAGTCTACCTCATGCATTGTCATTCCTGAGAACTAAGATGTCATACTCAGAATAAACAGCTTACAAAGAAAGTTCCTTGATTGCCGAACTAGTTGAGACAGGTCCTTCTTAGCTATTAAACAGTCAAAAAGCTGTATTTTACACTGAGTATCATTTACTGATGTAAATTTGTAGAAAGTCGTGTGCTCAGATTTAGTTTCATAGAAACTACCATATCTTATCTAGGAATTCCTTGGATATATAATTAATCTTTCAGAATATAATAAGTATAGATAGATTGTCCCACAAATGTATTGATTACTTGCTCAGTAATTATAATGTCGTCTTTCCAAAAAAAAAAGGTAATTTTATATGGTTGGCTATTCTGATATTCTTATTGTGTACTTACTCTACGACAATGACATTTACAATCATTGTCAGCTTGATAGTATTTGACATTGGTGATTTATTCAGAATCTCCGGACTTTCGGATCTGTGATTTTATTCATTTTTTAATTTTTGAAATACATAGGAAATTTAAATATTTATAATAAACATTTTTTTCTGGTAAAATAACAATTGAAGTAGTTTTTCGTCAACGTTATGCGTTTTATTTCAATTGGCCTCTTGAAATCGACTCATTCAGAGGTACTACAGGTATATAATATACAAATGTTTTATTCTAAAAATCTTTTAATATAAAACATATTTTTTCTCTGGAATTTGCTGGTAAATAATAATTTATTATTATAACATTGTAGGTTTATTACAGTACCCTTCGCAGTAGAGTTCGGTCACGGATAGACATGGCTTTAAAAAGTCGAGAAAATCCAATCGTTACCAAGTTAGAAACATCTGAATTTAAGAGCATATTCACTCAAGAGGTTATAGATTTAAAAAAGTTGTTTGACAAATATAACTATGAAATAAGGTTGGCTGGTGGGGCTGTGAGGTAAGTGAAGTATTATTATAGTATAATATATCCTTAAATATAATATTATTCCTGAACAGTTAATTGTTTTGTTTTATCTTGTCTTGTATATATGTAAATATAAAATAGAACAAGTAAGTGATGTGAGAAGTGGGTAACTATTCATTAACATTAGATTAGCAAGATAATGACTGTGAATATAATTAATTTTACTACCACATTAATTATTATTTATTTAGAATGTAGAGTCAAGTCATACATAACCTGGCTGAGATTACAATTACTTAATATGTGTTACTGAAATTGTGTTATATGTTGAACTTTTACCTTAATTTGATTTAGTTCTCTTTAGAGATTTATTAATGGGCCAGAAGCCGACGGACCTTGATTTTGCTACTACAGCCACCCCTAAACAAATGAAAGAAATGTTTATCACTGAAAATGTAAGAATGATAAATATGAATGGTGAAAAACATGGCACAATTACACCTAGAATCAATGATAAAGAAAATTTTGAGGTTACAACTTTAAGAATAGACATGGTAACAGATGGGCGGCATGCAGAAGTGGAATTTACTACTGACTGGAAATTAGATGCAAATAGAAGGGATCTCACTATAAACTCTATGTTTTTAGGTGACTATATTATTTTATTAAGAATCATTATTATCATCATCATATTAATCATCTTTGATTTGCCTTAATCCCATTAGTTGAGGTTGGTGTCGTTTGTTTTCTTCCATTAATCCATATTGATTATTATGCATTAATCTTTGCAGATTCCTGCATATCATCTTTCACATAGTCCATTTTTCTTCATTCATCCTCTCACAACATATATTGTATTTTATTAAGTGTACTATAGACTTCAAATATTGACTATTATATTATTCAATTGCTACTTACAATATATTATAACTATTAATATGTATGTTATGTTATGAACATATTAATGTTCAATTTATACATTGTTCTGTATTTCACCTGACTAAATATTATATTATCAGGTATTACATTTTTCCTAAATGTTTCCAATTTGTTCTCTAACTGAGATAGTGCTATACATTTAACTACTAATGCAATGTGTGTATCTAAAAATATCCCTTATTAGTATAATGAAAATTGCAGGTTTTGATGGTTCTGTTTACGACTACTTTTTTGGATATGAAGATTTACAAAAGAGAAGAGTGGCATTCGTTGGAGATCCCAATGTCCGAGTTAAGGAAGATTACCTAAGGATTTTGCGATATTTTCGTTTTTATGGAAGAATAGCTGAATCACCAGATCAACATGAAGATAAAACATTGCAAGTTCTTTCAGATAATGTAAATGGTTTACAACACATATCTGGGGAAAGAATTTGGGTTGAGCTAAAGAAAACATTACAAGGGAAATTTGCAGGAGATTTGTTAAAGACAATGATTAAAGTCGGTGTTGCCCAATATGTAGGTTGGTATATAAAGATAGATATATAGTTGGTATAGAAAATATTGGTTTCATCAGATTTAATAAATTATATCTGCTTTTGATGAGGATTGACTTAGTGCTCTACTGATTCAAGAACACTACCTTGCTTTTAATGTTCACATTATACAAACATTTTACCTCGTGATATAATTGTTCGAAATGGTC
This sequence comes from Achroia grisella, assembly GCF_030625045.1. Taxonomy (NCBI): domain Eukaryota; kingdom Metazoa; phylum Arthropoda; class Insecta; order Lepidoptera; family Pyralidae; genus Achroia; species Achroia grisella. The sequence goes on from NW_026712925.1 coordinate 3,014,996, forward strand.
TGGATCCTTCACTATGAAATAAAAATGTTCAGTATTTTTAGTACTGTTTAATAAAACAATATAATATTTACATATTTTTTATAGGTTTGCCAGACAATCCTAACTTAGAGCAACTTGACACGGTTCTTAAGAGAGGAGAACATTTGAATCTACACCCAATGTGCTACATAGCTGCCTTGTTATGGGACAGGGATGATGTGACTGTACTTCATTGCCGGCTTAAGTTGTCTACCTATGATAGGGATTTAACATATTTTTTGGTAGAACACAGGGCAGATAAAGTATCTACAAGGCCTCTTTTGTAAGTTCAGCTAATACATTAGTTATGATAAATACTAAAAATAATGTTACTAATAATGATTTCCACTTGGTCTTTAAATTAAATATAATCAGACCTCTTGAGGGAAACCTGGACCTAACTGGTATAATTTAGTGCTCAATCAGATGAGATGAAACTATATAAATCAGAATAAAGAAAATAATTATTTATTTTATTTTATTTTACAGGCCCTATGAAAAATTGGTGTTAAATTCCAAAATAAAGCAAAAAGATACTTATGACTATATACAGGAAGTGTTAAAATACAGAGGAGAGGAATCACTTCTGAAGGAATTTAATAACTGGGAGATTCCTCGATTTCCAATGAATGGTAAAATACTTAAGGAAAATAATGTTCTACCTGGAAAAAAATACAGTGCAATTCTGAATAAACTTAAAGAGATTTGGATAGAGAATGACTATAAGCAATCAGTAGATGATTTAGTTAAATTGATTCCTGATGTTATAAAGGAGTATGATAAACAAAATTTAAAGTAACAGAATTATGTAGTTTTATTTGCAAACATTTTAAATAAATTAACTCTAAATAGTGTTTTATTATCTAAAAAATAAAGTTGACCGTATTGAATATAAATTACTATTGATAATCCTTTGGAGGTACATAGAGTTCATATTTATTACATCCATCATCATCATCTTTATGGTCAATGAAACAGTGTTTACAAAATAAATAGCGACATCCAAGACAACGCATATTTGCATCCTCATTACATATTTCACAGAATGGCAGTTCATCATTTCTTGGAGAAGAAACTTCCTGATCTTCCAATACTGCTTCAGCTTTCATCTAAAGAACAAATAATATAACAGTAGAATATTGGTATTTTGAATTTAAAGTAAAAGACAAGATGACCTGGCATGTATGATTTATTTATTAATTCACAATAGGTCTGTTAGTTAGAAATATCAGTATATATTTTAAATCCATATACTTTCTTCAAATCTCAAAGTTTCTAAAGTTCAACACATCTGTAATAATTCAAATCATAATAATTTTTGAATAATTTGTAATAATAAAAAATATACTGATATATATATATAGGCATATAAAACCGCTTTTATTAAAAACCAAGAATAGCTTTAGATCCTACATAAACATGTGTTCCTGTAAAAAATTGTGCATACCCTTCAGATTTCAAACATGCTCAAAATTTCTTTTGTATTTATATGCAATTTACACTTACTTTTTCAACTATCTTTTTTACTGCATCTTCTTCATCTTCAGTCTTAGATGCTTGTTGTTCTTGAGAACCACTTGGTTTAATACAGTTGCCACTTTTTACTCTCTGTAATCTCACCTCCATCTCATTCACTAGGGTATCAAATTCATCTTTATATGTACTGTCAATTTTTGTTTGCTCTATATATTGTTTTAGCAAATCATCAGTTTGCTCTTGTTCTGTTCTTTGGTCTGGAGGTGGCAATGAAATCTAAAACAAAATTAAAAGTGTATTTGAGATCTATCAGTTTTTGGTGCATTTCTAATTGCATGATATTATGACTAGAGTGTATACTATTTATTCATTGTGTTATTAATAATAGTAATAACCATCTTTATTTGTCTCAAATAATAAACTATTACAATTGCTGCTTATAATAAAATTTTGAAGTAGTAAATAACATAAAATGGTCTATAACTCAAAGGAGACAGTGAGTCACCCTCTCTGCTATTCTGAAGTAAACAAATTTTTGACAATAATGAAATTACAAACCAATAATTGTTCATTAAACAAAAAAAATCAACAACAACAAAGTAAAACCATATATATTTTTCTAACAATTATAAATAATTTTTTTAGTGTCTTCTAACATGGTATTGCTATAAAATAAATACTCATTATTTATGTATGAATTGACTTGAAATACTTGTTTACCTTACTTTGATAAACATTGAGTGGTAACCCCCTCAGGTTTGCCAGACGCAACTGTAGTTCATGGTCTGTGGTAGGTGGTACTTCTCTGGTGAGACCCTGTAGTCGCTTTGCTATTTTCTCGTCAGGCTTTAAATTATGTTCAGTCTTGTCTTGTTTTAACTTATTTAATCTTTCAACTATTTCTTGATCTTTGGAATTTCCTGCTGTGGGATTGTCATTCAGGTTTGTACCTGGTGTTATTCTCCTAGAAGATAGTTTAAAGTTAGTAATTTTGTAATTAAATAACAACAAATTAACAATATTATAACAGCACATACTTGAAATATGCATCAGGTGGTTCCACATTTCTTGGTTTACTTGAGTTGGGTGCTTTTGCACATTTCATACAAACCTGTAATAATTATGCATAATAGCAATCTGGCATTTTAACAGACCTATTTGTCATTTTTTGTTGTATTGTATTCTAGACTAGTTTGTTAAAACTAACAATCTCAGTCATTCAATAATAATACAATATTTTTCTATAACCTAGTGTTAGATTCTACATATTTTCCTGTGTTCTACTATAGTAGTACAAATAACAAATGTGAATCACTCTAAATAAAAACCAAAACATTAATTATTAAAAAAAAATCACTACACAAGATAATTAAATAACTATGCATTTTTGAAATAATAGTTTTATACCTTGGTCTCGGCATTTAGTTTCTGCACAAACATTTTGTGTGCTAAACATTTAGAACAAAAAGCAAAGCCACAATTGGGACATCCTTTCTGAAAACAATAAGGATTAAAATATAGCGACTATTTACATTTAAAGTTCGATTTCATACTTTAAATAGTTTCATTTACAAACCTCGTTCCGAAATAATGTAAACGGTTTGGCGCATGAATTGCATGCCATTGCAAATGATTTTTTAGTACAGTATGGGCGTAGGATAAATTAAGGTTTGGCTTACAAATTAAAGTGAAAATGGAAATCCAATTACTAAAAATGTAAACAAATGAACGTATTTGCTTTGTCAAAGTGACATCTCAATCAGATTTGCTTAGTTCGTCGCGAACGAACTAGATCGGAAGAGCACTACCATAGAGATCTACACGAACTAGCACAAAGATTCTCTATAATTTTGCTAAAACTACAGTACAGTAGAAACCGCATATAACAACATAGAAGGGACCACAAAATGTGGACATTATGACCGGATAGTGAATACATTATACCTACATACTATTATAATATTGATTCAGTAGAGAGTAGTTTTTTTTGTGGATGATAATGGTATGGTACACCCGCCTGCGCTGACGGTTTACGCTGGCAGTGGAGGATGGTAAGATGAGTATGAGGTCTGGTCTGGTCAGGTCCGTTAGCCTATCGTGACAAATTTACCAAGAATTTATCCAAATGGTTTCCAGGGGGAACCGCGTGGAGGTCAATCTGACATGGTACATTGCTAGCAATATGGTCATTAGTGTCTGTATTTCAACTTTAGGAGCGCTCTTTCGAGCTATCGCGGTTGCGAAGTCGAGACCGATAGAACGAACTAGTCTCCAAGGGAGTAAACTAAATGGATCAGAGCAATAGTAATTACTAACTTGATATTAAATTGCCGGGCGACTTAGGGCCAACTAGCAGTGCTTGTCAGAAATATATTACACAAACTAATATAAAAAAATAATCTTATATATAAAATTCTCGTGTGTTTTCGTTCCCATACTCCTCCGAAACGGCTTGACCGATTCTCATGAAATTTTGTGAGCGTATTGTGTAGGTCTGAGAATCGGCAAACATCAATTTTACATCTATTTTTCATCCCCCTAAATGTTAGGGGTAGTCCACCCCTATTTTATTATTTTATATTAAGGCAAAACAATGTTTGCCAGGACAGCTAGTATTCTATAAAAACGTCTCTACTCTCTAGCCTCGTGCAATTGTTCCTACATCTTTATACACATTCATGCATGATCACCTATATATAACTATTATTCTTATGTATGTATGTATGTCTTGTCTTATATGAAATGTATTATATATATATTAATGATCCTATCTTATTGCATACTGATGAAACATATTTATTTTTATATGATTTCTAAGACTTAGGTAAATGTGTAACTAATGGCATAGAATAAAAGGAGACTAGGTAGGTGCTTTAATTTATTTTATTGGGCAGGATATCCCATTTTCTGTTATTATAAACCTAACAGTTGAATTAAGTAGATCAGGAGAAAAAATTACAGATAATTCTCTTATATAAACATTATATGACATTTGATTAAGATGTAATGTGGTATTTGTTAAGTTCATTACTTCAGTAGTTTTCTTTAATTGTAATCTTGTAGTGACCATATTGGACCATGCCAGCCCTAATGAAGGCAGTACATCAGCAGTATCAAATGAAGCAGTGACTTGGTTTATACAAAGGACTGCCAACTGGTATTCTTGTGCCAACATTATTAATAGAGAAGCCAACTCCCTCAGATTTTCTGCTCTTTGTATATAATTAGTATTCTCTGACCTGAACGGACCTGCTATAGAATCAATAACAATTAATGCTAATTTGTTTTCATTTAACAGTTTAGGAATGCGAACTCTTACACAAGACAGTAAATCCTGAGACTCTGTTATATGTTCAATAAAAATATTTTTACCATAGTTTATACTATGTTGGTAGTTAGGTAGACTTCTTTTAATTTGCTCATATCTCTTAACTGGAAACAGATCTTCTGTACAAATAAATAGACATCCATTCTCCCATGTATGGATTGCAGATTGCATGGCAAACTGTGTTTTTCCAGATCCACTCTCTCCATATAATTCTGTTATAGTACCTCTACGGAGTCCCCCATTCAAAAATGTATCTATTGTTGAACATCCTGTTGCAACTTTTTTACAGTAATTGCTTTTAGTTAAAAGTGCATCACATGTAGAGGGATTAGGTTCTAAATTATTACAACTTATATTTTTCAACAGCAAAATGTCATCTTTACACAGGTTTGTTAATTTTTGTATATCCCAAATGGACAAAATAATGATCTGTCTATGGGAACAAATACCAGTTTTCTCCAGTATATCATAAATTCTTGAAGGTAATAAATTGATTAAATTCGGCATTTATAGTTTTATATTGAACTTATATATATCACCGCTGATCAAATAGGCGACGTCGACTATTAAACGGTTATGTTTTTACTTAATTTCTTTTTTCTAATTAATTGGATATTATAAGTCCAATTTCCACAATGCCAAAAAGTAAGAGTTGTATATTATTTTCATGAGGACATATTTAACACAATATATCTATTTGTGAGTTTATTACTTTGTATTAGTATATAGAACTATTTTCAAAATATTTACTATTATTAGGTATGACAATAAAGCCTCTAACGGACTAACAAATAATGACTATTAATCACATTTCACAACACAACCTGTGGTTTTTAAGATTAGCTGGCTGTGTCTGTCAATCTGTCAGTCTGAGTTTTGTTTTGAAATAAAACATGGAAATGTATTTTATAATGTATTTTAAATTTTTATACACGACTTAAATCTAAACAACTGCTACTGATATATAGAATAAATATTTTTTAATAAACTTAGTATATTTAAACCACAATAATCTACTACAACATAACTAAATACTACAATATGTCATTCAGAAAAACTTTGTTTAAGGCGGGTTCGATAGCGATACACTTTCACCCCACAGGGTCGGCGGCGACGCTACAAACTCGTACTGCAATCAATGTTACTTCATTCGCCGCATTTGCCAGCGTGTCTGCAGCTTCGCCTATTAAGAGGAAAATGGTAAATTTAATATGTATATCTCAAAGAGAATATAACCAACGGCACTTAAACTCTTTCCGTGGAAGTAGCTATTCCATTTTTGGATGAGATACTACTATTAGTGTCTCTTAATTTGTTTAATTATCAGAGAAAATATTTCGAAATCATCATAATAATCAGCCAGTTCTTAGCTGTTCAATGTTATTTAAATTAACTAAATCCCATTATGGTGAATACACTAACAAATGTTTAGTATTAAATTTATATAGACTACTATTAATTAATTTGGTGCAATTTTAGTATTAGCTATATATTATCTTATATGTATTTAGTTTATAACAATGTAGTGATACTTTTAGTATCACATATATGTATATTTTTCTAGTATAATCTACTCAAATATGAAATATTTCCAGGCAGATAAACTAAATGGTGAAGAACGGGATAGCTTGCTTCAACCATTACTTCAATCAGGATGGAAGGTCCAAGACAAGCGAGATGCAATAGAGAAAGAGTTTAAGTTTAAAGACTTTAATGAAGCATTTAGTTTTATGACCAGAGTGGCTCTGATAGCTGAGAAAATGGACCATCATCCCGAATGGTTCAATGTTTATAATAAATTACAGGTGAGTTTTGAAAACTACAGATAGTATTGGTCTTACTCACAACATTAGTCTGTTCACTGACATGATATCTATGCTTAGATGCAAGAACATGATATGAAGGAAACAAAATTGATTTCTCTATGTGTTACTTGTATTAGCATAGAAAAATCAATGGATGAATTTTGTACATGCACAGTAGAAAAATAGTTGACTTTTATACACACCTGTAGATGCACAACTGCCCAAATGAGAGGCTATATAGAGTCTAGAGTCTAGAGATATACACAAATTGAAGTCTCTCTTGCAATTTTTTTGAAGTTTGTTAACTTTAACTTCACATATTCTATTATATTCGTAAATTTAGACTATTCAAGAGGATCCTTAAATATATTTTGATTAAAATTTTCACAGGTAACACTGGCATCTCATGATGTGAATGGTCTCAGTAAACGGGATGTAAAGATGGCTACTTTTATGGATAAAATATACAAATGAAACATTGGTACAAGCATATTAATTAAGACGTAATTGTGACAATATTACTATCCTTATGTGATTATTTGTATATTGTGTAGTTCTATTATAAATTACATTATGTTTTGTTAAAAGCACAGTAATATATTTGTTAAGACTTATTGGTTAAGATGTTGTTGTTTTTATAAAACTCAAAACTTTATAGTAGATAAATAGAAAATATATGGCTAATAATTTGGGTTTTCTATTTTACAATTTTATTTTTATTATCTTAATGCTTCAAGCATTTCTGACCATATTACTTTAACATCCCCTTATTAACATTCTATATTCAATAATAATTGAAAAATAAATGCAGGATAACTACCGAGGCTGTCTTAACTTAACCGAGTAAATACTTAATATTGATAGAGAACAATGATAAGTACAAAGAATTATATGAATAGCATCGTGCAAGAATCGAACCCGTAACTACCGCAAGTAATGGGCTAAACCATCAGGGCTGATATACCTACAAGAAATAGACTACAATAATCGAGTTTGGAGCATCAAAATTTAGTCTAAACTATCTGATTTGACATACTTCCTGTCTTAACTATGACTATTGTAGAAAGTAGGCAAACATTAAAAAAATTAACACCCTTTAGTAAAGATTCGCAAAACTTTCTTATTTTTTTCATATAAGTAGCTAGGTACCTCCTGACAATAACAAGACTAATACCCTAGCGAAAAGAGTCCAGCCGCACATTACCTATATACATGATTCCGTTAAAAAAGAAAATAGGGATTATTATTATACATCTATAGATATAAAATCGATAGAACCACAATAATACTTTCTGAAATATAAGGATATGAAAAAAGTACCTAAGTATGAATGTATCTACAGAGAAATTTGTAGTTCCTGTTTTCTGTATAATACTATACCTATTACTATGTAATATTATATTATCTGTGCTATTACCTATGTGTAATACAAAACAATAAAATAAAATCATCAAAATAAATGAAACATTTATTAATTCCTAATATATATATATATATATTTCTAGCACTAATAATTTTAATTGGATACAAATATAATACGCCTGCTATGCTAACAACTGAGTTACATACCCAGAATTATTTAAATTGAAAATATTTAATTAGTACACGTACCTACTTATATTAATTACACTTTACAAGTTACAGGTCTTCCTGAGTTTCTGACATAGCATGGGCAGATTCTTTTGTCATTGAAAGGCTCAGTTTCAAAAAGAGCAGTACATGGATACGCTCTCTCTATTATCCTTTTCAGTTCCAAAGCATGCTCCAGGTTTCGTGTTTCACAAACAAGTTTAACCTGTAATTCGGTAGCTATTTATTTATGTAGCAAAAAGATTTAAAATATATAAAGTGATTGCTAATAAAAAAATTAATCTGCCCCATTTCTGGCTATACGAAGGGGGTGCAATAAAATATCGACATGTGAGCTACTTATAAAAATATTTTTTGTAGTATTATTTAACCGTAATGGCCGGGGGGAAGGGGATTGTTATTAATGCGGACTAACGAACCCATTGCCGGCAATGTACCATGTGAGGTCGACCTCCACGCGGTTCTTCCTGGAAACCATCGTGATAAATTCCTGATTAATTTGTCACGATGGGCTAATTGACCTGACTTCATGCTCATCTTATCATCCTTCACTGGTGCCCCGCCAGCGTAAACCGTTAGCGAAGGCGGATGCGCCATTCCATTACCATACCTAATGGCCAGTTACAATTCACAAATTATCTTATATTCGCCACTGTAGTGGGCCGATGTATAAAGCGTTACGTAATCAAGCTTCCACAATTGAATCCATATCCATACTAATAAATGCGAAAGTGTGTCTGTCTGTTAGTTACATTTTCATTAGGTACTTAACGGCTGACCTGATTTTAATGAAATTTGGTAAGAAGATAGTTTTATCTTCGTGATAGGGTGAAGGAGTCAGGATATATTTCATTTTAAAACATAATTGAAAAATAGAAAGGGCTGAAATGGAGGATCAAAGTTAGCACAGACGAAATCGTGGGTACCAGCTGCTATCTTATACAAGTATTTTAATTGTCGCTAAAATGTATTGACAAAGCCATATATTTGTTTGGTATTCACCTCAATGCTATAAGTATCGTCTTCAACCCATGAATTGTCTCTAAATAATCGCACCAAGTTGTATCCTCCATTTGCGAGAAGCTTCAGTAGCTGAGAATTTTCCATAGGGTTGTTTTTTATTCCCACCTGCGTTAGAAATAAAAAAAATATTTATTTATAATAATAATAATAATAATAAACTCTTTATTGTGCACATAGAAGAAATACAATAAGAAAAAGAAAAACAATAAATAGAAAATTATGAACAAAAGGCGGTCTTATCGCTATCGCTATAAGCAATTTCTTACAGACAACCTGCAAGATAGGACTAACATACACAGAAGAGGTAGATGGCACACACACACAAGACACTAGAATTATCAAACTAATTAATAGACATACATATATATATATATAAATAAATATACATACATATATTCAATATATTGGAAGATTTCAGAGTTAAATAGGAAAAAAAAAAAAAAAAAAAATTTGCTATAGGGACAGATAATGAGACCTTAGACGATTTTTAAATATTGTATGAGATTGAGCGGATCGAATGGAGAGTGGTAGAGAGTTCCAAAGGCGAATGGCTTGGACAGTGAAAGAGTTGGAATAATATGTAGAGGAGTGAGCAGGGATCGTCAGACAAAGGCTTCTGGTGCTACGCAAAGCAGAACCGGGGGATTTAGAGTGAAATAAAAAATTTGTTTTTAGATATTCTGGAGTAGAGGGTTGGAAAAGAATGGTGTAAAGAAGGCATAGTATGTGAAAATTCCTGCGAAGACGAATGGGAAGCCACTTGAGTTGATTGCGAAAATTGGAAATGTGGTCATACTTACGGAGACCAAATATGAATCGTATGGACATATTTTGGAGTCGCTCAAGTTTATTTAATTGTTCTTCAGTGAGATTTACATAGCAGGAATCCGCATAATCTAGGATTGGAAGTAACAAGGAATTTGCTAGCGCAATTTTGGTATCCACTGGTAGGAAGTTCCGCAACCTATTAATGCTTCCGACGGCTGCAAACATTTTCCGACTTAACTGTGTAATTTGTGGTGACCAAGACAAATTTTCATCAAAAAGAATTCCAAGATTTTTGACCTGAACGGAATATTTAATGTCATGGCCATCAAAGGTAACTGGTGGTAGATGATTGAAGTCTAATCTAGAAGTAAAATACGAACTTCCAATAATTATACACTGTGTTTTTTAGGATTTAATATAAGGCCATAAGCTTTGCTCCAGTCAGATATATAGGCGAGATCCAGATTTATATCGTGAATAGCATCGCTAATATTAGGCAGATCAGCTTGTGAATAAATTTGAAGGTCATCTGCATAGAGGTGGTAGGATGAACGAAGATGAAGTGTGATAGAATTGATAAATAAAGTGAAGAGAAGAGGAGATAATACGCCACCCTGAGGTACGCCCGCAGTCGTTGTACACCAGGATGAACTAATATCATCAATACGAATACACTGCCGGCGCCCATACAGGTAAGTACGAAACCATTCAATCACCGTTGGAGATATGTTAAGAGTACGTAGCAAACTGAGTAAGATGTCAAAGTCTACGGTATTGAACGCATTACTGAAATCCAATAATGTTAGCACTGTCAGCTGCGATTTGTCCATACCAAGTCGAATGTCATCGGTAATCTTGATCAGAGCTGTAGTCGTGCTATGACCAGGGCGGAAACCAGATTGAAGAGGATTTAGAAGATTATTTGTAGAAAGGAAATTGTATATTTGATTATGGACAAGCCGTTCTAAAACTTTGGAGAGGAATGGAAGAATGGAAATGGGTCGATAGTCTGAAAAATTCAGCGGGTTTTTGGTTTTGGAGAGAGGAATTATAAGCGCGTCTTTCCAAGAGGTCGGGAAGATGGCAGATGATATAGAAAAATTTAAGATAAAAGTAATGGTTGGAAGAATGATATCAAGGATAGGAATTATCATATCACGACTGACGTTATCATTACCGATGGCATTCGACGATACAGCAAGTATGTTTCTCTTAACATCACAATCGGAAAATTGAGTAAAAGAAAAGGAAGAAATATCAGGAGTTGACAAAGTGGAAAGAACATTTAGCGTGCTTAATTTATCATTGTTGTCAAAGGCAACGGAAGAACAGAAGTGCCTGTTAAGGCTTTCGAAGTCTAAATCGCAGTTTGTCAAATTTTGAGCTTTCCCAACTCCCAATGTTCTGAGAAATTTCCAGACTTTGGCTGGATCACCATTCTCTACTGATTTGTGAATGTGGCGACGTTGAGCATGCCTACAAGCCCTATTGCAGAGATTCCTTGCTTGAATGTAATATTCACGATATTTCTCAGGATTGGATCTGAACTTCGCTTTGGCCTTATTTTTTTTTAACCTGCAGAGCCCTGATCTCATCTGTCAACCACGGAGCAGGGAGATGTTTAACCCGTACTGGACGAACAGGAGCATGTCGGTCGTAGAGTTCCAATAAAAGCGAGTTAAATAATCTAATTTGGTCATCCACTGATGTTGCATTGTGAATAGCCACCCAGTCCGCAGCAGACGCATCGTTACGCAATCTTACCTGATCAATGCCACCAAAACTACGCCGCATTAAGACTTTATGTTTAGGTTTAGGAGGACGGATTTTGTAAGAAAGAAAAATGAGATTGTGGTAGGAGAACGCATCTGCAGGACACTGACCATGCCTAGCAACATGATTAAGGGAGGAGACAAACAGAAGATCTAATAGGGAAGGATTACAGTTTGGAAAGAAGTGAGTCGGCTGTAGAGGTAGAATATTCAGATTACAGGAATCAGCAAGAGATCTAAGGCGGTTAGCACGGTAGTCAGTTTTGAGTAAACATGTGTTGAAATCGCCCATAATAATAGTATGATGAAAGGAGGGGATAAGATTTTCGAGGGTGTTTTCAAGGAAAGAGAAATAATCAATGGAAGATGAGGGACTATAAAAAACACCTAAAAGAGTTTTAGAGTGCAAGAAATCAACATTAATAAAAAGAAATTCTGGTTCTAGAGAAGGGTTGGATATATCAGAGGAGAGGATAATTTTATAAGAAATATAGTCACGAAGATATATGGCAACTCCACCACCACCCCCCTTGACACGATCATTACGAATCAGGTTAAAACCGGGCAAGGAATAGGAGACAGATGGAAGACAAGGTTTTAACCATGATTCTGAAATTAAGATAGCATGTAAATTTTCGACATTAAAAGATGTTAGAAAATCAGGAAAATGGGCCGGAATGCTTTGAGCATTAATATGCACCACATTAAAATTTTTTACAGTATTCTCAAAGTTAATATTTAAAGTCTCATTAAGGGGAATAAAATCATTATACGTAGAATTATAACTAGATGTCGCACTCGAAAATGAAGAGTAATGTTCTTCCAACATATATTTACATACTAATTATTAAAAATAATAAACAAATAACTAAATAAATATAACTTTTAAAAAATTTAAATTAATTAACAATTTTTAAAAAATATTATCTACCTGCACATAAAGATCTCTAATTAATATTTTTACATATTAAATTTTTCAACCTTTAATATGCATAAACAAAACAAAAAAACAATGAACGTGCAACGGAACGTCTCTAAGTGATTATTTTACGTACTGACAACACTAATGAACACAGACAACGACATTTAAACTTGACATGATAAACAATGACACTACACTTGACATTTAGTTGACAGTTTTGATTAGACATAAGGATTTTAATATTTTACTTATTGACATGTTTACATATAAAAAAAAAAAACAAAATTAATTCGTAGGTAGCGTAATAATTATGAGTTTCTGAGGTAAAACTAAATTGAAAAAGTATATACTACAGTGAATCAGTAATAAAGAAATACTCGACATACAATAATAACAAACAATTCTACTTTCTATGGCGTTTTGATCGAATCGTAGTAACGGCAGGGTCTTTGGCAATGACTGGGGTCGATGCAGATTGGACTGTTGAGGCCGGCAATGAGCTAATTAGCTTGCTCAGCTCACCAGAACAACTTATGCGATGCCTTGTACCATCCCCATCAGCGACGACGATGAAACCGTCATGCGACCAACAGTTTTTGATGCCAAAGTGTTGTCGAGCTGCCATGAATACACTGTGTCTGGCCGCAGTCAGAAATTCTGACATGGTGATCCCGCTGCCCTTAAGTTTAGTTTTGGCATACCATACCTCATTCCTGATGTCTAAGTCACGGAACTTCACAACTATCGGGCGAGGCTTGTCTTTCAATGTACGACCAAGACGGTGACACCGAGAGATATGTCCTGTGGTGAAGTCTCCAATGTCCAGCCTGTCTATGACGACCTTCGCTACCACCTGGGCTACAGATTCCCGTTGTGACTCTGGCACTCCATGCAGCAACAACATTTTGCGTCTACTACGCATCTCCATCTGTTCTTGTTGGCGGGCAATTATTTCCACTTGCTTCTGACGACTAGTGAGTGCAGTTGTTATAAAGCTCCGGAAAGTGACAAAGTCAGATTCAAGCGAAGGCACTGTAGCTGGTGTGTTGTTTGCCTTCAGCTGGTTTTGGAACTCAGCCATAGTCTTATTAAAGTGATTTATATTAACTAAATATTCATATTAATATTATGTTTACACTAGAGCCTGTACCCTTCGTTTGTACCCTCGACTTTGTCGCCATGATAACTGAGAATTCGAACCTTTCGGTATCACCTAAATTTAATTTAATTCCGTCCGCTGGCTTATACACGAACTGGTATTCAATCAATCAACACAATCTTTTAAACTTTTATAAGAATTAGATATAATTAAGAGAAACAGTTACTTACGGTATCTATATAAATACCTATGTGTTACAGAAATACCTCATAATCTTATACGTTATTCCATTCCATTGGGGTCGTCGTAATATGTTTTTTTTTATTCATCCCTGTTCGTCATCTCGTTATCCATTCTCTTTTTTGCCGATATGGCAAGAAACAACAAAAGATCTTTAACACAGTCCATTCATCACTTTTTCGAGTAGATATAATTTTATGTAATTATTAGTTACCTACTATATTATATCTACTCACTGTAAACTTCACCAAACGACCTTCAGCTGCTAATCCTCTGTCCAGGCATCGGACCAGTAGTAGGTTATCGACATTACCGCCGCTCAGAATGCAAACTACGCTACAAGTGTATAACATAGGAAATTATTTATACGCGATGTCAAAAAGTAAGGGTTCTCAATTTAACATTTTATTATTAAATTATATAAAAAATATGATAATTGCATCTGACGGTTTACACGTCTTCTAATGGATTATGATATTTTTTGAAAAATATATTTTCACAAAAAACATACTAATATTATATACCTATCTATTTATTTATATTAAGCCCTAACAAAGTTGAAACGCCCTACCAGTTCAACATAGTTATCCTTGATAAGTACAGAACTGAACTATCTACCTATTGTTTTGTATTGTGATACTTATTTTATTACTTTTTTAATTTGAGCTCAGGAACAAGATTTCCAATGATTGTAGCCAGTGGACATGCTCCAGCCGCTTCAACCACAAATCGCTCTTTTTCTACTAAATGCAACATCGCACGAGCGATCCATTCCTCGTTAACAAGTAACTGGAAGATAATTATAGAATTAATACACAAACAATTTAATATTTAACGGTTTCTCAAAATTAAATTATGATAAGCTCACTAACTTTGCATACCTATATATTGTATATATGTTACAGTTATTACGTGTAAAAGTAGATAAATGTACCCAGCTATAAATATTTAAATCGGCGTTTTTTAAACAAAATCACTTTGTACAGTCACTAAATAGATTGTAGTTTAGGGTTCAGTACCCCACCTACTTAAATACCTAATAGTTGAGGTTTACCATTTTATCTAAAAGAGGACGAGCGTTATGTAAAGCGTTGACAGCAGCATTTGGTACAGCAATGGAGTCGGCAAGGGTTGACTGTCCTGGTACTGTTACAGGGCTACCGTCCTCAAGCGATTTAAAAAATACCGGCATGGCTTCAGTCTGTACTCCCTGTAAAGCATGTTTAGACATATTAATAATCTCACTGCCATATTAATTCTATTTTTAATTTTTATTGTTACGAATGATATCCCAAAAATGCTAAAATATATGTTTTTACCAGAACATTTCTTTGCTGTTTTAATTTTCAAATACAAAGATAGAATTACTTCTGTAACAGAAGTGCTTGGTTTATTAATTATTAGATTAAATAAATGTAATTGAAATGGTTATTCTCTAACATAGACAAGGCAGCGAGGTTTGACATGTTTGATCACAGTGGCGATTGCTGCAGCCAATCCTCCGCTGCCAACCGGTACAATTATTGCGTCCACATACGGCATTTGATCCAGAATCTCCAATGCTATGGTACCGTACCCAGCTAGGATATGCGGATGGTCACGTCTAAATTAAACAGAATGATATATATATAGGTAGATATTGTAGGTATTTATAACGATATTTTAATTTATTGCTAAAGAAAATAACGGAATTATTGCTACAGAAACTTATTAAATTTTTATACTGATAATTCCGTTATATTCATGAAATAATTTTTCGAAAAATTGAAACGGTTTTTGTTTGTTTTATCGTTAAAAAATGTATTGCTATTGTGCGTAGTCTTGGCGTAGCAATTTGCTACGAGTTCTGTTTTGCTGATATATAATATGTAGGTAGGTATACTAATATAATTCAGTGGTATTTTTGAGAGACGGTGTCTATGTGGACAGCCACTACTTTACCTAATCTTCAAAACTACAGAACTTATTCGAAATATCTTTCGCTATTCAAAATATTATTTTGAATACATAGGCTAGATAAAAAGTGTGTTGTATAATTTCTATTAAAATTAAAAAGAAATCTGATAAAGGCACTAAAAAGTCACGTGATACAATATTATTAATAGCTATATAAATACAATACTCGGTAATAATCTCATGAATTCCGTAACGAAATTATTAGTGTAGGTAAATAGGTATATAAAGCGTTGGATTTTTTAAATTACATATTTGTAACAGACATAGATAAATATCCCAAACCCGTTTATGTAAGTCAATCCTTTATCTCGTGCGATTGCACGAGCGTATCTCTGTGCTTCCATTAGATTGCCACCTTGAACCATCACCTTGGCTCCATGGTTGTGATACTTTTGAAGTTTAGCAATAGGTACACAGTTAGGCATTACTACTATTACGGGTACATTCATTTTAGCACCATAATAACAGAGTCCTGCGGCTTCATTACCAACAGAAGCTACGACCACCCCTATCTTTTTCTTATCCAAAGGGAGTAGCTGCAGTGCATTCAATGAACCTCTTTACTTGAAACTAAAAAAGGCATCGATATCAGTTTTATAAATTTATACGTATTATTTTGTTTAGATCATATTACAGAATATGTATGGTATAGGTTTTACCTTCCAGATTTTTGTTGGAATTCCAATTTGTAATATAAGTGCATAGTAAATTCTTTTTGGAAATGGGAAGCCTGGAAATTCGATAAAAATATATGTTCGGATATATTAGGTAATAATCGTCTCGGATCAAAGAGTGACCGTATTTCTGATTGTAAAATACGCTTGTTTTAGAAATTTCCTCAGTAGTATTACAAATGTCATTAGCTCAGTATGTAGCCAATGCAAACTTTAATGTAATAAATAGATGGCTTCATGGATTTGCTAAATAAATTATTAAACTAGAGTTTGAAATTATAAAAGATTATTCGAAAAATGAAAGTTTAATAACTAACCAAGCACGGGGTGTTGATAATGTGAGGCCTTATTCGATTTGCGGCATCTATTATATCTTGATATTTGATTACTTTTGGATTTTCGGGATCACAAAATTCATCAAAATCCTCCTGTGTACATTTATTAGAATATGAACAATTGATAACAATAGTTACCTACCAAATATGTATTAAAATTCGTAAAAAATATCTACATATAAAGTAATAATTTACTCACGTTTCGTCGAGACATAGCTAATGGAATGTTAAATCTAATTAAGTATATAAAATTTTGATAATATTTAGATATTAAAAATCTAATTTAATAAAATTTAAGGCGTAATGATATTTTTGTGGTTTAATTTATATAAATGTTTTATATTACTTCATAATTTCTTTTAGTGTCATGTCAATGACTTTTTTATTATACCTACCGGAGTGAGACAGTAAAATACAGAAGTTTCTACGTCTTTGTGCATGATGAGATAAATTAAACAGATATGGATGGAGATGACGATGCAATTATTTTAATGCACTTTATCATCCGATTTTAATATCACAAAAGCTAAATACACGTTTAATTTAATTTAATACACGCTAAAATCACAATTTATCGTGATGCCACTGCATGCTCTTATTAACAATTCTCCAATAACATTATTCCACGTAGTTTTATGTAAAATTGTCGATTAGTAATTTAGTTAGAATCAATTTTGGTTCTGTTAAGATTAATATAGGGTCAAATAAAAGAGGTACTGCATAGAATTGTCTAATTTACTTAGGCAAATCTACATCTTTGATGACAATAAAGTATCACATATAATATCAAACATGGCATATACGCTTATTTAATAAAAATGTAATTTTGCATACATAAAGTAATAGAAAATATAGGTATCTACTGAAAATACTTTATTATAAATTTAAATAATACTTTTGTAAATTTATGGAAGTTTCTTGGCAAAGCAGGAACATATTGGAATAGGGCTAAAAGGCTCTTCTAGAAAATGGCACATGTTGGGAAATAATCTTTCCATAACTCGTTTTAACGTACACGCATGTTTTATATCACGTGTCTCGCATGTAAGTGTTAACTAAAAATAAAATTACTACATGAGCGTAACAATAAAAACGAATAATAAGACAAATATAAAAAGAAAGTAAATATACCTACTCAAAATATAATACTATTTATTGGTTTCGATATTAAATATTTATGAAAGAAATCTTACGTAAATAGTATAGAAGTCGTTTTCAGTAAGCCATGCATGTTCGGTATAGTATTGTCGTACATTACAGCCCAAATTCGCAATTGTACTAAAAATTTTTAATTGCTCTGTCGTTTCGTCAGCTGGCAGAGTTACCTAAATTTAGTTAGTTGAAGCTATAGTAACTATTAAATACACCTACATAAACGGGATTGATTTAAAAGAGCAAGTATTAAACTAAGCTGGAAACCAGGTAGAATATCCATGATATAATAAACCAGCGCTTTAGGTTTCAAAGAATATTTTAAATTTCCACTTTACTTCTTGAGGAAATTTGTTTACTCCATATAATTTTATTTTTCGTTACAATAATTATAATACGAATTTCATACGGTCATTTTTATTATTCGACCTTCCACTGCTTTTGCACGCTCAATGCACCGAGGCAAGGTGTCGGTGTCGATGTTTCCTCCACTGATAACGCAGACCACCCTTAAACAAATATAGGCTATATACCGAATATTGCATGTGCAAAAAAAATTATATAGTAATTAGTATTAAACAAAAAACATAATTGAATTCAAATTATGCAATTTGCTGTAAATATCTTGACATGAGAATAATCTTATATTAAAATTATTATTGTTACAACCATGTACAACATTTCTAGAATTTTCTAAAATATCGAATAAGAGACTCCACAGCTCTTATACGTACGTATTTGTAATTGGATTTATTTGTAAAAACAATTTAAAGAAAGTAAAGATCTCTCACTGGTTTATTTATATTTTTATTCTAGTATAAGCTACTACAGTATGCTGTTATTGCTAGTTTTGACAAAAAATGTTACTTAATTAATGAAGTTACTCACGTTTTGCCTCGTAATTCCGGTAATATATTAGGAAGACCGAACAAAGCGCTCAAACTTGTAGCGCCAGCGCCGTCAGCTACAAATCGCTCTTCTTCTGTTAAGTGCAAAACGGCGCGTGATATCCAATCATCATTCACCAATACCTAGACACAGGCAATTAATTAATAACCATTACTTATTAAACATAGGGCTTAATGGCTTAGTGGCTTCTAGCCTAACGCCACAAAACGCGGGTCTCTACCCTAACGTCACTTAACGCAAAGTCCGAAGTTTACAAACACCGAAAAGCATAGCTTTTCTTTCGATATTAGACAACTGTTATACTTTTTTTGTAAATACACACATAATATAATAGAAAACACCCTGAACAATAAAAATGTTTATTACATGCTAGAAATCGAGACCACCACCAACAAAAATAAACACTTAATTTTTACCATTTTATTAATAGATGGTTTTGCAGTGTGAAAGGCGTTGTGACCTGGGGTGGATATTGCTAAGGAGCCGGCAATACTTCTACCCGCTATAATATGATACGGATGCTCATTTTTCATAGCTTTGTAGAAACCACAACATTTTTCTGGTTCTATACCCTAAAATAGTAAGATATAACTGTGTTTACAAACTACGATGTACTTCATTAGGCACCAGTAAAATTATAGACTGTTTATTGACTAGTTGTGCCCGCTATATCTGTGTAATTTAGAGCAATACTCCTATTTATATCTGTGTACAAAACTTCATTCTTATATTTGTAGATAAGTATCATAAAAGTACATATAACATAACAGAAGTATTTACATACATAAATCAATACTTCAGGTTTTATATGCTTGACTGCGGTAGAGATACCTGCTAGTAGCCCCCCTCCCCCCACTGGAATCAAAATTGCGTCGGTTTGTGGCAGCTGTTCCATTATTTCCACGCCGATGCTGCCTGCAGCGGCTATTGCGTATGGGTGGTCATAACTGCACATTTCAATAACTATTTAATACAGTGACAAAACAAAAGTTAAAGATACAGAAGTAAAAAGATATTAGAGGCAGATCTAATCTTTCTTGTTTTTATTATGTACATGAAAATGGCAAATAAAGACATATACATGAATAGCATAGAGAGATAGATATATATACACGTTCTCATGTGATGCGTGCTCATATACCACGTAATGATCCTCTTAGAAAGAGCTTTCTATAATAAGTTTTTTGAGAAGAGTTAAAGAACTATTGAGTCTATGAAGACTATTTCTTCTATCAGTTGTCAGTTTCTTGAAATAACACAATAATATAACACGCATTTTAAACAGACTGGAATTTAGAGAATTTGAGGTATTTATGAAATATTTGAGGAAATAATGTATTTCAGAAATTTTAGAGAAACAGAATGGTATGTGAAAGTTTACGTGGTTAACCTGTTTAAATAAGTAGCGCCACTTTCAGCGCGTACGATAAATGCTTGGTTTTTCGCTTCGGCAAGACTTTTTCCATTCAAAATTACAGTTGCTCCATAGCCTTTACACATTTCCACCACATTTATCAAGGTGTATAATGGAAGGACTGTAGTTACAGGAATATCAAGTTTATGCCCATAGTATGCCAATGCCTGTGAATCAACATGTTACATTTCGGGTATGTTAACCGTCACAACAACATAGTAACATACGTTCATTGGATAACGTGAAGGTAGGCCGAAGTCAAGGTAAATAATTTAATACATTTACCATACCATAGCCAAATAAATAAATATACCATAGCCCAACTTCCTGTTGATGCTGTAATAACTCCAAATTTACGTTGATTTTCCTTCAACATTAGCAATGTATATAATGCTCCTCTCTCATTGAAACTGTAATAGTGAGCGTTTTAGACGTATGTTAATAATTAATATGTACTAATAATTGTAACATAAATTTATTATACCTTCCAGTTCGATGAAATATTTCTAATTTGTAATTAACTTCCAATCCAAATTGAACGCAACACCGAGACCTCTAAAAATAATTCAAGTAGATATTTAGAGTGATGATACTTATCAATTTCATACTCATAGGAGTGTGATAATAGAAAAAAATATTCGGAACATATTTTTTTATTCAACTGTATTGTAATTTCAGATTTATGTAAACTACAAACTACATATATGGAGATGATACAATGATAAAATGATGATACAAGACAAACCTGATAATCTTTTTATCCTGTATACTGAAGCTATTAATACATTCAGGATAACTAGATACATGGAGTGTTTTTAGTTTAGTATATTTGGTATGTTTAATACTACATGACGCCAATATCGATTATTAAGAAATCAAGTAATCAATACAGACAAGTACTTAAATTTTAAATAGACGATTATGGGCACCACTGGTGGGTGTTAGAATAACGATGTCAATCCAGCGTGATTGTAATTTTGGCTTATTCCTGGTGAAGTGTATTCACCAGGAACTAATTACGATGGTAATGATGCATGATCAGGACAGTTGCTTGTTATAGTAACGCCAAACTTCATTTCTAAACAAATCCAACTCGCTAAAAAGCCATTTGGTCAGTAACAGTCTTTGTGACTAGATATGATGAGTAGATATCCCATGTTTCCACGAAATAGTAAAAGAACGGCCGAAATTATGATAATAGAACAGACTGTAGGTATCTTATATGTATATAATAAATCATTAACCAGGAGAGGAGTGACTGGAAAATGTTCTCTAAGGACATTCATTGCTTTTGAAATTTCTTTGTAAGTGATTAATTTAGGATTATTTGGATTACACCAACTATCAAACTCTATTTCCGGCTTCTGAAAACAAAAAATAGATTTACATATTTTTTTATAAAATCTTTCATATTATACTATTATTTTCTCATTATAAATAGAATTGTAGATCACACCTACCGGACACCAAATGTTTCTTTTGGCACTATCACGGTTAACAAGAGCACCAGGTGCTATACCTAATGAAGGCGTTGTCTCAAGATGCAGCTGTACCGTATTAGTCGGTTTTTGCATTTTATCGAGTTCCGTGCCCAAATATTTTGGAGTTACCTATTGGCATATGACTGGTTCAGATTCGGATTTATTACATTACTAATTGGACTACATTGTCATTATAATTTCTGAATGCGTCGTGTCTGTTGCATTGAATGATGTCATGTCACTGTTGATGGAAAGACAAAGAAAAGTATTCAGAGTAACTATCTCAAATCTTAAATTAGGAATAGATAAGAAAAAGATTAATACATGTACTAAAATATCTATGCACCTACATATATTTACAATGTGATACAACTTGAAACCTATATTACTACGTAGTACAGAAATCGTGTGTGAGCTAATTGAACAGACTTCGTCATTCTATGATCTTCTATTGATGCCATCTATATTATACCGAAACAAACCTAATAAAAACCGTATTTTCTCGGAACAATAACTATTGTTGCGATGTGATTCTGTGTCAATAGATTGTTATAGTAGTGTTGCTAGATTGTTACCAATAGTGTTTATCGGCCACCTAAGTTTAACCTATTTTTTTTCTCTCTGTAATCGGTGGCTACCTTTCTATAAGACAAATACAACAATCTTAGCACTGGGTAAGTAATCATTGTGTAGTTATCTACTCATTAAAATACAGATAAATAAAAAACCTCATTTATGAAGTTGTTCGAGCATAAAAGCAACATAAAAAACATGTGTATTATAAAAAAATTACAAACAAGAGGCTCAAGTTTATATTGACGTAGTTAGAAATAATAGTTTATTTTTGCATGCAAACAGGATTGGGGGCTAAGCAGGGTCCACGTCGATTTCCAACAGTCTTCTCCGGGTGTTCGTTCATATCTTGAAAGTGATATTCCTTGTAGTGTTTCTTTATTTGATCGATTAATTCCTTTGTGTGTTCCCAACCTCTCGTTTCTACTATTACCTTCAGCTGTAGTACAAATATAATAAGATAAATAATGTTATTAGATATGACATTTGAAGCAAGTTAAAATCCTAATTTATATAACAAATATTTAGTTTTAATTAGAATTTATCATATAACATATAACAGCTGACTTTACTACCTCCACACTGAAAACATCGCCTTTGACCCAAGCTCTCTCAGGTACCAGGTCTCGTAATGTGACTCCAATTCCGGCAAGCAAGGCGCACATGTCAGCCATACCACCAGGCCTATCGTTCACAGTCACTTTGAACTTCACTAATCGGCCTTCTGCCGCCATCCCACGTTCGAGTGCACGAGCAAGGATCGTAGTGTCGATGTTTCCTCCAGAGATTACGCAAACTACTCTGAAATTTACGGGTACCTATGTAAGCAGCACATAGCAAATAGCTAAAATTAGGTAAAAATAAGAATTTTTAATTTTTTTATTTATTTAAATAACTTTAATGCACGTTATATATACATAAGTAAAGAGTATATAAGGCGGACTTAACACCTAATGGCAATCAATTTATCATCCTACCTCGCAAATAAAAGCAGCGCATTTTATCAAACAAGCCACTTATTTCTAACGTTTTACAAATCGTCTATTAGGCAGATAAATTTATGGCAAGAATATAAGATAAAGAGAAAATAAGCAATTTTATAGGTACTACTCGAAATGTAAATTGGTTACCCCTGCACGACGTTACCCCATTCTACCATGTGTGCGTGAAAGACTTAACAGTACGTACATATTGTGATACTAACTTTTTCCCTTAAGATTAGGAAAAAGACCAGCCATAACAGCGGCAATTGTGACTGACCCTGCACCTTCTACTACGAACCTCTCTTCTTCAACGAGATGCATTATAGCTCTAGCCACCCAATCCTCTTTTACTACAATCTAGAAATAAAAATCGATAAGGCCTCAATTTTAACAATATTGGGATATACGTCAGCATAACAATCGGACATCGGTTACGCAATTCAAGAACTTCTTGATTAAATTTTCATTCTATTAAACTATTCATTCTTCCTTTAGTCGTTTTCATTTGCTGAATTATTATTGTTATATTAAATCTGTATTTACCATTTTGTCTACAAGCCCTTTGATATTATAAAAAGTATTGACCCCAACCATGGGCACCGCTATTCCATCAGCTATAGTCGATGGCATATCCATTTTGATTCGTTCATTTTTTCGTAATGATTCCACCATACTGCAAGTTTTATCTGTCTCTACACCCTGAAAATAGGGTCAAAATACGTTACTAAAATAAGTTACTGTGTCAGAAATTAGATGTATGGTATACAAAGATTCATTCAGCTGCGAGTCTGTCTTTGTCGGTTCAACAAAGATAACCAGGCATTCTAGCAAAATACATGTTTATGCCATATCACTGAATGACGTCGAAGTTTCAATAAAGATTTACTAATGTATAGAATATCAGATACTATTTATATGTATTATAGATATATTACGGTAAAATACGTAATATATCTAGTATATATAGGCGGTAATTACTTTACAGTGAAAAATATCACGTGGAGACTGAGATGATGAAGATGTGTATCTTGTTCAGATTTTTCTATGCGCAATATTAGATATATAAGGGTTGTACATGCAGGCCTCGAATTCAATTATTAGTAGATCACATTATTCGGAACCATGACAATAAAGCTTCAATCACACACGCATCGCGTCACTTTCTGCAATTCTTGCATTTTATTTTACGTTTTCAGATTGCGGTACTTACGTAAATTTCGGTGTCAGGTTTTAAATGCTTGGCGGAAATAGCGATGCCGCATAACAAGCTTCCTCCACCGCAGGGTACCACTATTGCATCAACAGCTGGCACTTGCTCTATTATTTCTATTCCAATAGACCCATGCCCTTCGATTACATTTGGATGATCATAACTATAGATTAAATAAAAAATACAGTACTAAATACAATTATTTGCAACTAATAATACATAAATATCTAATGTCTAAGGATTCAATTAAATCTTCTACAACGGTTTTAAGAAAACTGACGCAGTTTATCAATTATTATACAGAATACATACAAGGACACAAACTAATAATAGAGTAGGTACTCTACACTGAAATACAGTTCGATCCATAGAAATTGAACTAAATTTGGAGGAAGGACAAAGAAACAAAGTAAGGAAGAAATAAATACAATGCCCCTTTATTAGTAATATTTGCATGATATCAACGCATATGGTACACGCGATAACGGTATTTTGTTTATATTTCTATAAACACCGTTTATCTCCAGACACAAATCCATATAGCACTGTAGCACAACTATGTATATTAGAACTCCTTTTCATATAAGGAAAGACGCTTATGTCAACAGTATAAAAAAAGGAAATAAATCTTGAAATGTTACGCCAAATTGCTTAGTTTCAAGATCTCTGCTCTGCGATGTAAACATTAAGTAGGGTAGTTATAGTATGTAAGTACCCGTTAATATATGTCATCCTTTTCTCTTTCTTGATAGACATAGCGTGCAATTTTGATTCCCATATATTGATGCCATATAGTATGAGTTTTGCTCCCATCTGTTCGCACTTAGTAACTTTATTGAGGGGTGCATATACTGGCGCGACGATGACGCAAGGTATTCCAAGTTGCGAAGCGTGGTAGCTCATAGCTATCCCGTGGTTGCCGGTCGTAGCAGTTATTACGCCAAATTTTTTTTGCTCATCAGATAATAGTAAAAGTGTGTTGCGAACTCCGCGCTCTTTGAAGCTGCCAAAAATGTTAATAAAAAAATAATATATTCTACTAAGTGTAAATTTCTTAGTCAACGATAATGTTTAGAAAATAAAATGGCCTAAAGGTAAAAAATCTAAAAAAGCTAAAAAAATTGTATGTACATTTATTGTACTTTAATTTTACCTTCCTGTGTACTGCATGAATTCTTGTTTCAAATATAAATCCATACCCAATCGTTCTGCCATGTGGGCTTTCTAAAATAGAAAATATTCATTGTAAGCATGTTCAATCTGTGTATTCTATCTATAATAGTTGAAAAAAAAATATGCTTCGCATAATGATCACATATCATATTTTTTTTATTATAATAGATATTTAAATAAATTAAATGTTACTTTTTTATTAAGCTATTGTTACTTTATTAAGTAATTGGTGTATTAATTTATATTTATTATTCGTAACTTGACTAAACTTGCTAACTTTCCACCGAAGCAGACATTCTACAACGTAGTCTGCGTAGATACCTTGCCTCACCTATTTCAACCTCCTTGTAGTTTGCATACCAAGATGTGTTTTAGTTCTAGTTTGAGAGAAGGCAGTAAAATTGTAGGATAACATCTTAGTCTTCCGATAATGATTGAGTGGTGTCACATGATGATCTGATGTTGGCTTGCTTTTATTTATTCATAACCACTTACCATCAACAATGGGCCGTCACCTTGTTTGCCATTTTAATTAGGTGTAAAAAACTCTTTAGGAGTGGAATAGGTAGTACACTGCACTATTGTCAGTTGTATTCTTACCGTGCAGGGTGTTCGAATGACGGCGCCCGCAATGCGTCTCGATGCTGCCAATATATCGTCATATTTTATTTTCCTTGGATTATAAGGGTCGCAATATTCATCAAATTCTATGTCCTTTAGAAACATACACAAACGTTGACAACATGTAAATAGAATGACGTATTTATAGACTCACAGTACCTACTAAGGTGGGAGGGAGTATTAATAAATATCATAAATTAAAATTATATACATAAAAAATAGATAGCAGATCGATTCTCTGACCTACTGAATATGTATATAAAATGTGATAAACATCGGTCAAGCCGTTTCAAAGTAGTATGGTAATATAACTAACATTGTGATACGAGATTTTTATACGTAAGATTATCATGGCAATCTATTATTATATACTCGTATTTATATTTACGAGATATCTTTGATTTAATATATGAAAAGGAAACCTTATGCAGTTATGCATGTGAGAGTCATATTACTAAAATTGGACCAAATATTTATTATATTACCTCATTCATTATGGCTTACTTAGACGGTTGACTAATAATTTTTCATATTGCAATAAATAAAGTTTATATGAATTTTGCACTCATAAAGCAATCATGTCGAGATATATGTGACTGTGATGTTCGAAAGTTAAGTCTGTCAGTTCTTTATACTTCCAAATTTTTAGTTACAGCAAAGAGGTATGTACCTAGGTATATTCTGTAGGTACTTATTATTTTGCATTTATATCCAGTACATATTATTGCAAATGCCGTCCATATATGTATATATACGCATATAGTGGTACTATATGTTAAGGTTGGATAGCGCTAGTATAAAGTCTATGACTAGAGTGGTTACTAGAGCTACACTCCTTGTTTATTGTCACTCTCAAAAAAAAATTGAAAAAGTGTATGTCATATACGTATTCCATAAATTGTAAATAATAGTGTCCAAAGTGATCGTGTCGTGTTGTGTACCTACTCGCCTGATCCCTTCCAGTGTGTAATACCCGTATCTGCTTCCGCCTCCACCGCTTACGATATTTGGATATTTGGTAAGCCACTCCAGTTATATTACTATATGTGTATATATACATATATGGACAGTCTCGGTAGACTAGTTGTTTACTATACCACTCTAATTCAGATGGTTGCGGGTTCTTTTCCTCGTATAATATTAATTTTTATTAATGAGTTATATTATTTGGGTATTTATCTTTATATCATTTGTCTAGTACCCATAACACAAATTCAAATTCAAAATATCTTTATTCATGTAGGTCTATTACAGGCTCTTATGATATGTCAAATCTACCGTATGAAACTGGTATGGTTTCAAAACATACTTGACATTGTATTGTTTGCTGAT
The DNA here is from genome assembly GCF_030625045.1 of Achroia grisella. Lineage (NCBI taxonomy): Eukaryota > Metazoa > Arthropoda > Insecta > Lepidoptera > Pyralidae > Achroia > Achroia grisella. Next base: position 3,042,850 of record NW_026712925.1, read on the forward strand.
GACACATCACTCTGTTTAGTTTTGGACTAGATGGCGCTGTGTGATGAGACGTAATTATTATTATTAGATACATACTATGATTACTACTGGATGACAAACAACAAGATTTCGTCAGAAATGATTTTCATTTTTAATTCTTATAACATCATAACTATGAAGGAATGCATTCACTAATTTTATTTATTGATTTTTAATTGCATAGAGGTCAGATAAGACATTTTTGTATAAAGAGTAATTAAGAATATTATAACAATATTAAGAAAAAAATAAAAAAATACCTTGTATAAAACTTATATATAAACAGGAAATATGTGCAACTCAAAATAAAAATGCAATACTTATTATTATTTATATAATTTTCAAAATTGTTAACTTTAACTTACACACATTACTTACACGTATATCTTAAATATACATTATTTAATTATTATTACGCGATTGAGAAGAAATTATTTTAAACCTAATTCCTGTGAGTAAGCACCAACGTGTCGTGCTATGTATGTTTTATTTTACAAAAAAGTGTATATAAGTACTTATATTAGTTGTCCAGTACACATAACACAAGCTCTGCTTAGCTTGGGACTAGGTATATGGCGTTGTGTGAATTGTCCAATGAAATCATTATTCATATAGTTTAGGTATAATTAACGGGTTATAATTATTATACAATATTATAGGTATATACTATGCCACATCGCTTTCAGTAACATTTGAAATCCTTCGTAACCTTTCGTCGTAGTCTCCTGCAAAGTACCATTCCTTATATAAATTTGAGATTAATGCTCGCAGTTCCTTTTTGTGTTCTGGTCCTCGGGTCTCGCACACTACTTTTACCTGAAATTTTGATAAAATGTAATAATTAATTCATGATCTATTTGCACTAATATCTGTGTATGATTTAATTTATTATTATTAATATAAACGGCTATGTTTTATTACTCCTGTATGTATATTAATAGGTATTACATACATATTCTTAATTTAAATAATATACCTAATAGTTTAAATTAGACTAAATTTTATATTAAAACAATTCTATTAATGTATGGAGGAATTTTATGGAGGGAGTAAATATAAATAAATTACTTATTGGCAGCTGTTTAGTATGGGTAACCCTACAAAAGTCTGGAGTACCCACAGGAATAAAATTAGTGCTAGGTAGGCGGTAGTTTCTATTCACACGTTTCGACTTAAAAATGTAAAATTACAACGACTATTTAAAAGAGAAACACGCAAGTTCCTTTCTGATTCTTCTTGTGTTGAGACAGCTTATCGAATGAGCGGTAGATTAAAAAAGTGATGTGATGACTATTCAATAGTGCATAAATTGAGTTTATATCAATAAAGGATTTTCTATTATATTCTATTCTAAAAAAGAATACTAATTCGGTAATTTCATAGTAACTAGACACACACCTGAACACTAAAAATATCGCCGTAAACCCATGCACGTTCTTGCATAATGTCTTTTATGGAGACTCCTATAGAGGCGATCATCTTGCACAGCTCTGCGATACCGCCCGGTCGGTCACTGACTGTTACTTTGAATTTCACTAATCTCTGTTCAGCTGCAAGGCCGCGTTCCAGACACCGTCCTAAGATCGTGGTATCGATATTACCACCGGATAGAATGCACACTACTCTGAAATGTTAGTGCTACCTGTTTATGCACTACACACAAGCTATAAAATAATAATAATTTTTTTACGACTGTTATCAGAGATATCAACTGCCAAAATTATTAAATAGGCTTGTCTTTTTAATTTAGTATTAGTAATCAAACAAGTGGAAAATGAGTAATATAGTAGCTTATGAAAGTAATATAGTATAGCTTATGAAACTAAATAAAGTAGCTATTGAAATTTAACACAATGAATGACTGAACTGAACTACTTGATAGGATTTAAATTCTTTCATCTATAATACATAGGCTATGGACCATGTAGGTCTCTACTTAATATAGTTATATTCTCACATAATTTAGTTAGTATTGTAAAAAATAAATTCAAATGAAAGGAAATCATTTAAAATTAATAATTTTCAAAGTACTTTGGCAAATTCATTATTATTAGTCGTTTTTTAACTGTTAACTCACTTTTTGTTAGCGAGCTCTGGCACAAGACCTGCCATTATAGCCGCTACACCTACAGCACCACCGCCTTCCACCACATACTTCTCTTGCTCTACCAGCCGTAATATAGCTCGAGCAAGCCAATCTTCATTTACTGTTATCTACAAAATGATATATTATGAGTACTAATAAATGTACATATATAACATACTCTTTGTCTTATACATTAAAATCTATGTTAGTAATTATTATAGCAATTGTTATGTATATTATATATGTAAGGTAAAATTGGTGATGACGATCAAAAAGTGCTAGTATACAAGTCTATTTAAATAAATAATATTTGAATTTAAATTCGCGACCGCTGAAAGTTGGGCCACGGCTGCTACATCACAGTGATAGTGAAAAGTTCTACAAATTGTTTATAAAAATAACTTGCATTATCTTTAATCCGGTTCGTAGTCTTAGGAAATAGATAATGTATGATAATTTGTATTGTCCAAAGTCGAATTAAATGTCAAAATGTCATGACATAAATAATTTTGATATTTATGTGCATACAACTCTATGACATTTCGTTCTACTTGGTTCTACCACCAGTCAACATCGACTTCCGGCAACATCATTGAAATTATTATTCAATGATAATTTCAATGATGTTGTTAAGAGTAAAACCAATATTTGTAAGCAAAGCTGTAGGTACCTATAAATTACATCTCCTTTAAAAATACACGTTCTATCCAACGGCCAAAAAGTTGGCTCTCAAAATAATCACAAAATTTCTGTCCTATGAATCAGCACCAAACTTTACACAGGGCAAGCACAATAGATAGGGTAGGTAAAAAATTATAATATATAAAAATTTATAAAATATTGGTGTTCATAAACAGCTAAAATGTCCTACATGAATACCGAAATGATTTTTAAATTTGAGATCAACGTATTACGTATCTATGGTTACCTGATTATAGTCCTCATAGAGAATGGCTATATAATTTATTGGAAATCCTATATAGAAATAAATTTACGTAAAGAAATTTAACCATTTCTATTTTCTGGCACCTTTATAACATCCTAGCTCGACTAGGGGTAATTATAGTTGTTTATTATGTTATCTAATTAGGAGGTAATTAAGACATCACACAAAACGATTATAATAATTAAAACAATCAACAAAAGTAAGGTAGCCAATAGTGATAAAACGGAGCAGATTGTATGTAGGTATAATAGTGATAGTCACTCATTAACCACCTACTGTTTGATATTATTGTTGATTAGTTTTCACATTTGACCCCAGGATACAAAATACAATATATAAATATTACTATACTCATCGCGGTTTGTAGATATACACTAAGTACATCTGTATGTAAAATTCTCCTGTCACAATGTTAGTTAACATACTCCTCCGAAACGGCTTGACTGATGTTTATGAAATTTTAAATGCCCCTAAGTGATGAGGTTTATCTATCCCGAACAGTTATTTTTTTATTTTTGGACCTTTTTTTTACTGTTGCATTAAAAATACACACAACCCTAAATTTTCACCATTTTAGTACCTACCAACCCCTACTTTTAAATACCGATTTTAATTTGTATGGCAAAACAACGTTTGCCGGGACAGCTAGTATTAAAATGAAGTATTCATTGCACTTCAACGGATAAGTTTAAAAGTGCTATATGCCCTCATATACAATATAAGTACGAACATAGTACATCGTGTTACACAGTGCATCTACTGCGTTTCTCTGCCATGCATGCTCATGTGGTTGATGTAGTGTAATCAAACATCCGATATAATTCGGGAGTTATATTGATGAAATTAAATATACCACATCCCGGATCACGCAGTAATGGTTATAACCCATACAATTATACTATTTATTATAATATATAACTGTGAAATAAGTATACATCGGTTATTTCTTTAAATTTAACTTTTTTATGGAACGTGACGAAATAAGAATATTATAGAATAGTTATATTATGCGAAATTAACAAATAAAGAATACGTCGTATTCGTGTTATGATATTTGTTGTTATAATAAAAATATATTACCAGTTTGTCCATGATTGTTTTGGCAGTGAGGAATGCGTTATACCCCATAGTAGGGACAGCGAGTCCATCTGCAAGGGTCGATTTGATTTCGACACTTACGGGTCCTTCATTCTTGATAGCCACCTTCATACTAGGACATTTCTCCGTCTCCACACCCTTAGAAAGATTATATTAATATTTACATTAAAACAGACTTTTCATTTAAAAATTTAAAAATTTACAACCATTTCCGTCATATCTGAAAATTCTTAAATTGTTTGGTATGAAATATGGGTATATAGTAAGAAAACATATTATGATTTATTATATGAAAACTATAAATTATTTTCCAAAACTTATCTTCTATTTTCAGCATAACACCCTGTAGTTACGGAATGGACTCCTATATTATAACTTAAGCCTGTCTTGTATAATTAAATATAAATTTGGGTATAGTTCATGAGAGTAACTAATGTTATTGTCGTACCGATAACCCAACAAGTAGATATCAATTGAGATATCATTTAAAGTTTTTAGATAAATTATTACTACATTATTATTATTGTAAATTATTGTTTAAAATATTACATAATAATATACAATTTTACGAATCCAAATAAATTTATATCACTCGATTTGTTGTACATATATAAAGATTTTCCTTATTTTTGTCCTATTTTTATTACATTAGTAGGATATTGTTTATAACGGGTAAGTCGATATTTATTAAACTACTAGCTGAGCCCGTGATTTCACCCGCGTTAAATTTCACTAATAAATATAGCCTATGTGTTATTCTAATGCATAAGCTATATTACTGTAAAGTTTCATCAAAATCCGTTCAGAGTTTTTGAGAAAGAGGTTCAAACATCCATTCTCACAAACTTTCGTGTTTATTATATTATTATTAAGATTAACAGCTACTTACATATATAAGAACATTTGGATTAAGGTGTTTTATAGCAGTGGCAACCCCGGCTAACAGTCCCCCGCCACCCACCGGTACCAGAACAGCGTCAACATCAGGCACTTGTTCCAAAATCTCGAGCCCGACTGTTCCTTGTCCAGACATAATGTGTGGGTGATCATAACTACGAAACACATATTCGTTTTGTGATAAATTAATCGTATTACCGGGGGAGTAGGGAGGAAGAGATTATTAGTATCGGGGACTAATCGCCAGCCAGCTTATTTTTTTTTTTTATTTATTTAGGACTAACAAACAGTAATACAATATTAAATATACATACAATATGTGATGAGATGAAAGATAAATGTATCACCAACGACGTTAATCACAGTTTACTTAAGACAATAATTATATAATCACGCAAATTTGTTTTGTTGTTTGTTGTGGTGAATTTTATACAAAGTTACAAATATCGACTCAAAATGCAACTTATTTATTAATATAAAGAAAGCGTAAAATGAAATAAAATAAAATAATAATAATAAATTAAAAAAAGGAATTACTAAGAATAAAAATTAACATCTATTAAGTTAAGTGGGTATGTGACAAATTCTGGCCAACCATCTTTTTGAATAATGATGGTCTAGTAGCAAATATATCTATATTAGAGAACTTATCATTATATGCTTTAACAATTCTATTAATTGGTGACCGAGTACCAGAGTCTGGCAATATACATATCTTATAAATATATGTATACCTATTGCCAGCGTATGTATAAATAGCTCAGACAAGTGTTACCAATCCATACGTACTCGTATTTAATAATAACGTCAAGTAAGGAACAATTTATATACTGGTTTTATACTGGTTTTAACTTTAATATAGTATATAGTAATTACTTTAATATATATATATATACCTACTTATATAATAAAGTATGTATTGTATTTAACTTACCCATTAATATATGTAAGCTGTCTCTCTTTAGCGAGCATCATGGCATGATATTTAGCTTCCTTCATGTCGTTTCCATGTATTATAACATTAGCACCATAAGACTGGCATTTCTGTATTTTCATGATAGGCGCTACATTTGGCATAACCACGGTCACTGGGATTTGCAATAAATTGGCATGGTAGCTCATAGCTTGGGAGTGGTTTCCTAATGAAGCAGAGATAACACCACATTTTTTTGCTTCTGGCGAAAGTAGCAGTAAAGCGTTTCTCGCACCTCGCTCTTTGAAGCTGCCAAAGATATTGTAGAAACAATATAAATAATATGTCGTTTTTTTACAAATATTAATTTTAATACACTAAGACACAGATTATAAACATGTAAAAGTTTTTTTTTATCATAAATAACGGCAGCTTACCTTCCTGTGTGTTGCAGGAAGTCATTCTTTAGGTAAATGTCCATACCATATATTGCAGACATATGTGATTTCTGTAAAAATAATAATATTATAGTCTCAATTCTTAGTTGCAAACTTTCAATATTTCTATGCTATGATTTTTTTATGAAATTATCTAGGACAGATGTATTTTGGCGTATAAATTCTACACAAAATATTGGGCCAACAATTTATTATGATACATCTTGAAAAATGTTAACACTTTTAAGCTAGAGGTAAGACTCTTAGGGCTCAGTTGTAGTTTCAATAAAGTTACGTATTTAAAAAAATAAAATGTTTGGTCTATATATTCTTGACAACTATTGAGATTTATGGCGTTTGTAGAGGAAAAAAATACAAATAAATAAATATCAGTCTTACCACACAAGGCGTTTTTCTAATTCCGCTTTGAATCCTGAAGGCTGCGGCGGAGACATCCTCGAAAGATATCCGTTGCGGATTTTCTTTGTCACACATAGGATCAAACTCGATAGTCTGGAATACCATGTTTGTTATACAGACGATGGCATAATAAAATATAGGTGCTACGGTCACGTCGATTACTCGACACTCCCAATATTGTAATAGTGTTCAATGTTTAAGTTATCTTTTAATATGTTAATTAAAAGGTCGAAGTCTCGAAGATGAAATTGTTGTAACAAGATAAGCTTAAATTGGCCTCAGATTACTATATAATATTACGATTCTAATAGAAGATTTTTTGGAACTGAATAATATTTTTTTGATAAGATTGGGATGTTTTTTTAATATAAAGAAATAAAAATGAATCTGTTGGAAAAATAATAAAGTACAACTATGTTCTTAAACACCGTGGCGCTAAGAAACACATAGAAACATTTTTTTTCTATCTGTTTTAATGCTGTTGGTCGTATATAGCTTTACCGGCGAAAATGGAGTTCTACTGAACTCTTTGAGTGCTTTCTGTACTCAGAAAGCACTCAAAGAACAGCACAGAAAGGGATCAACTGGAGGGACTCATAAAACCTAGTAATTGATAGATTTGACCTTTCACAGTGTTCAGAATAACTCTGTTCCCGATGATTTTTTTTTAAATATAGGTAGATACATACTTTGTAAATTCATATTTCTGAAATTTGCAGTAGGTATCCATAACAACTTTATTTTAGTACCTATATTGTATTTTTAAACACAAGTTCGCCCGCGTCTTTTGATCAAAAAGTTAGATAAGTATCGAATTAACACAGTTTACTTTTATGTTACTACTTATCAGTTGTCTAGTATCCGTAACACAAGCTCAGTTTACCTTGGAACTAGATGACAATCTGTAAATTGTCCTGAGATGTTATTATATTATATTACTACTAGCTATATGTACCTACATGTGTAGGGGAAGAAGGGTCGAATGGCGTTCACTTAAGGAAAACATGGTGTATTTTATATATTATATATTGCAAATAAATAATTAAGAAAAGTAATAAAGTCTTTAATTATCGAGTAACCAACAATTTAACATCAAAAGCGTATAACTTTATTCTAGTAGTAGGAAGACATTATTAAAAAAAACTAGTTTGAGCGGCATTGCCCCTGACTATGGGTAATGCCGCTCAGGGTACGGGGTGATGTCTAATAACCAGTAAAATATATTAATTAATGAAATATTCATAAGATCAATCTTAAATAATAAAAGTAAAATCTACAATACCCAATTATCCCCATTTCTACGTAAAATTACCCTTTTTCAATTGAATAAATAAAGTACAGGCTTAGATGTCAAATCAACTTCAATTATTGTAATATAATATAAAATAATAATAATTATTAGAGGGAAGACAAATTAGAAATAAAAATATTTTATCCTTGGATACATAAATAACATATGTATTAGGGTTCATGAATTCTCGAGCTTTTATCTCGGGTCTCGAGAATTCTCGAGGTTAATTTCTCGGGTCTTCTCGGGTTGTCGAGTAATTTACATTTGTACGTTTTCTCATATTATTTGGTTCCAATAACGTCAAAAAACTCAGTGGTTTCATTTGAGACGAAAACCAGCATTTTTTGTTAAATATTAAATATAAAATTAATTATAAAACAGGTATATTTAAAAACATTATACATATTATGAATAAGAACATATGAAATTACCGTTTTGTCGTATATTTTTTAAAATCTCCTCTTTGGTTAGAAATTTCAATTTCAAATTTACCGTAGAACATATGCTAGTTTTTTCTTTGGGTCACTCAGCTTACAAAATGGAGAACTTAAAATATCGTCATTTACAAGTTACGAGTTCCGTCACTGTCATCATGGTGGTGGTGTCGCAAAAGAAAACACAATGCATTTTTTTTTTTTTTTTTTCGACCTGCAAAACAAACTAGGTAATTTGAATCATTAGTTTTGACCGATTGTTGAGGTGACAAAACTGTTTAATCGGTCTTTTCATGAATTGAGTAACAATTCGGGTTTCGATCGGCAAACGCGCGTAGACTGCTGCGTTACATTGACGATTTTAAATCGAATCATTCTGTGATGAGATCTTGTATGATAATGGAAATCATCACAACTGAATGGCAAACCAACCAAAACCTGCCCCAAAAAATGACCCAAAAAGTTACTTGCGACGTTTAGTGGAATAGTTCCGGTGTTGGCTTTCTTAAATCTATGACTGGCAGATGTGTGTTGTCAGCAATTGAGAAGTCATAATGGAAAAGCTAGCTGCTAAACAACCGAGGCTGGTCAATCGCCGTAGGTCGTTTAGACCACACACTGCACAACTGACATTAATTAGAAGAGATTCAATTGTAATGTTAAAACAATTACCTTGCTCCAACAGATTACCATTTTTTTCGAAATTTGGAAACTGATTGGGAAAAAATTCATCCGATGGGGCAGTCCAAAGTCCAAAATTTTATTGATATGTCCAAATGTTTTCAAATGTTTTTTTCAGTAAAAAAATATACCTTGAGATGGCAAAAGTTAAAGCAATGGTACATAGTTTGATTAAAAAAATATGTTATATTTTGAAAAAATAAATACTTCCGGTAATACCTAATATTATTCAGACTTATATTTATAATGACAGCACCATTTTTGGCTGGTTATTTAGAAAAAATCTACACTAAACTTGTAAACAAAAATAGTTTCTGTAAAACAAAAAAAATACCTGAATACTGTAGTAATGAATCTAATAATCTTAATATCTTGTATTATTACGCCGCCACGCAATACAACAAACGGCAATTTAATTTCTATATAGGTACTTGATTTCTCGAGTTCTCGACTTTTCTCGAGCTTGATTTTCCGGGAACAAAACCCAACGATTTGTGTGTATCTGCGAATCCCACCCTTAGCATGGCAGTCCGCAGATGGTACAGCAATACCAGAATTCATATTTTTCCAAATTTCTGTTAAATAATACATTTGTTATAATTTCTATCGTTCACATTCATTTTGTCGTCACTGTCATCATCGCAGAGTTTTTTTTCTTTTTTTTGGACAAACTTATTTTAATCATAGTTTTGACCGATTGGAGGTCTTTTTCGGTCTTTTCGGTCTAACAACTTTAGCGGAGATCCTTTGACGTTTTCTTAGCATATCTACAACAATAAAAAATATAAGTCACAAAGGGATAATGGCGCTCAGGTGAGCGGTATAACCCCCAACCGGTCGTTTTGTAATTAATTAGAAATTAAAACATTATTGCGTTTTTTTAAAAATTGATTGCATTACCATAAAAAGAATAGTTTTATTAGAAAAATATACTTAATAATTAAAGAAGCATTAAATTTTTAGACTTACCGCCATAAAACACTTATGCAAAAATTTGATCAGTATGGCCGCAAACGAAAATCCGCATTTCACGATCACATGACGCGAGCTGACTGTGTGTTTGCATTGCTGGCTTTTAGAGGCTACCTATCCTCGTGCTTGGCGGCACATGGCACATGGCGGCGTGTTGCTACATTCCATTTTGATAGAGTTACAGAAGTGAGCGCCATATAAATACATGTATTACGCGGCGTATAATGTGTTTACACGTTGGCGTTACTACTACCACTACTACTATGTACTAATAATTAACGTTTTGGAAAATATTCTATCACCTATATTCTTCAGGGATAATGGTAAAACAATTATTCAAATGGGTTCAAAATTTACCTCATTATTATATCTGTCTACGGATGTTGATTCCGATCCGTCAATGATGATTCATCTGCGATTTGGTTTACCAAATTTTTGGATTTTGCTGTTCGTCTCATAGTACTTACCTATACTTTGTTCATATATTTAGCAAGCTTTTTTATATATTTTACGAATATGTGTGTATGTACACCTACGCCTATATATAGGTATTAGGTACATATATGTAAATAAAGGGACACTTACTGAAGGTTCTACTGTATATGACTCCATTGAAACACAATTACCAAGATGTTTTTGATTCACAAATTATATCAAAAGTGTATCTAAATCGATTTAATACCCAAGCGCTTTATATTTTCTTAATTAAAATCGATACACGCGTACAGTGAAGTCTATAGATAAGTAGTTACTTACTTAATGTATATAGGGAATTATTACATTAAAGATAAATTAATGATGTCATAAACATATCGCATCTATCGGGTCGCAAACACAGTTGGAAGTGGAATACGCAAGGGTCAATTGATGGAGTCGCTATCAGGCGAAAGTCAGCAGGACAGACGGATATTATTATTATATACGATAGTCGCATATAGTCTCTATGGCTTTGTAGTTGTATATTCATATTATTGCATTAAAATCTATAATTTTTTTGTATCTTCTTTTTACATATGTAATTATTTATTATTAAGTATAAATAAAATTGGAGTGTCTGTTTGTACCTAATATTGAAATAACAGTTTTTTACTATATGCATATGAATATAAATACGGTACATACACCAAAATATCATTATTTAGAATTTCTGTCTGTCTGTTTGTTCCGGCTAATCTCTGAAATGGCTGGACCGATTTTGACGGGACTTTTTTTGGCAGGTAGCTGATGTAATAAGGAGTAACTTAGGATACTTTTATTGTAGAAAAATAAAGTAAAATTCCACGCGGACGATGTCGCGGATACAGCTAGAAAAATATAAACGTTTCAATAATTCATATGAAATTAGGTATTATTAAAAAGAATTCCTTTAAACAGGATAACTGTATTAAGAAAATATCGTGTTCGTCTAAAACTGTAATTATAGCTGCTATAAGGATCCGAGAACAATGTGGCTCCAATAGTTTACTAATTGGCCGAGATCTAAAAAATTTTTTGAGTCAATCAATTAATTCAGTCTGAAGCTTTGTTGTTAGTAATGGCTGTTAATTGTAATAACAGATTCAGGACAGGTCCAGGTCAGAAAACCACCATGGTAAATATCTCGTAAATTCGCAGCTATGTACTACAAACTGAACTCATTTCATGCTCAGGATAAGCTTACCAGCTTTTATTCCTGCTTTGCCAGCATATACCGTTAGCGCACGTACATGCACCATTTCATAATCATTCATTAAGAGACATCAATAACAAATCGAATCAATGCGACAGTCAGCAATCGGTGGCCTGTTCACTATTGCTATCAAATATATCTGCGATATGAAACCGACCTCAATTTTTTTAATATTATAAAGGGGAAAGTTTGTGAGACCTATGGATAGATGGATGGATGGATGGATGTTTGTTATTTTTTCACGCTTCACGCAAAAATTACGAAACGGATTATGATGAAACTTTATAGTAATACAGCTTATATATGAAAATAACACATAGGTTATAAATTACGTAGGTGAAACGTTACAAACTCTAGTTACGAATATTTTTCAACTGTAACGTCTTAAAATTTATGGATTTATGACTTTTTATGAACTATTTGTGAGTCGCAGATGCGAACTAAGTTATACGCATCGTAACCTGAAAATTTGTGGATTTTAATCAGTTTTAAATGAATCAGTCAAATGGTTGGCCGATAAAGTCATTATAAACATTATTGAGGCTAGTAATCACTACGTCAATCTATAAAGTTGCTTCGTTTTACAGAAATTTGACATTGACAGTCACTCGACTTTTTTTCTTCTCAAAACTTAGCGGTATTGCCTGGTTTACCCTTAATTTAGGATTTTTTTTTAATTATAACATTTTATTTCGTGTATAATTTTATTATACTTACTGAATCTTTAGTTGTTCCAATTTTAAAAATTCTATGGGTAGATTTTATTTATATAAATAATATTAATGTGTGTACTGAAAATCAGCCTGTGGTATATATATATAGTTTTGAAGTCACATTCAGCGTTACATATACAAACAAAAGTATATTTATAAGAATATGTAATGGAATAAATCAGGTTTTGCCCCACATATACAAACAAAAGTTTTATAGATATGGGTAAATCAGGTGGAAATGACACATAAAACCTGGTAACATTGCAATCAACCAAGAACAAGCATACCAATGTATGATTGTTCTTGGTTCTTGATTCTTGTGCTTTCAAAAATTATGAGACTATTGTAATTATGAAACTTGTAAATTTTTACAAGTTTTAGTTTGTTGCTTTAGATTCTTCTTTTTATCCTTTATATTACCCACTTTACTGTTATACATGTATTGTCTAGTAATTGACTATTTAAAATAGTGTGTAATCCGTGTATTAAAATAACCACAAGCTACATAGTCAAACAATAATAAAATGCCGTATGCAAATCAACCAGCGGTGCATATCACCGAATTAACAGACGACAATGTGAAATTTGTCGTCGAAGATACGGAATTAAGCGTAGCAAATAGTATGCGCCGGGTGTTTATCGCTGAAACACCGACTATGGCTATTGATTGGGTGCAACTTGAAGCCAATTCTACCGTACTCAGTGATGAATTCTTAGCTCACCGCATAGGTCTTATTCCTCTCATATCCGACGATGTGGTCGATAAAATCCGTTACTCAAGAGATTGTATGTGTGCTGATTTTTGCTCGGATTGCAGTGTTGAATTTACATTGGATGTAAAGTGTACAGGTGACCAAACTAGACATGTTACAACTGCAGATCTAAAATCAAGCGACCCAAGAGTGGTACCAGTAACATCTAGGCACAGGGATGAGGACCAGGCTGATTATGGTGAAACTGATGAGATATTGATTATCAAACTCCGAAAAGGACAAGAGTTAAAACTCCGAGCTTATGCAAAGAAAGGATTTGGCAAGGAACATGCTAAATGGAACCCTACTGCTGGGGTTTGCTTTGAATATGACCCTGACAACTCTATGAGACACACCTTGTATCCTAAACCGGATGAATGGCCAAAAAGTGAACACACTGAACTTGATGAAGATCAGTTTGAAGCGGAATTCAATTGGGAAGCAAGACCGAATAAATTCTTTTATAATGTGGAATCATCAGGTGCCTTGAAGCCAGAAAATATAGTACTTATGGGTATTGTTGTATTGAAAAATAAGCTGCTTAATCTTCAAGTACAGTTAGCACAAGAAGCACATAATGATGCTTTAGCTATCAACTAATTTTCAGTTATGTAGTGTATTAAGAAATGAATAATGTGAACAATAAATATAATATTAAATAATTAAGGAGTAATAACATAGTATTATTTTCATTGTGTTAGCATAAAATAAAGTATTACCTTACAGTGCATGTAAGTTTCCATGATCTTATGAGTAAATATGTGGATATTACTACGGAAGTATGTATATTTCACTTCACTGTTTATTGCAAACTATGAAATATGTGCAACATGCAATAATTATTACCTTGAAAACTTGTGAATGTTGTTGGTAATTAATTGAGAATGTTAATGTTGCTTGCACTTGCACTCAGCAAGTGAAACAGGTGAACAAGTTAAGATTTGCCAATTTGTGTCAGTTAATATGATTATAATAATAATCATTATAATTATAACCAAAATCATTGTCAAATTACTAATTAACTTGACAATTTGTTAATAATAATGTCAATGAGCTGCCCCATTATGCTGCTGTCTTAGACAGGTTGAGTGTTTTTTATCACTGGCATTGTCAATTGGCAGAAATGATATGAAGGATGCTAATTTGCAGGCACTGAGCTAATGCAATGAAATTAAAGGCAAATATGTAGATTGGTAAAAATGTGTTGCAATAGTTTGTGTAGGCCCTGATAATTATCGGAATGCAATGCGATGTAAATGATTTTATTACCATTGGGGATGAATGGCTTGCGGCTCATCTTCTGGTAAGTGAATACCGCCGTCCATGAGCACCCGCAACACCAGGGGAATTATAAGTGCTTTGCCGACCTTTTGAGAAGAAATAAGCTCCTTTCTTGAAGATTTCAATATTCTATCGGTTCGGAAATAGTATTGATGGATTCCATAAAAACTTTTTTTGCAAAAAGTTTCTGGAAAAACGCACGGTCGAGGAACGTTAATCATCCAAATAATCCGGATGGTATTTTAGTTTCAGACAGGTAGTGTGATGCTGAAATATGTATAGGTAATTTTCCCAATCGTCCTACTATGTTGAATACGTACATATCCTACGTGTATACAGATTATTATGGTGTTATAATAGTTTAGGCATAAACGATCTCTTCATTGACCGGATATGGATTTAATGGAAAATGGCAACCGTCGCCTGTATGCCTGTACCACATGATATTTGTGATATACAATACAGCACGGATATCATATATCTTGCGACGCTCGTGGAACCGTCCTGCGTCGCCACTTCTTACTACTATATCTCATCCTATAAACCGGAACACAGATTTCAATACATGCTGCTGCACCGTAGAAATAGACGAGCTGACACACATGCAGATGACTTTATATAAAGTTTGACTGTAAAAAAATATCATGCTTACATTAGCATGATATTTTTTTACAGTCAGTCAATCATCATGGGGAAGGTGATTGTAAGTAATATCACAGATAACATAATATTGTAATATGGACTAATGATCCCATTGCTCAGGTTGACCTCGACGCGGTTCCCCTTGAAAACCATCGTGATAAACTCCTTGTGAATTTGCCACGATGAGTTAACTGACCTGACCTCATGATCATCTTATCATCCTCCAATGGTGTCCAGTCAGCGTAACCCGTTAGCTCAGGAGGGACTATTACATTATCATCCATTAAAAAAATAAGCAACATACTTATTTAGTTTTTAACTAATACACATACAGGTTCCTTTCATTAGTATAAATCCTTATTTTATTATTTGTCAAAGAATATAACTATTTTGCAAAATCGAAAGTATGCCTCTTCCATATAATATGTATCGTACTGACATTTAATTTACAACATTTTTAACAGTAACAGGGAAGTTATTTGTGACCATTTTTACGATTGAAATAATACGAAATGGTATGTTAATATGTTTCGAAATGTTTTTATTATTTATTATATATCGTATACGTTTTTGTAACATTTTAAATTGCAGCTCCGCTATTACTGGTCGTCCAATGGCAATATGGCTTTTGCTGCTGCATATCAATTGAGATCAGAACTGTATATTCCTTAATAAAAAAAAATACATACTCCAGTTTATCATGATCATTAAGAATAATATAGTTCTGATCTCGTTATGTATAATATAGGTCCGATGACCCACTCGTGATGGCAGTCTTGGTACGGTAGGTTTGGTGATCATAACTCAGCTACCGGAAGCACATGCCGTGATCGTCCCAGTTGCCACCGGTGCCCTACTTGCTGCTGTGCTTGTAGCTTGCAAGAAACTCAAGTGCTCTTGTTTAATTTATGAAATTAAACTTTTTGTTTTTTTATGGATATTTAACACATAGGTCTTAACTACTATTGCGAGGCAACTTGCTTTATATGGCAGTAAAATTACCGACAAGGTAGAGAGAGACTCGTTTATCTGGAAAAGCAACTCACGAGGCATAACTCGCAATATGAAATATCTTATAATAATGCTATGTAATTTTATCTCTCACAGCGCCATCTAGTCCCAAGCTCTACTTAGTTTGTGTTATGGGTGCTAGACAACTGATATAAATACTTACATACATTGTCGGATTTAACGGTAACTTTTAACTGTAAAAACCGAGCGTTCACACTGAATAAATTTCAGATATAAATTAAATTGGTAGTAAGAATGCAAATTTGTAGGGAGCAGAATGTGTAAAAGTACCGAAAATGATGAAAGCTTTGCTAGCGAGACGTCCGGTGGTTGTGCCAATAGTACCGAATCTTGCTGATGGGCTCAATTCGACAACAGTTGGTAACAACGTTTTCGCAACAGTTAAAGGACGGCTTGATAGAATGGTAGGTATCACTTTATCTATTAACTTACGTTATATAAAATATATCGAGGTAGACTGTACAAAGTTGGCTGCTTGGGTGTTTCTGCAGTGCAGCTTGCTTCGTAAGTTGTTAGGTTAAAGGATGAGAGATAGGGTACGGAGAAATAGACCAGCATAAAGCTACCATGGACGTCACATGACGTGCTGTTTATATATAGGAATGCCACTACTTACACCACTACACTAGAAATAAGATACAGTTAATGTAGGTACCAAGAAGCTAAGAAAATATTAAGTTCATCACACAATTGTTATAACAAAAATTGTGTGTTGTTAATTTTAGTTTGATCAATGTTGTATATTGAAAGTAATGTCAATATAAGACATTCATCAAACTAAAACTAAAAGGAACTAAGAACATAAAATGAATATGTATTATATAAACTAGCTATTACAGAATTAGACTACTTTAAGATATTTTTAATTGTTTGTAGATGCAGCTTGTATTTCAGTGTGGTTTGCGTAATAAGTGGTGGAAATATTGATTCGGGTCGGCTGTCTCGTATAATTCAACGTGGCCAAGGCGCTAGTGGCCGTCTGTTTATATTTGCAGTCGCTGTTTCCGATCAAAATTCGGGCCTTGAGGGGCTCGGAAAAATTATTGCCGAAGAGAACGCCGTACTAAAGAGCTTGGTAACAGAGCCGATGTGGGTGCACAGTGATGTTGGAACAACTTGGGTCTGTATTTTTTAATTGTAGTATTCCCTAGGGTAAAAGATACTAATATTATACAAATAAATTCGGTTAAAGAATATATTATTCCAGTAACATAGACTCTATAATTATTTGGGTTCTAACCAATTAATTATTTCGTTTCAAACCACTGTAGATTATACTGATACTCAGTGAAATGTGGTCTTGTTGAAGCCTATGAATACATCAAGACTTCTGCTTTTCTGGGAAAAGCTTGCTTTACTCTAGTAGTCTAGGTACTACATGTACAATGGCCCAAACAAAAGGATAAATTAGAATGTGGGCATTTCAAGTGATGCATTCACTGTCAACAGTTGAAAATGCCTTCTGGGATTATAATCATGAATATTCTGTAATTATCTGTTGCTCAATTATTTTATAGGTGAATGTGGTTGTTGAAATTGGGAGTGAAGAACATACCACCAACCTTAAGGATCACTTGAGAGAACTCTACCCATCAGTCAAATTCACAATTATAGATTTTGATGAGAAGGTTAAAATGTGTGATAAAAATGCTGGATATTGTAATGTCTAAATAAATGAAATAAACAGAAATGTAGATTTTTTTTTATTTTTTAGGACTTAAACATTATGCAACTGGATCATCTCCCTTTGTTGCTCTAGTGTAGATCACTTGTCCATGGTGTTGGACTACCTGTTTGATTAGACCTGAAAAGAAATATTTTCAATCAGGACTACTAATAACAAAGAAATTAGATACAAAATGTTAAAATTATTTCAGACTCAATATATCAGTATTAAAACTGTCACAGGAAATCCAGAAAAAAGGTACATCATTTTTTAGATAAATAAATCATTAATGTAAAATAGGATGACTGTAATAATTGTCACTGTTATCTAGTTACTTTTTAAATGTCTTGGCTAAAATGTGTATTTCAATTAGAACACTTACATGTTACAAAATTGAAAATAGTATTAAACATACTACACTCTTTGGTACTGAAAGAGAATACTGTAACTTTGAGTTACCGTTTAACATTATTAAGCCTAAACATTATATATGAAGTAGATTTGTAATACCAACCCTTTTCTCTGAGCTCGATGAGTGCTCGCCTCGCAAGGGATCCCCTGACTTTCAATCTTTCAGAGACAACAGCGGGTGTAATCAGCTTATATTGTGGTACTTCTTTATACAGCTTTTCATATGTGGGCTTGTCAAACAGAACCTGGTTGTTCAACTTGTCACGGACTTTTCCTTTAGACCACTTCTGTAAATTTTAAATACACAATGTGAATATTATGATTAGATTATAGCATTTCTTAACAAGTTTAGTAGATTTGCCATCAGCCTCAATATATCAGATTTTACTCTCATGGTAATCAAGTTTATAATGATATAATCATTTGACAAAATTCTGAAAAAAAAAATATTCATATGAAGGATTCTGTGTACTAGTCTATTGGCACTAAGTAGTCTAACAATGTTGTAAATAAACATCAACGGTAAATTAGCCATGTAAAATAATTTCTGAAATCAGATTAGTAATTGTGGATGTCTAGAGAATTTATAATACAAAACAACTTAGTATTTGTAGACATGTTCACATAACCTAACTTTAAAACGTATACTTAGTTATTTACCTTCTTCTTAGCTTTTCCACCACCGGAACCTTCCTTTTTCTTTTGAGTTTTTTGTGGCTGCTTGGCCGAAGTCTTGGCATCCTTCTTGGGAGGCTAAAATCACAAAAGGTAATGAATATTGCACGTAGAAACACGAGGTATGACCAATGTTTTGCATTTTATCGTTTCACTTTATAAAATAACGTATATATGTATAAAAATAAAGTTATTGAATTAAAATAAAATAATTATATTAGTTATAATAGTATCATTTTGCAATTAAATAGAATAGCACATTAAAGAAGCACTCACCATGTTGAATGACACCAGAAAGAAAGAAACCAGAGAGTAAATATAAACTTATAGAGCAACGATAATAGACAAACCTAAATAGAGAATTTACACTAAAACGACAAACTTTGTCAATCGATTGAAAATTACTTATTTTATTAGATGATATGATGATGATATAGATGTTATCAACTTTTCAAACATTTATTACCTTTTTTTAAGTTGTGTCGTTTTACAAGTTTTATCTTCGGTTAGGTTTTTTTCCGATTTGTTCACGTTTTACGTCAGGAACACTGAACAAGTAACATATAAGGTAAGCCATTATAAATCATTATTATAAAAAAATATTATTATTCAATAATATTTTTTTAAGTGACATTTATCAAAACTCCGATTATTGTAATATTTAAAATATTATAATAATCGGAGTTTAATTATCGATTACTATCCCATAACAATAATAGATTTTTAGTTGGAGTTTTAGTTACATCTCTAGTTTCTTTTATTAATATTTTTACGGCTCTGGATACAAGTTCTTTTTAGACCATTCTTAGTTTAAAGATTGTGTTGCCAGTAAATTAGCAAATTATTCCCTACAAGGACTCCTTTAGTTCATTTAAATATAGACATGTACAGTCAATACTATACATATATACAGGGAAGTCCCCCGCAGAACACCGTTTGTGTCTATATTTACGACAAGAAGTATATTTAATCTCAAAAATGACTTTTCACCAATTTTTTTCAGTATAGAGTGCTTTCCGACGATAGTTTAGGCGTTTGTTGGGGTTTTGTGTAAATTAATGTAACTCGTGGAGAAACCGGACGGGTCGCTTGCTAATTATATTCATATAAATAAATAAATAAAATTGAAGTGTCTGTTTGTACTATTGAAATAACCGTTTTTTACAACATGCATATGAATATAAATACGGTACATACACCAAAATTATATTTTTTGTCTGTCTGTTCCGGCTAATCTCTAAAAGGGCTAGACCGTTTTTGATGGGACTTTTATTGGCTGGTAGCTGATGTAATAAGGAGTAACTTAGGCTACTTTTATTTTAGAAAAATAAAGTTAAATTCCACGCGGACTAAGTCGCGGGTACAGCTAATATTAAAATAAACAAGGAAGAAAAGTACATTTTATGGGAAATATTTCAATTTAATGAATATTTATATTACGATCATGTTAAGTATTTGGAATTAAATTGACTATCATTATCTGAATAAATAAAGTATATAAATATAACCTGAAGACTGTTGAGATTTTCCAAGACGGGGAATATAACGTAGATTTTTATACACCCTATATTTTCGGTCGTAGTCAGACTCTCTATTAACCGAGCCCTCTTGCCTGGTGGGATTGTTAGTAATGGACTGATCACCTCATTGCCAGCAATATAGCAGGTCAGGTTGACCGCCACTAGGTTAAACCTGGAAACCATAGTGGTAAATTGATATTCGCCAAGTTACACCGTAACTTACCTGATGTCATACTCATTTTATGGTCCTCCACTGGTGCCCCACCAGCGTAAACCGTTATCGCTCCATTATCACAAAAAAAGCAAGAAATAATTTTACAAGCTATATGCATAGTTAAATGAATGAAACAAAAACAGAATTTTATTCAACATTAGTATATTTAACAATTTATTTCCAATGACTTGTTTATAATAAAAATAATATTATCATTATACTACTATTGCACTATCCAGATGTGGTCAGCTACTCTACAATTTACCAATTAATAAAGGACACCATCCATTACAATCCCTAACTAAAAACCAAACCCTATTAAATAAAACAAAACATGTTTCTCTGTCGCAACATTATAATATTTCAGTCACTTTGATTATACCTACCCAATTACTAATAAATTATAATATCTAGTGTATCTAAGTATTATTCTTCACAATATGGTTACATTTACAAATAGAAAGTTTTGCACAAGTTAGGTAGGTATAAAATCAACCTATGAATGAACATTATAATTTCTACTGTTGCGCCAAGTTCGACACTATCACATTGATAAAATTAACTCATTTTACATAAAACTACATAAGTGTAAAAACTATTAATAAAGAAAAGAATAGTACAATTGTGATATTAGAAGTACACACTACTCTCAAACTAGTTAACTCGGTATGTTGGTATGGTAAGTTATTTCAATTATTACTATAATTTGGGATTGTATTTAATACAGAAATTTAATAAATTGTAAAGTTCATGTATTTTCAATAAGAATATCTTAATATCCTCTTTGGAGATTAGTCCGATTTTTATGATTCAGCGACAGAGTAAAATCTGTATATTTAAATAAAATAGAATATATGAAAACTAAAAAGATATTAGTTCTCCCTTATATATTTCACTGAACAATTTGTACTATTCTTAGCGTCACAGTTTAAATGTAAGATCTAGTATTTTTATTTCAAGGTTGAGACATTAACATGAACCGTGACTAAAATGAGGCAGTTTTGGAATGACTAGAACCATTTATTTATTTGTCCCCATAGAATTCCGTCACCTGTTCATAAAATTTAAGTAAATGTAATTAATTCTTTTTTAATTATAATATATTTTATACTTTAAAACTAATATGGCTATATATGAATTTTTTAGGAGACACTATTCTTTACGCCTGAACTAATCCCAGACTTAAAAATAAAAAAAGACAGAAATTGACTTTTAAAGTTGATTAACCATCCTTTTTATACGGTGTATTTCGCAGAGTAGGTACAACAGGGCACGATAACTATGTAGACACACGTTTACCCAAACGAGTGTCGATTTCGCGCGACACTTGCATAGTTGTTTTTTAGTTATCAGTGTTGTAGATGTTCCTATCATTGAAAATATTTATTATGCAAAATTACATTCGTGTCTGTAAAGAATCATAATAAGCCAGTTCTTCATCAGTGATTGAGGGGCGGAATGTTTCAACTCCTTCCTTTAGTTCCGGGTCGCCGATGATCACCGAGTCTGTGCTCAGTTCACTCTCTTTTATTAATCCTAGAAAAAAGTAAAAATCTTATCAGTAAGATAACTTATAGTAGACGTACGAAAGAAAAATGAGCTAGATTCTTGCGGTCCTGGAATAAAAAAATAATTATTCAAGTGGGTATTTAAATTGATATATATTAAGATTTTGAATAAAAAATATATCTATTTCTATTTTATATCAAGAAAGTGCATACATTATATTATTACTAGCTATTCGCCCTGGCTTAGGACGGGTGTACATGTATTATATATATAAACCTTCCTCTTCAATCCTCTATCTATTAAAATAAAACTGCTTCAAAATCCGTAGTTTTAAAGATTTAAGCGTACATAGGGACCGACAGCGAGAACAGCTTTATTTTATACTATGTAGTAATGATGATGATGATGAGCAACCGGTTATTAGTATAAATAATGTCTATTACACACGAAAGTAAATAAAAAAAAACATATTAATTACCATCGCGTAGATCTCGTAGTAATGTGCGAACGGCGGCAGCTCGCGCGGTGCTGACCACCCGCAGCAGGTCGGCGCCCGTGCACCGCTCTGGTAAGGATGCAGCCACGCTCCCCAACTGCACCTCCGGTCGCACATTGTGACTGCCGAAGACCATTCTCATGTATATCAAAGCTAGCGAGTATGTTTAATAATAATTAAGTTTTATTTATAAGTTCCTTCATGAGGGATTGTCTTCAAATAAAAAAAAATGTTAAGTTAGGTTAGGCACTTTTTTTTACTGAGTTAACAACAGATTTTGGATACAGGCAAATTTATTGATCATGCATATTTACTGAGCAAAGCATATTACACACTAAATGATTACTTGAATGACGAGCGTGCATAACAATAGTTGTTCATGCACGGGATTTTCATTTAATGTATCTAACATTAATTGAATGAATTTGAGTGGTATTACTGTGGCCACATGATAACTTGTAATTCGTAGTTCTGAATACATAAAATTATGTATGAATGTTGAATAATACTTATATAAATAATATCAATAAATATACCTTCTGCACAGTGCTTTTAAAACGGAGGTTTTTTCAGTAACGCCGTTATAAGGTGCCACATAAACGAGTTTATCGAGGCGGCCGGGTCGCAGTAGCGATTGTTCCAGCAGGTCGGGCCTGTTTGTAGCGCCCATTATGAACACGAAACTAGAGCTATCGGCGTCTGTAAGTAAAATACGCATTTTATATTATATTTAAAAAAATATCTTTGTTTTCGTTCGATTGCTCTGACAGTATAAATATTTCTATTCATGAGTATGATGGTTGGTATTTTATATGTATATTATGAATTACAAATAAAATATCTCTGCATTTCTGTTAATTATTTTGTTTGTTGTAATTATTCTGCTAAGTTACGAGGACTATGTGTGTGAATTGTCCTGAGATATTATTATTATATTAATTTATACATATATTTTGAGAATCAGAACATTTCAGAATACTAGGAGTCAATTTTGTGATTTCCCTATATAGATGGGATTTATTACAGTTGTTAACCACGAACTATACCTTCTCCGCTGGCGACGCCGTCAATTTCCGCGAGCAGTTGACTGACAACACGGTCACTTGCTCCGCCTGAGTCGCCGGCAGCGCCACGTCGAGGGGCCAGCGCATCTAACTCGTCCAAGAAAACTATGCATGGCGATGATGCGCGCGCTGATTCAAATACTGTAAAAAATTATGTGATCAATACTGTTAGAAAGTGGATATCACAAACATAGGGAATGAGTGGAAGTACACAATTCAAATGTAGTCAGTACTAACACTTGTTGTATTAAATTTTAAATTCAAGCTAAGTAATTACCTGTAGCAGTGGCACTCAATGAGGAAGTAGCCATTATTATTGCTAAAAGTTGCATATAGATGGCGTGATTGGTATCGATGGAATTCTTCATAGTTTTGCAAACGTTTTAAAAAACAAAACTGTGTTTTCAAAAATGTTTAATCAATTTTTAAAAAGTTATATATACATGTTAAAATGAAATAATGCGTTTAGAAAAGTAATTTTCATATATTTACTCATTTTGTTATTTTCCAGTACTTAATTACACTTTAATCAGTGCTAATATGGGGCTCAATGTTTTCAAAATGCTTTCATAGATGGCATTGTCGTCATTTGTATCGGCCTAATTAAATGTCTTTTTTAAATTTTCCAATAATAAGCACTTAATATATTATTATTGTAAATTAAACATATAATTTTTTTTTAAGTAAATTAAAAATAGCCGAACAAGCAAGTAATACTATTTCCAATAATACTTATGTATGAAGTGTTGTCATATTAAAAATAAATACATGTATTATCGATTTTTTTTAATAATCGATAACAGGATTTTATTACAGCGCATTATTCGATGATGCTTTTAATGAGTCGTTGTGAACAGTAAATTTTCATTATTTCAAAGAACGGAATATAGTAGTACATTATTAGTGTCGTTGGTTATTTACATTTGTACTGAATAATCGATTACATAATAATTTAAAATATCGAGTACGAATCGTAGCTGTCTTCGAATACTGGCAACTGGTAAGATTAAAATAGTATTTAAAAAAAAGAGAGAAATCGACCCTAACTCGAATACCATAAAGTTGGTTTTCCTTTCTCATTAATATATCATAGCAGTTTGTTTTTAACTTGCGTATGACTCTGTGGTATGATGTTTAACGTGTATTGTTATTATACGGTGCATACATTTCAAAAATTATATTTTAATGTAGGTACATACATTTCATACATGTCAAAAATTATCTTTTAATGTAGGTACATACATTTCTATCATACATTTCATACATTTCAAAAATGAACTTTTTATGTAGGTACATACATTTCTTTCATACATCTCATACATTTAAAAAATTATATTTTAATGTAGGTACATACATTTCATACATGTCAAAAATTATCTTCTAATGTAGGTACATACATACATTTCTTTCATACATCTCATACATTTAAAAAATTATATTTTAATGTAGGTACATACATTTCATACATGTCAAAAATTATCTTTTAATGTAGGTACATACATTTCTT
Source organism: Achroia grisella (assembly GCF_030625045.1). Classification (NCBI taxonomy): domain Eukaryota; kingdom Metazoa; phylum Arthropoda; class Insecta; order Lepidoptera; family Pyralidae; genus Achroia; species Achroia grisella. The sequence continues at coordinate 3,068,194 of NW_026712925.1, forward strand.
TCATACATTTCATACATTTCATACATTTCAAAAATGAACTTTTTATGTAGGTACATACATTTCATACATGTCAAAAATTATCTTCTAATGTAGGTACGTACATTTCTTTCATACATTTCATAAATTTCAAAAATGAACTTTTTATGTAGGTACATACATTTCTTTCATACATCTCATACATTTCAAAAATTATCTTTTAATGTAGGTACATACATTTCATACATTTCAAAAAGTATCTTTTAATGTAGGTACATAACACCCCATGTCAGACCCCTTGTATTTGGAAGAAACTTAAAAATAATGCCAAAAATATTAGATGAATATATTTTTAATACGAATATTGTTTTATTTTTGTTCATCAACTTTATCCCTCACTAACAATACTAGTAGTACATACATAACCTGGTTTATACCGCTAAAGATATTGAAAGATATACGAGTAATTCAGAATGTTATCAAGTTCAAAATAAGCACACATTACTTGCTTAGATAACAGAGTAATATTACTCGTAATAAAAACATTTGTAACACCCATATGTATACTACGTATGTATAGTAAGTACTTACGCTGCGGCGCCGTGAGACTCGTCTACCTCATCTACTAACCAATAGGAGCGCGCCTCTCGTGTTTCCAGAAAGTTCGCGACTAACGGACGATATAGTAGTAAGGCAATGAGTGTCCCAGTGACATCATTATAATATTTTCTCGTTAAATTTTATTGTAATATACACAATTTCGCACTAAATAACGTGTTACCCCGTTACACATTTCTAATAATGAAAAACCTAGACCAACCCTGTTAACTTAATCTTACAAGATCTGACTTTAAAAATTACGATATCCTCATATAGCCTTTCATTTCCCCTTTCAATACTTTTTCGCATTAAAAAGTAGCCTTTCTCAAGGTCTACATTATCTGTCTACCAAATTTCAATTAAATCAGTTCAGTAGTTTTGGCGTGAAAGCGAGACAAACAGACAGACTGAGTTACTTTAGCATTTATAATATTTGTAAGAATATCGCTATTAAAAATAGGGGTTGGTGAAAGACGGGTGAAAATTTAGGCGTGTATGTATTTTCAATGTAACATTATAAATAAATAAAAAATTGTCCATAATACAAAAAAATATTTTTTCGGGGTAGGCCACCCCTATGACTTAGGGGTATAAAAAATAGATAACAACCCTACCTCAGACCTGGCAAGTATACATATCAAATTTCATCAAAATGTGGGAGAAATATGGCAACTAACACTGTGATACAAAATTTATATATAAGATATAGCGGAATTCTCATTAGGGAAAAGAGGGGTACATCGTAGAATACATGAGGTATATACCAGTAAATTAATTGTAGCTAAAACCAGTCTCTTACACATAACGATTGAAATAAAAAATCATATAGCCCGATTTTGATACGTACGAGTATAAAAGTATCAAAATCGGGCTATACGTATAGCGCAGACGCGTTACAACATATCAAAAAAATAGGCATGGAATGTAAAATAAACCATAACATAATAGGTATATACATTGGCACATAAGCCATATCTGCAGAGTGTCGGCTAACGATATTATACCTACACATTTACATTGAATCTTGAATCGTCCCTAATGAGGTACACGATACAGTTACCTACATATCTATTATATACATATCTTTGCAAAACAGATGTCATGTAGACTGAATTGACTGCCATCTATTTTCATGCTTTGTTACTAAGCACCCACTAGTAATCCGAACTGCTTCAGATCTAGCGACATCTAGCGGCTACGGTGGCGAAATAAAATAGCCCGAAGAATAGCCCGAGTTAGGAAGGAACCATTTTCTTGTATGGGATGGGGTATCTGTATGTAATATTATGTTATCTGTGCCTGTAGTATATATTAGGTGATTTACAAATGCTTCTAGCTCTTGGTTGGTAAATTCAGTCTGTTTAACAACAAGTACCTACAGTTTACCAGTAAAAATATGAGATATAAACAGACATTTTTAGATCTCTAAAAAATAGCAACTTTCTTTGTTTGTACATTTTGTACAAATGTAAAATATGCACCTAAAAATACTTCATAAGATCGATTTAATTTTACCTTTTCTAACATTTTCTTCCGACTGTCCGATGTACATGTTCAATAACTCAGGACCTTTCACGCTGAGGAAACTAACATTTAATTCTGTGCTGACTGCTTTGGCTACTAATGTTTTGCCACATCCTGGTGGCCCATATAATAATATACCTGTAATCACATAAACTTATTAAACTCTTTCAATATTCTAATAAAAAAAATATATAGGTACAACTAGCGTAATTGTTATAGATAATAATTAGGCCCATGATACAGTTTACCATCAAATGAAAAGTCATTACAATCCTTACAATTATTTATAGTTGTTAAAGGGTAACAAACAGAGTATTTTTTTAGGATAACATAATAATTTATATTTAATTATATCAAGATGTTCTAATAATTTGTATTGAGCATGTATCAAGATGTAAATATAATAATAACTATTTTATATAGGTTCTTAATATCCACTAATGACATAATATTTAACGTAAAGACAGATAGGTCAGTATAAACCTGTCCCTTAAAAATATTATTATTAATACAGAAGAACATTTTACCTGATCTTTTAAGAGTTGAACTCTTGAACAAATGTGGGTATTTGATGGGAAACTCTATTGTCTTTAAAAGTTCTCTTTTCAAGTTTTCAAGGCCACCTATGTCTTCCCAATAAACCTTTGGAATCTTAGGTGCATCCAATTGTTGACTTTGTAAACTTCTTATTGAATCTAATAAAATAAATAATAATATATACAGCATTAATAAAGGATTTCATGCCATGTTATTATATAATTAATACAACTTTCAAACACAATACATATATAATATGAAGATATTCAGTTACTGTCAGTGATGCTTATTGTAGTATTGTTATTCCCCTAGTAATATAAAGCAAATGATTTACACTGTATGAATGTCCATCATCATTAATTATCCTTTCATTGAAGACGTGTTTGTGAGTGTTTTGTCATATTAGTTAAGTGTATTAAAGAGTCTCATGGAAAAATCAATATCACCTGAATTAAAATTAAAATTCCATAATTTATAATATTACATGTCAAATGTCAAAAAATACCTAATGCTGAATTAAAATCCTCTTCTCGTACAAGATGCAGATCAGGATCTGTTGGTAATTGATCATAAATATTATGTTGCTTTAAATATGATTCTCTAATAGCAAAGTGCACTAATGTATCAATATCTCCATATCGAAATGTTTCTGTTTTAGCTGCAACTCTTTGTAAGACATCTTCTGCATTTTTACTTATAGACACTTCCATATCTTCAATATTCATCAATGTTTCATCGTTTGATTTTTGTTCTTCTCCATTTATGTTTAATTGCATAGTTGATGTAAACCATTGTAACATTTCATGTCTTTGTTGTGCATTCAGTTTTGGTATGTGGAATTTTTCAAGGAATATCCTTAATATATTTGGTTTTAGATCTGTTCTTTCAGTAACAGCTACAAAAATAATAGGGTGTTTTGTATAATTCAAATACAAATCAGTAAGTATGTTCATGAAATATTCTATAATTCTACAGTCTTCATTGTTTTCAGGATCTACTGCAAATACCTGTAATTAAATATTTCTGATCACAGACAATATTTTTGTCAAATAAATTCTTGAAAATTACTAAATATATTAAATCAATAGATTAAGTCTGGTACATATCCAGGATCTAGGCTCTTCAAAAGTTTGTGTATAATATATTTTAACACATACAATTGTTAGAGGGTGGAGAAGCTGCCTTCCCCCTTTACGCTCAATATGCAATGGTTAGTCCATTAGTTAGTTAAGTTAGTTGTTTGTTAGTTATCATTAATAAAAATATAATAGATTGTAGATTATAACCTCAAAATTGTCCAATAGAATTAAAGCAGGTGCAGCAGCTTTCCCTTTTTGTATTGTAGCATTAATTTTGCTTTCTGTCTGCTTAGCTGTTGAGCTCTGAAGTACATTGCAGTCTATCTGTAGACAGTTCATGCCTATATAAAAACAATGTAAATAAATTATTACCTTATAATTTATATGACTGTATAATTTATGTAAGACCATTAATATGTTAACTAACCATTATATTTTGCTAGTGTTTTAATAAGTAAGTGTCTTCCTGAACCAATAGAACCCGTAAGAAGCAGTATTGGGATTATGGGAGTTGTCATAACAGATGATATACTATCTGTAAAAAAAGAACATTGACATGAAAATAAATAGTATATGATAATGCCACAACAAAAATCTACATATAAGGTAACATTTACTGTATATGGCAAAACTAGATAGTTTTAATTGCAAATATGTAGGTTTCATATGAATAACAATTTCATAAATAGGGATTGAAAAATGTATAGGAGTATATAGACTTTAATGCCTAACATGGTACATAGACTATTGGATGCATAAATGGTGACCATTGCCAATAGTCTTCAACAGTATAACTCTAATATTATGTTTCAATCTGTAATTTCAAATCTATACAACAATATTTATTACAATTAGCAGAATATTAATAATGCATTGTATTTTTAAATAAACTAAAGTAATACTGTACTCATATCTTCAGTCAGGAAGGGACTGATAGCTTCTTGTATTTGTTCAAAACTTTGCCTCAAACCAGTAGGACATAATTTTAATATATGCACATTCTTCTCAGTCTCTGAAATTCTAAAATATTCATCTTTAGGTTTCAGAGTGTGTACATTTTCACCCAAAGTTAGTTGAGTAACTCCTTTTATCACAAAAAAGGTTTGTATTAAATGTTTTTGTACACTGACACCAGTTTTATTTGCTTCAGAAGTATCACCACTCACTTTTCTACATTTGAAATAAAGTTTTCCAGTTGATTCCACTAAATCTAAATATTTATGATGATATTTAGTTGTAATTTTTGGTGTTAGGTCTATACTAAACAGGTCATTTACACTCATTGCCTTTGGAACTTCAAAGTGATTGTTTAGAACCTCTTTTATGAAGTCATTTTCTAGGTCATATTCATTTACAATAAGGCTCACTTCAGCTGTAGCTGCTATTTTAGGTGAAGTGTCAAGAGAGGGTACAGGATGGAAAGTAATTTCAATATTATCACAATTACTCAAATCATATATTGATGCAACATTTTGATACTCATTTTCTGTTGTGAAAGCAACATTCTCAGCTACAAATTTTGAACCAACAACAGGTATTATTCTGATATTGTCTAGGTTAGCTTTTATATCATCTGTCCACAGCTTCTCACGCATTTCAGAAGTTAAAAAACTAAAGTTATGTTTACTGTTGGTACTTTTTTGTTTCTCACTATGTGCATTTTTACAATCAGGGCTTAATTTCAATGCCAGCCATAATAACCCATTATCCATATAGAATAGATTTTCACTACAAAGCTGAATATATTGTTCCTTTGAAATTATGATACATTTGTCTAGAAGAACATGCAGGTTATCTTCAAGACGGTCTTTTAAGAGAGTTCTTTGGACATAAGTAGGCACAGCTTTTAGTTGGAATTTGTCCATGATGGAGTCAGTTAATCTTTTGTGGTGATGAATTCTGTACTTTATTGCCAGAAAGACTAGAAAAGTGGAGCTGTTGAACTTTGGATAGACAAGTTTCAAACAAAATTTTATCACCCATAGTTTCACAGAAGTATGTTCATTCATAGTAAATTAAAAACTTTAAGACAGTTATTAAATTATTAGAAAACAAAAACATATATTGCACTGTATGTTTCGCACAAGAATAAAAAATATATATTGGCACTTTATTTTGAATCAGTAATTTTCTTAGTACCTCTTAATTTTCTAATATTTTGATTAATCATTGACAAGTTTGTCATGTCAACGTCAAATTATTTACCAATGACAAGCTCAGTTTTTTTTCTTTTTCTGGCTTGGCACGTTGGTGCATTTGCCAAAAACAAAATTAAGGAAATTTGTTTACGAATTAAATAAATTTAGGATACGGAATTTGGTATAGGATCAAAAGGGTCCATTGGTAGTATTTTTAATAGATTTTAACAAAAGTATACTCGGAGTGTAGAATATACGTCTACAGTAAGGAATATATTACATTATCAAACATTTTGTTCATATGAACGGTACGTTTTATTATTTGTTCTTCATTCCCTACGTATTATTTAGTATTTTCTGAGTATTTTAGTCACTCGCACTAATGACTAGTGGCAAATCATAGAATACCTACATTTAGTAAATGAGCCCTCCTTCGTCCCGTGTAATAAATATAATTGACATAGGGGTGAATCTGCCATCAGCCACGGTATACATAGAAGCTACGTATGTCGAGTTCACTAGTGAGTATAGTCCAAGCAAAGTAATAAAATCCTATATATATTTTGTTGTTTATATGGTAAAAAATTGCTAGTACAAATTCAGAACCAATAACCGAAACATGTATTTAACATGGGCTTCTTTTAACAATATACGAATGCTATTGATGGCTTGTATGCCTGTTGTAATTTTTTATTTGATATGGTTGGTCAATACTTCTGAAGGCATACGAAGTGAAGAAGGGGCGCTGTTAGATCTTGTGTGTTGGCCAGATGGAAATGCTATTCCTGTAATTATAGCGTGTGGATCTGTTATTGCTGTCGTCATAGAGGCAAGTTATGTGATTTTTTTTAAATTAGATTTTGTAATTGATAATTATGTAGATTCCATAACTAGATGTGGCTGGGAGGTAAGGAATGTGGTGACCTTCAAGCATACGGTGCGCCTGATGGTAGTGTAATACCATAGCATAGGGCGGAAGGGGATTGTTAGTACCTAATCTACACTAATGACCCCATTACTATCAATGTATCTCCATGTCAGGTTGACCTCCATGCGGTCTGCCCTGGAAAACATCGTGGTAAATTTGCCTTTTGCCAACATAGACTAACCAATCTGACTTCATGCTCATTTTCTCATCCTTCACTGGTGTCCCGCCAGCGTTAACCGTTAGCACAGGTGGGTGTATCATTCCATTATCATCCATAAAAAATACCATAGCATACATATATGTATATTAATTAAAGTAAAGTAATTACATTAAATATAAGAATTACTAAATAGCACATAATTGCAATATTAATGTCTGCCATAATAATGTATGGTCGTGTATTTCCGACTTTAGATCCTTAGATCCATATGACATAGGGAGAGTGATTATTATAATAAGGAGTACTGGTCCAATGGTTTGATCAGTCGTCCACAACACGGTTCCCTCTGGAAATCATCTAACATAATTCGTGGTGAATTGGCAACGATGTGCTAGCTGATCTGATGTCGGCATCACTCACAGAATAAAGAACTTTTTGTTCTGTGTACTCATCTTTCACAGATATCTGGTCAACATACACTTACCATTGATTATCAGGCGGGAGTCCATTATCATATAAAAAAATAAAGTTAGGTACTATCGAGTATTCTTTATTTTTGTAGCTATACGGATTGTATCAACTATTTAGAGCCGGATTACCCAAGAAGGAATTTAATGTAACCAATGGCCTGTATTATTATATATGGGCATTGATTATAATGATCATTGTATTTCTCGCCATTATGTTTTATTCAGGACTTCAGTCAACTATTATCAGAGGTACTTGGAAAAGTGTAGTAAATTATTATATCTATGTTCATGGCTGGAAAGGTAGAGAGAACCAAGGGTCCTAAATTTCTATCACTACTGTTTTCAATAAATAAATAAGCTAAGGTATTAAAGTAATTTAAGTACCTATACCTTCCGGGCGGAAAACTTAATTCCGTCAAAAGAAACCAGTCATAATCAGTTAGCGAAGTGATTTATAGCAAAATATAAGTGGAGTAGCTCAATATAACCTACTTAGCTATCAATTTATAATTATATTAAGTAGATATATACGTTACGTAATTAATTATAGAAACATACATATTTTACAATCTGAGTTAATAACAATAATGCTCTTTATGATGCATAAAAATATTTACATAAGTAAAACTTCATATAAAAATATGCTATTAAAAGGCGGCCTCATCGCTCAAATCAACCTCTTACATGATGACTTAATGTGCTTATTTTAGATAAAAGATTTATCATCTTTTCAAATCTTTAGGTCTGAAAAGATAACAAACAGAAAGATAGATTCACTTTAAAGTTTATAAAAATCCATCATCTAAGTACCCAGTAGTAGAATATTGAATTTTCACGCGCTCTGTTCACATTTCTACCTTTCGTTTTACTCAGCAATAAATTATGTATTTACAGCCAAAATAAAAGGAGGTATAACCAAAGCAATGCTTCGCTACGCCAGTCACTTGCCTTCCAAGGTGGCTATAGATCGCTTACAGACGAGGTTCCATTGTTGTGGCCGCGTGAGCTTCCAGGAGTGGTTTTATATACCTTGGTACACAACTGGGGAACTTGTCGACGCGAATACATTGTAAGTACATATTGATTAATATGATTTAATTATCAAAATTACAGTCTGGAGGCTTAAGATGTTATGAATCCCTGTAATACCTACGAACCTGTAGTAACTTATTAATTTTGTGTATCTACGTAATATCATTACTAGCTCACCCGGCAAACTTTTTCCCATATAAATTAAATGATTAATCATTTAATTTATATCGCTATAAAAATCAGAGGTTGTTGGTAGAATGGTGAATATTTAGGAGTGTATGTAATTTTCATGTCACGTCATGAAAAAAAATATTTAAAAGTTTTGGGGTGGGCCACCCTTATTACTTAGGAGGAAAAAAAAATAGATAAAAAATTACATAATATTTATTCAAATAACGACGATTTATTTAATAATCATTCGCTCCGTACGTATTCTTTTTATTAAGTTTATATAGTAAATACTTATTGCAGTGTATCCAGTAGTAAATTCGTGGCCGACAACGTACCTTACAGTTGCTGTTCAATGGATGTGTTACAGCCTTGCATACATCACAGGATTACTCAAGTTGGAAATATTTATAAGTATAATCCTTCTGTACGTTTATTGACATCGGCAATAGTACGTAAGTCCTCTAAGTGAACGAGGAAAGGTAGTAAATTTCTACAAGAGTTTCTATTACCTATGTATGTCAGTAAGGTAGCAGTAATAGCTCCTAATAGTAGCAATCAGACGCAGCACGTTCAACGACAAGGATACATAATGAGAAATTTAATGCGATATGGACAGGTACACAACAAGCACTAAATTCTCTTAACTTTATGAAAAAAAAAAATTCAAAAATAATGATGTGTGTTGTATTAATTAATGAATGATAAAAGATGTTTTGTTTAAGTTTTAAAAATTAATCCTTATATTCAAAATCCACTTAAACTTAGAAATCGGAACACTGTCAACAGTGTTCTGATTTCTAATTTTTTTTATTGCCTAATTTGTTCCTTACGATGAACACTGATTTTATAAAATTAACTTCGCAGAAACAACTAACAATATGGGGGGCTGGTTGTGAAGAAAAACTAATCAGCGAAATGATGTCAGTCTCATGGCGGTTTAATGCGGTTATGGCTTTAATAATAATAGCTATGGTAATTCATAAATGATATATAGCAACGTATTTGCTAAATTTGTTTTTAATAAATTCCTAATAGGAGGATGTGCTCTACTACTACACTTTTATGTTTGTCGAGTCAGACCTAGTTGATCGTGTAATACTTTTGCAATGATTTATAATTGTCAAATAAAACACAATATTGTGTTTTATTTGACAATAAACAGTTTTGTTTGTCTCCGACATTCAATTGATACGTTAACCTTTGCTAATTAGTGCTCATTACTTAACGCTATTGTTGTCTAATGAGCCCTATACTATCTTCGCAAAGTCTATTTTTTTATACTACTATAGTGGCAATCAAGCATACGGCCCATCTGATGGTAAATTGTTACCGTAGCCTATGGACGCTTCCATGAAACACCAGTTGCCTAAATCTAGCCTGATCAAAAAATGTCTCGAAAAGATTTACTTGCTTATCATCCACATGTTTATTGTCAAAACGGGGCCTGGGGTTTATTAATAATATATTTATGTGTATGTAAGGGATCTGCTGAAGCTACGTAATATATGCACGTAACCTTTATAGATATTTCAAGTAATCGCTGTACGTTATCTACATACTGCATATCTAAGCGGCTTGCATGTTGATAACAAGATAACATGCAATGCTTACTTACTACGCTCTCAGACCGATACCGACTCGCAACAAAATAGCTTCATTAACAAGAAAACGTGGCGAAAGAAAAGGCTAAGAGACGCACGTACTCTGCAATGGGTGACAACTACGTATCGATCACGAAGGAAGAAGTGTATTACCTCTTCCGCTTCGGACATAAATAGTTCCGATGAGTTGTTGAAACCTATATATGAATGAACACCTACTAGTATTTTACATACTAATTCAACAATAAACGATTAATTTTAATGCAACAAATTTAGTATTGGAAAACTATTATAACCTCGGAACGGACATGACAGCTATGTCTATTACGTCAATGATCCAAGGCAACAATAGAATAATTAATTCGGATGATTTCGTTTTTTAAATTAATATGGAACTTTTAACACTTGCCAGTATCTGTGCACGGGACCGGATTTAGATTTCATTACAGAGTAACTGCCTAAGGTTGCGCGTACTAGATATTAAAAATAAATCATACAGAGAAAATTTTATTGCAGAATTTGTATCCTCAAACAATATTACAGAACAGAACCATATACTATCGACTAATAGAACTAGATATGTAATCATATGGATGCAGCTATTGGTTATGTAGCGTATTTTTGAATAAACAAAACCTTTGAATTTTACTCACATCCCTTTATCAATTTGAAAAGAGATTTGTATAAAAATATTCTATCAATTTTATTAATATAATATAGTATTGATAAACCTTTATTTGATAGTTTAAATTTTTAAACACGGGTGTCCCGACAAGTGTATTGTGACTCCGACATGTTTAGTCCGAACCTGTATATGCATCAAAAATGCCTTTTGTTACTATTCTAAAAATATATTCTTAACATTTAAAATGAATTACCATTTATTTGAACATTACCAAACACCTAAATCAATACAGATTATTTACATACAATACCTACCAGTAGTTCATACATTACGAATATTATTTGCGTGCGCCATTTGCAAATATATCAGTTTGTATTTTTCTTAAAGAGACTTTATTACACAATTTACATTGAGGTGAGAACTTTGCTTTTAAGTAAAGTTTATATTTTAATAATAATATTAATAGTCTATTTGCCAAATGCAAGTAACTAATAAGTTACAATCCTTACTAATATTATAAATGCGAAATTAACTCTGTCTGTCTGTCTCGTTTTCACGCTAAAATTACTGTACTGATTAAAATGAAATTTGGTACACACATAGTCTAGATCCTGAGAAAGGCTATAGGCTACTTTTTCATGCGAAAAAAGGGTTGTAAGGGGTTGAAAGATTGTATGGAAGAATCGTCGTTTCTGAAGCTAGTAGCTTGAAACTTATTTGTGAGGCTACTAATTAAATATAAATAAATATGAATACAAAGTTTTTAAAAATTTTACCCCTAAGGGGGTTAAATTAATTAGGGGATAATTATTTTTAAGGCTGTTGATTAAATATAAATAAATATGACATTCTAAGTTTGTAAAAATTTTACCCTTAGGGGGGTAAAATGAATTACAGGATGTAAGGTTTTATGCAAATTCGTCTTTTTTAATGCTAGAAACTGATTTTTGAGGCTGTTGATTAAATATATATAAATAGGCTATGAAAGTTTGTAAAATCCTTAAGGGATTAAAATAAAATAGGGGATGAAAGTTTTTAAAATCGTTATTTTTGAGACTGTTCATTAAATATAAACGAATATTACAAAATAAAATAGTGGGTTAAATGAAAGTTTTTATGTAAATTCGTCATTATTGAAGTTAGAACGATGAAACTTTTTTCATTGGCTTTTTGAGTTAGTTTATTAAATACTTTACTAATATTCTAACTGTGAAAGTAACTCTGTCTGTCTGTCTGTCTATCTGTCTCACTTACACGCCAAAACTACTGAACAGATTTAAGTGAAATTTGGTACACAATTAGTCTAGATCCTGAGAAAGCACATAGGATACTTTTGAATGCGAAAAAAGGGTTTTAAGGGGGTTGAAATGGTAGATGCAAGGTTGCATAAAGGCAACTATTGAAGTGTCGTATAAAGGTAGCTATTGACGTGTCGTATAAAGACAGTTATTGACGTGTCGTATAAAGACAGCTATTGACGTATCGTATAAAGACAGCTATTGACGTGTCGTATAAAGACAGCTATTGACGTGTCGTATAAAGACAGCTATTGACGTGTCGTATAAAGACCGCTAATGACGTGTCGTATAAAGACAGTTACTGACGTGTCGTATAAAGAAACTTACTGACGTGACGTATAAAGGCAGTTACTGACGTGTCGTATAAAGACAGTTACTGACGTGTCGTATAAAGAAACTTACTGACGTGACGTATAAAGACAGTTACTGACGTGTCGTATAAAGACAGTCATAAGGGGTGGAAACAGTTATGAAAGATTGTATGGAAGTGTCGTCATTTTTGAAGCTAAAATGATGAAACTTTTTCATTTGGCATTTATTGGATTAGGTCATTAAATATTTTTTTCATTTTTTTGTCAAGGTCACTATTTTACGCGGAGGAAATCGTGGGTACAGCTAGTATGTTATATATGGTGTAGAGATCCGTACCCCACACACATAGGTACTCTAAGGAAATGACAGGCAATGAAACCTTCGGCCTTCGATTGCTTGTTAAGTTGCTTGCTCGTGAAGTTCAGTTTAATATGAACCTACCTCAGTTGAAAATAGGATGCTTCATAATCGTTTTCCGTGGAGTATAATGAAATTATTACATTTTTTACCACACTGGGCTATCAAACATGTTATACGGCTCGTATGTATTGTCGTATGCATATATTTATACAGACATTTAACAAAAGTTGAACAAAGAATAAACCTGAATTATGTGTTGTTCTTTTTGCGACATATGCTGCCCAGGTACCATGGTGTTAGTGTCATGAAAATAGAATAGAAAATCCAAAATATACGAGTCTGCACAAGTCCGCGTATTATATACTTCTTATACTAATTATAATTCGTATCTGCATGTCTTCATCTAAAGCTCTGGGAGTGTTAGGTTACAATAAAAAAAATGTAATTAAATAGAATTATTATTATACTAATCAAAGCACCTGTTGTATGTATTATATACAACGAGAATTATCTACAATTTTTAATTACGTAATACAATTAAATATTGTAATGTGAAATAAATAGTACAATTCTAAAATTATAATTATGTTAAGACCCTTGTCGGAAGTACCTTTAATAAGTAAAAGTGTTATAGCGAAAGTCGCAAGACATTTTCTAGATTGTTGTTATGGAGGGATATCATAATGTCTATTATTATGAACTAAACATAATATATATTAAAGAAAAAATAACTGGAGCTTAAATGAAACTTTGTAACAATATAATAGTAACTATATTATGAAATATAGCTGAATATTCCATTACTTAATATATTGTTGACACTTGAAACGCAGCTGTGCAAATGAATGTAGGAAGACTGCATGAATCGAAATGCTTAATTTTAATAAAACAATGATGTGTTCAAAACTAACCTATGAATATTTGAGTTGCCGTATTAGGGTCTTGACATAGAAACTGAGCATGATTAGTAAGTATAATTACAAAATTATTTATCCTCTGTGAATTTGTGTATCTTTTCCGGTTCAGCAAGCTCCTTCAGGCGGTGGAGGTTGTTCCACCACAGTTTGAGTCTGTGTCGACGGACCATATTGAACCATGGTGTTATTGGGCCCTCTAACGTTGGTAAAAACCTGCAAATAAAATAGTAATCAATGTACTACGTGTAATAATTACATTTGAATTTTTTGCAGTTTGGAGAAAATTCGGGAATATACGATATATAAAGTAGAAATATTATATGTAGTATGTAATACTGCATAGTTGTAATCAATGCTACAAAAACATTAAAGAATATCCACTGAATCGTTTCTATGCAACTTTTCAGCACGCAAATTCATGTGGGGTGAGTTTCAAAACAGCAATTTTAATTTCATACGATGTCAAATCTGATATTGGATTGATCGATTGGAGGGAGGATAGCTAAAATCGAAGAGTCTAAAATCCCAATTTGTATAAATAAATTGTATCATACTCACGCATTGAATTCACTTTTGGGTACGAAGCAATATTCGGAAATTTCATCAGCATTGGGTTTTATTTTAACATCATTTTGGAAGAACAACACGTAGTCGATTTCATGTTCACCCCAGACACCGTCGCCGGGGTCGTGGTAGTGAATACGAGTCAGGTACGTGAACAACTCAGGGTCCATCTAAAAATCAAAAACTATATCTCTATACACAGTACAGCAATATAGAAAAAAGTGCTGAAGATTTTGGGAAACTATAGTGTGTTCTTTATAACTAAGAAATTAATAAAATACATTCAGGTTCCAAATAATACATTATATTCTTAGTTAAGTAATTAAATTTGTGTACTGTATAAAATTTCAACACCATTTAAGGATGTCTATTACTACTGATATTTTATAAAGTTCCTATCCATACTAGTATTAAATATGCGAAATATCTGTGTGTCTGTTGGTATCTATTCATGAGTAACCGGCTGAATGGATCTTAAAGAAATTTGAAGTGAAGACATGAAATAATCTTATTCATTAAAATTAACTTGAGATAAAATGCTATTGTCTATGTGATTGATGATCAAAATCTATCTTTATTGACGTTGCAAATGTGAGTTGGTATGTTTGTTAGCTCTTGGCAAACAGCTAAACTAGCAACGATAAAACTTTACATAGGTGTAGTATTACGCAATGGAGAAAAAAATGGACTTATTATAGTAGTGTTTCAAGTTTAAAAAACAATGAAAGTCAAGGCTGAAAGAAAAACGACAAGTGAATATTCAATAAATATTATATTTAGAAATATTGCATATAACGAAAAACTACCTGATCTAAAGGTATACCCAACTCGTGGTTGAGTCGCCGACGCGCAGCTGTTATAATGTCTTCTGGCTTATTATCAATGTATAATGGATGACTACAGCACGCATTGGAATAATAGTCTGGGTAAGTCACCTGTTCAAACAAAAGTGTTTCACTAATAATACAAATGGAATTTTTTGTATAATTATCATGATAAATTTGCTAATTGCTACTGAAGCTATGGATGATTTTTGATTTAAATGGTTTACTTTCTTTTTATGCTTGATAATAGAATGGTAGCATCTGCCTTCGCTAATGGCATACCCTGGTGGATGATAAGATGAGTCTGAAGTCAGCTCAGTTAACCATCATGGTGAATTCGTATTGTATTGCTAAAGAGCACTGCTTGAGACCCGTACCCGGCGGTCCATAAAGGACCAGCGGACGACTTGTACAAGGTGAATTCATAATTAATGAACTATGATGGTTTTCAGGATAAATCACTGTTGAGCTCATTTGGAACATGGTTAACAATGGGACCAGTATTCTTCATTATTTACTGGCATGATAGGCCCAGGCTAGATTTGTCAATTACCGAAATTTATTTGTATACAATCTTAAATGATATTTGATTAGTTTGTCAACAGACAAAAGTTTAGGTTCTTTTATTGCGATAATTGACCCTTAAAAGCTATAACAGATTAGCAGAAAGAGCAGACTCATGGCTCCCTCTTAGTTGTTGACCATTTTGTTTCGATTAATACCTTTTTTAATAATGGCAATTGTAATAGTTCATTATTTGAGACAAATGATGATGATGATTATTTATTATTTTATTGACTTGGTTTTCAAATTTGAGTCATGTTGGATACATTATCCTTTTGTATAATTAAAAACTTGAGTATAATTGAAACTGGGTTTATCCTGGATGCTATTGTAAACTCAATTGATAAAATTCTACTTTATTGTGATTATTTTGGACTAATGGTGTATCTAAAAATATCCTATATTAAAAGATTCGTTTTTATTAACTTATAACTACTGAGCCACAGTAACATATGGCTTCATCAGATAGTAATTATGTGTTTATACAAATATTTACCTTCTGACTAGCTCTTCTTTGCAGCAACATATCTCCTCTTTTGTTAAAAAGAAAAACACTGAATGCTCGGTGCAGCAGCACCTTGCCATCCGGGGCAACTTTGTGACAATCTCTCTTACTGGCAGTACCAATGAAATTATCTTTCTCATCTACTAGTAGACAAATGTCTCTATCTAAATGTTCTGCCTAAAATGACAATAATAATATGTTTATTTTTATAATTGGAATTACAGAATTTGGCATAGCTCTGTCTCAATGTAAGTTATGCACAGAATATACTGGGAGAGGTCATAGTAAGTATAGATAAAATATTATTTGAAAAATTTGAACATATTACATACTTAATAGTAAAAACTACATTAACTTCAACATGTTTTAGGAACTCATTTGGGAATAAAGTTAAACCTTGACATTTACATTTACATTTTAAGCCAACAAAAATTGTCTGTACATTTAATATTTAGGTATTAGAAAAAGAAACTTATAAAGTATACATTTAAGGACACCTGAAAAATCAAGTGGAATACATAATTTTCCGATCTCCTTGGTGGAAATTGTTAAGATCACTTTCAACCTATTTCTTTATAAAGCACTATATTTCTTTTATGTGCATACGCACATAAAAGAATGTATATCCTCATAGTCACAATATCTTAAATCTCGTGCGGTTAGTGGCATAAGCATTAGAATTTGAAATTACTTACTATAATAAAGCTGAAAGTAAGGAACATAAGGAAGGGAACACTGGTACATGAGAGTTGTATAATCATATCATACCAGTGTCAAAGCTTCAATTAACTTATTAAATAGTATGAAATTACATACCAACATATGAGTGATACCACTCATATGCATGTCACATTATAATGCAATGCCCATAATACTGTTCATGTACATACAATCAGCTTGTTTGCCATTCTAAATTTCTATTGCGCACCTGAATGGGATCAACTCCATCTTTGTCTTTCTCCTCAGCTTGTGGTTTCACTGGTTCTGTTGCCAAACATCTTGTTTCTACGCGTATAGTACTCCATACAGATCTTGCAAGTCTCCGGACCAACATCTTTTAGAGAAAAAATATATTTAAAGTTAATATCGACTTACTATTTACATCACAATTAATATAATCACTAACCACACAGGTTAGTGATTATATTAATTTAAATTAAGAATTTAGCTAAAATGTAACTGTAGAAGATTCGTATTTGATATGTGATTTGTCTGTTAATATGTGATTGTTTGTGATAAAAGGGTTTACTGAATGTTTGCAATTTAAAGAGGTGGTTTTCTAGAGACAACAGGCTATTATTTCTATGTGGTCATGTGGCTTGCTTGTCTACTATTGCAGTAAATTAGGTTTGTACCAATATTAACATGACCAGTCACTTTAATAAAAAATAATAGTTATATAAAAATATTAAAAAAAGAAAATGGTGAGAGCAGGCTGTCTATAGGGTGCGCCATATCTGCTACGCATAAGTATAGAATTGACAATATTTGATAAGGGCTTTTTTGAGAAATTAGTATGAGGACGAATATTCTTAGATAAAACAATTATTTAATGTTTAGCTTACAAGAGGAAAAACGAAAACACGCATAATTTTATATTTAAATCTTATTAATATTTTTCTTAATATTGTGTTAATCTTACAAATCATACAAGTTGAAAAATAAAAGGCATTTATGATTAGAATAAATAATACAGACTGGAATTATTTAGCTTACATTTCTAGAAGGTACGTTAATAACTCTTTGGAATCGTTTATTGATATTATTCTCTTCTATTTTCTCCGAATAATCTATAAAATGATACTAATCATTTCATAGTGAGAAATCAAATTATAAAGCAATGCAAAAAGAAATAATTAAGTAGATCAACCGTTTTGAAGTTTTACGACTTCTTGACATTGACATTATTTCCTTGAACAAAGTTGCCAGATTTAATTTTAGTCATGCTTTTTTTGTCGTGCAGAATGTAATAAGTCAGCAGTTTTCACTTAAAATAAATTACAGTGTAAACAATATTGATATTGAACTCGATTAAATACTAGTAATCTACTAAGTAATATAAAAAATATCCCTTAGTTCTTTGAGGATATTAAGAATCTAAGATTTTTTTGGGAAAATTATACTATTATATATCTATTCTTAATATTACAAGCGGGTCGGCGGTTAAAGTTTGATACCTAAATACGCCTATCGCACATTTTATTTTAACCATTAGCAACATTATTAAAAAGAAAATAAAAAATATAGATTAATGCCTGAAATTTAATCTCATCAAAGGCTATGACTATATCTTTTTGCAGCTCCTACATAATAAAATGAACGTAGGTATAACGAACATAGTGATTTTTTGCTTAATGAATGTCTTGCTGTTTGTTTAAAGAACTAAAATTAAATTTTGCTTTCTAGATAAGTCGCAAATGAAGTCTGTTGACTCATATAAGCGTATATTTCTTAATTATATTGGGTACTAGCTGTATTCGCGACTTCGTCTGTGTGGAAATTAATTTTATTTTTCTAAAATAAAAGTAGCCTAAGTTACTCCTTTAGTAGCTGATGTAACAGCTACCTGCCAAAGAAAGTCCCGTCAAAATCGGCCCAGACATTTCAGAGATTAGCCGGAATAAACAGACAGGCAGACAGACAAAAATTCTAAAAAATGTTATTTTGGCGTATGTTCCGTATTTATATTCATATGCATGTAGTAAAAAATATTTTTTATTTCAATATTACAAACACACTACAATTTTATTTATATGTATAGATTTACAAAGTTTTAGAAAACACTTGTTGTTACTAATAGGTATAAGTATTACTTTGGTATTAGAATGATTGTAACAGATTTTGTCATGGAATTTTATAATGTTATAAAATCGAATAGTTCAAAGTCAGATTAGTAACTTTATTTGTGAAATTTTGAATCCAATATTAATCATAAGGGTAGAGAATATTAGTATTGGGGAGTACAGGCGCTGTTCATTATATATTATATTGGTACATAACAGGACGACCTCCACGTAGACTTTATTGGAATTTGTTGTAGTTTATCTCTGGTAAATTCGCTTTCTGATCTAATTGCCATAACGTCATCATTATTCTATCATGACCCACTTTAGTGCTGGTATATGCACCATTATATATTTATCTATTTTAAATAAACTTGACCATTACAATATTTATGTTGCAAACTGTTGTTAGGGAAGTTACCCTCACAACAGTTTGCAACATAACATTCTATTAAAGTGAAAAGTTCAGGGGAACTTTTCACTTTAAGAGAGTAACTATAGTGGTGTCCAAGTAAACAAATATTCAAACATACTTTATCTGCCATACCAGCCAGTCTAGACATCGATTGTAAACCTCGTTCTAACAACTGTACGTATTCTGCTAAAAAAAATATAGCTGATAAAATAATATTCTTCTCTTGGGGAATCTTGAAGAAAAGATAAAGAAGTTACTGTAAAATCGATGATATACAAGTATTTGTGGATATTTGCGACTTTCTTACCTACTGTGTTTTTAAAATGTTAATGTTAGACTATTTAAACAGTCTAAATGACTACTTAATTTAATTATTATATGTTATTGGTATGTCTGTAATAGACCTACATGAATATAGATATTTTGAATTTGAATATAGTTATTATTGCGGTATTGGGGTATTGATTATAGTTATAATTGGGGTATCCCAAGAAAGGTATATACTTAGATTAATTAGGTTGCTACTTAATTAGTTGTTTTATTTATAATGTCCACCTATAATCTATTCTTGCCTTGACTGTTTACTTTCCTTACACAGGAAGTGTGTTAGACAAAAATAGATTTGTCCTATACACATGTTGCAGTTGAAGCTGCATTTTGGAACTGAAATGTTGTCTTTAATATTATTTAAAGGGAGGTAATATTTACAAAATGCCGAATGTTAAATTGGCAATAAGGGTAAGACCGTTCAGTGAAAGGTGAGAACATATCAACAGTAAAGTGTTATAGTGTGCTGTGTTGCTGTATTGTGGATAAGTGGAATAATGAATTAGCTATATATAGTAACATTTATAGTTAATTTCAGTCTTATTAGAAATACTACTTCAAGCATAAATTTAACTGTATTAATCGATCTAAATAACATAGATACTTTTATAAGAAAAATTTGAGTAGGTACCTACCTATTTACTAAAGAATACAAAATAACTAACTATGTTAATTTTATATTTATCTGCATCCATTTCATCGTTTCGTCTAATAGTCCTATATAGCATTTATTCATTAGATATGTACCAATAATGCACCCTTTTAATAGTATAGTATTTCATACTGACAAAATCTCTTTGTAATATTATTATATATACTACGGCGCGGCGCGCATGTTTTTTTTTTAATAAATGGGCTCAAAATTTATTACTTGCTATTTGATTTTATCTTTTAGATTTTGTGATTGTCCTTTTATATTTTTTTTAGTTTAGTGGAAGTTGACATGATGTAGGAGTTAAGGCCGAAGACTGCTTTTTCTCCCTCGGAACGCGAAGTCTATTCTATTTTCGGCTTATAGCTTAGAGGGCGACCGGTTGCCGGCCGCATAGGTTTAGGATACATTTTTTCGAATGATAAACAAATTTATGCTATCATGGGATTATATATGAACCATTCACTATTATACCTATCGATGCCCAAGTATTTTCTGCACCTTGGTATGACAAATACTTAAACCACGGCCTATACTATATATATACCACCTTAATTTATCTGTTTCTGATAGGAAATGATTTCATAACAAGGAATGAATTGTAATGGACAGTATACCTACTAAATATATTTTTATTTTACAGAGAACTTAGATCCGAGAAGGATCGGATGCCGGTTGTGTCAGTCGTTGACCTCCATGCAGTTACGATCACCAATATTAAAGTAATTAACTTCATATACTTTTAATAGTCTATTTAGTTTCGTCATGTCTCTCATATTTACCTATCTAAATAGCTATCTGTCTATATATTAAAATTTTGAATGAAATCGCATGCAACACCGTTATAATAACTAAGCTATAAAGCTAATAAATGCAGGTACAGTCAGCGTAACAAAGATATTAAATATATCGGCGGTGCATAATATTGTTTTGTTTAAGCAAGTAATTTATTGTAAATAATTAACAAAAGTAACTTTATTTATTGAATTCAAAATTTTAAAAATATCAATACAACGAAATATGAAATATATAGGGTACAGGATCTTCGCATTCGACTTCTGAAGAAATTGTATTGTATACCAAAAGCAACAAAATCAATATTTTTTTTATAAGTTAATGGGTTATATAATTATAGATATGAGTTTTTGACAATCCTTTATGGATAAAGCCGCCTGTGTTATTAATTTAAGGTATTGTACATAATGAACAAAAAATTGATACAATATTTATTTAGAATTTGTCATAAATTGTATGTGATTTTATTACAGGTAAGTGTTTCGGGTGCAGGCGACAGTAGGGAGAGAGTACGTCGTTACTATGCCGACTACACTTTTGACAGTGCTTGCCCCATTACCAATGCCACTTTTGCAAATCAAGAAATGGTTAGTTTTAGTCATATTGCTATTTTAAAAAGTAGACAAATATCTGCAAGTAGTAATGTGTATTACTGTTATTTTTTATGGACGGCATTCGTTATTCTGATAGTAAAATAATACTGAATTTATGAGCCTAAAGATAGGTAGATTTAGGTTAATGATAATTTATTACAACTGTAATTTACATATAACGTTGGATGTACTTGTAATAATAATAATAATATCTGTAAATATGGGTATTAGACTGATGTGGATATTTAGATTTTTTTGTAAACCCAGACAAATACAAACATTCATACTCATGAATACTATTGTTTGTACCGTGCGCGAGATCGCGGAATCGACCTCGCTACAATTGATGTAAACCGGTAGATCATCGAGGCCGTTAAAATAATGGCAAAATAAGTATTGACAATACTTTGTATGTACTACATAGTAATTAGATAGACAGGTATGAAGTGTTTTTATTCTTGTTTTAGGCTCTTACAATTATATCTATTAGTGCTGTGGTAAAAATGCGTGTAACGATTTATAGCATAGATAAGAAATTTAAAAGCGGTATTACTTTTTTAAATTTACTATTACAGTAAATGTTACTTACAGGTATTTGAAACAATTGGACGGGATGTGATAAGCAGCGTCTCAACAGGATGTTCAGTTTGCGTACTTGCTTACGGTCAGAGCGCTACAGGCAAGACACATACCATGATGGGTACCGAGAGTCAACCCGGTCTTATACCTCGGCTGTGCACTGCTCTAGCCGAACTGAAGCCTTTTGATCTTACTGTCAGGTAAAATATGGAAGATTTAAAAGATTGTACATTATTATACAATAATAGCGACAACGGCAAACGTCAATGTTTTTCTCTTTACAATAAGTGTCGTATAATGTTAGCAGATGAACTTGATAGATAGAATATTGTCTGTGACTCGGGATCAGACATACAAAAATGTATTTTTAAATTGTTCTGGCGAGTTTTCGGCACGTTCTGTATCATTGAACACTTATTAGAGTTTTCTAATGCGTTTAAGAATAAGAGCGATTTTCCAGGTTTTAAAAAGACGTTTATTTGCCCTGCAAGTCTCCAATATAGGTCTGTACACCATGTTTCATTAAATTAATTATATAGTAGCAGAATTTTACAATTTATTTAGTAACAAATATTGTGTGAACATGAGACGTTTACAGTTTTTTTTAATAATATAAAGTTGGTAATATATGTACGAGTATATAGGAAAGAAAATGTCTATAGAATCATGACGTGATGCCTACCCCAAAAGTTTTTTGGTCCTTTGACCTGGAAATATTTTATGCATTGTAATTGTGCTGGTTCAGTGCTTAAATGTGGTATGATAAGAAAAATAAAAATTTGTTTATAACTTATATACCTTAGGGTATTCTGAAAATGCTTACGCAATGTCGATGACAAAACATCGAATAGCTAGTAGTCGATTAAGATAGGTAGATAGAACAGATCTATAGAATTGTGTCGGTAGAGAGATATTAGCTACAGATAAAACACGTGATGATTACACACAAAAGGGTGCTAAACGATTGCGTGTCGCGGGGGCCTTGGACTCGGGAATAACGGCGCCACACTTTATTGCCATTCAATGTAAATCGAAAACAACCCACCAAGAATATAAAGTGTTAAAAATTAGTAGCAAAACCTTATAAACCTATTTTACGTTGCTTCAAGTTGTACCTAGATATTCTAATTTTATGTATCCACTTTTAATTGGATATTTGTATTTGAATTATACCAGAAAGAATTATGAAATACCTTTTTATTTAAAAAAATGCGGTTCATCTGATGGTAAATTAGGAGATTAATAATCTTCGTGGTCGTATTTCTTACCCATACCTTTCAGGAGTACTATGATGTAATGCCTCTGTAAAACAGTCGGATTAAAACCGATAACAATCGGTTTTCAGTCCATGGAGTCTAAAATATTAATTGATGGGCATGGTAGTCGTTTGACATCAGGTGGTAAGGCCCATCTGATGCTTGTTTGACACCATCGTAGTTTAGAAAAAGTAAATTAAGTTAAATAAAACTACCTATATCTTTTTGTCTTCTAACATCAAAACAAAAATGACAGCATCGTATTCAGAATCTCCTTTTGACCTTGTTTTGTTATAATTATGTTTTATGGAATTTTTATAACTAAACTGTAGACTACCAAATTATATAAACATTATAAAACATCAGGTGTGCTTTATCTAGCACAGAAATAAATGATAGATAGGTGTTACAATTCACTTACAGATTATTATTGTAACAGGTTTTCAATTTAATTTGACCTTGAAATACTAGATTTTGGAGAAATAACATTGTAAATTCGTTTTGCAATAAAAGTGCCTCCATATCATACATAATTAGCAATAGGAATCTACACCTATCTAAATCAGATCGGAGTAAAATAAATAAAAAGTATATTACAGTGAGGTTGCTGTGATCGAACGGTATATTGATATTATTGTAATAGGGAAAGACGGTTTTTGGAAGAAATTAGAATTTTTAATTATTTAATTTAAGGATCAATAGAAGGATTTCTGAGGAATATCTTAACGTAACTTAACTTAATTACACATCTGTTTGGGTGTGTAATTTTAAAAAATACGGACATTTCATAAAAATTACCGTAGAGTAGCATATCAAATTGTAGCTAACGATCACAATAATCATTTTGGCATATTTTTATAACGGAATATATAACAATACAGTATTTGTTGTTAATCACGACATTTCAAACCTGAAAAACATAATTACGGTGAAACACGTAGTTAGTACAGTAATCTGCAAAATTATCAAAAACTGCATAAATCATTTTGAATAGAATTTATTAAACATACATACCCATTTTCTGTACTATGAATGTTAGCTCGAGACATGTTAAAAGGCGATATCGATAGCTCCGTTAGTAAGGCTTCACTCAGGCGTTAGTTCACTCACGTCACCGCCCGCCCTATGTTGTTGACTAGACCTTTTCTGTTCGTATAATACCTTTGGGAAAAAACACATGAGTAAGTATTTAATCATTACTCTTCGTTTATTTTAATAGATTATTTGAATAGTTTTTTAAAAAAATGTGATAATAATATCAATTATTTTTATCCCCATATGAGGACTTTTATAATTCGATAGTATTTTTTGTTTACTACTCAAAGAATTTTATTTTTTTTTTAAACTTGGTTTTATTTATTATGGTTTGCATTTCATAATGTTACAATTGATAGTTAAGTTAGGTATTTTATTGAGCAGATCCATTATGGACCTTGCTGGGAACAGCAAACACGTTTTTGGTTCACTTTGGATAGTGCACGATATTTTTTTTTGTTGCGATTGGATGTTTCCATTCAACGAAAAAGGAGAGGGAGAGAAATAATAACGCGTCCTAATATTTTACATTCAATTTTTTTTACAATGTATTGAAACTCAGTTTATGTTTTTGAATGGGTTAATTTAAATTTGATAATATTTCGATTTGTTATATTATTTTAATGCTCATTTTATTTAAAAGGACTACTAACTAACTGACTTTTATGGTTCAGTTTAATAACAATTCTCCCGTCTAAACATAGTGAAAAGTATATAAAAAAAGATACTTAATAGAAGTTTAATATTGGGTAATTTTTTTTAATTTGATTGATTTCGATTGCTTTTTGATTCATGCAAATAAAAACAATTGCAAAAAATTTTTATATACTTACAAAACTTGGTTTAAAAAGAAAAAACATGTAAGATCTATATTAACATAACTCATTAAGAGTTCATATATATATTGTATGTAGAGTCTGGTCGAAATTAGAATTTTTCATAGTTGACCAAAATTGTTGAATTGCTCGATTTAGGTTTCGATTGTTTCAGCGAACAGCAAAAATGTAGCTTTCTTCTATGTTGCGTACAGAGACAATTTTTATTTAAGTTTCTTATAATGTTATATTGGAAAGTTTAGTGCCTACGAATCCACAGTAAATAGTATACTTAAAATAATTTAAATCAGTTTATACAGAACCCTCAGCATATGGAACCGCCTTGTAATTGCCGGTATTGTAGTTATAAATAAATTAAAGTTCTAAATACAAAGATTGTATTACGAAAATATAATGTGTTATCGAACTTGTCGAGACTGATGGATAGTTTTATTTCGTTTACCCCCATAAGGTGTCTGCGACGCGCGAGGCAATGGCACCCACGCCACGCTTCTGTTCCATAATAGCTTTTGTTTTTCAATGTATACAAATTGCCAACTGAACTTTGCCATCGAAGTCGAATTGAATATTTTGAACGTTGTGATATAATCAGTTTATTTCATGTTCTAGGTAATTGTATTCGGATTGTAATGAAATTAAAATTTAGTGGTTGTATGTTGTTACCCATGCCTTAGTATGTTTTATTTAAGATAATAAGTAGCGTGTCCGTCATCGCTATATAAATGATTTTCTCATCTTACATATAATAAAATAAAATTGTAGTGTCTGTTTGTAATATTGAAATATCTAACCGTTTATTACATGCACATACATATAAATACGGTACATACACCAAAATAACATTTTTATAATTTTTGTTTGCCTATCTGTTCCGGTTAATCTCTGAAATGCTGATTAAAGGAATATGGGTATATTATACGCTAAGCTGACTGATTTTAATTTATAGCCATATAAATTAAAATCGCTAAAAAAATATAACTATATTATAAAAAAATAACAATTGAAGTCCAAAAAATATAAATAAAATGTTAGGGGTGGACAATTCTAATCACCCTACGGTGCATAAAAAATTGTAGCCGATTCATAGACCTATGCATATTCAGTAGGTCTATGAAATATATTATATCATAAAAATTGGTCAAGCCGTTTCGGAGGAGTATGGTAACTAACATTATGTCACGAGAATTTTATATTTAGGGTACATATATATCTACAAGTCTATCCTGAAAAACTTAAAGACACATGCATAGGTTTAAGTTAACGAAAATACCCAAAACACACGCCTCTGTAAATATTGTTGTGTAATTAATTTTATTAATTCAACAAATCAGTAATATAACACGTTGGACTAAGGAAGTCCTTAAGTATTGGGTAGGACCTCAATATCTTTCGTCAGTAGCATTTTAATCAAGCGGCTGCGGCTAACTGTTGCGTCGCAAATTACCAAAAGAGGCAGCATTGCTGATGCATTGCTTGCTTACCCTCTTTCTAAATAAAATCAATTAGATACTACCTCCAAAACGGCCACAGATTATTCTTCTATTTATACATTCGTAGTTGTCTTTATTACTATATATGCTACATATATTCATGCAATAAATGTAAATAAATAAATTCGTAACAACAAAGCACGCACAACGATGAAACATAATTTCTGACTTTTAGTTCAAAATATCTTCGCATAACGTAACGGTATGTACGTATATATATACCTATGAAAATATTGCTATTAATTAAAATGTCGTTATAAAATCGTGACTAAAGGTTATTAGACCACAGTAGGTGTTTAATAGTGTTGACTGGATGTCGTACACAACTATATATACCTATCTTTATAAATTTCAAGGTCTATGAGACGATTCGGGAGGGGTATGCCTATATTGAACGACAGGGAAAAAATATTAATGCAAAAATCTTGACGTTCATAAGCGGCTAAAATGTCCTACTAGAATAAATGAATTTTGATTTTGAATGAAAATCTGGTTATAGTAACGGAATATAACCTATAATTAAGATTAAAAAGCAAAAAGACTTCTTAAGAGTATAAATCTTTATTAAATTAGAATTTATTATTCAAAAATAAAAGTGTGTGTAACTGTAAAATATCAGCGAAATAAGAAGTGGTTGAAATTCTATTAACTTGATTTGTCCCCCACATATTTTCTAATAATGAATAGTCTATGTAGTGACGCAACCAGGATACGAACGATCGAATTGTTTGCATTTTGATTTATTTAATTTAACTATGACACCGAGATAAAAACACAAATATTACTTATTCATCAAAATTACGTTTACATTGTTAAGTTTATAACATAAACACGTAACACCAATATATATCGTCCGTAAGAGGCTTACAAAAGAGAAAGAAGGCGCGCGACGTTGCATCACAAACAGCACCAGCTTAAAGTGGTCAATAGCATGATGCCAAGGACAAAGCCAGTCCTACTTAAGATTATGTCAGAACACATCGACGTTACAACACAACGCGTCAGGAATACTACTATTAAAATGTTTAATGTGTCGACGTTGGTAGAAAACATATTAACATTCCAATATTATATTAATATAAAATCTAAAAGCGTTAAACAGTGCCAGCTATTAAATATTATATGGCATATTACTAAAATAATTTAATTAGACTATTATCTATGCTCATCAGGAAGAATATTACATTTAAATGGTAAAATATTTTTGAAAATATTTATAGACATTAACGAGATACCGTCCACATAACAAAAGGTAAAGGTAGGTACAATAAAACAACATACATAAGATAATAATATAATATTACCAGAAGGATAATTGCTGCCATTTATATATAACAAACTAAATAACAACTAACAAGGAAAAAAAATACTTGAAGATATTCGGACATAGAGACCTAACATTGAGGTAATGCAGCTGTGAGCTGATGAGTCAGACAGATATATGTTACCTACAATAATGTACCTGTACCTATCAGAAGTACAAAGTCCATTCATATTTTTAAACGACAAGTAAAAAAATGTCTCGTCAATATTTTAATTTCATTCAGTATGACATTTTAATTTATGCTTAGTTTATTTTATCTTACTTTAAAAATTATGTACGTAGGTATATAGTTTATAATGTGTATGTAGTTAATGTAAGTGCACCTAGTTTACTATTATTTACATAAATATTAATTCATATTATACTTATTACTTATTTTTTTCTTCTTCATCATTATATGTTTGTTAGTTTTTTAGTTTTCTCATGTTTGCATATTACCTACCTGTTCCATATTTAAATCCCTTTACTTCGCCATTTTTCTCTCGCCAACAGTCTTTTCTATGTTTCTCTTTTGTTTTTTATGTTGTGTGCAGTAAAGTTAATCTAGAGATCCGCTTTAACTTCACACGGGTAGTTGAACAATATAATATACCTACATCTAAACCTTCGTCAGGTATTACTTGATTGATATGTAAAAGCTACACTTATGATTTTTGTTTCATTTTCATGACCTATATAAGTACCTAAGTCTTTTATTAAAAACCCAATTTATTTACATTGTAGTAAATAAACTGGATTAAAAAAAAGTTTCTTGTCACTTCTTCGCAATTGAATCTGTATACTTAACTGGACGATAGGGAAAAATATTAATATAAAAAAATTGGCGTTGATAAGCGGTAAAAATGTCTTGCATAAATTAATTATTCTTGATTTCATTTTGATTTTGAAAAACGTTTTCAATAGTTTCTTGGAGATATACAACGAACGAGTACACGACCTACTGGCAGGCGAGGTCGCGGTCACTTCTTGTCACTCTTTGCCACGGCGTCGGGGCAACGCGCGCAAAGATCTGCGTGTGCGGGAGCATCCGCACAGAGGACCTTATGTTCAAAGTAAGTACCAAATACACAATTTCTGGTTATACAGTTAACAATACATCGACCGATCCTGGTTCAGAAATCAAGTATCACAATACGACAGATTATAAAAAAACTTTCTTTGTTAGGTACTAACAAATATGGATGTTACTTACATTCATCTGAATAAAATTCATTATTATATACACTTCGCATTCCGATAATGGTAATACCGGCAAATCAAATTAATTTAAAGCAGATGACGCATGACGGTAGGCTCGCTCCTTTGTTTTGATTCGAATATGTTCCGCAAAATGTGGGGATATCCATTTAATACGACGTCTACAGGTCGTTACATGTATCTAACTATACATATAAATACTTAAATATATTTTTTGTACAATACATACGTAATACCTAGATAGAAAACACCCAGGAATTCACACAATCATAATCATGATTACAAATGTTTGGAATATGCGAGGAATCGAACCCGCGATTGAAACTATGTACGGCAGTGAGCTAAACATGCTGTCAAATATCGAGGCCCATGTCGTCATCTATTCTTATCCAAACTTGAATTTTGATGCTTTTTTAGCGATCATTATGATAATTGAAACGTTAAAATTTGCTGTAGATCTTCGGAGGGTTGCAGTACACGACGTCCAAACCCTACTCACATTGGTGAACGAGGGTAACCATAGGCGAAGAACAGCTGCAACTCGTCGTAATCCAACCTCGTCCAGATCGCACGCGTTGCTGGAATTAAGCACTTCCACTGCTACTCTACACCTCGCTGATCTTGCTGGAAGGTATCAAAATTTTGCATCGATATTTTTATGTAACGGCAAATAAGTTCGCCTGATGAAAAGTGGCATACATGACCAACATCACAGGCATTATGGACATCACGCCATCATGAGACGCCCTTTATCTATATCCCTCATGCCACTCCTAAGCATATTCAAAACGGAGCACGGCAGGAATTTGTACAAAGTCTGTCTCGGTAAATATTTCCCCATACTCACACTTTTGTACAAGTACATATATATTCCTCCTATTCCGAATAGATTTCGTTATTACAAGTTTGGTAAACAAACTTTGGAACAGTGATCGCTGTTCTTTTCATTACTTACAAAAGAGATTATATACCTATATATATATTTATCGAGGAGAAAGAGAGGAATCCTCATGTATGATAATGGTCTTCGCTAACGGTATATAGTGGAGATTGATAGGATAAGCTTGAGGTCAGGTCAATTAACCCATTGTGGCCAATACACCAGGAAACGAACGACGACCGACAATTTCTTCAGGGGAGATCGACCTCCACGCGGTGGAAACCATCGTGATACATTCCCGCGACCTGATGTATTATAGTACATAGCGCAGTGCACATTCCATTATTCCTAAATGGGGCCCCAAACCCAGTTATAATCGTGGCGCGGCTTGGTTTTGTAATGATTCAACTGCGTTTATAAGTGTGTACACTCATTAATAAAAGAAAAGGTCTAGGTTAAGATACTTATTGATTGTATTATGTCAGTCATGACCCTATCACGTCTCAAGGTAACCAAATACTTTGAATATATACTCATCTGTAAAGTTCTTTTTAACAGTCATGTAACTTATCTTATGTTATCTAATGTTTGCTATATCTCTTGAAAACTATAAAAATAGGAAGCAGTCTGACTCAGCAGAATAGTCATTATGAAATATTATATATACAAATCAGAGGTACAACTTGTACTAAGTCATATAACAAATAGCGAAGATGTAAGTCTTTTTTTATGTAATTGGAATGATGAACGTTTTGCGGTTGATGTGTATTCCCATGCAAAAGGGTTTTTATAGTGGCATAAAGTAGGAAGCTATGTTTTGCACATCTGATATAAAGTAGTTGAATGATCCAGATAATTTTAAAAGATATTTAATATGTATCCATCCAAACAGTAGGTTACAGATATTTTTATTTTGCATTAAATATTGACGTTTTTAAGACGACTAATATTTAAAATATTATTTACATCATATGCAGCGAAAAGGCGAGTTGGGAGGGCTGTGGTGGTGGCAGACAGAAGGAAGGAGCAAACATAAACAAATCTCTAGTTGCGCTTAGTAACGTCATATCCGCTCTTGGTAAGTAAAGTTGAAAAAAAAATATGGTCCATAAATTTACGGACGATAAAATTACGCAGTAGACGCTTTGTAGTTGTATGTATCACAGCAGATAACAAGATGTAAAATAACTTTTCTAGTTCTTTGTTGATATCTGTACAACCAATTCAATGCTTATGTTTTACAAAAGATATCAAAAACTACAAATACAACGATAGAATATATAATATTCCGATAACACATAAAAATATGTGGTTAACATTACCAACATGCATTGATTATTAAAAAGTGAAACCGAATCTATTTACTTAAAAAATGATAGTTCAAATTATGATAAGCATTTTCGAAGTTATGAGAGATGAAACAAACAAATAACGTTAAAAATATATAATTTCGACCGCGTGACCGTCGATGTACTCCTCTAATACATTAGGGGTGTTAGGAACGCGTTGCCGAGCCTGAATATTGGTTATAAGAGTGTAGCTATATGCTTTTCTACACTATTTTGTCAAATTACAACAGTACTAACGTTCTATTAGTAATTGGATTCGGTGGTCACACACCGCCTTACTTTTAATGGTCGCGGGTTCGATTTCTTGCACGGCACAAACATTTGCAATTATAACTATGATTGTTTGTATCGGTCTGGGTGTTTTCTATGTATAATACATATTTACGAAAAATAAATAATGTATGTATTTGTATCTGTTATCTAGTATCCGTAACACAAGCTTTAGCTAGCTTAACTTGGGTCTACATGGTTGTTTATTCCCGCCAAAGTTACGATGGGCTAATTGACCTGACTTCATTCTTATGTTTCGAATATACTGGTGGTCCGCTAGTGTATAATTTCAGCGCATGCGCGGGTGCATTATATTCAAGTATAAAAAATGACAGGCATTATTTTCTTACACATGTTCAGTGAGTGGAGGCGCTGGGCGTAGTAGGTTTGTACCGTATCGTGACTCTGCTCTCACTTGGTTGCTGAAGGACTGCTTTACAGGAGGCGCTAGCACTTTTATTATTGCAAGTACGTTTACATTATACACCTACTATTTTAAATTTGAAGCAGTCATTATTTATACGTACAATTAGAAAAAATCACGGGATCTTATAACGTTTTATTTATTTTTGTTATGTTGTTGCCGATATTTCGGCAGTGTTTCCGCGAGTGAACAGTTTACTCGTGATTATGGCGGTTGAAACACTGTGTTTACCTTACTTTTGGAATACACCCCTTTTTAAAATATTATTTTTGTTTACAATTATATACTTTGATTAATAAAATATTAAGGTACCGGAGCAACTATTTTATGGTTTATATTACTGAACTAATTTGGATAATGATTGTTTCTTTTTGTGTTTTGTATATAAGCTGTGTCTCCGAGTGTCGCTTGTTACGGGGAGTCTGCGTCCACACTTCGTTGGGCCGCACACGCTCGTCAGTTGCCAACCCCAAGAATTATTCACACTGAACCCAATACTGTCACCCGAGCTGCCTTGCAGGCGCAGTTCAACCAACTCTTAATTGAACTTACCAGAAACTATATTAAATATGTGAGTAAATACACACGGCAAATCGATTATAAAAATTATAGACAAATTGAAGACTGAAGTTATTATTACGAAGGTCACGTAATTATAAATTAGCTTTCTCGTTTTTTGCTAATATCTATATTAGTTAATATCACATCCTTTATTAGTTGTTCAATTGTTCAACTGTTAAATGTATTGTTCTGCTATTTATCCGAGTAACGTGCGAATGTAGCATTAATTTATTGAGGATATATATTTACAATTATAATAAACGTAACTTATCAATAAAAGTTACACTGGCGGCGCGGGTGAAATAAATATTGTTTGATTTTGATTTAAGTGGACTGTATCTAAATAATCTGACGGGTACGTGGATTGACACGATACACTGTTAGGTTGGTGATTGAGAACTGCTTGTGAGGATGGAACACAAAGAAAGACAGTTCTGGTAAGGAAGGAGGCACAGTACCTTTGAATTGTAGGTTTGCGGCGGCTATCGGTGTCTCCAGGTCCCAGCTACTTGCTTCACAACAATGGCACAAAAACAATGGTCTTAAACACACTAGTGCGATGCGGTGGATTAAAATGTTTAGTAATTATCACGAATTACTTATCTTATCAAGGCGGGAATTCAATGTCAACTTCAGCGTTCAAACGCGCTTTTGTCACTTTCGATACAAGCATCTTCTCGCTCGCACTTAAAACAAAGGTATGTGCGGGAATAGGAGAGGATAAAGGAATTAGGCCAATCCTTAGAAAATTAACGTTTCGTACCACGCTAAATTATTTATTTGAACAAACTATTACTAATAATAATTATACAATGATAAACAAAAATGTAATGTTAATGGCGCAACCAGTTAACAAATTAATTACTTAAATAATTAGTTTCATGTACTTATCCAAAATATTTTGCGAATTGTCAAATTTAACATAAATTTTAGTAATAAATTACTTATATGCAAAACTTTTTTTACAGGTACCAGAAATAGGCAAAATAATTTATGATGAAAAGCATTGGGGATTAACAGTAAATAATTTAGATGTCGATGAGTCACATAAAACTACAAAAATAGGTAACATTATGAACTCATCACATCCGAAAACAGACGCTCAATCAGAGTCGACGACTTCATCGGTCGCTAGCGGAAGTTCGGATGTAATTAACACGATAGATAAAAACCCAGACATAGTTCATGCAATTAGTAAAGAAGTTGACATCTTATTCGCTCCGACACTAGAAAGAACGAATAGTGGCAGTAATTTAAAAGTAATTGCTCCACTTAGACATAAACGTAGACAGTATAGATCACAGGAAGTTTTGCCTATAGATGAAAATTTACGAGATCACAGCCAAAGTTTGGCTAATGCGTTACCAAGTCAAAGTGAGAATGAAATAAATGCCATAAATAACAAGGGAACTGAAAAACAAACAGCAGCTTCAATTCCAATTCTTTATGATAGTCAAAGAGCGGAAATAGTAGCATCAGTTACAGAGAGGTTGTATTCAAAGTTAAAAAAGAAGGAAGAAGCGGCTGTTTCGAAAATGGAATCGATTGTAGATAAAAGAATTATGGAACCCCTAAGTGAATTAAGGATTTGTACAAATGCTCGCCAGCGCTTCATTGATTTGAGTCAAAAACCCACAAGAAATAAAAGAAGAATAGGAATACCCGCTCATACGCAGACGAGAATATCTGTTACTCGGGTAAAAGATCAAGGAATTGATATTCAAACCGATTTAGAAGCATATGTTTATAAGAATAGAGATTTTTATGCACTACAACGTGATGCAGCTACAGAAACCGAACCAATAACACCGCGTTGTAAAGAAATTGCTGTTGGGTCCAATTATGGGTACATAACTTTTAGGGACAAGTCAACTTTAACAGAAAATAAAAAAATAGTTTATATAAACTCACAGGTAATGACCGATAAGATATTGACATATAATCGTTCGACACAAACTCCTTTAGTACCACCACCAAGAAAGAAAAAGCGCATATCAAACCTTTCTAGATACATAAAAAATATTGAAAATAAAAAAAATTGTACTGAAGAATATAGCCTAACCCCAGTAATTAATATTAATATATCTCAGTCATATCCGACAGATCCAGAATCTCAAAGTTCTGATGATAATTTAGGTAAATCTCAAAACAACAAGGGTATATCTCATACATTGGAGATACCGAAAGTAACACCAACTCCAGACTTGTTAACTAATCACAGTGCTCTTGATACAATTAATAACAGTTTCAAGGAGGTCGAAGAAGAGAACAATACAACTTGTGCTTCTAATGTAAATAGTGTACTAACCGATGACAATGCACATGGCAGAGTAAACCAGTCAGAAACAAAAGCAAATGACGAATTTCCTGATTTTGAAGAATGTGCACTACCAAAAGTATCTATAGATGCTACAAGAAAAAAATATAACGAAGAAATAAGAGACATGATACTGGGACGAAATAAAAATATGTATCCTTATAATATAGTGCTTTCACCTCTTAGAGATACTTCAAACTCTAATAAAGTTGTAAAATTTAAGGACGTTGATGATTCCTTTGAGAAACCACCTCAGACAAGGCGGATATGTGAAAATAAAATCGACGAAACCTGTAAATCTAATATTAGTTCCGATACAACAAATTCAGATAAAGAATATAATGAACCCGAAACAGTTTACAATAGTATCATATCTGATTCCATAGAATCAAGTAAAACTGAAACAGACTCATTTATTTGGAGAAACGATATTAGGAATCAGCATAACAGAACAAATTACTTGAGAAGTTACGCACCTGTATATAAACTTCAATCACGGTATAGAACAGCTAAAGCGAAATTTTATAAAGAATTTCTAGGTCTAGAAGACACAACTGATACAGATACGGACTCTATAAAATGTTCGTGTGAGAAGTCAAACTTTTATAAATATTCTGGAGATAAAGATGAAAGATCTAAATTTAAACACAAATTATCTCAGAAAGAAAAAAATCCTGAAAATACTTGCTTCTCTTCTTTGAAATACAATACTGATAAAGACGATTTTTCAAATTATGATTGTGGTATATTAAATTCTTGTAAAGATTTAGAAATGTCTGTTAATAGGTATGATAGTTATTTATCGTCTTTTCCTAATAGCAGTATTAAAAAAGATAAGCTGACTGTAGATATTCCAACACGAACTCCCACAGAATATTTACATCATTTGGTTCAACTGAGAAGAGAGGTTATTCAAGCAGATTATGAAACGGATACTTCTTCAATATTTGTATCTCGGAAATAATATAGGTACTGGATATAGCTTTTACACTCTCTAGTACCTCTCTATTATATATTTATGGAGAGTATTAAACATAATGAATATTATTATTGCAACATTATTGTAAGTAACTTATTATAACAATTTTAGCACTTACTAGGTTTTATTCTATTTACACTAATGAGTGGTAAACAAGTTAACGCCTCACCATATGAATATTAGCCTGTGTGTGTGGTATTGTGGTGTAATTGCATAAATATACCATACGTTCCAACGACAAATATTTAGGTATAAGCTGTTTGGTTAAATATTTATTCATACTGGTGTTATTTAACATGATAGCCTTCTCCTCTATTTACTATGTTCCATTCGATAAATCTTGTACAACAAAATTAAGGAGGTGCTCGTTTCTAATAACCTTTAATTACTACACGTTCAATATAATTTTAAGTTTATCCAGAAACTGATGTATCACTAATAAATTAATCACTATATTATATAATAAATGTATAAGAAACAATAACATATATTATATATCAACTGTACTTTAGTTTTGCGAAAAACTTATTTTATTTCTGAAATTACTGCAGCAATTTGTGCCTCGGAAAGGTCAGTTTTTATGTGTATATACTTATTATACTATACTTATTGTAAATACGATTTATTGATGTTTTATTAAAAGAACACAAATTTTAAAATGTATTATTTATTACGTACTTAAAATATATCTGGACTTTCTCCACATTAAACTAGTGACCTCATTATATCCTTATTAGTTCATTCTTCATTCATATTAAAAGATAAAAAAAAACAGAAATAACGAAATTACTGACTGGACATTTTAGGAAATTTTCAGTACTCTCCCATACAGTTAGGGATATTGTGCGCGGCACCTAACAGGTTTATCCGCATTACTTACACAACTATCACTCCTGATTCAAGTTCAAGGTTGTGGTTGATAATTATGATTTGGTAATAGATTGAAAAAATTGAAATTAATTGCAGTATCTCAATATTGCAACTACTTTCAATTTTATCTTACTAGCGCTTAGTGAAAGTAATTTCACAGCAAGTAGCAACATTAATATTATTTATTTGACATATTGAGAATCTGAATTAAATTGATATCAGTTATTATGTGGCCTGCTTCAGTTTATGGTTTCCCACTTCTATTTGCACTACCTCTTGGGTATTTAAATCAAGGGATAGTAGCAGGCAGTAGATCGTGGTATTCGTTGGTTTCTAGCTAAATGTGCCTAATTCAAATTTCTAACCGCAAATAATATTTATGCGACAGTAAATAGACAGAAATTTCAGAAATAATTTGTGTAACGCTTGACTTTTACGTTTTGTTTATTGTTTTTTGTGGCAATTTTATTTTAATAACGTGTTCGATCTGGTAGGTACCTAGGTATACTTTGAAAATAAAATTTTTGTTATGGGGGCAAGTGGTTTTTAGTAGTTAATATTAAGTTTGCTTTTAGTCAAGTTTGTGACCTCACTTGGCTTATATTATTTTGAAATGTTGGTTCCAATATATGTAGTAGGTAACCTTCGGTACCTCAGTTGCTGCTGTTGTCGCAAACACTGCGAGAGTGCACACACAGAGAATAAAAAAATACATTGAAAATGTTTAAATTCTAAATTAAATTCAAATATTAAACTATAATTAATTTTGAGATGAAAACTTATTTTTTTAATCCAAATTTCATATAAATATATTACAAGTGAAGTGACTATCATGGCTGTATTTTTTGTTTTGTTAGCCGCAGTGGTTATTTTGACTTATATTTGGTTTCAATACAAGTTTACTTATTGGTCAAGAAAAGGCGTGAATGGTCCGAAACCTGTGTTTCCCTATGGTAATATACGTGATGCACTCAGAAGAAAAGATCAGTTTTTTCAACCATACTGTGACAGTTATGTTAAATTTAAAAATTTACCCTACGTGGGCATGTATTCATTTTACCGGCCAGTATTGTGTGTGAATGATTTGGAAATGGCTAAGCACATTTTGATTAGTGATTTCGATCACTTTCAATCACGTGGGATTTACTCTGGAGGGCGCAATGACCCGTTAGCGGAAAATTTATTTAATATTTCTGGCAAGCCTTGGAGACAGTTACGGTTAAAAATGTCGCCGACGTTTACTTCCGGAAAACTAAGAACAATGTATCCATTTGTGGAGGGAGTGGCAAATAAAGCTCGCAGTTATGCTGACATGCTCTACTCGAAAGGGAAATCCATCGATTTTTCTGAATTCTATGAGAGATATGCTATGGAAATCATTGCAAATGTTGGATTTGGTGTTGAATGTAACGGTTTGACGAATCCGCAATCAGAGTTCGACTGTTGCGGACGTGAATATTTTGAAATAAAGTCGCTATACTGGTAAGTATGTGTTAATACTATTTCATAATTTTTTTTTTGCATTTGTAGGACCTTGTAGCTAGTAGGTAATAACATTAATTATAGATATAATTAATTAGAAAAAGTAAAATTAGATGTATAAAATTAGAATTCGTATAAAGTTGTTTGATTCCTTTTTATTTACAAATAAAAGTATTTCTATCAGTTGTTAAGTGTATCATGGCTAATGTTACAAACTGTGCTTAGTTTTCGTTGTATGAATTGGCCTATGTTATAATTATGATAATGATATGGGTTCTTTTCTTATTATTAATATTTTAAACTCGACTTACTTGTTTTTGTCAGATTAATTCAACAGGTTTTGTCAGATTCAGTTAATTACGAAGTTAAACTTTTTTTATTCAAAAAGAAGAGTAATTTATTATGGATATTATGGTCGGAATTTTTGGGATATATTTATACTTACATTACTTAACTTTACATAGAGATACATACATACAAATCAACGTAGATTGCATTTATTTTACCTCTGTTTTATTTAGTTATATGCCAGCTGAACCGATTAGGCTTGCGTGTGAGGCATTTCCTAGTTCATGCTCAACTAAACAATAAAACAAAAACAGAAGTACCGATATATAATTACAATAATTTAGAAAGTTCACACAGAATATAGAATTTCAATTATTGTATCGTATACTTTAGTATTGTACTGATGATGGTACAGACTATTATAGAATTGTCACTTCTTGGCACTAAATTGATTGTCACATATTTAAACGTATCTATTATTTGGTATGACGAGGGACGTAAGTTTTTAGTTATATGGACGAACATGTAAAAGTATCTATTATTCTAATTGGTATGGTGAAGGAATTAACTCATCGTCATATGGTCATATGGACTGATGGATGCGTGGGTAAATACGAATATCTAATATAAGAATACCTAATAACAGTTGCTAGTGCGTTCATTAGTAGAGTTTTAAATGACTTCAATCTAACCAACTAAAAGTAAAATGATAAGAGTGTGGTACTTTGATTTGAATAGTAAGTAAAATTAAATAAAGTATAGGGATGGAATCATTAAAGGATCATAGGAATTTCGTGAAATACCATCGGTAATAATGACTATTCAATACTTATTTAGCAAAAATTATTCCATAGTCTGATGGAACTGTTGTCATATTTCCTTAGGAGGATCATCAGCGTGATGTAATAGAGATGTTTTCGAGAATAACGGTACTTGTCGTATATTTTCTATTTTAGTGAAATGAGTTCAAATGCAGATTACAAAGTATTTGAGATTCAAACAACGAATTTGCGACGCAACATAACTACGTGGAAGAGTATAAATACGAGTATTAGCATTTACTGTCATAGATATACCGGTTAAGGTTTATGTTAGGTAATTTAGCTATTTTAAATGTTACTGGGGTTTTAAATTAAAACAAAATTCGGTGTGTGAGACCACCAACGCCGTCAGTATCAATTATAATTACAAAAATACATTTAAATACATTGTTTTTCGCAAATAGTATTAGTCATTTTACAATAAAGTTTCTTATATTTCACCAGGTCTATTATACGAGCATTTGCATTTATCGCTCCTGATCTTTTCTCCAAGTTACGTATAAGACGTATCAGTCGAAAGGTGGAAAACTTTTTCTATGGCTTGGTTAAAGAAACTGTCAGCTACCGCCAAAAACATAACTATAAGAGGAATGATTTTCTGCAAACACTTATTGACTTGATGAATGGACAAATTGTCAGTGAAAACGGTAAGCATTTATATATCCAGATATATGATACCTACCTGTAAATTAAGAATCTAGTACCAAATAATAAATTAGGAATTTTAGTCTAGGACCGCTGATATGGCAGGTACCTAATATAAGAAGTTTAATACAATAGGTAGAATAACACAAACAATTAGTGCACTAACTTATGAAAAATATGTACTTTAGACAACGCGCCGGAAAGAAAATACTGTAGGATTTTCTGTAGAGTTATATTGGAATCATAATGTTCGTACTTACCTAATTTCTATTTCATTACTTTAAGAGTACATTATCTTAATAGATGATTTTTTTACATCAGTTAATTCAACTTTGAAAGATGAATTCTTTACATCAAAAAAATACTTATTCTGAAGTTCAATTAATTTCAGAATAAGTATTTTTTTCATATTAATATGGGGCCGTTCAAGTATTACGTAAGCACTATAGGGGGGGGGGGGGTCTTTTCTTTGCTTATTTTGGATGACATGGGGGTGGGGGAGTCTGTATGATGATTACGTCATCGGTCGTAATTTACTTTTTTACACGAGATTTGTGCACATATTAATATGCTAACTTAGAGAATTTTCAAGGTTATTACTTCAATCAATCGTTTTTATGTATTTTGTTTGTGTGTTTTTTACTTCACCATGACAAAATAGTCAAAACCATCTTAACGTCAAAATTTATTACTTGAATAAGTAGTGACTTATTTTAAAGTGAATTTTAAATTTCAAATCAGTGCATCAATGTGGAAACTACGATATTACTAACTTTAACCGATCTGTGTGGTCAGGAAATACTTTAAATTACCTATGAAGTTTTTTCAATATTTATACAAATTAAGATCGATAAATATACAAATTGTAGGTAACTAATTATTTCTAATGAATTTATTTCACTAAATTATTGTTGTTATGACCTACTGTGAATTTTTCACAGGTGATATTAAACGGGTTCACGATTTCCCATTCTCAATGAACGACGTGGCAGCGAATGCTATGTTGTACATGATAGCAGGATATGAGACTTCGGCAAAGACTGGACAATTTGCAGCTTACCAGCTCGCTCTAAATCCTCACATTCAAACAAAAGTGAGGGATGAAATAGACAGAGTGCTGGCTAAGTATGACGGGGAGTGTACTTATGAAGCGCAGAACGAAATGATCTATCTGAATATGGTGCTTGATGGTAAGTTGATTTTGTTTGTAATTTTTTACACTCAAAGGTTATGTCTCCTTATAACTGTATTAGGACACAATTTAAATACTTCAGTATATTTTACCCGTGTGGAAAAATATAATTAATTAACGGAAAGGTAGGATTGGAGTTTAAGACTCTACCTTCTATACACTAAAAAACGGTTTGCTTTGAATTGCTATACTAGAGTCATCGAGTCACGTTACCATTCCATCACGACTCCGGCGGCGATGGCTCATCTAGAGGTATATTTTTTTTATAAAATTATAGTTAATAGTTTTTATTTTTCTTAAATTGTTTTTACAACATTGACAACTTGTAACACATTGAGCAATATACTCTCGATATTTACAAAACTTAATTGTCGTACTAAGAACCTAAAATAAAAAACCTTAAAAAATATAATATAATAACTAATACATATTATTAAAAGGAGTCCCTTTAGCAATTGTGTCATTACGTTATAATATTTCTCTGTAGAGACGATGCGACTCTATCCAGCGCTACGAGCAATATTTCGGCGTTGCAATAAGCCATACAAGCTACCCAACAGTGATGTAGTCATTGAAGAAGGTACATTAGTATTTGTGCCCATACAAGCGATACATATGGATCCACAGTTTTATCCCGAACCCGAGAAATTTGATCCCGAAAGATTTGCGCCAGAAAAGAAAGCAAAGTTTCATCCTTGTCAGTGGATGCCTTTTGGAGAAGGACCAAGGAAATGTTTAGGTATGTTAAATTGAAATTATTGAAGCAGGTCGCTAGACCTGCTTTGCATGAGTGTACAGTATTCCTATAATATATATATATATATCTGTATCTATTATATATAATAAATCTTCCAGAAGAAGTTCCCTACATTATAGTAATAACCGTATAAAATTCCGTTACTTTTTAGAAACAGTCAGACGACAACAGTCGACTATGTTTCATACTATTAGATAAAAGACAAAACAACAGGTGTTCTAATAACTATATTTTATTTTGATATCTTATTTATAAAATTTTAGTGTCACAATGTTAGTTACCATACTGCTCCCAAACGGGTTGACGGATTTTTATAAAATTTTATATGCATATTCAGTAGGTCTGAGAATCGGCTATCTATTTTTCATACCCCTAAGTGACAAGGGTTGTCCACCACTAACATTATTTTTTTATTTTTTGGGGAATTTTTTTATTATGTGTTATTAAAAAATACATACAACCCTAAATTTTCACCCCTCTATCACCAACCCCTATTTTTTATAGCGTTATTAATTTATTTGGCAAAACAATGTTTGCCGGGACAGCTAGTATGTATATACTATAAAGACAAAGATGACTCCGGTTGTGGAGAGCAAATTAAATAAATTTGCATATGAAAAGCTTCTAAGTAACTGACAGTTTTTTAAAGCAATGTAAGCAAGTATGCTCTGGGAATCTGATTTCCATTGTGTCAGTGCAGTTCAACTTGTCTCTGATGATTGACTGCTTTATTACTTTGTTATTTAGAAGCATATTCATTAAATTGTAAAATCGTATATTTATTTATTACAAGTAATTTATTATGCGTCTGTCTTGACAAATTATTTTTCTATTATATGAGCAAGTTGAGGGTCAGATAACGCCGTCATATAATGCATTAGGGTACGGAAGTTATCAGTTCACAACTGGATAGTTACGTAAATTTTCCATTAGGTAGGTAGTCAATACGAGTATTTATCCTTCACCTATGGCTCGTAATCGTGGCTACATTAACTACAGCTTTGCAGCTGAGGTCATTTGAACGTTCTCATCAGGATCTGAAGAATAATTACTTAACTGTTACTGAGCCACATAAGCAGTTATAAACCAACTTAAGGATTAATGTAAAGTTTCGGAATTTACAAATATGTAATCGACGACTAAACATTGAGTGGTAAGGTGGCAAATGACGCGTAGGTACATATTTTATTCTTGTGTTCCTTGTAAAAGCAAATTTTTTGGCTTTATCATAGAAATAATACAAATATGATTTATTAATAAAACAGCTTAGTGCTCATTAATTAATGAACTAGTGTCATCATTCTAAAAATAAAAGAATATTGTTAATTTAAAATTTGTTATAATTGTCAACAACCGCGTTTAATTTTTGCTCAGCAAACCCGGCAGTAATCATATTATATTAATCATTCATTTAAATAAATAATTAGTATAAAAATATTTGCAAGAATTAGTTGTCTCATCGCACAGGTGTAAACAATTTTTATATACTTCCTTGTTGCCGCAGGAGTATACCT
Organism: Achroia grisella; assembly: GCF_030625045.1. Lineage (NCBI taxonomy): Eukaryota > Metazoa > Arthropoda > Insecta > Lepidoptera > Pyralidae > Achroia > Achroia grisella. Next base: position 3,112,010 of record NW_026712925.1, read on the forward strand.
ATAACAGGCGTATCACTGTGAGTGTTTTGTCATCAATTTCTACTTGTTTATTAGCGTTTACTAGCGAATTATAAAGTCATTAATTGAAATGTGGTCTACGTATTATTGCAAAATATCTGTGAAGGAAAAAACCGCTTATGTGCTCCTAATGCCAAATGATGTTATGATTATCTAAAATGACAGTAATATACAAAGGCCTCTGATTAGTTCATCTGCGATTTATATTATTTATTATTTGAGTTCATTACAGTGCGTATTCGCACTGCAATGAGTTAACTTTTATAAACAGATTGGAATAAAACAAACAACATTTTAAATGACGATTACTAATATTAATTAGTGAAAATCGCCTCAAATCATTCGAGTTATTTCTCAGAATAGCCCTTACAGTTACATTGTTTTGGTTTTATTACGTTCATAATGTTTAATAGTAATTTCGCTCATATATCTTTCAAGTATACATAGTCTGTTATTAGTGTTATTTTTATTATATGTAATTAAATATAGTATATTGTTTTTTTTTGCTACAGGAGCACGCCAAGGATATATACAATCAAAGCTGGCCTTAATTAAGATGTTGCAAAAATACGAGTTGGTTCTGGATGAACGGACGGCGGTTCCTTTAAAACTGAAAACGTCCTGTCTAGTGTGGGCGGCTGAAGGAGGAGTATGGCTTAAGCTTAGAGAACTTAACAATAATGGACTTACATCATAAGAAAATATATTTTAGTCTAATTTTGGAAACAACTGTATCTCCAGATCTTTATAGATTCATTAGTAGGTGTTGAAACCAACTGGACTAATTGAATTACGCAAGAATAAAGTTTGCGAATTGGTTGATCAATCACATAATGATTTTGGAACTCATGTTGCTACAAGCACAGATAATATAATATTACATACTACTAGTAACGCTATCTATTGAGAATACAGAATTCCTAAGGAGGTTTTCATTTTATATGTAATAATAGTATAGTAGAAGTAAGGGAAGAACGAATATAAAGTAAAGTATAAACTATAAACTAAATAAAAAAAGTATAAACTAAATCCGCCTTAATAATGTCCTTTGTCGCTAATATACCTACAGTCGATTTAGTCGAGCTTTAGAGTTATCAATAATATTAATAATTATTTTGAAAGTCAAGTGTACATTTTTGCTTAGTATCTCAGACCTACAAAAGTTATAGACGGACCTCTATGTACAGTAAAAATAAACTATGGCTTCAATAGGCTATAATATATCGTCCGCATTTTCTATGATTTATTTGTTGATCTGAGCGTATTAAGCTTTCATATTATAAAACCACCGATGCATAGATATAGTACACCAATTCCTTATAAGAGAAGATTTCATATGTTTTAAAACTGTAATAAGCTGTTCCTAAAGTATTATTGCCTGCTTTAAATGGTTGTGACCGTATAATGAAGAATGTTACTAGGTATGCCAAATCGGTCGAAAGTTTGATATAGTAAAGTTTGTATGAATACAAATATACTAGTTTTTGTTTTAGTCAAAAATATCTATTAATTTTGATTTTATAGGCATTTAAACTTACGATAAATTTCGAGTCCCGCTAACAGTCACGTGACGTGTGACGTCATTTTACAACAGTCCACTCCACTTAGTAGCGAGTCGTCAGTATTTTGTTTTGTTTTCATCCGCGCATTACGTTATTATTCTATTAATTAATTAAATGCATGAGGGATTCAAAAATGGCAATCGTATAATATGCTTAAAATAGATGCATTAATGGTTGCCCATTATTTATCAACAAATAGTGATTTCGTTGACGTCGAAATGCGAGGAATAAAAATGCAAAGTTAATTTTTCACTTTTCTTGCTATTAGAAAATAATTTATCTGTTTTAAGCTGTTTTGTTAAAAAAAATACCCAACTGATGTCATATTGCAAGTATTGCAACTCAAATAGGCAGATGTACCAAACCTTCCGTCCGTAGAGTGAGTTGAACAGATGTACTAAATCTTTTTTTAATTTTGATTTGTCTTATTAATAAAATACGTAGGCCGTTTTATTTATTTTTATTTGTAACTTATTCCAAGTCGGCAAGAGACAGCTTTGGTGATGATGCTATCGGTTACATACAAGTAAAAAGGCAAGTGATGTTTGTATGGTCAAATGCAGAATCACGCGCGAACACCGCGTACGTACCACACGGTACCGTTGCAGTTTAGAATGTAATGAAAACAACCAAGAAGTTTTAAACGTAACTTGCGAAGATTGTGCCGCCAACAGAGGCTGTACACGTACTATAGTATTTTTAATGTGGGCATCGTCGAGGAGAGGACCCGACGACTGTTATCAAATTTGTTGGATTTTTTTGTGATTATTATAAAAATAACTATTACTTTGGTTGTATTTCGGCACAACACATGACTTTCTAGTATTTGGTTTGGTAATTTTTGAAGATATTTAAAATTTCTAATGAAAAGTAAGACGACTCCGTGCTGAGAGCGCGAGCGGACTGAGTGTTGTACTATGACGTCACACCGTCACACGAGTCCGTATCGCACGTTTACTTCTATAAATCAGAAAATAATTGACGTATTGAAGTAATTCTTTCACTTATATTTTTTTATTTTTGACAGAGAATATGGAAAGCTAATGTTCAAAATTAGTTAACATTCTTCATTGTTACGATAGTACCTAGTAGGTAATTAAAATTTGTGTATCCTAAAAAACTGGAATCATCAAACTGTAGTGACATATAGGTACTTACTCGTACTGTGAAGATGACTGTAGGTACCTAGTCATCTTCACATATATTTTATTTATAAATATTTATGTATATATTTTCTCAGTTTGCTATATCTGGGACATATATATATATATATATATATATATATATATATATATATATATATATGTCACAGATTTGTATTTGTAGACAAAGATTGTATCTATAGTTCCACAAAATTTCTCTTCGTTCGTGGACAATTAAATTGACAATTTAATATAACATTACGAAGATACTTAATATACTTAATATTCATAAAAACCACTAATTTTTATGAATGCTAATGTAGCGATTAACCTTTATTATTCAGTAAGCGTTTATCGCCCTTCAAAGGTATCTTGATTGGGAAAGCGTTGCCTACCAAATAATAAATAAGTAGATATGTATACATACCTAACTAGTATTACCATATTATAAAATGAACACAAGGAATAATGAAATATAGTGTGAACAGTATGTTACTGTTTTTAAAGTAATAATAAAATGATGAGCATTTCCGTTTATATATTTTATCACCCCTTTTGGTTTTATTACCTGCTATACAGATTTGACAGCCGCAGTACATAGTTATATTTTGGTACATGTAAAGTTTGGTTTTGGTTGTCACCTAAAATAATTCGCCTGTCTTTAAAATATGCAATAATAATAAGGAAAAATTCCTTTGTTTCTTGTAAAATCTTGAGTTTTGTGAATACAGTTATACCACGTAAACGGTCTCTGAGGTCTAGCCGTTTAGCATACCTGTATGTGTGTGTATGTACATTATGTATGTTACAAAAATGTATTTATGTATTTATATCTGTTCGCTAGTACCCATATTTTTTTTTTAATTTCATATTTAGACAAAATTTCAACAAAATTACAGCTAACATATCACATATAACATAACACCTACCATTTCTTTTATGCAGTTAAAGTAAATAATGTACCTACCTAATGAGTACTCGAGTAGGACAAGGTTGATGGGTTTCCTAATAAAATGTAGTGTTTGGATTGTTCTATGTGAATAAATAAGCCTTCGAATTTGCAAACTAAATAATAGTCACAAATGTTCTGGAATATTTTTAAAGATAGACTTTACATAAAATTGTCTATGTAATATTTTTTGCTATTTAGTAGCTTGCTTTGAAAGCTATAGTTCTGTTGTTGCGGAGTTGTGACACCTTAGTATTTAGGATTGGCAACATATAAGGGACTTCTGGGGTATTACATGATGACATGATGTCTGTGATCATATTTAAATATTAAATTAAAATCTTTGTACAAGTTCATAAATGTCACGATATTATGAATGTTAATGTAGTTGTCAAAATGAGGGCATTACTATAAATCGGTTGGCGAAATCTTCGATAGGTATAGTGTGGAATATTATGTCGTACGATTTATTTATATTTGATTAGCAAATTAGCAAGTTTGTGTTGAGTAACTTAATTGATGTAGGTAAGTTACAATTTGACAAAAGACTCAGTTCACCGACATAATGCTACTATATTATACATAGTAGATTAAAAATAAATATTACTAAGAGGAAAGATTTCATTTTATGTTTATAATTGATAAATCAATAAATATTTTAAAATGGTTTATCATATTCATGATTTCTCAACTGATTACCAATACCGATGAAATTTATTTTAGGTCTTCATGGGAATAAAGACTATATAGATTGCAAAAATTAGCATCAGTTAGTCATCAAATTTATTCAGTTTTGGCAAAGTTAGTGCAAAATATTGCAGATATTACTCCTACTTCCGTAATAAAGTAATTTAAAGTATGGTATCAACTATGTAATATTACCTTATCTGTGGTATTATCAAATAATTAAACACTAAATAAAAACAAACAAATTTATACCGAACAAAAAAGTACTTACTTATTATAAGAGTCTTCACTAATATATGTGACGATCGATATGATAAGATACGAGTACCTAACATGTGGTATATACTAATCTTGTTTTTCTTTTTTTAAAGTTTGCGTTGCTTGATCGATTTCCTCAGGTTGTTTTATTTTAGACAGAGTAACTGTTTCGTTGTCCGATTCTTCCTCAGTAATAGGGCATTGAGTTTCTTGGTCTTTTTCTTCAGTAACACTTGTAGACTCCGCTATATACACTTTTTGAGCTTTGGTAGAACTCTTTTTTATCTTATTGGTTTGAACACTTATTTGTTTAAGATTAGACTTTTTAGTCATTTTTATTGATTCAGTACTCATTCGAGCTGGGTGTTCCTGTTCTAATTGGGTTAAATTAGCTTTAATAGTTTTTTTCAGATCATCCGTAATATTCAAGGTAGATTCAAAAAAAATTTTTTCTTTGTTTTTTACCTGTAGTGACATCCTAGTTCCAGACTTGGAAGAACTAGGCAACATAGGTAGCTCAAGTAATTGCTTATGTAATTTTTCTTCTATCAAGTTTGTTTTTATTTCCATTGAAATTTCAGTGTCGTGGTCATCTATAGAAGTAACTTCATCAGACTTACTAGATCGCGGTTCATACTGAACCTTTGATGATATTTTCTCTTGTCCATACTGACGTGTAATAGTTAATATTTCACTGGGTCGCTCGTAAATACTTGAAGGCGATTCGCTATCAATTTCGGACAAATTTATATTTTCAACAAGGTCATATAGTATTTTTACAATAAACTTATATTGTTTTGGTACATATTTGTAAGCAAGTATCTTGGCTATTTTATACCGCTCTTCCGGTAACAATGAAAGTTCTGATTTCTTTCGTTTAGTATCCAAAATATCACTTTCTGCCTTGTAAAGTTCTTTAATGTCGTCTACAAATATATCTTTATCTGTACCTGTAGTATCTTGGAATTGTACTTTGCTCTGTAATCGAATTGGCAATGACTTTTGAGAATCGTTTTCAGTGTTGAACCAATCTTCTGGCGATATTATATGAATTGGTTTTTCATAACGTTCCTGAAAATATATTGTGTTCTCATTTTTAATTGAAAATACAAATAAGAATTGTTATAATATTTCTCATTTGTATTTTCTCTTTCGATATTTGGGGAATCTGTTATTTGCAGCTAACTGTCAAATAGTACACATACAATCCTATCAAATCCAAAATTTCTTATTTTCAATCTGTTTTAAAGCTGAATTGAGAGGAAGTAAGTTAGCTCCAGGACATATGTATTATATAGCGCTTTATATTATATAATTGTATCCGATACAATACAATTATGTAAATAACATTTGGCAAAAGATAGCAAAGACCCACAACGAATCGATATATCTTACATAAATGAGCTTTTCTATTACCAGTATTCTATCAACGTTCCCAACAAGTTCTACGTTTACTCGCACCAGCTGGAAGTCTACTACCAACAGCACTCGAGCCAGAGTCAGTAGTGCAGATAGCAACCAACAGGCGGTATGTAACCAAGCCGATAGGATCGTCAGCCTAGTAGCCTGGTACACACCTCGAATACGCCTTTCGTACGCCAGCGTAGCAACATTAACGGTGTATGTGCAGCTGTAATAGATTATATCAATTAGCAAACGATTACATCGAAGATAAATAAACTCTCGATAGTTACATCTAGACTAGAATTAGAATCAAACTACATTAATCTTTATAAATGCAAACATATTACGGTTACAATAAATTAAATATTTTGAACCATTACAGTACAAACTTTTTAATGCAATGTATGTATCTTACATTTCAAACTAACCTTTGTAGCTTATGATATCTACTAATAAACCATAATCAGTATTATTGGTTAATTTTAAGAGTTTGCGCATCTATTAAGAATCTGTTTAACAAACTAGTCATATTTTTACTTGTATCCAAATCGGTTATGGGATCTTAGCTGTAACAGTCTCCAGTTGTCTAGAAACTTTTAACACATCGTTAATATATATAATAGACAAAGTCCAATTTTATAATTTATACTGCATCATACTGTACATCCATATATAATATATAACTATAGGTATCTTTTCTTTTCTTGCTTAGCACTAAGAGTAAGCAAAAAATAAAAAATGAATGTAGACAGAAAAAAATAAATCGTAAATAGTAACCATATTGCATTACGTACATTATGGTATAGAAAATAATTTTCTGGTTACACACAAATGTTGTCGTAATAACTTCGCCAATTTTTTTCTAACAGACGACGGATGCTTTTTAATTTAGTGTTCTTATATAAATATATGTCTATCTAACCAATTAAATTACCAATTGCTATATCGGGTACCTAGCAGATCGTGTCGCTCATGCAGCGGCTTATCTTTCCGCATATTTTCACATAAGAATTGCACAACCAATGCAAGTGATCGTGCACCATGGAGGCGTGCCATGAGGTCGTAATCATTATTTTACAGATTTAGATTTATTTTCACTAGCAGCAAATTGTTTTATAAATAATATTTTTGAAGTTAAGTTCCAACTGACATGAAAGAAAGAAGAACGACTGTTTTGTTTATAATAAATGTAATTGAAATAAACGTAGAATATTTGTATATTTGTCTGTATATCGCTCCCAAATAATTGCTTTTACCACGAATGAAAGATGAAGATATATTTTACATTATTGACAACACATGATTAATTATTATTTTTTCATAATTTTGTTCATAATGATTTATTACTTAATTTTACATAATTATATAATATTATTTATTAATTATTATGTTTCTATTTATTTGCTGGAATGGCAAACGAACGGTTGGCCCATCCGACCGCATGAAGCTCGTAACGACCGCTGTCTACATACCTGTAGGTATGTCAACTGTATTACTTTGCTGTTTCGACCTAAGGTATCTAGCTTCTATATTCCTATAATATCACTGGCATATATCATGGCATAGCTTGGTGACAAATATAGGTGATACATACCCACGCATACAAAGTACATTTCGCTAAAAAATATTATTATTTCAAATAAAGAGAGAAAAAAAAATAGAAATTAAGTCAATAATTGAGTACTAACGTAGGGCTACCAGTGATCTCGCTTAATTTGTGGCATAACTCTTGCAAGCCGTAGTGGGTAACAGCAGACGAATAAACGCAGAGTCCCCCCATTGCCAAGGAGAATACAAATACAGGTAGTAATATCCGCCAAGGACGCTGCAATCTGAACAAAGACAAAGAAAATAAATAAAAGAATAAATTTACATGAACTAATACAAAAAAACTGTCTTATCGCTGAGCAATCTCATCCAGACACCTTTTAGGTAAAGAAGGTGATAATAAGAAAAGAGTCGATGGATAGGTGGCACACCTATTGGCATATTTTTAGATATACAGAATGAAATATTTTTGAAAAAAATACTATTCAGGTAGATTATTAGATAGGTATGTATTATAATTAAAAGGACAAGTAAAAAAAGAAATATACCGAAAATAAAAAGATTTATTAAATTTGTTGAAGATTAGAATAGAGAATAGATATGTTTATGTCATACCTTTATTATTTATATATTATCATAAGAGTATGTGGTAATATGTGCTGTAAGTAGTTAATCGAGTTAGAGGTTTATAACCGAATTAATATGTGTGAATATAATTAAGCGTTAATAACCTTAATTTAGTTAAGTATGTTTGACATTGTAAAGTTTACTAACCTCTGTATTAAGTATGTAGGGACATTTTGATCTCGTAAATACCTATCTACACATCTGTCCTGTTAAAGAACCGGTATTGGAGTTCTTACCTTAACAGCATGAGCTATTACAATTTATCAAAATTAGAAACGTTACCGGTTTTTTTACATTATGTACTTAGGTGATTTATTGAATTTTTGAACGAGTGCTGCTTCTAGGAATTAGTCTGTCTTAAAACTATGACTGATTTATTACGTTACTCAACCTAAATTACATAATACTCAAATATTTTTTCCTATTATACTTCGTTTTGCTATATTTCGTGCCATTTGATATTATTACAAAATTTGTAAAGTTGTACGATATTTGATTAAAATAACAACAAGCAAGTTATACTTATTGTATTCCGAAGAATAGTAAAGTTTATTTATATTAAAGATTATTTTTATTATAGTCTATTTTCTAAATATAAAGTTTAATATCTACAAAAATGTATTTTTTTTCGTAAAATATATCACTTGATTTTAGTGTCAAAATGACGTGAAAAAAATCATGAAATATTTTTATTGAACAAATTGGTAGATATATACCCATTGGCTCTGCGGCGAGATATTGCATCTCTGTGCATTTTCTACCGATTATATCCCGGGGAGTGTACTGAGGAATTGTTCGGATTAATACCAGCTGCTGAATTTCACCACCGTACCACCCACCAGAAACTAAAATACCATCCTGACCATCTGGAAGAATGGCGATCCTTCACAGTGCGATTTTATAGAAACTTTTTGTCACGCACCAACATATTGTGGAATCACCTTCCAGCAATGGTATTTCCGAACCGATACGATGTTGAAACCTTCAAGAAAAGAGCTTATTCCTTTTTAAAAGGCCGAAAACGTCCTTGCATTTCCCCTGATGTTGCGGGTGGTCATGGGCGGCGGAAATCACTTACCATCAGGTGAGCCGCATGCTCGTTTGTCCCCTGTGTTATAAAAGAAATATATATATTATATTACAAAATATTGCGTTATTTACACGGAAAATAAATATAAGAGAGAAAATTACTGACGTGTAAGTTATGTCGGTAGATAAAATAATGTTTACCCTGTCAACGTCCTGCTACCTGTAGAACACATAAGAAACATAGTGGTCCACACAAGTCCGAAGATACCGGACACCAGAGGCACATAAGTTGGTAGATAGCAAGCACTCTTTTCCATCCATTGAGTGTTTAGGAAATCCACTGGCAGCACTGTAATGTAAGTTAATTAATAAATTATTTAGTTAGCATTGTGCCGCATGCCGTCCTGGTTTACACCCCGACTTAGGCCTGTCATGATTTCGAATTTAGTCTACACTAAAAAACTTCGTGTTAATTTATGTGCGTTCTTGACTGTTTTATACACCCATAACAAATCGAATTAATCCAAGAGGCGGCTTACATCCTGCCAAGTTGGATGATATGCGAAATATCAACATGAAAAGTTTTGCGTCCTATTCAATGCCTCTGGCTACTTCATTTCAGTTGAATGAATCGTTTACATTAATATATTTTGCGCTTTATATGTAATAATAGTAGCAGCAAGAAAACAATAACTATACTAATAACATACTGCATACTAAGTACCTGTATGCATAAATAATCTCAATCGATTGGTAGATTTACGAGTAGGGATCAACGCAGGTTCTAATCAGACGGTGTTAGTATATAAAATATTATATAGGGGTGAGGCTTTATTGTATGGTAAATCAGTAAAACTTAATACTCACATTACATTAACCATTTTAGTACGAAACTTTTATGTACATAATATGGTCTCTTAGATTTTTTCATCTAATTAGAATGCCAAACAAGATCACAGCCCATTTCTCATTATATATACCAAATATATAATAAAAATCGAAAATAAGATTGATTGATTGATTATTTCCGTTTACCTTAAATGGATAAAATTATATTACATTGAAACTTACAGTTGGCTGTTTCCTTATCCATGGGTATGAACTCGTATATGACATTGTGGGATAGTGATGTCAGTGATTGCAATTTAGGAAAAAGTACACACTTCTCATCAAAAAGGTACATCAGCATATGGAAACAGAAAGTGCAGAAGGAACCGAACACGAAGGCCATGAAGAACAGAAGGAGATGAGCGCCTGGAGAGTGATATAGCGGTGGTAAATGATATTGCGATTTGATTTTATTAGGAGTTGTAAACTTCGTTGTTATAGGTCAATAATGAATAGAACTGTCGTTCACTTAACCGGTGTCGTAATGAGCATCTTAATATATATAATATATTTGTAAATTTCAAAATAAATAATAAAATATTCTTTTCAGTACTTATGTTTGTCACTTAAGTCCTCCTGAACATCCAGACTGATATGTATGTATTTTCGTAAGTAAGTATATTTCAATGAGTTCCTGGATGGTTTGAACATAAAATTAAAATTGAATTGAATCGCTAGTCGTATTAATTATTATATTTTATTTATTTGTGAAAATATTATTAATATTAAACCACTACCATACTTTTCTGTAATATGATATTCTTGTTGGCTTTGTTTCATTCTCTTTTTAATTGTGTGTGTTTATTTCCTACAAGACACCGATACTGTCATGTAAATTTAATTTATGTGTAAGACGAATAAATAAAATTAATAAATTAAAAGAAATGTGTGTGTGCTTTTCGCGCCTTTATTTTATTATTGTGTCCTATATATCTGTGTCCCATATATTCCTAAATGAAACTGATGTGAAGATAGAATTACCTTTCCAAGCTCCATTTACTTCGTTTTCTCCTCGTTCCACTAATCTATATTCTTCGAATAGGCAAATTCTATCCATTTTATATATCTATCCAATTGGGTGATTATCCAAATTTATCCGATTTAAACGCAAATCATTATTATTCTGTCAATAAAATGTCATCTTGTCGAGTGATGGCACGAGATAGAATAGATGTTATAATATAGGTATGTGGCTAGTAAGTAAGTAAGTTTTAATATTTATCAATTTAAATATTGTATTAAACATTAAAAAATATATATCACGAACATAGGTTTTTTATACTTACGGATTTTTTTAAAGAGTAGGTAACTTATTTTTTTTATTCGTAAGCAATGTTTACCTAATATTATCATAGAATTTCATTTTACCTATAAATATTTTAATTTATAAATTAGAAATACTTTAAATGTATTACGACCTTTTTCGAAGTAAGTGTACGTCGAATCGTCATGAATTCTCATAAACTTTATAACTTAATAGGATAAGTTTCCTTAGATACGTAATTATTAATAAATAACATTTATAACACAAGTTTAATTTACATACCGATATTAGTCCGTTAAAATAGTTGATATATACAATAAATAGTATAAAATAATCATAAAGTTGAATAAAAATTGTTCGTATAAGAAGTATAACTAAATAAAAAAAATGCCAATGAATACCTAAGTAATACCAATGAGTACCTAATAATAGTATGAACTGGAACGGTTGATATCAACGTTAAATAAGTAAGTAATGTCGATAAGTAATAAGTGCTCATATTAGTCTTTCATTCTTAATAGTTTTTTTATTAAACGCTCTCGGTAGTACATCTATTTATCGATAAATACATCTGGTTTTAGTACCTACTCGTTTTCAACCGATTCATAGAATGAATACATTGTTATGACTTTACATTATATGTACATATATAAGATATGTTGAAGTTTTGTTAAAATATATCTAGTACAAATATGTATACCTAATGTAACGTACAGTTGGGTAACTGATCCGATCATGTTTCTACAAATAAGTAAACTCCGACCAACGGAAACAACTATTCTGATTAATTAATGTTCGATTGTATTCGATTGATGTCAACGAAGTCCGAAAGAATCGATTCAATAAGTATCGTCTCTAAACACTGTTAGCAGAAGATCAGCCTGGAAATGAAGTGTAATGTGCCGGCTTTTGTAGTGTTTCACTTTTGTGTTGGATTCTGTTTTACAACTGCTAATATAAACTTGAATTTGGGATCCGATAGTGTTGTTTGGACTGTTAATAATAAAAATGGATGTGAGTATATAGCAATTGTTTTTTTTATAATTATTACTATAACGACAAAGGAATCTGTTAGTATTGTATAAAGTAGGTATAGGTACCTACACGACGATAAGAACAATAATGAATGTGTTGATAATGCTACAAAATATAGGTATATCCCGAACATAGAATCGTTTTATATATGTGTATATATAAAACGGTTCAATGTTCGGGATGAAAAACTTGTATTTATGAAACTAGTATATATGTACTTTTATTTGTAAACTTATCAAATGTTGGTTGCATCTCAAATATATGAATATAAGTATCTAACATAATTGGATATTTTTTTAAAAAACACTACGGCCAAAGTTCTTACTACGAAGCTGTAGTGATATTATAACGAATTTTATTTTTTTACCTACATTAAACACGCATTGCTTAATGTATTCTTTTTTTTATCTGTATTAAACAGAAACTACTCATCTACTAAATAATTCCGTCGCCTTTTGCCTCTTTTTAGCTTAACATTCTCCTTATTATAACGCCATTGTTTGTAAATTATAATATTTGCCCACTGTAACCGTACTTAACCCCGGCAACTATGTTATAGCCGTAAAACATGCATGTATATATATTGTTTTCTATATTGCAGCTATAACGATACCAGGAACTGTCCCTGGTGGCATTTATTCGGACTTGCACAAAGCAGGCGTAATTGGCGACATCCTGGCTGGATTCAATGACGTACTGACAAGATGGGTAGCGTACGACACTTGGACGTATACAGGACATTTTCCCGGTAAATATATATACCAATATATACTGTTGTTTTTGTCAATGAGTGATAATGATTGCATCCTTCTGAAATCTACTGCGCTAACGGGGTATCAGTGAAAGATAATATAATGAGCATTAAGTTACTTCAATTAGGTTAACATGATGAATTTACAAGGAATCAACCATGATAGTTTCTATGGACCACGTAGAAGGCAACCTAACATGGTAAATTGCTAGAAAGCTTCCTGTCCTCTATACTATATTCACATCACATCAACATAGTGTTGATGTGATGTGACATGTTATAGAGTAGGTTTAGAAAAAAACACCATTGTATTTTAAAATGTACAAAGTAATCAATGCAAAAGTTACCACAATTAATAATTTGAATCTCAAATGTTCATTTTTTCAAATACATGTATACTAGTCTTTCCAGTGTTCTTATACCTATACACAAATTAAATTCAAATTCAAAAATCATTTATTCATGTAGGACAACTTAGCCGCTTATGAACGTCAAGTTTTTACATTATAATTTTTTTCCCTACCGTCCAGTTCGGTATATAGATCCAATTGAGAAGAACTGGCAAGAAACTCAATTGAATTATTTTATTTTGAAATCCAGTTTATTTACAATGCATAGGTATTTATATAGGTGTCTATGTCTAACATTAAATGAAAATCCCGAACATGAAAACTATTGCCATGCAATTGCAAATTTTATACCTATTCTCATAAAAGACCTATTGACTTTTCTAAACGATACTTGGGGACAGCAAGTTTGTCTTTAAATCTAGTATTAATATTATGAATATTACTGTTTTTTGGAAATAAGTGAAGATTTTTATGAAGATATAGGATATTTGAATATATAAATTGAGAAGCAGCGGTGAGAATATTTGGCTCTTTGAATTTTTCTCTTAATGAGTCACGACTCTTCATACAGTAGATCGCTCGAATGGCACGTTTTTGTAATATGAATATATTTTTAATATCTGCCGCTTTTCCCCAATATAATATTCCATAAGAGAGTAAACTATGAAAATAACTGAAATAGACCAATCTAGCAGTATCAGTATCAGTGTACTGTCTAACCTTACGCACGGCAAAAGCTGCTGAACTCAGTTTCGCTGCAAGACTTTGAATTTGTGCACCCCATTGTGTTTTATTATCTAATGTGATTCCTAGAAAGACAGTCTATAAATGCGAGAGATTCGTCATTTAATTTTATGTTGCAATTAGTACTAAATCTTTTAGACAGAGAAAAATTAACACATTTTGTTTTGTTTTAAAATTAGTTATAGTCAATACTTAAAATTTTAGCTTAACACATGAAAATTGTAGCACTAAGCCTAAGTCATCCCAAGTATGGTTGGTGAATGGTATCTGCATGTTACGCTAACTACCAAAACAATAGTCCGAAATACCTATTTAATTACCTCCTACAACATATCGATTTGCGCAATATTAATTAAATTATTTTATATTACAGTAACTGCAGAGCAATTAGCACCAGATGTAGCACATCTGGTCTTCCATGGACTGGATACGGTTGCATTTATCGAATTGAATGATTCTCCAATCGGCACTGCAAATAATATGTTCGTTAGATATGTATTCGACGTGAAAGAATACTTGAAGGTTAATAATATTATTTATTTATAATTTTAATCCTATTTATTCTATTTAAGTTGTACTTAATACATATGTATATATCGGGTTTAGATAATACCGGAACGCGTTCACTACCAGCTTAACATAGTGACAGCAGATATAAAATCTAAACATGGTGTATCATAGGGAAGGAAACAGAAATTAAATATACGCGAAATTATTTTGACCAAAATGAACTATTTTAATTGCTCGTATTATTCATTTTACAGTAATGCGAATTATTTCGTAAATAAATATTCCTCAAGGTAACATATAATGCCCTTTAATTATTCGAACAATCTGGATACTCTTATGCGGATATTTTTTGAGCAATAATGACCCGGTAGTAGTAACCGGAAGTAACTACTCGTCCTTCCGGAGCAACTACTCTGTTGGTACTTCTATGTGTGCTTATTGCTATGACGTTATTACTCTGGATTGTGAAATAAAATTTTCAGTGTAAGAAATAAAATATTTGATCCTAAACGATTCAAATAGGAATAGAATCGTATTATAGGTACCTACATACATTTAACTAATACGCATGTGCCGTACAAGTTATGAGTATTATATAGTCCCGCTATATTTTATTAGAAACTAGTATACCTATGTATATTTTTGTGAAAATATGTTAAGTACTAAAAAGTGTAAAGAGTATATAATGATATAGAGAATCAGCTTTACAGTTCAGTAGATTCTTTCTCTAGCATCGATGTAATAAAACGCATTTTTGTTAAATTTGATGCCTCCAATGACATTTTTGGAATAAAAAAGATTGTATTTTTATACAATCACGAGGTGGATTAAGTTAAAATAATTCAGAATACTTTTATTTTGAAACTTATCAGGCAGGAGTGAACAAATTGAAGATAACTTTCCAATCTCCCGTGGAAGCAGCAAAGCAGCGTTCTGATAAACATTTCACGCTCCCTGCTTGTGTGCCTGATATCTACAATGGGGAATGTCACGCAAACCAGATTCGAAAGATGCAAGCCTCATTCGCCTGGGATTGGGGACCAGCTTTCCCTTCAGTTGGGATTTGGTAAGTAATATTATTTAAGTACCTATATACCTAAGTCATTATACAATGACTGGATACGATTAATATTTGTAGAATTACAGTCATTCTCGACTATCAGATATCTTCTGCAATTTTATTTCATCATTTACATAGGAATTATGTTATATAGATTTTGTTATTTATAAACAGTAAATCAACGCTAATTTGAAGTAGAATAATTACTACGTACGTTACATACTACCTACGTATTTACTCATTAGTTTTATATAGTAATTAAATAATTTTAGGAAACCAGTAATTATTGAGTTTTACAACGGAGCTATAATAAGAACGGTTACAACGCACACCGAGAAAAAAAATGGCGAATGGAAACTAAATATTGTGGCTTACCTAGAATCTAGTAAAGTAATAAAGCAACTTGACGGGTACTTAAGTGCAAAATTATCGCTCGAAGGACATCAAGAGGTTAAACTTGGAAAAGATGTAAATCTTGCAACTAGAGATGACGGTTCCGTGGAAGTGGAACTCAATATTACAATAAGTGAGGTAAGATTATAAAAAAGACTTCTGATTCCCATTTTAATTATAAAAGTGTCTTCTTACTTACGAAAATAGATGGAAAGACCAATACAAAATAATTCAGTTTTTAAGAATATTGTAATATACCTACCTATAACTATACCTTATGACAAAACAAAAAAATATTATTGATATTAAGAATACAGAGAAATAAGTTTTCATTTCTGGGTATAAATATGACTGTTTTAGTTTCCGATTAAGAACTTCTAAACTCTTTTACAAATTATTAAAATACATGTTAATAGTTAAATTTTATATTCTAAGCAATTACGAGTAGTTGTCGTGCGGTAATAGTATGAATATGAATGTTTAATTTTTTATATATACCTACTCAATATAGAAACTTACCTAAGTTATAAAATATATAAAAAATCATTTTGCCTGCCATTAACGATGAAGTTCGTAGATATTCACATGTGGTAGTCACACTAGTAAACTGTTTATTTTATTTTTGTTAACAGAATGTTGTAAGACTTTGGTGGCCAAATGGATACGGAGATCAACCCCTATATGATTTAAATATATTTTTCACAACACGAGGTAACGAGAATAACGTATCTCGAAAGAATTTGCGTGTTGGGTTCCGAACTCTAGAGCTCGTTCAAGTTGATGCCTCCACGAAACTCGGTTCGTAGAAATTAAAATGATTTTATTTATATTCCATAAGAGAGTAAATATTCAAATAAAATGTACTAAATATTCAACATATAATACAATTAGTATTTCAAATACAAAGTTAACGGGATTAGCTTAAATAAAATTTATTAATAATTAAGTGCAAGTGTTATATAATGTTATTTCTGGCATTACTTTCAGGTAATAACACAATAGGCGGCGAAGGGCTTGTATTCTATTTTGATATAAACGGCTATCCGTTATTCATGAAAGGATCAAATTGGATACCAGCTGATATTTTACCTGAACGAGGATATAATAAAACAACTGGTAAGTGATGTAATAATAAAATATTATAATACAATACTTAGCAATAAATTGCACGTTAATAAGAGTCTACAAAGAATTTATAATACTTAATAAGTAAAATTTTGTTTTAAGTAAATAGCTTGCTGACTGCAGCACGAGATGCTCATATGTCAATGCTGCGCGTCTGGGGCGGTGGAGTATATGAGTCTGATTATTTTTATGAGAGATGCGACGAACTTGGCATTTTAATCTGGCAAGATTTCCTTTTTGCCTGCGCCATGTATCCGGCTGATACTGAATTTTTGGAGTAAGTTTTTCATTAATGTCTATGTTATCCCCTTAAAGACATGCAAGATAGATACACCTACATTAATTATACATTTTTAGAAATGTCAAGATTGAAATAGAGCAGAATGTTATTCGTCTTCAACACCATCCATCTATAGCAGTCTGGGCTGGCAATAACGAGAATGAGGGAGCATTACGTGGTAACTGGTACAATACTCAATCACAATTTGAAAAATACAAGGAAGAATATATTAAACTTTACGTGGAGACAATGAGACCGATTGTCGAAAACTTTGACCTGGATAATAGAGAATATTTGGTATCAAGTCCATCTAATGGTTTGGAGTCGGAACTCGAAGGATATATTGCTGAAAATCCTTCTGATCCTCACTATGGCGACGTGCATTATTATAATTACTTTGCAGACAACTGGGACATAAATATCTATCCAAAAACGAGATTCGGTTCCGAATATGGTTTTCAGTCCTGGCCTTCTCTCGCCACTACAAAGACTGCTACACAAGACCCTAACGATTTAAGATTAGATAGCGAGTATTCGAAACATCGGCAGCACAGTCCCAATGGAAATTATTATATTTCACAACAAATAGAACGGCATTTAAAACTCGATGAAAGCGATACGAAGCATTATGAAAAATTCGTCTTTTACAGTCAGGTAGAATAGAATACATATATATATATACTTTTCGCCTTAGTTAAAAAAACTAAAGTAATTTAATTTCAACGACATTATTGGTTTGTCACGAAATAGTTTAATAGTTAGAATAGGTTTATTAGACGCTAGATGTTTTTATGAATAAGGCGGATAGAATAAAATACGGTTAGTCTTAGTATAAATAATTGATATTTGTTTTAAATCATTCGCAGATATCACAAGCAATGGCTATCAAGACAGAATCAGAATATTACCGGCAAAACCAGTACGAATGGTATACAATGGGTGCATTATATTGGCAATTGAATGATGTATGGCAAGCACCGTCATGGTCTGGAATAGGTAAGTGAATATTATATAAAAATTTAATACTATCTTGTACTTATGGTTAAGTACAAGATAATATTCAATTTTTCTGTTAGTATAAAGTTCCAGTTAAAAGGTAAATCAGCAGTTCATTTTATAAAGTAACTAGGATAATAAGAACCATGATCATTCTTAAACATTAAAGTACTTTTGTAAATGTTAAATTACAATGTTGAACAAATTAATTACCTTTTTATTTATAAAGAAGACATGAAGAGCATAACTGCACAATGAGTGCAGCATTACAGGAGACACGATTTATTAAAAATGCTAAGATTATTTATGAAATATGTAAAACAGAATATTTTTATGGTCTTGACGACTGTGCTTATAAATTTGTCGATTGTCACTACGACTGCAATACTTAGTACATATGTTGCACCTGAGATTCATACTAAAGTGTTTTTTTATGATCTGTGATCGTGAGATACGATGATTTTACTTTCCTCGGTGGACTATTGGTTTTGCACACTACTTTACTTCCGATGGTTGCGAGTTCTATTCCTTCCATAGTACAAACATTTAAATTCACGATTATGATTGTTTGTATCGGTTTGGGTGTTTTCTATGTATAGGTAGGTATTATTTATGTAATCAAAAAACAAACACTATCTAAGTATTTATGTTAGTCTCTAGTATCCATAACATAAGCTTTGTTTAGCACGGTCCTAGATGGCGTCGTAGAGTCGTAGTTGTGGAGAATTCAATCCAGGAATATTACTATTATATTAACTTTTATTTTTCCGTAGAATATGGCGGCAAATGGAAAATGTTGCATTACTACGCCAAGTGGTTTTTTGCACCTGTGTTAATTTCTCCTAGATTACTTCTGACAGGCGATGTGGACGTATATCTGCTCAATGACAGATTTGTACCTATAATAGACGCACAGATAATTGTGGATACATTCAATTGGAGTAGCTTAACTCTTATCAAATCCGAAAGTTATCCAGCCAATGCCCAGTCACTGAGCTCTAGTAAACAAAACTTTTCGCTGTCCATGTGGAATGTTGATACAGATGAAATTTTTTTGAGGTTCACATTGAAATCTGAAGGAGTGTCTTCATCGCCATATAATTTTATATTCCCAAAACCTTTGAAATCTGTTCGAGGTTTGAGGGTACCTCATATAACGGTAAATAACTTTTTTTATATATATATAGATAATTCTGATTATACTTTGCATATAATAATATATTGTAATTTTAATTATTAAAAGCAATAGGTACCCACTAAACCTATACTATTAGGACTTTTTACTTATTAGAATTATTAGAACTAGTGCAATACTTATTTATTAATAGAAAAAGTGAATTAAAAGTATATTAATAGCAATATAAAATTAATAGACCCAGAATTACAAAATGATAATGTACCTAATGTCTGTTACAGATCAGAGTATCTGACCCTACTCAAGAAATTAATGGGAAACAATTTTATTATCCTGTAGACGTACATGTGGACACAGTGGTGCTCTTCCTGTGGCTTGAAGCTACTGGAATAACAGGCCAATTTGAAGACAATGGCTTTATAGTAACAAACCCTTATGTTCGTACACATTTTATAACACAGAAGAGAATATCAATCAAAGAATTAGAGCATAGTATTACTTATCAATATTATGTCAATTGATGTTATGTATAGAAGTAAGCACCTACCTGTAACAAAAAATATTTATATATTAAAATTGATTTTAATAAAATTTTATGCTTTACTAAATAAAAAAAAACTGATTGAGTTTGAATGTTTGAAAACTAAATGAAATATTTTTAAAAATACATTATTCTTCTATCTGAAAAACAGTTTTGATATTTAATACATCCAACCCTCAATGCATTGTTACGAATAACGTTACCAAAAAATATTGGTTACATTAAAAAATAGAAATAGAACAATAATACATAATAGTAACCAAATGACAAACAGGCCTTGCACACATTTGTAAAAGCAATTCAAAGTTGTAGCTATATATGTATCTATTACTAGCGACACATCAAGGCTTCGCACTCGTGTTTGACAGTGTAATGTATATGACAGAGGTCTGTAACAAATAACCATGGATTATACGTCCATACCTTCCAGAAATGCTTAAAAGGACAGGGAAAACCAAATCAAAATCTTTTACGTGGTGAAGAGCTGTAGAAGTTAGCGTTTATACGATATACGTATAAATTTCGTATAAAGCGTTATTTATATTTAATACTAGCTGCTCCTGCGACTTCGTCCGCGTGGAATTTAACTTTATTTTTCTTTACTTTACCTGCGATCATCGAAAATAAAGAGGTGTATTAAATCCCTAAACCACCAAGATCGTCATAGTTAATTGTTATCGGTACAATTTATCTGCGGCATTTGACTCTCTACTACCTAAATATATTGAAAAAATTTAATATAGAAAGGGAAATACAAACATTTAATTACTTTTCATAAAAATAATACGAATCATGTATAACCTTTTTATAAATTGACAGGGCTATATTTTACTGTATCTATGCTTACAGTAAGGTACTTATGCAATAATGTGTTTCATTTCCAGAGTGATAGTTTCAAGAGATCTTATCGTGAGTTATGAATGTTTCAAGTGCTCTTGAAAACAGGTAAACAAACACTTAGGTAATAGCAGAGATATGATGCAATTGTTTTTTTAGTGTTGTTTGAGAGTAAGCGCTACCTGTACTACAATGTCTGTACACTTATTTCGCTCTGTTTACGTTTAGGTAGTATCTTACTAATATTATAAACGCGTATGTTTGCGAGTATGGATGGAGGTTTGTTACTCTCTCAAGCAAACACTATTGAACGGATTTTGATGAACTGTAAATATATAATATACATAAAATATAATATAAACCAGATGTAGTATGTGCAAAATCTTATGATAAATGACAAGTAAGTGTGATAAAGTTGAATTTGCGGGAGTCAGCTAGTAATAACAACTATGTATACTATAATATATACAACTAGGTATAAATTCAGAGTGGTATAGTACTAATATTATTCTGACTAAAAAAATCTCAGACCGTGAGTTAGAATAAGACTGTAGCTTCCGATGTAAAAAAAACAGATTACTAACCATTTTAGTACTTTGTACAAAGTCCTCTGTTTATTTCTATTAATTAAAATCTATTTCAATCTCGAAGCAGCTTGTTTTGAAGCTCAAAATCTCGAAGCCCCTTTTACCAGACATATCAGAAATGCTACCTCAGTTGAGGCTTTTGAATATAGCTA
Organism: Achroia grisella; assembly: GCF_030625045.1. Lineage (NCBI taxonomy): Eukaryota > Metazoa > Arthropoda > Insecta > Lepidoptera > Pyralidae > Achroia > Achroia grisella. Next base: position 3,133,882 of record NW_026712925.1, read on the forward strand.
CTACTACTGCAATTAAATGCTGAGTTCTGCGGAATAACCTTTAGAAACGATAAAATAAAATTCATATGATTAGTGACGATATTCCAATGATTAAAATGTACTTTAAGACTACTACAATTCACCAGGACTGTAACGACTCAAAGTCAAACCATACCTGACAGGATTGTTTTCTTTTGTTGTTGAATTCGTATTTTTTCCATAGGTAACTAGTTTTAAGGGGTTATTATTTTTAATTCATTGTACTTGTGATTGTTCTTATTTTACAATATCGTATTATTCAAACAGAATAATTGTATAAAAATATAAATAAAACAGCGAAGCAAATCAATATGTTTATTTCAAACGAATTGCATACAAATACCTGCAATATAAATTCAGGCAGCAGTGCGTTTAAAATAATTTTTGGACGATTTTACATAAACTGGTAAGGGCTGGTTTCGTAGCACTATTTATTAATATCGAATATGGTGTTCCTTATATACTTCGAGTACATTATTCGCTAATGGAGAAGTAGCTATAATTCCAATATTTTATTTTAGATAGCGTGCTTCTACAAGGTTACCTAACGTAACCATTTATTTATCTTGTTGAAAAAAGAACAAGAACACGTGAACAACTTACTGAAGTTTATTAATGAATAAGGTACGGTTTGTGGTGATGATGTTAAATGAAAGGTTGACGAACAGGATTGATGCAGTTATCAGGGGACGTCAAGGCAAACCTATAATGATTGTACGTGTGTTGTCCGATGTAGTAGCTAATATTCTCTGGAATCATACAGACGAGTTAAGAATGTTAATGTAGTACTAATTCAGTGTTAGAATTCAATCCAACAGCACTCGGTATTATCAGCCTACGCCGTTAGAAATCCTGTTATTCAGTCTGCCAACGTCACACTTATGTGTTCTTGTTTTTTTTTTGTATGGTCATGCTAAGTATACAATCAGAGATCTTATAAGTATATAGAAATTACAATATTATTTACAGAACTGTAGGATATCAGATTCTTACATAATTTGCATTAGACAATTTATGTTTCAGAAGGTATTTATTAAAATTATAAAGAAGGAGCAAAGAGAGGTTTTTTTAACAATCATTTAATATAATATGTATTTACTTCAATTATAGTATAGTTACAGCTACTGCTCCCATACAATGTGTTTATTTATTTAAAGTATTTTTAGGTCACAATACAACTATAGATAGTTCCGTCCGTGTTAAAACCTTTAACAGTTTTAGTATAAAATTAAAAAAACTACACAATATTAACATAAATAATAGCGATTGAGTAATGATTAAAAATAAATAGTTATTTCAAAAATGGCATATTTCCAGATCCTTCAATAATATAATATATTGTTTAGATATATATTAAATATATTATGTTCTACACAAAAGGATGACATTTATTTAATAACACAACTATAAAAAATAGAATATACACAATTCAATCCTCAATCAAAATCCGCATATTTAAATATATTCGTATCCAGTACCCAAAAAACGACTTGTGACTTTAACAACCTTACTAAAAATTACCAATCATTTAATTGACCTATTTAATTATTGAACTGTTAGTTTTCATACAAGCTACTTTCTCTATAAGAAAGTGACTATATTCTGTTTAAAATGGTTTTGTAGGTTATTGTTTCTATGAATAAGCATTAGCACGAGGAACTTTTATTTGCAGTGTACAGACTCAGTAAAAACGTTATGTATGAAATAAAATGAAATTACGTAATTTTTTTCTTTTATAAAAAATAAAATTCTATAAAAAAAGCGTTTGTTTTTGTGTGCTACTATGATGTACACTTGATAACGAAATAGAATATATTTTTTAAAGAGACCTTAATATTATATTTCTCAAATTTTTTAATTAATAAGTTAATACGGGATAATATTAAACAAAGTGTTCAAATGTTAAGATTGTTCTAGCCGTTAGAGAAAAATTTTGTTAAAAAATATATAGACCATCAATTGTTCCTCGTCTAAGCAAGTCCCAAATCATACATATATATATTAGAATTGTAAAATATCTTTGAAATAAATATATAATTTCAAAAACAGCTTTGAAATTATAACAAGGAGTTAATTAGTAACATATCGTATCCTAATAAGCACCATTTAAAATAATCACAATAATGTTACACATTTTATATTAAAATACACATAAACAACACACTTATTAGACATACTAGGCGTTGGTTAAATCTTTTTAAGATGTATTTCTGCATAGTAATAGAAAAAAGCAAGTTACTTACATTATGTAAGTAACTTGCTTTTTTACCATTAATTACGAAAAATAGAACAAGATATATCTCTCACATCAACCTTGTATAAGTATGACTAGAGAATGGGAGCAAAACAGTTTAGTGTTTCGTTAGTTTTCCTTTTTTTCCATATTGAGTGACTGTTTGGGACATAAACTTTAGCGGATGCGATTTTACTCGCACATTACCTCCAATTTCAATAGACATTACATGACGTAGTTTCATAGTTAAAAACTTTTAGACAGAAAAGGAATGTAATATTTAAAATTTTAAGTTTCTATTATGTTTTTTGTATCTACTATATAAAACTTATTATTACTTTACTAACAAAGGTCAACAAAGATCTATTGTTTGTATGTATTTAAGGCATATCTTTCAAGGCTTTTTATTTGTAAGATCATGAGATTATTGTATGTTACGAGACCCGCGCATAAAGAGACCCCGCTCATTCACTCCTGTCTAAACGCAACAAAAAATAGTATATAATAATAAATAATAATAGTAACAAAAAAAGAAATTAATAGGCGAATTCCGTAACCAAACCATCAGCCTTAAAATAATTTGCTAAAGGCCCTGCACTGGCATAATTCAGCACTGTAATTAATATCAATAATAACAATAAAAATACACATATACAACATATAGACTATAAATTAGTAATGTAATCATGCAGCTTCATATAACAACATAGACAACTCTTTGGCAATTTTTTTTATTGAGCGATTTTGGCTATTATTATGTTCTTAGACCTGAAGCACCGCAACCAACGTAGATGTTAGAGACGTATTGTGTTCGCTCTTGAAATCATATGTAATGTACGGGTTAGATTATTAAGACAAGACAGTAAGAGCGGGTACTTCAAGTTTTAGGTCGACAAATAGAGAAGTCTTAAAAGTCACGAAACTTTGTAACGATATATAAAAAAATCCGCTCTATAAAAAGTGTGTTTAATAGTATTTTCTATAATTTCAATGAAAAATTGCAACCAATATACTTCTTTATTTTGAACCTTTAAATACTTGTACTGTAGGCACTTCCAACCATTATATCACTTAAAACAAAACCCTTAAAAACTGTATTTCAGTATATTTCAATAAATATGACAATATATATATTTTTCCTATAGTTCGCTTATGGTCTCTATATTATTCTGTCTTTTTTTTACATTTTGGCGCCAAAGTTATTTCACCTTTTTAAAAGCAACGGAACAAATCCAAACTGCTATAATAATGAGACAATATTAAAAGTGGGATATTTAACATTCCGCCCACCAAGGACTACATGTCCTTTATTTCAAATCCGCCCACCGTGAAGCAACTAAATCAAATATATAATAATGAAATACAAAAATCGAAGCAAACTCAAAACTGATGTACATTATTAAATCTATTTCATTCTTGAACTAAATACACTAACATAAATAAGAATTAATAAGAAGAATTGCCCAAACTCAGTCAAACAATGGACAGTATACAGAATTTCAACATGACATAAATGTTTTAAGATAGTCTATACACCAAAGTTACATGGCACAAGGATATAACTGTGCTTCTGGCAAAAAACCCATTTTTTTAGAGTTGAATTATTTTACTAAACTAGTTGAGATACACATGTGCCTTAGGTCTGTCAATAATATGATTATTGCAATTATCACATCTAGTCTAATTGTAATTTGTAGTATATTCAATACATATTTCAATATATGTATAGTATTCTGGTTTTCAGCCTAGTTTTAGCTACCAATTAATAAAATGTGCGCTCAAAAAATCATAATAGACACTCAAAGTTCTATAACAACCACTGTCAAAGTGTTGAGAAATATATTACAAAATCCATACAATTCTTTACAGTTAAACCATGAATGTTCTCATGTACAGTACAAAATTCGTACAATATAACATATTATAATGAATAAATATTATTTCAGTAAGTAAATCATATATTATTTTTGTATATGTTATCTGAATCAAATATTAGAATTATATTCATTATCATTAGTTTATGCTCGAAGATAATTTCACTGAGTATTAAAATGTATTGAAACATCTACACCAGATAATACTTCCTACTTCCACTATTTTTACATTATCCATACTAATTTATATTTTCTATATTATCTCTTATTTTAATCTTTCAATTAATTTGTTCTGCTTACTTTTCGATGCTTTGATAATCTTTCATTTATTTTTATATTGTCTCTTTTATACTCATTAGTTCTATTAAACTCTGTTTTTCGTATTATAAAATATTTTAGTATGAAACATGGACTTGACATTATGTCTACTTTTAATATATTTTTATTGTTGGTCAACCGCATACATTTTTGTTGATCTTTTGGAGTTCTTAAATTATATATACTATTTGATTCTACTTCCCGATAACCTTGTAGTATATTATCATCTTTTTCTATATTACTACGCAAAACCACTATATTATTTTTAGAATTTATACATTGAACAGGTCCAGACAAAACCCACCCTAAAGAGGTGCATTGTGCTACAGGAGAACCACGTGGACCTCTTATTATACCCTCTTGTAAAATATAGACTTCTGCTCCTAATAACATGTCAATTTTATTTGGAACATTGTATTGTGGATCAGCCAGAGTAACGTTAGCTGAATTAATCCAATCTATCTTAGGTATCTGTTTAGCTGACATGTAAGATGTAATCTGTTTTAAGATATGTGTTGTAACATTAGTGCTAAAAGTTGAATCAAACATTGACTGAATTTCCAATAATATTTTCCCTTTTGAAGCTACCGAACCATAGTAACCACCAAGCCCAGATATTATAGTCTTTGCATTTGAACTTTTTAAACCTAATCTTTGAAATGCAGTTTCTATGAAAGAGGCTTGTGAACCTTGATCTATAATTGCTCGAAAAACCTGATATTGACCTGATCCCGATTTGACTCTCACTAGAGCTGTTGTTAAAAGAACTTGATTTTCTGCGCTAACTCAAACACGATACTACAGAATCTATTGGGGTCTCGACTTGGTTGTTAGATATTGGGACTTCACCGATATTATGTACTGAGTCATTTTGATGGCTAGTTTCAGAGGTCAAATTTGGTGGATGTAGAAGTGAGTGATGTCTTTTTTGACATACTCTACAATTAATAGGTTTTTGACAGAATCTCACAGAATGATTGCTTCCCAAGCAATTGGAACAAATACGATTATTTACAACAAACTCGTGTCTATTTTTATAACTTTCTGAAATAAAGTCCTTACAGAAACATAACTTATGGTTACCGGAACAATATTCACACGCTACTTCAAATACATTTGCATTTAGTAATCTAGGTCTAACAGGGTTTTGTACTAAATTTCCATCTCTCCGTCTGTTACTGAAGCTAGATTCTGTAAACTCGAGAGCTCTGTAGCGACAGGTAAGAAACTCTTTAAACTGTTGAAATGTGGGTAAAATGTTTAAACTATTGTTAGTACTAATATTTAATTCCCACTGCTTTCGTGATTCAGGGTCTAATTTTAACGTGAGTATATGAATTAATATTATATCCCAGGATGAAATATTTACTCCAATATTTACCAAAGAATTCAAACATTCAGTCGAAGTATCTAATAATTCTTTAAGAAAACCTGCCGTTTCAGTAACAGCATTTGTTTGACCTAAAAGCCTTGTCAGTATACAGTGAGATAAATATTTTCTATTGTTATACCTCTCCTCAAGTTGCCTCCAACATATGTCATAATTCGTTTCAGATACAGAAATGTGTCTTACTAATTGCTCTGCCTCGCCTGTCAAATATCCCTTAAGGTAATGCAATTTCTGCACTTTATCTAAAGATGAGTTATTATGAATCATAGACCGAAATAAATCACGAAAAGTAATCCATTCGCTGTACTTTCCTGTAAAAATAGGTATATTAACCTTTGGGAGCCTGACATAGCTTGGCTTAGCACTTGTATCATCATTACTAATGAAAATAGTTTCATTACCCGACCTCTCTGGTATAAAACCTTTTAACAGTTTTGTCAACTCACATTTATGATCTATATACACTTCTTCGGCCTTATCATATATTTCATCAGTAACATAAATATGAATATTCAATTTATCTGGATCTGCTACTTTAAGAAGCTCTTTATGACCCGCTTTAAATTCAGACCATAACTCTTCTATTACTTCTAGTTTACTCTCTATATATTCCATTGTAATACGGCTTTTAGGCGATTTTTTAAAGTTAGTCCAAGCCTTACAAATTCGTGTGTATAGATCATTTTGAACATTAATTAATGAATCCATTTTACAAACGCTAATTACATAAAAAATATTAATATATAAGAATCTATTCAATTATAATTGCTGTCTTGTCAATTTACAATTTACACTTATTAATTAAATTCAAAATCTGTAATATATATAGGTATATATATTGCTCTGTTATTTCAACGTAATAAGAACCTATTAAGTAAATTAAACTACAAACATAAACTACAGAGTAAATTTAAATTAAACGAAATTATAGTTTAAACATACAGGTCTCAGACTAATAAAATATAAAATCACTTTACAAATATAAATATAAGTGTATCTTATCCTAACACTGTACGATATTAATCATTTTTGTCTATTTATAAATTTTCCAAATCCTTGTTTCACAACTATCAAAGTCAATACTTTATTGAAAGATTGTTGCAGTTCATCATTCTTGCCACCATATAGATAATAAAGTTATAATTTAATTGTATCTTCATTGACTATTGTTCTCTTCAATTAATAAATTTCGCCTACAATTAATAATTTATGGAATGTACTCACAGTTTCCACTTCACTCACTTATTGATAATCAGATATCACAGCAATATTATGTCTCTGCTTCTTGATAACGACATGTATCGAAATTACTCCGAACAGCGCCTACGTCTACAACTAGCTTGACCACTGATGTCACGAAAACAACGCACTATAGGTACCATGAAGTGACGCCACTGATGCTACTCGTTGTTGTACTATGGAATTGTCCAGCAAAACCTTCTGTTTCTTAGTTTAGTCAGGTTATATAGTAATCAATTTTAAACTAAACCAAACTGAATTTAAATCCGGCTCGATTTTGGACCAAATGTTTAATAGGGTATTTTCTATAATTTCAATGAAAAATTGCAACCAATATACTTCTTTATTTTGAACCCTTAAATACTTGTACTGTAGGCACTTCCAACCATTATATCACTTAAAACAAAACCTTTAAAACTGTATTTCAGTATATTTCAATAAATATGACAATATATATATACTTTTCCTATAGTTCGCTTATGGTCTCTATATTATTTTGTCTTTTTTTTACATTTTCAAAGTTATTTCACCTTTTTAAAAGCAACGGAACAAATCCAAACTGCTATAATAATGAGACAATATTAAAAGTGGGATATTTAACAAAGTGGATATTGATTGTTTATTTATACATTACTTTCTATGTGTAAATATAATATGTTTTAAATATGGCGTTCATATTAAGTATGATTGTAACTTATTATTAGAATTTTATAAAAAAAGATTCTATTTGGACCTAAATTCTATAAAGTAAAAACTCATATCTGTCTTATGTAAATCGTCGCTAAATTTAGATTTAATTTCAATAATTAATTTCATAAGGAGCAGATAGTATGATAAATTCTCGTGTTGCGCCAATACAAATTCTGTCTCGAATAACAATAACTTTCTTATTAAGATATATAATTTGACAATGTTATGCAATTGAATTGTTCTTTTATATAGATGATATTGATTAATTATAATGTGCACTTAATGATTTGTTGGAAATCGGTACATAATTTATTTGTGATAAAATTTGCATCATATATACTAGGTCCTTACATTCCTTGATCTCATTTTATTATACATATAATATGAAATAATCGTTTTATTTGTTAATATTAAATTATTTATTAACATATAAGATAAATATATATGAGACATGATCTTATGATTCATATTAAAACAAAATTCATGTATTTGAAATTTTAAAATAAATAAATAGATTAAAACAAAGTGAAATGACAATTCCTTTCTGATTTATACCAAATCCGGTAAATCCTTATTAGCATTGTAGAATATAATGACGATGTAAGTTAGAATTTTGTATATAAGATCTCACATTATGACAATACGATTAGCGTTAGTCGCCCATGCAAGCCCATCAGCGGTAACTGAGCCTGCAAACAAATACAAATTTATTATGATATATTATAGAAATAGGAAGTATAGTGTTTACTGTTATATATCCATTATAGATACGGAATAATAATAATAGATTATATCATTAAATATGATAGAATTAATATAAGTGTAGTATCTAGTGAGCATTAAAAATTGAAATGAAAATAATATTAAACAATGGCTTAATATATTATCTATGAGAAAAACGAATTAAAAGATAGATTTCAGGCAGTCTATTACACAAGCAAGTAAAAGAGGAAAATATTATACATATTATCTGTGGATAGTGTGAGTGTGTTTCTTTCTCCCTCTCTTTCACCCTATAAATATTTCACATGTCAAATATTTTATAATTTGACAGAGACAATATAAATTACGTACCTAAATAAATGCTCATTAGAAGTATATCCTGACTTCCCTTAGTGTGTATATTGATTCATTAGTGCTCCATTCATGTTATATCATGCAAGCAACTACCCATGCAATGATTGACAACAAATAATCAGTATATAGGCACGGGAATATATATATCATGCAAATATACGTCATGCAGATACAGTAATCAAATGCTTCATTATCAAACAAATAAAAAAATCACTTATAATATTAAACACTCAGCGCGTTAAATAACACCAAACAAATTAAAACAGTGCTTGCGTATTATTATATTTATAAAATAAAAACATATATTTTTATAGCTTAATGTAATAAGGTGAGAAATCGACTCTTTCAATAGATTGTAACCTGTTTATTAAGCTGTGCAACAAAGCATATAAGATAATATTCCATGAATAATACACACCTTAATAATCAAATAATCCCAATAATGACCTAAATTAACAAAATGTGAAATCATTTTACAAATTAATTAACACTTTGGAGTATTATTTACAATGCGTTATTGCGAATGAGGTACCGATGTATGGGGCGATCCTTCTGGTTTCAATTTATGTAATGACTACAAATACACAAAATTTAGCAGTAATAAGTTAGACAGAGGACTAAATACATTACAACTTGCAAAATGGAGTAGTGTCTATTGAAATTAGTTATATATCTGAAAATAATGCATTTTTTATGTATAATAGCCATCAAGCTCACGGCTTTCCTAATAATAAGTGGTAACCATCTCCTATATACACGAATAATATATGCTGACATTGTAACACAATAAAAATATTGTTTGTTGTAGTTTATACGTCATAAAGATAAATTTTACCTATTGAACAGGATACAATTATGGAGCTATAAGTTTAGAAGTGAGTCATAATTACTATTAGTATATTTTAGACTAATTATCATTCCAGAGCGGAGCACACGCGTTTATTTATTTTAGTCGCAGACCGAGGTCGCCCGTTTAACAAACATTTAATATGGCAGAGATGTAATTAGTGTAATCTTATCATTAACAAAACATACTAATTATAAATATAATTTAATAAGTGCCATTCTGGTAACGGCAGTGCTTTTATGTGTCAATTGTTCCAAAATCACCCATTTAAAAAACTTGGCAAACAACTAAGGGTCCTGTTTAAGTTACTATGTAGCTGAAAATGTTGTATACATAGAAAATTTTACAATTTTTTACACTCATACTGTTGCTAGTACGAGTATAAAATATTGAAAAATTTTCTTCTTATTCCCTTACACTCATACCGTTCCATCTTTTTTTCCCCTATATGTTGTCAATCTCGCGAGATCTCACTATAATTATTCTTCGGGCAGATCTCATCCTAATAGCTTAACTATATAACATCAGTCATAGTACCGATCAAAAATATATGTTTAGTGTAATAAAAATTGATGCATTCAATCTAAGTTCTGGTGTTAAATAGGTATCTAAATCACATATGTCAATGCCATTATTAATATTAGAGAACCATTTAATATTATGAGATATTATACACGGGATATGATAGGTGGCATGTCGTGTAAATATTTTTTTTCGTTTTTCGTCATTTTTACCTACATATAAAGGTAATGCATTATTTCCAGAATATATCAAAAATAATTAAAAAATAGTTATATTCAGTCCTCATTCGCATCACATCTGTGGTCATCAGGACATGTACACTGTTCCCAATAAAATAAAGGCGCTCTTATAATTTCATAGCCTTATACAAAAGATTTTCCTGCTACAACTTATTAGGTAGATCACAAGTAAGCACTTGCAAAATTTAGCAAAATCGTAGACGCCCACGGTAATATTATAAAGTAAATGCTTGATATTCAATAACACTCGTATCATTATTATAGCCTGAAATACCTTTGTAATACAAACCATTATATATGAATAGTTTTTCAATTATTGCAAATATATAATTATATATAATTCAGTCAGAAATACTACGGTGTATTTTAAAAATTTCACAGGACAAGATAATCATATATTTATAGCATGCGTCATCTTAAATAAACCTAATTGTGAAGCTAATAGTTTAGAATGAAACTCGTATATCTTTTACTATAGTCAATCGAAGGCAAAACCAAAAATTTAAACCCAATATTCAGGAAGGCATCATAAATGAACAGCCTTTTACCTGGTCCGGGAGTGCAAAGCCGCTCGTTCTTCGGCTGGGGTGTCTCTGAGGAACGTTGACGACAGATTGAGAACCACCATCAAACAGCAGAGGAGAAGTGGGCCTAGAATAGCTCCTTCCGGCCCGAGGTAGAATATGCCACCAGCTATAGCGAGGCCCGTCACATACGGATGACCACCGCTGAAAAATGTAATAAATTAATTAATAATATATTATTTCATTTCATTCCGCTACGATTAGCATGTGTGACATCACAAATATTCCGTGTGGAAAACTGACCGGCGCTATTGGAAGTATTACAAACTTCTCTATTGCTGATTAATTTCGATCGTTATTGAATCATATAATTATATATTGCAATATGGGTTGTTTTTCTAACTATTCTAATGCATTTGACCGCAGCTTCACCGAACGAAAGGGGGCGATGCCAGATGTGACTTAAACTTATAATTTTGTACTGACTGAGTAATTAGTGCTCCACGGCTAAATGTTATTTAATTTAAAAGAATACTTTTACAATAACATATACGTACTCTTTAATTTCAGCATAAACAGCGGCGTCCAGGAATGCAATAGGCGCTGCTTGGGCTATAGGCAAGAGAAGAGCGGCCATTGGTCTGCCTTGCAGCCACACGTCCAGAGCAGCCGGAATGCCGGCCAAGTATGGGCCGAGGAACGGTGCAGCTCCTAATACAGCTGCTAAAACTGAAATATATAGTTGATAAAGGTGAGTTGACTTTTTGTTTGATTATATAATAAGCAAGCCGTCTTTACTTTTTTCCTTACTTACTTACTTACACCAACAATATGATAGTTTATATTCATAAATTTATATATACCTTTTAAATAGTAAAACAACTAGAAAACAAGGCCGTAAGGCCGAAAACTCGCACAATGATGATTTTCCACATGTTATGCATCTTAAGAGAATTAAGAGACGGTGGATAGGCTGGACCAGTATTTGCTATATTAGTACTTTATTCTTCATAGTTCCTAGAATTTGAACGCGATTCTAATTAGATTCATTACTAGAGTTTTATATATATAAAAAAAATACGTAATATTCTTAATTAGTTTAAGCTGCCGTTGACTCGTCAGCAAAGAAGATTATGTCTTCTTGTCTACGTGATATTGGCCAGGTTCTATTTATATCATTTATACTAACTGTAAATTACAATCCTGTTTTGCTACACCAACCGATTAATTAGACTAATATAAAAATATATATAAATAAAAAAACATGAAACTATGAAAATGCAGAAAACATTTTAATATATTTTTAATGTCTCAGTAACAAATAATTTAAAAATATCAGTTTCTCTTTAATTACTCGTTGGTTTTGGTGATCTCAACTGCGCGTAAACATATTTGTAGAAATCTAATGCTTTCTGTTTATCGTCTGCCACTGTATTTCTGTTTCTGCTTGTAAACTCGTTTTTGTTAGGTGGACTATGTACTTCTACTGTATTTCTATTACTACCAATGCTTCTAAGTGTTTCTACAAAATTCTTGGAGGAGTCGAATACTATTTTAACAGTCGTTCTATTACTCATATTTAATTGAGTATCTTTCAGTAGATCATCTCTATCCAATTCTGTCATAGGTGCGCTCGCGTCACCATTATTCAAATTTGCTTGTCTTATTAAATAAAAAGTTGGAGGTGGTACAGTGATATCTTCATCAGTAGTCACTTCGTTATTGGTCGAATGCTTATCATTGTACATTAAACACATTACTTGGTAATCTAGGCTCAGTTGACACATATCACTCTCTTGTAATAACTTCACAACATCCACAGGCAGTAAGCATGGCGCGTGTATGCAAGTGTTATTTGAAGTTACATCCAATATTATATCGTTTAGTTCTCTTTTTGAAGTAGCTGTGTTTAAGAATGCTATATTCTGACATTTGCAGTCCATTTTGTTTTGCCTGAATATTACTGTTGTGAGTGAACTTTTACAGCTATTATAATCGAATAAAAGTGAGTTTGGTTCTATATGTTTAATTGTATTGTCTGAAAAACTAAACCGTGTTGTCTTTGCTCTTATTTTTGAACATTTAACGTCTGCAAGTGCGGTACTTTTAAGAGTATCAATTTCATTATTACTTATATCAGTGTTAGCAGAATTAAAAATAAAACCGGATATCTTATTAAAAGTATTCCCAGTTACATGCAAATTGTCGCATGTTACGTTTATTACATTAGCTCTTATATCATTAAACACATTGCCAGTTATATTAACAGTGGTGCATTGTATTACTATCCCATTAGTGTTCAGATTATTAATACTACTATTAATAATAGAGAACACTGACTTATCATTGCCCATAATTGTTTCTATTGCCTCCTTTTCAATATTGGATATTGTTACGTTCTGAAACTCAATACTTTTTATTCCAGTAACGTTGTGAATGGCTCTCGTTTGAATCGTATTTATTTTACTGTTTACTACTCTTATTTTTTTAAGTGAGTTTGATCCAGAACACTTTAATTCTGTATTTGTTATTGGGGATTTAAATAATTGTCTCGGAAAAGATATGATTTCTCTGACATTTTCTATAGTAACCTCAGGTGGAGTCTGCAGCAAGGAATTAGTGGACAAAGAAACAAATTCGAGGCGGTCACAGTCCTTTATTTTTAACTGTTGTAAATGCGAACGTCTCTGCAATATGGGACAGTCCAATACAACTCGTATATCTCTACAATTTTGCACAGTTAAACTCTTTATATGGTCGGTGTAATAATCTTTGAGGTGAATTATGAAATTCTAAAACAAAAGAAAAAAATTTTTGGTAAATTTAGTAGCATGTATATATATAGGTTGAAATAAATTATTTAAATAGTATTACTTACATTGCTCCTTACAAAAGAACATGAATAAATAATTTCATTAGGCAAGTTATTTACACAATTCCATTCTGGATTTTGACAACTTGTGAAGTTAATTCTGATGCCAACAGCTGATGAGAATAAGATGATGGCGAAATATAAAATATATTTGCAATTCATTTTTTGCAGTATTACCAAATGGCATTTTTCTCTATATTACGAAATATACGGAGTAAAACGCGGGCGTAAATGTATCACATTCGACGCGAATGAATATCATCCCGAGATAATACTCTGTTAAATGTAGTGTGAAAAAATATGATTATTTATCTGTACGGACGAAATCATTAGTTCAATGACATTATTATTTTTTACAAGTACAAGTCGTATCGTAACTAATACAATAGACTTTTTGCAAATTATTTTAAAATAGATCCTTTTAATTGGATTATTGTCGTAAGACAATATCTAATAATAATTTTGATCTAATAATTTTTATGGCCATGGTAGTTAGTAGTAATACTAATGTCATATAAATTCATGAGTACGATTGTCTGAGTATTTTCTATGTACACATTATAAAAGTGCTGCTTACTTTGGTACTATATGACGCTGTGTGAGTTGTGTTATTATTATATATACTCAGAGAAAAGTATTTTATTTTATTTTATCAGTCTTATTATACTATTAATTGTTATTCAAAATAACGTTGTATCTATTTGTAAACAAATGCTTAGTTATAGATAGTCCGTAATCGTACTAAGTTGACAGTACAAACAAAAAAAACTAAAATAAAGATAAAACCTTAAGTTTACTTATACGGTTTCTATTAATTTCGCCTAATTGTTTATATTGTTATTTTAATTTTGCATGTAATACATACATTACAAATCAATAATGTCTATAACTAGTAGGCTGTCTGTTTTATGACTCGTCTCGAGGTCATGAGTATCGATAAGAGCGAATAATTAACTATCTCTTCTATATACCATATATATTATCATTTGTTTTTATTGGAGAAAGTGAAAATATAAAAACTATATCAACAAATGTATACGAATATCGTCATTTCATAGTAACTTCGTATACCTGCGATCTAATTTTGAAAAATAAAAGCAAGTTTCGAAAAACTGTGCATTGTGCTGAAGTTACATTATCGTGCAGAAGTTTGCATCAATTTTAATGCAGACTGATTAGTCAACTACTTATAAATAGGAATATTTATATTAGTAGTGTAACGTTTTGGAATAAAAAATAATCTAAAACAATGTATAACTTACCAGATGGTAAATAAACGACCTTGGCTCCAAACAGGTTGTGTACTAGCCACGTCCATAGTCCGTAGAACAGTGCCATTTTGAAGGACGCCCTAAATACCTACAAATACACAATTTAATACGATTAATATATTTAATACACAAAAAGAAAACTACTCTTTTTTATGTTACCGAGTAGTCACAAAGCGTTCCCATAAAAAAAACTATTTTGTATATATACGAATGCAAAAATAAAACACGATTAAAAATACACATAAGCTGACATACATTATTGTGAAGAGGTTCAACAAATTATAATAAAAACAAAGTCTTATGCGTGAATCTATTGATATATCAAGGTATAAATTGAGTTTTATCAAATCAGTTCTGTAAAATAAAAAATCTTTGTCATATTCTGAGCAGGACGTGAAGGCAGCCAGATACCCAATAATGTAGCAAAACTTGAAGACTTTAAATACTCATATTTAATGGATAAGCTCCTTTAATCATATCTGCACTTTTCAAATTTTGAGTGGTAGAAAATGGCTATTCAGCCTTTTATATTTTATTAGTCAATAAAGATTAAATTAGTAAATTCGCCGGTCATATACAATTTCAAATCACCTGATTGATCGCTACTGAGAGCGCGATGCCAAGCCTTGGCCCAAAATTGGGCTGTACCTGGGTGATCACTTCCACAGGTTTGTACAGTGCGTTGCTGGATGCTAGTAGATAGAACAGCGTTGTAAAAAACACTACCTAGCAACAAAATTATTTATTGATGAATATTATACTTTTATGATTACTATCTAAACTGATTTTATTTAATTTGTAAGGGATAAATGAAAAAATACATAAATTATATAATAAATATTAAGTAAACTACTTTAAGAACATACAATAGGAGCCTAAAAATAGACTTTCTTACAATATTACACTCGTGTGAATCTAGAGCAAGTTGTTAGTTAAAAATGAAATATATTTTAAATCATATTTCTTTTGTCAGTAAGTATTTCATTGAAACAAAGCCTTAAACTTGGAATTAAATAAAATACAGTTCAAATGATGCTTCTATTATATATACATAAGTATTATATATACGTATAGTTTAAAAAATACTTACTAAGTTGATGAACATATTAATAATGGCGCCTCCGCCGGAAAATAGCAGGGAAGTGAAGGCCCCAACTGACCCTGCCAGAAGCGACATGTTGCTGGCCAGTGGTGACCAGATTCCTGTTGCTATTGCACTCAAGGTACCCAAGTTCTCTTGCACCCATGTCACTATTCCGGTATAGTCGAAAATACCTGTTATATATAAAACTAGCTGTACTCACGACTTTGTCCGCAGGGAATGCAGCTTTATTTTTCTAAAATAAATGTAGCCTAAGTTACACCTTATTACATCAGCTACCTGCCAAAAAAGTCCCGTCAAAATCGGTCCAGCGTTTGAGAGATTAGCCGGAACAAACAGACAGACAGACAGGACAAAAATGGTAAAAAATGTTATTTTGGTGTACGTACCGTATTGATATTCATATGCATGTAGTAAAAAAACGGTTATTTCAATATTACAAACATACACTCCAATTTTATTTATATGTATAGATGTATAGATTAATATTATTACACTTTTCGTATGGTACGTGATTATGCCTATACAAGAGGCAACTTATCTTGAAGATATAGAGATAAATGTAAGGACAACAAACAATATATATTAAGATATATATTAGATATAAGTTAAGACAATAAAGGGTTCAAAATGATCATGTTTAACGCATAAAATTCTAAATTGGAGTGTGGAGGACGTGTGTCTATTATTTTGTAGTTATAGTACTTGAAATAGGTTACAATCATTACATAGTATATAACAAAGTCGTCGCCGGTCTGTTCGATTATATGTTTTATGCTACGCAACGGATGTTATTGCAGTTTTCAGCAATAGATAGAGCTATTCAAAAGGTTGATTTATATATATTACACATGCGGTTTACAGTAGAGAACAATTCGATAAATTAAAAGATTTGTAATGCATCCGTGCGAAGTCGCAACGCGTTGCTAGTTAAATAATAAAGTATAGTTTTCTGATTCTTCAAAGCTTAGTCATCTTCCTAACCAGGTCGGCAAATTTTTCTTTCTTTACCGAATCTGTACATTTCTTTCTTATGAGTGTATATAATCAAATGAGAGCTTGACTCAATATTAGTGATTCCTTTAACAACTGTATACTCGCGTATCTATACCGCAAACAAGACCGTGCTTACCTTGTCTGACACATGCGTTAGTCGAGTGGTATCTTACCGGGTGTTTTAGACATGTCATTCACAAAGTTGTCCCATGAGTCCTGAATTGCTGTTCCGTCGACTTGCGGCCCCATAGGAGAGGTAAAGTGACCAGACACCCAGCTTTGATATACTCGATCCCAAATCTCCAGGATTTGTTGTTCAACTCGAGTTACTTTGTCTGGTTCCCCTTCCTTAAGTATGTTTCGTATCTACATTAAAAGTATTTAAATTAATGAATATTGAGTACATACAGATCGCCATCTAGTTCCAAGCTATTCAGAATGAAATAATGAAAATAATTGGAATGTAAGCAAAAAGAATACCGTGCCTGTTCATTAACCTATCAATGTTACAATAAAAGCACTATTTTTTGTCTTAATATTTTGTATAAAATTGTATTAATATCCAATTGGATTACAGTATATCTACCTAGTTCTGAATTATTGTGACACACACAATTTTTTATTTTTTATTTATTAGCGTATAAAATATCGAAAAATACGTAAAAAATAAAAAGAATTCATACCTTGTCCAATGAAAGGTAAACAAAGAAAAACAGTTTTGCTTTTGGTGTTTCTTAACAATTAATGGTGTAATTTGTATGCAGTAACATTAATGCGCAACAATCTTAGCGGTTCTAATATGTGATGTGAATTTTATTGAAGTTAAAAAAATATAGCGATATTAAGTAATTCAATGCAAATTAGCGTGTATAGTTCAGGTGCTTGAACCTAAAATGGAATTGGCATCAATAACTCACATATTTTCGTATCTGTTCATTACACCATACATCCGATTGCACAAGAAAATATATTAATTTCATTACTAAATGGCAAAAAATGTCAGAACATGCAACGGACTTCAAAAAAGGAAAGCTTGCGCAATTAGGCTTAATTTTTATGAACATTACGCGAATGTGTCGCGCCTATAAGAACCAAGTTTTTGGATTTTTAAACTATAGTATATTTTTTTATAATAACTCTGAACAATTAACACAGCGCCATCTAGTCCCAAGGTAAGCAGAGCTTGTGTTATGGGTACTAGACAACTGATATAAATACTTAGATTTTTTTTTCGTAAATATATAGATATTAGCTGGACTGATACAAACAATCATACTCATTAATACAAATGTTTGCACCGTGCGAGGAATCGCCCATCGGAAGTAAATCGGTGTGCAAAACCGCTAGACTGCCGAGGTCGCCAATATTCTCGTTATATTGGTTTTCATATAAATTTAATAAAAGTAGTATTTATATTTTTATATTCGCCATCATATCCTGGAGCTAGAAGATACTGGGAAAAATATTCAATGGGAAGCCGCTCTACATGATAGCATCACAGAACATATTCGCTTATAGTCAACTGATCGCAAATTTGGAGAAAAAAAAATTAAATATTTCTTATACAAAATATTCAATAACCTCCACTTGTATTTTATTCAAATATTTAATTCGATCAACTAAACCGGCATTTGAGAGAATTGTACTTTAATGTTCGTTTATATATGTGGGGGCTACAACCGCATGTCCTGTGAGTAGTGGCGTTTGGCAGAAACACGCACCATAATTAAGATGCCAATAATACTCACAGCTGTCGAGATTCCTTCCCGTCCATAAGTGTAAGCATTGTCAATAAGCGAGTCCAGTTTTTCTTCCCAGCCTTCAGGCAAATATGCATGTAGTTCACTATTTTGTACAAATGTGCTGTTTAAGAGACTGCCGCTTAGTTGCACCACAACTATTGCTTCCGAATATATCTAAAATATAATGGTGTTCTAGATTAAATAAATTGTTTCGTGATTATTAAATAAATTTCGACCAATTACCATTGGAATTATAACATTTATGTAAGTGGTATGGCAACAAACAAGTTGTCGGTAAGTGGCAACCATTGTCCATATACATAAACAGCACTAAGGATATTAAGTTATAATATAACGTATGTGATACCATTTCTGGTTTGCCATTTCAAAAGTCGGGCCTCTTGTTCTGTAATTTCACAGCTTAATCGCATGCTACCAACCGTAACACAGTTTCTTGTATTTTGAATTAACTTACTAACTAACTAGCTTCTACCAAATGAGGTCAGTTATTTTTTCACACCGGTGTGGTAAGTTTTAAGGTAAGATTTTCAAAACTTACCATGTAGGTAAGTTTTGAAATACAGCTTCCAAAGTAAGATGATTAAAGACGTTAAATTGCTATGAAATATAACAACCATAAGTAAAAAAGAACAGATTTTCTCATATTCTCCTGTTTGAATTATTTTCAAATGTGTATCGTATAGTTGACGCCAAGTTTTTTTTAAACTATCCTTTTTAATATACATTATATATATTGTTAACCGGGTTAAACACGAATAATTTTATGGTAAATAAAAAGTTTTATCTCTCCCAACGTTTTCACTAGGTTACACAAGGTCACGTGGCCACGAGCTGAATGAGAGGTAAGTTACCTTAACCTTTATTTATAGTACCATAAAATTATTTGTGGTAAACAATATAAATAATGTATATGACGGCGAATAAAACATATTTAATTTATTTACCTGTATACAGATAAATATGATGGCCACAGTGAGGAACAGAATAAGACCGATAATAACGAAGCATGTTGACACCGTATCAACGGAGCTGTATGCCACCTCCCGCATACTGTTATTACATATTGATAACATTTTGCCTATGCCTCTGATATGAGCCGGTACCAATGCCGTTTCTCTGTAATATAAAAGTGTACCTTAATTACTATATTGCTAAGCAATTACAATAATCTACTTGTAAACGTAGCTAAGAATATGTCAAGTGTTGCCGTTGACATCAACATTTGATACCTCTGATTATCCTATTCTGGATTATTATGCTAAATTATAATAGTACTATAACATTAGAAAAATTGTTCCATGCTAACAAAAGGACCATTGATGGTACAATAAACATACATATTTATTGTTGTTATTATTAATAGGAATGTTATCAAGTACTTTCCATTAGATGGATGGAATTTGTAATTATTACATATAATGAAAAAATGATCCAATGAAATAAAAACGATGAACTCTGTGGTCTAGCTGTTTAGCACACCACCTTAGTTCTAATGGTCGCGGGTTTGATTCCTTGCATGATACAAACATTTGTATTAAAAAAGAATAATTTCATTGGTTTGGGTGTATACTATATATAGTACTGTTGTAGTTAGAAAAAGTGAAATTTTTAGTTCCTATAAGATTAGACAGTCTTAGCTTAGATATATATCCAAGTTGCCGCTATGTGAATTGTTATGGATTGTTTTCACTATTATTAATTAGTGTAATAATATCACCTGAGATTCCACCAGTTCATAAATTTTCCCATTACATTATTGTAGTGGTTTTCAAAAAATAACCACACACCAAAATACTCTAGGGATCTCTTTATAACGTAAATTGCTATAAAAAATAACATTACAGGCAGCAACCATATATGTTTCCACACTAGCATACAGAAACAACCAAAGAAAAGCAACTTGAAATACAAAGCAGTTTCTTCATCATTATCGAAATTGTTTCTCATGTAATTTTCGTCTAGAGATCTCTGTTTGAAGTTTGAAATAAAACGGTTGTCATATGCCTTCATTCTAGTATTTGAAAGTGGTAAGTCGGAGAGTGTTCGAGTTTTGTATAGTTTTTTTGCAAATCTTGGCGAACTCTGTATTGCTTCATGTCCAGTCCAACTATCGCTTTTAACTGTTGAATCTGTGGAGATGGGAGATGGGCTATCTTTCTCTGGTGTAGATTCTTGGTCACTAACACTGGGTTGGTTTTGTTGTGGTATTTCCTCTATTTTCTTTTGACTAGCTTCATTATAACCATTTGTAATCACTGCGTGTAAAGCCTGCAGTACTGATGCATCAGGATCTAATAAAAAATTAAATGATTGACATTAAATCAATTATTTGGCCTCTCTAACAACCAAATGATTTTACATACATTGTAATAATGGTTCCATTTTTATCATTATCACTACATTTTTATCACTTTGAACACAAAGCTCCTGCTTAATGAAAGGAAAACAAGTAATGTCGATATGCTTATGTGTAAAGCAAAATGTATTAAAAATATAATATTTACAAAAGATATATAATATCTTACCATTCAACAATAACCTTCTATGTATATCCAACACTTCAAGAGAAAAGCCAATAACGCAGAACATTTGTAGCAACACAAACATGTAGACTTTGAAGGACCCACAGAGACTGGCCAAGAAACTTGTTATGACAAGCCAGAGTAGTTGGGAGCTAGTTTTGAATAGACCAGCTCTTTCTGGTGTCCATAGTGTCCACACACTTATAAAGTATCCTAAGACTATTGTTAAAGTCTGTAAAAGAATAGATATACTTGCATCAACATAATTGTTTACTATTTACTCAGAAGTTCACTGATACTATACATTCTATTAATAATAAAATTAAATGGCTATATAAGCTACTAATACCTACAATAAGACTGCATTTGGATTGAATATTAATTTAATTTCTAAATGTTATTTTTGGTGCATACATCCTAAATTTCAACTTCATTCCATTATAAATGCTAAAAATCTGTTATGACTAGTGATATATACATATCTATAGTTCCTAATTGACCTCAATTATTACAATGAATCACCTCACTCTCAGTTCATATCATGATGTAAGATCTTATTAATATCATAAATACGAAAGTTTGTGAGTATGTATGGTTAGACGGATGGGTGGACATTTGTTACTCTTTCACACAAAAATTACTGAAGGGATTGAAACCTCAGGCACAGCTAGCATATAACAGAATTGGTTTTCAGTTTAATTGTCTATTAATAAAAACAATTAATAAAACAATGAACCAAATTAGGAGTTGAAATTACTAAAACATTTCACATTTAAATAATTATTCATACATAAAATACCTCAAATAAACCTATTTAAGTGATTAAACTTTTACGTCTCAGTTTTTTTACAGTATCAGAAGCAAAATTAACATCTTAATTTGAAAGATTGTGTGAAAAGAATGTAATATTTTTAATTAGTTTGTTCTTTCTAATTAAGACAATAGTCTCAACAAAATCTTATACATTATATCTTCAGTAACATTACATTTATTTTTATAATAGGACATACTATTTAACAATAAAAATATAATGATATAAGACTTGAAATCAGACATTATTTTAAATGATAAAATGTTAAAGTGTGGATAGAGTCTATTTAATGTATTTTTATATTTTTAGGAGACTACATTTCAGCAATGTTCATAATACCTTGACAAGAGTAGTATATTAGTTATTACATAAAACATGAATCAACTTCATACAAAACATTAAAGAGCAGAGTAGGCTTAAACCTACTCATTTAATTAACATAAAACAACCTCATACAAGGTGTTCAGCATAAATTTATTATATTTTAAGATACAAAAATATGTTCTATTGCAAGAACTGGTTTAATGGCAATGTCTTACAATATTGTTCTTGGATGATTAATAATACTTTTAAAGTTTGATAACATATTATACATGATGAAGAAGTGGTCATATATTACTACTTACAATATAGGAGCTGCATAAACTGATGAGCATGGTTGTAGAGAAGCTTATGAAGCTACTCAGTTGCCAAAATATACAGGAGAAGCTTCGTGGCACAGAGTTGTATACCCATGGTAGCACAAAAATTGCTGACAGCAAGCCAATAACAGACTGAAAGCATGAATTAAATATGAAACTAAATTAAAGTTATATTTAGACATGAAATCATTTGTACATTCCATTGCTGCCTCTGTAGTCTAGTGGTTTAATACACTCCCTTACTTTTAATTGTTACAGGTCTGATATCTTGCACTGCACAAACATTTGTATTCACGAGTATGATTGTTTGTGTCAGTCTGGATATGAAATATTTATGTATTTACAGAAAAAAATTATTTGTATCAGTTATCTAATATCCATAATACAAGTTTTAGATAGCTCAACTTCGGTCTAGGTGTCGCTGTGTGAATTGTCCTGAGGTGATTATTATTGTTGCTATATAAATTAACATCACTGTGACTGTTACTGACAGTGGTTACTATGACATATCGCAGTAATCAATTCCTTATAGATACAATATTAGAACTGATAAAAATAATATATAATGGTGTTAATGTGATTGGCTCTTTGAAATTAAATAAAGAAACTCACCTTATAATGGCCAATAAATTGACGACCTACAGTATCAGAAGCAAAATTAACAATGTTTGAAGGAATCACCATCAAACCAAATATCACAGAGGTGTTTGATTTCTCCAGATCTTCAAACCATGCTTTCAATTTTTGTGATAATTTATACTTGAAAGGGTGAAGTATGGAACCGACCAGGAGAGCCCAAAACAAGGGTTTGAAAAACGGTTCGAGTATAAGAAATAAAACATATACTGCGGCACAACATACAGCTAAAATAAATAGAGCGAAAGCGTTGTAGAACCCATGTTTCATAGGTTTTTCGTTTCCTTCTGTTATGCCTCCTATAATATTAAAAATATTCTCGAATGGGGACTGTTGCATGTTTACACTAATTTTATTCGTCTTTATCACCTCACCGAATTATCACTGGTCATTAACAAATAAATAGAAACTTAATCATAAATGTATGAGATCATAGTTTATTTAATTTTTGGTACAATTTTTTCTCGCGCTACATATAGAGGCTGAATGTCAACTGACAAGTAACATTGTTGACATTGTAGTCGACATGACATTATTGACATTGATATATATTTTTTGACGTGTTTCCGAGTCCAAGTCGATTAATCGATCTTTTGTAGTTATCATTTACCGATATATTGCCCCGCGAACCAGGAACACCGCTTAGCATCATATCATAACACACCTTTCTTAATAATCTTAGCATCTTTCGACCAGGAGGAAGTAATTGACGAAAAAAATTCTGGTTCGTAGACTATATAGTGTTCCTTCCATTTTTCATACATTCCAAAAAAAACCGTCTAGGCTAAAAAGGTCTCGCCTGGTGCTCTGAAAAAAATAATTGTGATGGCACCTCACTGGATGTGCCGTATCTCCTAATATCTATAACACCACAGAATCAAATTTAAGCTGGAAGCGCTGATTGCAGATAGAAAAGAAGAAAAAAAAAACTATATTTTTAGTTTTATTCTTCTATCCGATATATATAAGATAAAAAATTCTGCAATCTAAAGTACGACTCATTGTATTGTTTTTCACAATGTTATTTATTTTGTTAGAGTAATTTCATTTTCGTATATTCTTATGAACTTCTATTTATGTTGTAATACATAACTAAAATGATAATTATTATCGAATCACTAATATTTTAATTATGCACTTTAAATTGAACCCTCGAACTCAGTTTAATGTTTTCAAATCAGGTGTCAACTTTACAGTATTAAGTGATTGTGAAAGAAATTCCATACTATGGTATGAGCAGGATTTTATAATTTTTCCTATAATGTCATTAAACAAATTGTAGCGTTGCATATTTTTTTCTAATGGATTGGTGCATCCGCCTGCGCGATCGCTTTACGCGGGACACCAGTGAAGGATGATAAGATGAGCACGATGGTTCCAGGAGGAACTGCTTTGAGGTCAACCTCTCTCTTATGTCGTAAGAAAATAAAGCAATATTTTGAAATTATTCATCGTGTAATGCTAGCAATGGAGATATTAGTAAGAATTACTACATTATTAACAATCTTCTTCCACCAGCGCCACATAGCAATAACGCAAAATTGGAAATTCGCATTCATGCCAATTTAACGCAATGTAAACCTCAGGCTCATATAGTTTATATTAATTAAATATCATGATATAATTATAGCAATATATAATTTTATAATTATGCTAAATATATAATAGAACTCAAGACAAAAACATTTCATGAAATGGTTGCATTACATTACTTGTCACATCGTTTTCCCGAACACAACGTACCAATACCTGATTAAGTCCAATAGAGATCGGTTGCGTAATCGATTAATAATTAATCAATATTTATTCATAATGTATGGCAGTTGTAAAGCTTCTACCTTGAGCGAGGGTCTGCTTCAAACATCCTTTAGTGAGTGACTTGCAAGTTGCAAAACTTTGTAAATGCCTTCCGAAATATTTTTTCATCAAAGCAGTGACTGAGCAAATCATGGCTGCCTTTTTTTCGCAGGCAGATACAATTTTTTTGTTGGATGAATAGAAGTAAAATGCTTTCTAAGAGAAATGTTATGTAAATGTGCATGTGCAATGGTAGGTAAATGTGCATACAGCATATAAGTAAGTATAGGTAAAATGTAAGTTTTAAGAATTTATATTATTTATTTATTTCCTGAAGAAATTATTACATATTTATATCCTAGTAATGTTCTTGTTCCTGTCCATTTTCTAAAAGGGAAAGACATTCGGCTAAATAATAGACCATGACATATGTATGTCTGTACCTACTTTTATTTTGTGCAGCGATTTTTTAAACGCGTTGGACTATGTGTGGGTTAAGTGTTGCGGAGTTACTGTACAGATTTAAGAAATTCTTTCGTTTTTTGAAATGTACATTATTTCAGAGTCATAAAGTTTATTCTTAATATATAAAATTAAAGGCCTATAAATTTAAAGACCTCGGTGGTCTACTGGTTTAGTACACCGCTTTATTTCCGATGGTCACGGGTTCGATTGCTCGCAACATTTGTATTCATAAGTATGATTTTTTATATCGATCTGGTTGTATCTAATATGTATATATATATATGTATGTATGTATAATAAATATCAACAAAATTTAGTGAAAATAATCAAACATAAAAATAGGATCGCATAAGCAGCAAGAGGTGTCGGACAAGTACAGCAAAGATTGCCGTGGCACTCACACAGTCCTGGTGCGAATAATCAGTTGGCTCCTCCTACCGGTATGTTAACTTTGTGTATGACCTTCACGCGCATGCATAAATTGCAATAGTAATTACTCTCTTTTCAACTTAAATGCTCCGCCCACTGAAATTTGCACCCAGTGTGTCATCCTAGGCGAGTATTGAATGGATGTTGGAATTCAAGTTTTATATTTGTGAAGCTCCACCCCTTTGAAATAGAACCTGATGTTATCGTTTTAACCGAATGTCACCTTAATAATAACAAACCTATCCCGAAACTAAATAACTACAACTCTTACACCACCTCATAGCAATTCAATCAAAGTAACGGTGTCGTTGTTTATATAAAAGAAAATTTAAAATTAATTTAACCTCTACTACATGTATGTACATGTAGTAGAGGTTAAATTAATGGAGACAACGGGCATTCAGGTGGCCGTACTAAACAGATATTTATACGCATGTATCGGTATGTATGTAGATGGACGAATCACCCTACATCTAGACACCCTGAAATCACAGAACAATGTCATAATTACTGGTGTCATAAATATGAATATCAAATATAAAGACACAAGAAACACATACGAGTACAAATTTAGGACGTACTATTTAAATATGTTATCTACACACACATGGACAGAACTGTCTTGATCAAACTATGTTAAAAATTTAAAATAAAAAGTTTTCTGCTTTCATTGCTATTCTTCAAATCACTACCACGTACATATGTAGTTCTTGTAAGTGTATCTAGTTAGTTACACGTTGTAGTAATAAGAAAAAAGACCTGGTAAAACGGAGAAAATATATTAATAATAGACAACTAACATACCTATTAGGAATAGAAAAAAGGAATTGAAGTATCAAAAACAAGAATGTAATATAAAAGAACTATAAATTCAAATACAAATTTAGAATATAAAATACATATCTGATTAGCCAGTTACAACACTCCCCTTTAATCAGAAATGGTCAAAAAGCGATAAAAAAAAGAAATATTTTGCCAACCCTATACCTACCATGCGTTTCTTAAAAACAACGGCAGGCATATCACTGCTTTTGAAATTTTATTTACTACTACTACCCATCTTGTCTATAAAGTAAAATTTTATTACATTTAACAAAAAAAATATTATATATAACATCACCAAAAAAAATCCAAAATTATCAAAAGAAATAACATCAGAAAATATAAAATATTTACCTATACAAAATATAGCATCTTAAAAAAAACAGTACTATATTTTTCTGATGTATAATTAATAACTTTCTTTTATTCTTTCTATATAGCGGTAATTTTATTATATATCTTTTTCTTTACAAAGTATTTACTTCGTCCTATAATTATACAAGTTGCATGACCTAAAATAAAGTCAAAACTATCAAAAGAAAAGATTATGAAATAACTTCAGAAAATATAAAATATTATGCATGTACCTACAAAAATTATACCATCTTAAGAAACATTGCTATATATTTTCAGATTAGTCTAGATAAAGTCAACAGTAAACGAATCTGCTAATTACATAAACAACTTGCTAACATTGGTAAAGAACTGGCTGAGAACGTTCAAGCTAATATAACAAAAAACTATCCAATATATCAGTATATTTTTATATTAAAAACATTAAATTATAATAATACTGAATTACTTCTGCATCATTATCATCACTGCTAAAACTGTTGTGCAAGATTATATACACACACACACACACGTATATGTATATATATTCCTATAATGTTTGTAATTGTAAAATTGTGTTATCTAAATAAAGAACTTTGAATTCTGAATTTTGAATATATATATATATATATATTATTCTAATCTCAGCAAATTATGAACACCCGGGCCAAGCTGTGATGGGCCACGAATTGTGTATCAAGTGATTGTTCTTCATACCTACTTATGTTTGGTGCCTCCTGCAATCCTGCTATTGTCGTTATCATTTATTTGGTCACAAGTATTGCCCATTAGACTGGTACTGACCCTGGGGAACACCCGTCAACTAGACGCCACATATTGAAATAATGTTGTCCACCAAAATGACTAATAAGTCAGATTAGTCATTTATGAGGATTAGAGTGGTGCCATCTTTTTATCTTGTGTAATAGTATCAGCGTAACTCTATTGATATACGTATCGTTTTGACTAGAGTACTAATTAAGAATATTATTCTTAAATAAAATTCCAAACTGTTAACTAGACAGTAGATAGCCAGAATAATTGTCAACTGTTGACTTCGTGGTAAACGCAACACTGGTGTGCCCATATTTTGCTCATTTAATTGGAATACATTTAATTGGAATACAATATTGAATATAGATATAGGGTATACTATTTATACTACGAGAGTATGGAATTAGTTAACAACACAAAATATACATATAGGTATACAAAATAGTTCCTAGATTAACATAAATATAAGTTAGCGTCCTGGATTATATCTATACGTAGTATAAATAGTTAGTTAGTACACAGGTAGTTAAGATTCATTATACTTATTCATTATGCTAGGTGATTGGGAAATAGGAGAGTCGTAATTGTAATTAGATACCAACATTTATAAGTTTTGTATATTAATATAGCATATTGAAATAAAGTTATCAATATATTATTATCTACGACCTTGATGGTATACCAGTTTGACAAACTAGCTCACCTTCCAATGGTTGCGCATTCTATCCCCATACAATGTACAGGTTATTATTTATTAAATTGTGTCTGTTTCCTATATATTATTTTTATATTTACATGTTATAAAAATATGAAAACCCATAATTATGATACAGTAGTAGGTAAGTTTTTAACTTTTAACTTGGGATTAAATGCCGCTATGTGATATGTGCATGGGCGTTCTATCGTCCATTATTTTATAGTTATTTAATTTAATCACTTAATTATACCACAGATCACATAATATACAAAAATGGAAGAATAATTCCTTCATTGTACACAAGTAAACAAAAAAAGTATTCATGATATCACAGCGTAATCTTTGCCATTTGTTTTAATTTCGTAACAATGAGTAATCGGAGTGACCCATAAGGGAAAATACAGTAGGTATTTTCCCTGTTGAGAAACCATGATTTGTACAAGTAACTTAAGAATTGTATATTCCGAAACGTATGCACGTTGCGATGTCAATATAGGCGCCAGTAGTCTGTATCTTGCATTTGTTACATTTCTTAATATAACAAGTTTCTATGAAGCCTTATAAGTTCTTAGGCTGACAAGCAAATGAGTGAGAATACTCAGCACATATTTTTGATTTTTAACTTTTTTACCGTGTTAGATTTTTGCAATCTTGTCTGAGTAGGTAGGTACCTCTTTCTTATCTATTTCTGTCACTAAGCACCAGGCGGTTTTCCAGTTGGAAGG
The DNA here is from genome assembly GCF_030625045.1 of Achroia grisella. Taxonomy (NCBI): domain Eukaryota; kingdom Metazoa; phylum Arthropoda; class Insecta; order Lepidoptera; family Pyralidae; genus Achroia; species Achroia grisella. The sequence continues at coordinate 3,163,509 of NW_026712925.1, forward strand.
CTGAGATACGGCAGTGATTTTACAAGATCATATATTTGCTCAGTTTAAAGATACGTGTACTCTTCTTGTCAAACTAAATTAAAAATACCATTCTGATCAACAGGACAAATGGCAAACTATGAACTTTTTGTCACACATAACTACATTGTTTCTACTGTCAAACCGATACGATAAATCTTCAAGAAAAGAGTTCATTCTAAAGAAAATCGAATTTCACATTGCAACACAATAAATGTGCCTGTGCAGTATCTATGTACTTGTAATACGTAAGTAACACAAAGAAGTTCCCTAGTTTGCGCAGGTCATTAACCGCTTAACACACAAACAGTACATAATAAAATAAGACGACAAAGATTATATTCGACCTAGGTATCTACATTAAAATACTACTTAGTGCTTTATAATTTGCACCAATTCAACTTCTTGACCACTTGGAAGTTTTATATGAAATCTTATGCGTAAATATTGCGGGGGTTATTGACCGCTACATTCCATGGTTCCCAGGGCCAAGCGATGGATTGGGGCTCCATTACCATACTCTATTACCAAACGATAACCGATAACTATTCTACACTCGCCTGAAAAACTGTCTTAACAAATGCTTACCGACTATGGTCAATTTATTCGTTTATGTTAATTTTTTTATAATTGTCTAGCAAGAATTGAACCCCACATCACGTAACGGTTTTTGCTTGGTTTGTTTTGAAGGTACGGCGTACATACATCTCTAAAGAGTCATGTTCAAAAATGACTTTGCGCATTATTACTATGGTCATAGGGAGCACATTATCCTTATGTGCCCAGGGCCTCTAATAGCTGAATGACGGCCCTGCATACAGTACATCTTAACGAATAAAACGATATAAAGAATATATTTCAAAATGTAGAAAATCTTACCTAATTCTGATCCATTTATGTGGATTTTGTATAAAACATTGGTTTTGCGTTGATATGGTTGTTTATGAAAAAAAAAGTTGATATTCAATACACATACCTAATTATAGTTTATGTACCTATAATTATATAATTATAGTAACAATGCAATTTTGCACTGTAGGTTCAAGAGAAGTTTAGAGTGTTCTATACTGACGTAAGTAGGTATCTACCTAGGATTCAAATTGTGAAAGTGGGCAAAACAAAAAGTAAGTATGATGCCTATTGTCCTCTCTGCTTGCCGTTTTTAATCAGCCCTATAAAGAAGAATTTCAAATTGGTGATATATTGATTATAGGGTATGTTACAACAACAGTTTGTTTTTGCACATTTTTATGGCTTAGGTTATTGTTGGCATCACAAAATATTGGTGTGTAGTGTGGTTTTTAAGGACCAAACGCAATATTAAACAGCGTAAACAGAAACATAAAAATGGATCAACAGTTTTCTGCATGGCGCATAAAGTGGCGAGGAGTTAGATAGGTGTAATGATTATTAAAATAGCATCATGATTCATAATTCTGTATAGGAAATCATAAATAATGCTGTAGAATAGACACAGGAAATCTTGTTTGATGAAATTTTTCAATTGAATTGTATTATCTAGTAAATTGTATGTGTATGATACACATTAGAGGTATGCACAACACAATACTATTTAGTTTTAGTGGGATAAATATATTTATGTTTATCGTCAAAAAAAAAGCTTGAAGATTTTTTTTTACTTTATTATTGTTCACACTTACCAAAAGTAGACTAAAACGTCGTTTGTGACTGAGGACTCTAGTCTACTATACTAATATATTTTATTAATTAATGTGATTCTGTGGATATTTTTGTGTTGCGTGATAACGCTCCATTGTGGTAATGAGTTTATATGCAATGAAGTGAAATAATTTTAAATTTATTTTATGTTATATACACTAGCTGACCCGCGCAACTTTGTCTGCGTTTCGTTTCCCCTCCTTTTGCTATATTTTCAATATTTTTCATTGCAGCTTCGCTCCTATTGGTTATAGCGTAATGTTATATAGCTTAAAGCCTTCCTCGGCAACTGTACTATCAAACACAAAAAAAGAGTTTTTCAATTAGAACGAGTACCTACCTAGTTCCTGAAATTAGCGCATTCAAACAAACAAATAAACTGTCCATCTTTATAATAGTTTACTGATTATTGTTTTTGTTGATATACATAAGAGTTGGTGTAGTAGAGCTGGTTTGTTGCGGTCTCTTGTTCCACTGTTAGACATATTTCAAAACATTTTTGGTGATAATTTAAAATTTGAACATGCAAGCAGTATAGTTTTTAGTTTATTTTCTTAATAAACTTGCAAGTAATGAGGTGTCTTTAATAATAATAATAATAACACAGGACAATTCACAGAGAATCATTTAGTTCCAAGTTAAGCAGCGCTTGTGTTATGGATATTAGACGATTGATACAAATACTTAGATGTTTTATTTAAATACATACATACATACATCATTGTGGTCTGTCAAAACAGACAACTTTCAGAGATTAGGATAGGATTAGACTTCTTCTGTAGTTAAAATATTATAAAATTCTTAATAATAAAATAATACAGTATGAACCATAAAAGTATGTAGCCTACTGAAACTCAGACGTCAGCACAATAATATACATAGAAAACACTCAAACCAATACAAACAATTATACTTATGATTACACATGATTGCACACAAAGCAGTATGATAAACTGCTACATCACCGTATTTGTAGATGAAAACCGGTTGTAAAAAATCGATCTGTTTGTTAAGTTTTCACGGCTAAACAGATCATAATGAAATTTTACGTGACGGCACATTAAGGGGGTCTTCCTATGTGATGGGTTGAAAAATTCGATTTTTTTTTTTCATACATTGCTCCCTTAACATGTCTAGAATACGGTAGTAAAGCGATTTTAGAAAATTCGAAGTCGTTTTAAAGATACAGCAGGTAAAAGAAAGAGCGGTTCGGAGCGGTGAGTTGGCAGTTAGAGACATTGTGTACCGTCGGCTTTATACCTGGCCTCCCTTTTATTAATATATTTGTTTATACAAGTTTAGACACGTTTCTACAGACTTAAACAGAAATTTCTATTGTTATAATATTTTACCGAAGTTATTTTAGTCTTGGTTGAACTTCGAAGAGAGCAACAGCTACAAATTATTTTTTTTCATAATTCGACGCCATCCAGATTCGCTTGAAGATATGAGAAAGGAAGTTTGGGCAACGTACTATCACAAATGTTCTTCTGATGAAAACCCTCAGCATCAATTTTGTCCAGAAGGCGAAGACAGTTGGTGTAAATGGCGTAAGGCTGAAGCTAATAATGAACTGGACCAATTTCATCACGATAAACCACCTCTAATTCCGCAAGTCCAAGAAGCTATCAAACCGGTTTTCGAAGATTTATCGAAAGACGAATTATTAATTCGTTGTTTAGGAGCAGAGACACAAAACAATAACGAATCTTTGAATTCTTTGATTTGGACTTTCGCTCCTAAACATCTTCATTCTGGTCTCAAAGTTGTTGAAATTGCTAGCTACTTAGCAGTTATTATCTTTAATGAAGGTTTTCAAGGTATTTTAAAAGTTATGTCGATTATGGGATGCCCTGTTGGTCGTGAAGCCCAAGCGTATGTTGAGAAACGGGATGAAAAGCGAATCTTACGCTCTGAGCGGCGCGTAAGTGATGTCGTTAAACAAGCCAGGATTGACTCAAGAGCTGAACAATCTGCTTTAAAAGAGTTTCACGAGGAAGAGGAAGGAATACTCTATGGACCAGGCATCGCCGATTGAGAGTAAGTTGATATTTTAATAGTTTTTAACGGACTTGAAACTTTAAACGCGTTTTTCTCAAAACTGTGTTTTTCAAACTTTCCTCCATTGTATCTCAGAAACGGCTGGACCGAATTACTTGAAATTTACTAGGGCACACTGTAATATATGGAAAACGCATTATCAATCGAAAATTTTCAAAACTTCGATTTTTTTATAGCAAAAAACAAAAAAAAAACGCCTAATTTGCAACTTTTATTTCAAATGTCTATCAAAAATCCAATTTTTTTTATATTCATTTGATTATAGGTCATTCCGTGCTTTTAAGCCTACAAATTAAAACGCCGTTTTTTTTTTTTTTCAGATAAGCCGATAAGCCGGAATCGTGGTGGAAGTGGGAGCTCTTTTTTTCGAGGCGGGGGTGTTCAGAGCGCTGTAACTCTAGTTTGACTGAATATTTTTAGCTGAAATTTTATATTTATACTGTCCAAATATGTGTTAATAAATGATAAAAAACTTGAAGCTCTAAATATTTACTGGTCGTATAAAAAAAATCCTAAAATATCCCTAAAAACAGGCCGTCACATAGGAAGAATTAAGAGGACGGACATATACTACACCTAATTTCAAACAAGCAGATGGAATTGCAGGTAACGGCTAGTATGGTTTTGAAAGAACTTGGGATGCAACTTGTCTTGTTAGGCAACGTGTCATGCGGGTTTTTCGTACCAACAACTATCCTAATTACACATTTAAAATTATTTCAAGGTTTTACAGTTATGGATTTTTGTAAGTATCTAATAAATACATGCTAAATGAGTCCCAATATTTTTCAATACAATGCGATAATATTATTGAATATGGTATATTGTATGTATTATTTAGTTCATATAAGTATTACCTTCAATAATTCAATTCTATCATTCAATTATTTAATACGGATTTGGTACCAACCTCATTTTTTGAATTTATTAAGATGCAACAATAACAAATATGCATATGACAAATTAGCGGAAGGGCGTCGTCGTCGCTGTCGCTGTCTGTCCCTATGTATGCTTAAATCTTTAAAACTACGCAACGGACGTTGAAGCGGTTTTTTTAATAGATAGAGTGATTCAGGGGAAGGTTTTGTAGAAGGGATTCTAGAAGAAGCCGGGTCCAGTAGCTAGTATTCTATAATATGATAACAGTTATTACCAATTTACTCTGTCTCTGATGCTGTTTATAAGAAAGTCTATTACGACTACATAGGGTTACTACTCATCAATAATGTTTACCATTCCAGTCTTATTAAAAAAAATTGCATTTACGTAGTTGCGCCTTCCATTTTTACTTGTTTTTGTGCTCTGATGAACGTGCACAATTTATAGTTTTTCCCAATTTTATTTGCATACATATTTAGTCACAGAATATGTCCTTTCTCTGAATCATATACCTAATATATGTATTATTATAAGAATGAAGGTTATGAATGAACACACTGCGTGTCACCATAATTATATACTTTTATTTTGTGTTTCGATAATCATAGTTTATCTGTCAATACCAGTATATTGCTAGAAGTTAGAAAGGAAACTACTGATCTTTATAAATTATAAGCTCGTACAGTACCTAGTTGTGTTGTGTGGCATAAGTTAAATAAATTACTTTATATACGTGTAATTACAGTTGTTTTTTACCTTATAGTTATTTGTATCTATTACTCTACTCTGTCTACATCATATATACATTGGAATATGTACGAGTATCTTACTTTCATAAAAAATAAACCCTAACTTAGTAGGTTCTTTAGAATTGAATGCAGTGTACATAGAGTCATCAATGATATTAACATTATAATTGGGTGACTACTATATAAAATAAATATTACATACATTCATAAAAATTATTAACATAAAAATTCATTTATTTATACATTAATTGTCATAGCTATTTATAAAATGGCCTTAATCGTAAATTTTATTATCTTTTGTTATCTATACGTACACTGCCTAGTGGCCATTGAAAATCAGTGCTGTGGTTTAACTCAGTTAATATACATGCTACGTGGTAGTCACATTCAGAGTTATCAATATCTTTAGGTTTTAAGTCACACAGGAAACATTATTGTAAATACGATTTAATGCTGAATCAATGTCTTTATTATTATATTACTATTTGACCCGCGCAACTTCGTCTGCATTACACTTACTTGACATTTATCATTATATATAATATCTTTCTGAATTTTAGTCTATGTGTTATTCTGATGCATAAGCTACATATAATACTATAAAGTTTCATCAGTTCCGTTTAGCAGTTTTTGTGTGAAAGACAAACATCCATCCATACTCACAAACTTAACTACATTAACTAATAAGAATAACATGTTAGTCTTTAATAGTAAAATACATATGCAATACATATTAAGGCGTTTGAATACAATATAAGGTGACCTTTTCCGAATTATTTACATTGTAAATAATGAGCTGTGTCTTATCAGTAATCTTCAATTTACATAATAGTCATATTATCACTATACAATTTTTTTATCGGAATACCCTAATACTGTTGGCCCAGTTAGCCGTTACAGCTTCACCGACGATGGTGTATAGAACGTTACCTACATGATGTATTCTATGTTTACAGTGGTTGCTAACAGTGGACGATGACGACGATGACGATGATTGACATTATTTTGTTACTGCAGAGCTCAGGGGCATAATTTTTCAGTAAAGCCCTTCTGGGTATCTAATGACCACAATAATTTCTTAGAAAATAATTACAACTATTAAGGTCAATCATCTTGGACGTCCCAAGAAGACTAGACCAAAGTTTCATTACAATAGAATAAATGGTTTAGGAACGCACAACGGACATTTCTATTAAAAATATATATATATTTTGAAAATAAGATATCTTAATAATATTATAAACGCGAATGTTTGTAAGTATGGGTGTTTGTTACTCTTTCACGCAACTACTGAACGGATTTTGATGAAACTTTACAGTAATATTCAATAAGCTAGTATTATCTGTCTTGCTATACTACGATGTATTACGTTACATTCTTCACTTTTGGTTTACCTGTGCCTCATACCATTCTGTGTCATTGACACAACAAGGATGTGGGAAGAACATCCGTCACAAACACACGACACATCCTCAAGACACCTACAAACAGTACCGGTACGGTGGTATGGACCATATTTTAATATAGGATAGATGGATAGGTACAGATAAATAAAAGTATTATATATAATATATAATCTATAGTTTACAAAAAAAATGTGTGTCAATATTATGATTGTTTAAAAATAAACAGCAAATTAATTAAATTGAACGCGAAAGTTTGTAAGTATGGATGTTTGTTACTCTTTCACATTTCAAATACCACTGAACGGATTTTGAAGAATCTTTACAGTAATATAGCTTATCCATCAGAAATAAAACAGATATTTTGGAAATATTTTGTATAGAAATTTATATATTGAACGCGGGTGAAACCGCGGGCAAAGTTAGTAATCTTATATTTTTTCAAATCTATAGTTTACAATATATATACATAAGACTCTGCTACAATATATTATACATAATACTCTGCTATACATCTGTCATGCTATATTATATTACGTCATATCCTTTACTTTTGGTTTACCTGTGCCGCATAACATTCTGTGTCATTGATACAACCTGGAGGTGGGAGTAACATCCGTCACAAACACACTAAACACCCTCATGTTACCTATAAAAGGTACCGGTACGGTGGTATGGACCACATTTTTATATGATAGGTATAGATAAACAAAAATATTAGGTAATATTCCACTACTGACAATACCAAAAAAAAAAGTGCGTAAATATTACGACTGTTTCAAATTTGACAACAAATTAATTAAAATAATTAACTAAAAACAACATCTAATATTACAAAATATAATCTAATACAACAATATCAACTACTAAATTGTTTATTAATGAAAGTTTTATAAGTAGTTATTTTAGCCGATAATGTGCAAGTAGAGGAAGTAGTTGTGTAAATAGATCATAGATGTCCAGGATAGATAGTCTATCCTGGGCAGTATGACTACATACTCTTTAAATAATTTCTTCTACTCAACGTAAGTCTGAAAGAAATTCTTTGGAAAAATATCTGAATTGAGCAAAAAACGTAGGTAACTAAATATGTCGCATAGTACAATGAATTTTATTATAATATAATATATTTTGTTACTTATATCGAAAAAGTTATGATTTTTTAATTGGAATGGCGAACAATTTGACCCACCAGATGGTAAGCGGCAAACTTCGCTTATACTCGTATGTAGGTCTGTATATGAGAACTGCACTAGTTAGAGATCACGTTATCATGTGACACAGATACCACTAATATGTTTTCAGGGGAAAGGAAATTATTAGTAATGTGGATTGATTGTTAGCAATGTACCATGTCAGGTTGACCTCCACGCGATTGCCCCTGGAAACTATCGTGGTTTTTAATTTCTGATGAATTTATCATGACAGGCTAACTGACGTGGCCTCATTTTCATCTTATCATCCTCCACTGGTGCCCCGCCAGCGTTAACCATTAGCGCAGGTGAATAATATCGAATAGAATAATATGTTTGTAGGTATATACGTAGTGGCACCCATACTAATCGTCACATTGCACGCACCCATCTATTTCTAGGAACAATAAATTGATTCTACAGGTTTTGTAATAAATCGGGGTTTTTAAATATGTAGATATATGTTCCGTGAATTTACTTTATAATCATGTCATTGATCTTGTTCGAGTGCATCATAGCACCTGCCTTCATATAAAGCAAAACTATGGTGCAATATTGAAGTCAGGTACTCTGTCGTTCTGTTTTACCCGAAATTCTTACAATAAACATGTTTTACTGTTATATTCAATTTAATCAAATACCGTATTTTGTATTCATTAAAGTTCTCATAAATTATAGAGTAAAATTATCATTAATAACAACACATAAAGTACTGTTAATTAAAGTATTCATAAGATATTTGGTGCAGTATTAAAAGTGTTGATAAATTAATTATTTCATTCTGTTTATGTTAGTGTGTTGTTAATTTTCTTAAATGTTTGCCTATATATTGTTCAATATTTAACCAATGTATTTTTTCCAACATATTCTATGAAAATGTAAAACAATAAAAGCCGTTTTTATGTGAAATTTTGACACATAATCAGATGATTTTCGTCGTGCCACAAATTTACGATGTTATTATTTAATTAATTAGTATTATTGATAATTAACTATATTAAAATAGAGTGTGATGACCTCTTTCCAAATAAATATTTGATTAATAATAATTCTCGCTCGTCACATTAACGCATTGTGCAACTATTATAATATAATATTAGTATATAATTATTATAATCAGTTGCGTGGCCTTGTCCTCGGTTAGTCGGTCGGTCAGTGACTTATGTCTAAAGTCTGGCAACTAGAACAAAATATGAATAACATTCCTCTTCATTTCACACAGTGAAATTCAGTCCCAAGATAAGCGAAGCTTTTGTAAAAGTTACTGGGAAATCGACATACATAAATGTTAAAATTTATATTTTTTTTGTAAATTATATATATAGAAAACTCAGATCAATATAAACAGTCATAATTAATACAAATGTTTGTATCGTGCGAGGAAACGAACACGCGACCGTCTGAACTAAAATGGTTTGTTACACCACTAGACCATTGAGGTCGTCAAAAAGCATGAACACATTCATTATTAAATTTTTAAAACCTGCACGTGGCGAGGTTTTTTAAAAGTTACAAAATAAGATAAGACATTTATACTTGATGACAACATAATATTTATTTTTTACAAAAAATGAAACTAAATTTAGATGTGTTAAGTAACAATTCAGGCAAAAATATCATATAGGTAGATAACATATATGATATTTTTTGCATTTGCTCTGTTTATCTGTTGTAATAATTTACATTAAGTACTTATTTCATCTTTATATCTTATTATATTATATTATATTATATTACGTAGAAACTACATTAAAGCTAAATGTGTTATTTTTATATCTCACTAAAACATTTGTTTTCGTATTGTTACTTAATTCAGACCAACTATGTATTTTAGTAAAATTATTACGATATATAAAACATTAAAATTTTATGTATGTCATTTTGACTCGCATGTACCTACTTACATATTTTATAATAGTAAATGAGTTTGAAGTAATCTTTTGGGATCGAAGGTCGTGCGGCCATTATGATACGCAGCATATTTTCAGCAATATTTATTACTATAATCTGAGTAACCCGTCCCGTATTTCATCTTTATCGAGACTCCTGGGAACCCGATGAACCCCACGTGGCTCTTATAGTTAACGCTTGACATAACAAATTCAACATAGTGGGTACCTAGTTGAATTGTGGTTAAACTGTGGTAGTTTCAAAGTACATGCGGGATTTCTGTAATATGATTGCAAAAGTGTGTCTGTTTGTTAAATTTTTCAGACTCAGCAAATTGAGAATAGATAGATTGTATCAAGATGTAGTTTATCTTTATGTTAGAAAACGATTTCGCGGATAACATCTAGTAGTATATAATAATGACTGACTCGGTGACGTGATGTTATGGTTCTGTAGTTCTATGAGTTCAATAAAATTATCTTGTCCCTTATTCATACAAGAATATCTTCAACATTTTAAGTTATACTACATTTGTTTGAAGAGAATCTGATGGAGATATATGTATATATATTATATATAGGAACAAATATAATTTATTCTCATCTTGATCACAGTTGTACGTTACATGTTAACTGTTACTTAGCAACATGGTTACTAATTTTAAATATGATGGATTACACTTTTTCTTCTAAAATCAATGTGCCTAATATAATCAGATTGAATCTGTTTACCATCGCCATATATTATATCTATCATATATCTATATATCAATACTTGAAGCAAAAAGTTTGTACTCATTTTTATGATGGAGATATTTGGTGGATATACAGCAGTCTATATAATTTACTCTTGATTTCATCACAGATGCACGTAACACATATTTGTTACTTAGTAATAAGCAGGTATACTAATTTTAAATGTGATTGATTATATATTTTCTTTTTATTTCTCATAGGCACATTGCCTAATATTTCATACATCAAATCAATAAAAAAAACATGCACATGTGATTAACACACACACAGTTTTGTTTATTGTTAAAGTTGTTTATTGTCAAATTGAGAATAGATTATTGTTGTTTGTCTCAAATATTATTTGTCTATAATCTTACTGAATGTTAAATTAATTATGACCAAATTTCTACCACTGGGCGACCACTAGTGTTTGTAATTAATTGAATATATAAGGGTGTAGTTTGTGTTTCATATTGCACACTCACAAGAAGAAACAGAACTAGTCTAAAATGGTAGATCATAGTTTATAATTAAGTCACTTGAAGTAAAAATATTATATTATGACATAAGTATTACTCGAGGCGAGACGAGAACGAAATCCCTGAACACAGATTTTGGCAGTTGGTTTTTACCCATGATTCTTTTCAGTGCAGTCAATTGATGATATTATACAATATGTAAAAACCCATGATACTATAATGATATCTGTGATCTGTGTACCATGATACATAATATGCTGGCTAACACTCAACTAAAAATCGGGATTCTAAAATGTTTTTAATCAATTTTTACTATTGTATTATTGGTTCTACGGTATGAAGCTAGGTTCTACCTGCTATTCGTTCCATGTACGAAGTAATTACGTAGTGCTATAATATATAGTATGGCAAGTATCGAATATGTAAAACAAATATAAATAAATTATAGAAGTTGAAAATTGGGGCAATCGGTGTTTTGCCAAACTCTTCAACGGAACACGGGTCATAAAGGTCTGAAAATGAAACAGTTTGCAACCCTATTTTTTAAACTAAAACTAGGTAAGGGCCACTTAATCAAAGAATCGCTTGTAAGTACATAAATTAATGTTATTTTTTTATTAACTAATGAGCCCAATTAATTTTAGGTAGGCCCAAGTAATGTTTCAATATTTTACATGTCCATTGAATATTATTTAAAACCGAATGATTGTTACCTATCTTTTTAATAGATACCGTTGATCATTTTTTACTAAATATTATTAGTTCAGTAGCCACAGGTGTAGCGAAGAATATAAGGAATTAGTAATGATGGGTTATAAAATGTTAGTATACAGTATACATTTTGCTTGATTGTATTACCTACACACGCGCGCAAACAACACACACCTGTACACTGTACTGCTATGACATGTATCATTCTCACTCGACACTGCGTATCTAGATACGACCTCTAATTCAGCATTTATATTCCGAGTACTATTTTTATAATAATCAACTCGCACAATTCACGTATGGATTAGTAAGATTTTGTTCGAGTACTGGAGTGCTTTTTATAGAAATAGGAACGATAAACAACCTGCAGAACGATAGAAAAGTGAAGGCTGCCAAATAAATTAACCAAATACTTTCAGTTTTAGCGACGATATCGTATAAAATACACCTGCTTAATAGGATATGAATTTTGACTACATTTATTCTAGTGTTAATACTAATATTATAAATGCGAAAGTGTGTCTGTTAGTCCAATTGTTACCTTTTTATAACTAAAAAGCTGAAGTGGCTGTACTTAGATCACAGTGAATCTTTTATTCTATTTTACCTCAAGAAATGCTAATGAAGTCATTGGTAACACGCAGTATATACAGTATATTCAGTTCCATAAAAAAGCCCAAAAGTGACGCATATGAAACAAACACTGGAGTACACGCACTTGTAGCAAGCTACGGTCATCAATCCATTGGATGACCGTACTCAACCTACTATAATGATCTGTGACTCACCGTTGTTTCACTCACTTTCCTATAAGCCTCTTTGCTCAGAGCATGTAACTAACAATATAATTAAATCTACTATAATAGGTATATATTATTACATCTAAAAGTGGCATAAAGTTATGATTACGTCATGACTATAATCTGAGCTGAAGTTTTATAATGCATAAACGATTATTGACATACTTTAATTAACTTAGCGTACATTTTAATAATATTTCATATAGTTTTGAATGCATGACTTCTTATGGTCCAGCTCGAAGGACGTCGCTATTGATATAGTTTATCGGTATATTGTCACCCAAAGTTTTTACATTTATATGTAATATTTGGCGATGGTAACATTTAGTTGGATATGTAGTAAATTTTATAGCAAAGAAAGCTAGAAATCTCTAGTAAGCGATAAGAAATCCGATTATGAGGGCTAATGGTGCCAGGGTTGTAAAAATTCGAAATAATTCCCGTGGTTCACTAGAGATCCTAGACTATGACGACAAGATTAAATACCGAAGGGTTATTGACTATACTATAGTATTTAAAAGTCGTTGTTCGAAAATTTGAAAAACAAGTGTTGATTATATAATGCTCTATTAATACGAGGACGATACGATTAGGCGTACGATTGGTAGAGTCTATCACTTGGGCAGATATAAATGTTAACAGGGTCTTTACGCAGGGTACTGTCTAATGTGCATAATAAATTCCTTATTGAGAATGAGTTGATCGTACCGGTTTTATGCCAAATTGCATCTTTCGTAGACAACTTATATTACATTGCCTACGCACGAAGGGTTCCCCGTCAATGATTCCTGGAGTGATTTCAATCAAGTGAAATCAAGATCTATTTTTATCAGTGTGCATATTGACTGATTTTCTCGCTATTACTACTCCTATATTGCCCTTTGTTTTAGTGTCATGTGTAGTCTGGATAAAAAGACTGCTATATTAGTGCACAAAGTTGTGACCAAACGAGTATAATGTAAATTCTACATGTGGACGGCCATTACAATAATATGCAAAATTGGTTAAGAATCAGTTTATCTATTATAAACAAAACACCAAATATATTCTATACATAATATTAATTATACTCGATGTTATAATTTAGATAGCTTTTCAGAAAAGAGAGTATTATCAAGGCCGTTAAAAGGTTACCGGTATTAGCAAACTTTCAGTACCTACTACATTTTTTGTAGCCGGAAATATCTAAGTATAACGGCGCCAGTGTGATGTATTTAATTTAATTTATAGGCAAATATAAACAATAGACTGTTTACGTCACATGCATTCCAGAATTTACGTTTACGTATGATTCACTTAGAGCACTTACCAGTCCAGCGCCAGTAAATCTAAATGTATGAACGTCACACCACCGTGAGATATTCCATGCACCAAACGTATGACGTGAGAGAAGTTGAACTGATGTAATGCTATAAAATAAGGAAGATTCTTCTAATTTAGTAATAAACAAGGATGTCTATAAGGATACTATAAACTATCACAATGTTGTGATTTCGCTGTTAGGTGTTTTAAGATAGAGTATATTGTACATCTAAACATTCAAATATCGTTATTTATTGTTATCTGCAGTTTTATACGTTATGTTGATTATGGTCTATCTGTGCAATTAATTCCATTGCGTATAGTGATTTTTGCGCGATAGATTTAGAAACATTAATTCAAAATATACTTTCTTGTTCTAATGTTAGTAAGACTAGGCAGTGAAATTAGAAAATAAAAACGATGACATCTTAGTCCCCCGGGATGGCAATGCGTAAGTGGTATCAGGGGCATCACATGATAACTCAATATTTGTGATGTCGGTCGTGCATAGGTGACGACTACCACTTATCATCAAGTGGACCGACAGCTTGCAGGTCATTACAATAACAAAAAAAAATTAGGTAAACTATTTTATTATCAAATTACTGCACTTTGTAATGGCATGCTGCCAATAGATGCTAGAAACAGTTCCCAGATAATTATAAAATCGACGAAAATGGTGTTCTGCATGATTGTAATGTAGCACTGTAACATATTGACTCACGTTCCCAAGGTTGATATCCATGTATTTTCTTAGTCATTTATCAAAATCATGCCGTCCGTCGATAAATCTGGTGACAATAGTAATAAACCATTAACCAAAATATTCCTTATTACAAAAGGAAGTTTATCTTTAAACCGTATGAAGTTTTGGAAAATGTAACGCAAAATTTATATACTTGGCTTTATTTTTAATAGTTCCATGGTAACTACTGTTTTGTCCATTGTTACCCATTATGTTTTAATTTTATACATATGAACAATATTGTTAATCATATTATTTTACCGACTTTGAAAACAAAACATAATTCTCAATTTGGTTTCATTTCATCAGATAAAGCTCTATCTGTTATTTATATTGTATTTTTTACATTGCACTGAATAAAATATTTTTCTTTCTTTCTTTATATATGATCTAACGCCAATGTATAAATTATTTTTGTGGTATCTAATTTGCCTGAATTACAATGCTATAACAATGTAATGGTATGAAGACTAATCTATACATATAAATAAAATTAGAGTGTCTGTTTGTAATATTGAAATAATCATTTTTTACTACATGCATATGAATATAAATACGGTAAATACTTGGTGTATATAATAACATTTTTTACAATTTTTCACTGTCTGTTTATTTCGGCTAATCTCTGAAATGGCTGGACCAATTTTGATGGGACTTTTATCCACAGGTAGCTGTAATGAGGAGTAACTTAGGCTACTTTTATTATAGTAAAAAAAATGTAGATAAAGTTAAATTCTACGTGGACGAAGTCGCGAGTACAGCTAGTTAATTATAAAATTAAAAAAATACAGAATGTACAGTTATTTAATTATAAATTAAAATACCACGAAACTATTAAAAATAAAGCAAAGATTGAGGTACCCACTTTTTGCAGCGTACTCTCTACCTTAGTGGGTCAAGTTACATTTTTGACTAATTTTCCACTAAAAAAATATTCGATAGGCTTGCATAAACCACGTTTATTACAAATATACCCAACGAAATGTGATTATGTGAAGTGTTGCGTTCATTAACAAATTTGACAGTTGAATAAAAGGATTATTCGTAATGTGAACTAATGAACCCATTGCTGGTTAAGTATTATGTCAGGTTGACATGGTTCTCCCTTCTGAGCCTCTGAATTTGTCACGATGCGGTTACTGACCTGTACTCAATCTCATCTTATCATTCTCTACTAGTATCCTGCCAGCGTAAACATTCTTAGCACAGGCGGGTGCTCTATTCCATTTTCGTCCCTTAAATATATCTGACTGCCCCACCAGGCATAACTATCGTGAGGGTATGTTATTTTAAGTATCTGTACTTAATAATAAAAAATATATACTGAAGTTATATTTTATTTAGAACTTGTAAGAACATGTATATACATGTCGCAAACCTGTGAGATTACTCGTATACGCGGACGAACTTGTACTAAGCTTTTCTATTCTAAAAAGTAAAGTAGTTACTGAAATTGCATTAGTCGAGCCCTATGTATATTATAAGCAGTTTTAAGAATTCTTCAGTCTTATTTTCTGGAAAAAAATTGTGATCAAAATAATACGATGTTATAATTTAATTAATTTATTGGTTTTAATACACTACAATCGATAATTGCTAATCTACTGGACTATACATATTTAAGTACAAAGTATTTTCATTCGACCTCGGACAGTGGAGAATTAAAGAATACTAACCTTATTACAAATATTTCGTAGCGTTTTATATAATTTTGATATAACAATATTATATTCAGTACCATGGTTAATTCATTCACATAAGTAACAGCTGCTTGCTCAAATTTAACACAGAATTTAAAACGATGAAATATGGAAACTAATAATCGTCGTCAGGATAACACACACTTCCTCGGCGTATGTAACCTATCGGACACGTTCCAACCCTGATACCAACACGGTTTTCTATAGATGGGTCCAAATCCAGTGGCACCTTAGGTTGTGGAGCCGTGTTTCGATCTCCCTTCACTGCTAGTTCTATTTTCATTTTAGTTTCTCCATATTTGTCCGGTTCTGGTTTTATTCGCACCTCCAGAGTTAGTCCGTCGGATGGTAATGTCAGTGAATGTGATCTTATCACACGGCCGTCGTTGACGGATATTAACAGGAAGAGTGTTAATAGCAAAATAAAAGGCGTCATCTTGAGTCTATCGACGAAACTAGAATGATTTTTAAGTTAGCCAAGTACGCACTTATATAGAGAGCGACTCTGACGCGGATGATTCACACAAGCAGAATGGCAGACAGCACTCGCAATACTGCGTGAATATCTATGATGTAGGAGGATTCTTTGCGAACTGCAATATTAAGCGGCCTACACATAGGTTAGTCTTACAATTTGAATTTGAATTGTCTGGAAGAAATTGCTCATTTAATTCCTCTTAAGATCATTGCATCCTTAGTTGTTTCACTAGATGGTGGTTACAGCAAACTACAGAGTAATATGATATTTAACTTTATTACTCGATTAAATTGATTATCGAAAATTTAATTTGGTACTTACACAAAATTAATAATTTAGTATAAAATTTTATTAATTAACTACGTTACTTTTCAATAATTGGCTATTAAATTAATAGAATGTTAGGTATATTTTGTTATTATCATTAATAATGTAATTTAATATAGAATTCCTTGATAGAAAGACATAATGATTAGATTTTTACCTCCTACCTTTAGTCTTTAAGTACTAAACTTTAACTATAACATAGAATACATAATCAAACGACGTCGCAGGCGGCGGCCGTGCTATAATAGTAATATTATTTTATTTTTTACACTTTGCAATTTAGACTGCGATCGAATCGGAGCTTGTGTAGAGTTCTTAACAAACCGGGCGAGCAAGTTTCATTGAATGGGGAAAACCCTACGTTTATCGACTTTGAAATTGTTACATGTGGCAACGTACATGTGTATTTTGACAATTAATATGTATATATTTTATCTTGACCTTTTATGTAATGGTTATCTATATAAAATATATAAAAAAACATATCCTCTCTCCTATACTGTATCATTAGTATCATTAACACTTTACCATACCACGTGTGGTATGGTTTATTATGTATCCACTATAATTCTGCAAAATAAGGATTGTGTCCAATTTATATAAAATATATAAAAATTGATACATATCCTCTCTCCTATGTCGTTTTTATTTGTTTGTTGTTTAATATTATTTGAATTGTTTAACTATAAATAAGTAAAACAAATAATCTATAAATAAAACAAACATAAAATAAATGCATATATACCTACATATATGTATATATCTGTACATAATTATATGTAGATATAATAATAAATAGTTATATCTAATAATAAACAATACAGTAATAAAAAATATTTAAAAAAACGATTAATAATAATATAATGAACTAACAAGTAGAGATAAAGAGTATAAAAGCAAGAAACTAACAGGTTTTGTATTATTCTCTTTTTTATTTTATTTATAGGTTATCAAGCAAATTGATTTTCACACAGAGACGATCTCTGCTCTATGGATTTACATTAGCATTTCTATTGCCGTGTAAAAAAGGAATTATTTTTTTTTATTTTCAAACTAAGTTTCTTTTTGATTTTCCGCGCGAAGAAAGTCCCGGGGTTGTAGCCAGTCTTCGATCGTGTATCATGATCTCAAATTAAGCGTACAGTAGAACTATGTAATATAAGTTACGTTAGTCTTTATTTCACTAACTGATATATATATGTAGGTGTGCGACAGACTAACACGTCTCATCAAAATCCGTTCAATAGTTTTTGCGAGAAAGAGTAACAAATATCCATCCATAGTCACAAACTTTCGCGATTATAATATTAATAATAAGACAAATGTATCTAAGTATATTTATTTTTATACTTGTAACGACTTATACAGTAAGTAACGCTGTAGAACAAGATGCAGTAGTGAAATAAATATAAAATGATGGTACGTGTACTTAACAAGAAATGGCTTCCAAAGGTAAAATAAATAATCTGTATAATAATATTGAAGCGAATTCAAGTATAGGACTATTCATTACACTAACCCGAAAACTGAGATTTTAATTATATTAGGTAACTAACTAGATATGGGTATAGAATTTTTAAATGTCTTGTGTATTCTGTGTATGCAGTTTGTAACAAAGGGTCTGTTCTATTGACTTGTTACATAATTCGATATCCTAGTGTATAGTTAAAGGTGAATGTTAGAAACTTGGAATTTTAATATAGTTTCCTTTTATAGTATAGTAAAAAGATTTACTTCAATTCCCACGAAACTAGAGTGTAACGTTTACGCTATCTGCCACCATGAATTACTAGCTAACTATATTATGCAAGTGTATATTATTTATGTTAATGATGAAGTTGTAATACCATGTGCTAAAGGTGTAAATGCTACAACGTGTTATAGTGAAAAGAAATGATATATTTCCTTTCAATTTATAATATTCTCTTCCGAGTAGGTTTCTATGCCAGGAAATAACTGCGCCGGTTTCCAAAGTGGACCGCGTAAACATCGATAAGTCTATTATAGAAAAATCGGTATGAGTCGATGGAAGGTTTATATTGTTCTTAATGTATTTTGCGTGTTATATGCCGGTTAATGATTTCTGTGTCATGCCAGACGATTTAGGAAAAATAAACATTCCCGAAGGCGTATTAAATAAAAAACCACTGGTGTATATGCGCTGACGCATACTAAGGACTCTGCTGTAATAAACACCGCATTAATATCGTCATAATGGTACAATAATTCCGCCACCATTTTACAGTGACGGTGTAATAATGTCATTATTATGCCTAATTGTGTTTAACGTTTTTGCGGTTGAACTTCCCAAATTTTTATTATTTTTTAAGATATTAAATTAATTAAATTTAATATCTTAAAATTATTAAAGCTAAAGTTATATGGAATAAACAACTGACTGCAAGAAATATAAAACAAATATAAACAAGAAATATAATTTTCAGTTAGAAATTATGCTACAAGTAATATTTTAAACGAGTGCAAGTTTGTGACCAGGAATGGATGTTTTTAGAAACAATTAATGCGGGATGGAGTTGGATGAAATTTGGTACACAGAGTAATAGTATTGTAGCATAATAGATAGGACACAATTTTTACGCTGACACAAATAGTGTACAAAAAATATCGTCAACATTCAGAAATGCCTTATATTCTGTAATTAGTATATTAGCTAAGTATAGAACTTTATGTCGTATACAGTAAAAATAAAATTGTACCTAAGTATTTCAAAAACTAAATATTACGTACAGATTAAATACATATTTTTATTCAGTTCCAGGGGAAGAGATCATGGGGTCCATGTTAATCAATATGCCACATTAATTCGTCTACACGGTACTACGCGATGCTTTTTTAGCATATATAATATATGTGTATAGGTACATTGTGCGCTACAATAAAAATTATTAAGATTGTTTCGTTTAACCTCATTATTCATATAAGAAACATCAGTCTTTGTAATACAAAATATATTATACATTTATACTAAATGTCTACTAGAGAAAGACGTCAAACAAATTATGTTTATTGAAATTTAAGACAACCCTAAATATAAGTTTTTTCTACAGAAGTCCGTAAATGTTATTAGTTCCAAAAAAGTTATTAGTTACGTTGCGCAATCAAGATAATATGCAATATTCATGAATAATCCCAATATTGTTTTATCTAAAATATATTATATTGTTTTATATAAAATATAGGTATTATTCTCTTACCGAATGTTTATATCAATCTGGCTTTCTTGGTGCTTAAAAAATGGCTAAATATTTATATTTAGCTTTGATTGAATTCAATTTAAGTTTGATAAACATTCGTATTATCGTATAATCATAAGTTTGATTAGCATCGATTGCCTACCATACGGATCCGAATACATGAAATTATAATTTTGGAGTACTTATTGTAATGACAGTGGAAATGCGTGGCGGGATTATCCCGAAATACCTAATGCAATTAGCGTCACTGAGTAACGCATCTACTTATATTATTTTTACTTTGTGCACACCACATTCCTTGCAAATAAACGTTTCTATTTCACACTAGTACTATATAAAACGATAAGTTTAAAAATGCTAGTAAAAAGTTACCGAGTTACTCCTTGTGTAGAGTCGTCTACGTAGGTCTCGGTCAGACTTACTTCAGTCATTAAACAGATTGCTTTATGAACCGTATTTCAATTTAAAATAGTTGTTCCCACGTCCGCGTGGGATTTAACTTTATTTTTCTAAATTAAAATAATTTTTCTAAAATAAATGTAGCCTAAGTTACTCCTTATTACATCAGCTACCTGCTAATAAAAGTCCCGTCAAAATCGGTCCAGACTTTTCAGAGATAGCCGGAACAAACAGACGGACAGACAGACAAAATTGTAAACAATGTTATTTTGGTATATGTACTTTGGTATTTATATTCATATGCATGTAGTAAAAAAAGGTTATTTCAATATTACAAACAAACATTCCAATTTTATTTATATGTATAGATAAGAGGTGGACCCTTTTATTTTTAATTACTCCTACAATAGGAACATCACACAATGACGGGTCACATGATAACATGCTGTTCGTAGTACAGTTCATGTATGTCGGTGTTGTTTTTCACTTACCTTGGCTGTCAAATAGTTTACTATTGTAATCGTAAGATATATATAAAATATATAAAATAAAAAATAATTCGATGCATTGTACTCGTATTTCTAATTTTTAAGGTAAACCCGAACATATCGCTCATATTATATACATTTACCTAAATTTCTATATAATAAACGCTTTTGCAATGATTCACTACAATATTGTAAACATTTTTTATGGATTATCCGTTAGTTAGTAATATCACATATAACATAATATTACATAGTAATATGAAGCAAATATTTAACAGATTATGTAACTGTCTATTATAATATAATAACACATTACACACATATTAGTCTTTTGTTTGTCTGTTTTTCTTGCTAATCTCTAACACGGTTGCACCGAATTTTATGGGACTTTCACTCGCAAATAGCAAATGTTATAAGAAGAAATTTAGGCTTTACTGCTATTTTTAATTTAAAAATATTATTTATTTTAAGAATTCATAATAAATGAAATCGCAGTTAACAGGTAGTAGACTAATACACTGTTGAAATCTACGTAATGTAGAGTTCAACCACTGTACATTATGATCAATATGATCTGAGTAAATTACGCGTTGTCACTTTTATGATACATATATTTTAATACTCATTCAAATGCATTCTTTCATGACCTTGTATAATGTACGAATTGGTAGTTTGTATTTTGCAACTTCCGAAATAATTGGTTAAGTAGTGTAACACATGTGTTTCAGATTAATAATCATTACATAGTATAAAACAAAGTCGCCATCGGTGTTCGTTCGTCCCTAAAATTAAATCCTTAAATCTTTAAAACTATGCAATGAATTGTGAAGCGTTTTTTTAATAGATAGAGTGATTCTAGAGGAAGGTTTATATATATACATATATATACATGTGCACTCGGGCGAAGCCGGGGCTATATAATATTTTAGCTACAATTTGAATAATTAAATGGTCTAACAATAGAGTTAAATTCTGAAATTAAATAATTTGTATATAATTTCTTATGTTGTATAATTCTGTATGTATATAATTCTTTATTGCAATATTATACACCGATTTCGTATTTATTTCATTTACTTCGAATAATTAGTTACCGGTTGTTAAATATAGCCTGATCTTAGAGGAAGGTATGTAAAAGTAGAATTAAATAAGACCTTATATTATGTATAACTTCAATATATTGAATCAGAATAGAAAATCATTTATTCAAATAAACTTACATTGAAGCACTTTTGAATAGTCATACATTTTTTAATCTGATTGTTTGTTCTGGGATTTTCTATATGTATGTCTCATCACAAGAAGAACGACACAAGAAGCTTAACGTGTATTTAGATGGCGTGTAAATTGTCTTTTAAATA
Organism: Achroia grisella; assembly: GCF_030625045.1. Lineage (NCBI taxonomy): Eukaryota > Metazoa > Arthropoda > Insecta > Lepidoptera > Pyralidae > Achroia > Achroia grisella. The sequence continues at coordinate 3,186,121 of NW_026712925.1, forward strand.
ATTTATTATTACTTGAATACATTTTTAAGTTTAAGTGTGTGAATACAAACCACCAAGGTGTTTAGCACTTAATTCTATTAAATTGGCCGCCCGCAAATAAAATTTTAATATTGAATATATAACTTAATATTTTGGTCTAACAACAATTAATAATTTCTATTTTTGGAAAAGTCATAGTGATTATTTTGTAATTATCCGTTGTCACTTCTTTATTTTTTATAATTTATGACAAACTCTGTCAGTGTTCAAGTGTTCTATATATACGGATGAGCTAAAAGCATTCACTGCGCTCGACCATATTGTTACCGTGAGTTCTTACGAATGTATGACCCGGCCCACCATGCTACAAGTCTGGACATTTTAGTGAGCATGATTTTCAAAAGATTGACATTAACGACAATTTTAGTTTGTTATTTAATTGCTATCTTGATTGACTATGAGTTACAATTACATTTTATGTATAAGAATGCTCTATTCCATGCAAAAAAAACTTGTCTTTGTTATTTCATACGCTTTCATATTTCTAAAATCAATCACTTAAATCAAAAACGCAATGAGAAAATTAAATTATAACGTTCCATGCTAATAAACTAGTTATTTACTTGATATAAATGATTGATATATATTCTTTGTAAATACTTTTCATATATATTATATGAATTCAATAGACCACCGAAGCCGGCGAATTATTTAGATTTTAACATCGAGATATTATGTTATCTGTGCTTTCTTACACAAAAATTGTTTAATATAAGATTTGAATTACCTCTCTGTCAGATCTTAGTGCAGATATCTGGCAGTTTATTATAATATTATATTTATTGCATAGAATGAATAATAAAATTGTGCAGGCGGCATTTAGGTGAAAAATTAGAAATACTTATTTTTATTACAGATATAGTTAATTCTATTTGAAAACAGTCAAATTTAAGTTTTCTAAAAACTGAACTAAATTTAACACAATTACAAGTGTATACATGATCATTCTCATAAATGTATTGAATATGAATGGTAACGATCAGGATTATTTGAATCAGAAAGATTTAAAACACTGACGTAATGACTCTCTATTATTTAAATTATTACTTTTTCTAAATTCACGATTTCGGTGTGATTCTAATAAAAGCTTACGTAATGTCAACAAACTAGTTTTACTTCCGATGGTCGCGGGTTCGATTCCTCGCACGGCGGCACAAACATTTGTATTCCTGAGTATGATTGTTTGTATCGGTCTGGGTATTTTCTATATGTATGTATTTACGAAAAAGAAATGTATCTATGTATTTGTATCAGTTATCTAGTACCCGTAACACAAGCTTTAGCTAGCTTAACGTGTATTTAGATGGCGCTGTGTAAATTGTCCTGAGATATGTTATATTTTTTTAGATTTGAATATCAATTTTTTTTAATGCACCGCCTACATGAATCTCTGTTTGCTCAATGGTTGACTGGGAGAAAATGCCTCAAGGTGTTAGGTCCGCCATGTGCACCTTTATTTATGTAATGTGCGGGGTTAAAAAGTTTTAATAAGATAAATAAAATAAAATAATTATTATTACAATTAAATGAAATTGGCCGCCCGCCGATAAGAATTTTCAAATATTGTTAATTTTTACTGGACAGCTTTTTACCTTTCGACACTTAATATTTTGGAGTGTCTAACATCTACGCAAATATGCCAACAATTTCTATTTTTGAAGGTCTCTAAAATTCATAATTCTATTTTGTAATTATCGCGTTGTCACTTCTTTATTTTTTATAATTTATGACAAACTCTGTCTAGTGTCTTTAAGTGTTCTATATATACTTATGAGACTAAAAGCATTGTGCTGTTACTGTCCATGTGTTCTATTGTTACACCGTGAAGTTCTTACGAATGTATGTCACTAGCCATATTCATTTTTTTTCACAATGATTCTTTCTGTACGTACTATTATCTGCCGCATTTCCTGGCAATGTGACAAGATTTTAGATTGACATTAATCGGGACAATTTTAGTTTGTTATTTAAATGAAACGATCTTGATTGACTATGAGTTACAATTACGTCTTTGTATGTATACTTGGTAAAGCTCTATTCCATGCAAAAAAATCCTTGTCTTTGTTATTTCATACACGCGTCGGTATCGGTTTATTTTCAATAAATAATAATAATAAATGAATAAATAACGCTGAACAATTAACACAGCCCCATCTAGTTCCACGGTAAGTAGAGCTTGAGTTATGTGTACTAGACAACTGATATAAATGATTAGATATATATTCTTTGTAAATACTTTTACACATATATATTATACATGGAAAACCCACGACCGTCGAAAGTAAAGTGGTGTGCTAAACCAATAGACCACCGAAGCCGGCGAATTATTTAGATTTTAACATCGAGATATTATGTTATCTGTGCTTCGAGTATGAAAAGCATGTGCATATTAAAACGTTTTCAGAAAGTACCTACTCTGATAGCAATCTCTGTCAGTTCACTTTATATCTGCTAGATGGCGTGGTATTAAATATTATATTTATTGCACAGGAAATAATAAAATATAGTAGAGGTGGCAGAAGTGGTGATGAAATAGTATTGAAATACTCTACATGATCCTTTATACTACAGAGTCATTCATATATAGTTAATTAGTATACAGTAGAAAACAGTTGCTTCGCCAACAAATGGAAAGTCATTTTAAGTTACAGCGACATGAACAAATAAATTTAACACAATTACAAGCTGGAGATGAAGCGGCTGGAAATCATTTAAGAAACAAAGTAATTGAGAATATGAATGGACAACACAGATCAGCATTATCAATAGAATGAATATGAAAACAGAAAGATTACTAATTCAATCAACTTCAGAAACAAGAAGGTCTTGTATTGCAAGATTAAATTATTTAAATTATTAGTTTGAACTTTTTCTTGAAAAAGTAAACGATAGTTGTATTTTAAAAAAGTAGGTGATTACACTAATAAAAGCTTACGTAATGTCAACAAACTAGTTTTATATATATATATATTAATGACGAATATAAATAGTTAATTCGTTTTATGTATATAATAAGAAAAGCAAACAATTTATCAACAAATTCTCGCCAGAGTATAAGAGATTAATGAAAACAAAATTAAAATGTGTTATAAAATAAACACAACAATTTATAATAGGTATTATAAAATTGAAAAATTTATAAATTATAATAATGTTTTTTGTAGAAAATATCTAACTTAAAATTCATAGCGCTGACAATGTTATCAGATTGAACAGATATTAAGTGCGTAGAGATTTTTATGTTGATTGTCGCATGCCTAATCCTTGTTGTTAATTAAATCTAAGTAAATCATTATTTATTTAAAAGAGCAACACACAACTTTCTTGCTTATTCTTCTTGTGATGAATCTGCATTCCGAATAAGCGATAGAATTAAAAAACTTGACTATTCAAAAATGCTTATATTAAGTTTATTTGAATAAAGATTATTTCTATTTCTATTTTCTATGGGGCGAATTTTGGACTCGTAAAAGAAATTTTATAAATATATTATGCAAATTTCAAAAGAATTATATTTTATGTAATGTGGAGAATAATTATAAGGGATCAAGATTTAGGTATTAATTGAATCAGCATACATATGATCTTATTGCTTTAATGGCTATGATTTATATGATTTACTCATATTGTATCTACTAACAGTGTTCCTGTAAATATTGTTTTATACAAAAATGTAGATTTGAAAACAATACTAATATTATAGTATAATATATTAGTAATACTAATATATTAGTTTGAAAGTATGTTTCTCTGTCTGTCTTAAGTGTGTTGAATGTAAATCCATAATCGTTTAACTTTTTTGTTTGTTTAAGTTTATTTTTTATATAAATTAGTATAGGTACTTTGCGTTAGTTATTTTTAAACATGCGTCCTAAGTACACATCAATAGGGATAAGAAAATGGATAGTCTATATATAGATAAACATGATAGGTGTCTGTACATGAAATATATATGAGAAAAAATATTATTCAGGGACTTTATTGATGATTGTTTAGTATAGTTAGATAATGCATACACATATGATTATTTATTGTCTGCTTGCTCAGAAACGGCTTAACCTTAACGGATTTGTTTGTATTTATCACTAATATATTGTGCTCTTAAATTGTGTCACATAAATTTTTTTTACTCGGGTTTTAAGTTAAATTTTATTATAAATAAGGTTAATATCTACTGTAGACGTTTCCATTAGGTTGTAGTACTAGCTAAAATTAAGAGCTTCGCTACTAAAATAATTTTATTTTCATTATTGCTCTAAACCTATTAAGTGTATTTTTATCTAGGATCAAAGAACAGAGATTTAGACGTAAATCCGTCTGGGGTTAGTAATATATAGCACTCTATTCATTGTCTATTTTGTAAAACGGCCGAATCATGACACTGAAATTAGGGGCAATATAAGCAGTGGTGGGGAGCGCCCTGTACTATAATGTGGCCACCGAACAGGTTTAACTCCCACCACAACTGCTCTAATATTACCCCGAATTTGAGTGTCGTGTGTATGCCTCAATGTGTTTAACACTCAATGTACATGCGGTTTCAATGGTATATACAATATAATAAAAGAAAGACTGAAATCTTTAGATCTTCGACATTAAATTTCCTTTACATCGTTTTTCTTTTATCTATCTTTACATGATGAATGCATCAATTTGTAGCTCAATAATATTTAATGACATTATTACAGTTCATTGATTATTGTTATACCTCCACGTAGTTTTTCAGTAAATACAAGTCTAATGTTAATGATTTATTTAGGTAATGATTTCCAAAATAATGTTTATTTGAGAATGAAATATATTTTTTGTAAAATAAGAAAGGAGCGAGTCGCTTAATGGTTCAGAATTACATTGTTTTTTTCTTCTATTCACACGTCTCTGAGATGATTTACGTCGTCACAAGCAATCTTGTACCCTTGTCTTGTAACACGAACAGTACCGTACCGGTCTCATATCCCCCTAATTGTTTGTAATTGAGCATAACACGAAGTAGATCCTCCAAGAAAATTCTTTATGGAATAAATGGGGTTCACTCGTTAAAGAATTTCGAAACTTTTTGGTTCAGTTGAACGTAAGATGGTTAAATATTTTTACAAAACAAAGAAATATTATTGTACTGGATTTTTACTGTAATATTAGATTGGAGAAGGAACATTCAATTAATTTGTAGACGAAACATGTAGAAATGGTCGGAATAGCCACCCTAAGGTTGACAAGGACGTCTCTCCATTAGGAGCTTTCTAAAAAAGATAAACAAAGACTGCTAGGGGCTGTCTTCGCAGCCTAGTAGAGTGCAGCGTACGCGTGGTGTGCATGTAAGTAAATGACCATTGTTAGGTACTAATTTGTCAATTGATTCTCGATATAATGAAAAGTACATTGGAGCGAGCTGTCAGAGGTGGTTTCCCATTTCGGTATAGATTTCTGTTGGGTATGAGTGTGGTGGCGGGGGTGTGGTGGGTTGTGGGGGTGTATCGAACGCTGCGTGCGCAGCCACGTTGCGTGTTGTCATCTCGCCTGCTCTCCAGCATCCGCCATTCTCGCTTCTCGATCTACCAGCCTACGAGAGTGCGTGCTATTTGATTATGCCACGCGTCTGTGTGACCCCTTGTTTATATTGCTTGATGCTACTTTAAATTGATTAATTCCTACAGCGACACCTTCGATTCTTAGACACGATTTCAATTTTACCTGGTCTTTGTTTTGGGATTTTGCAAAGCATTTAAGCATTAATCAATGCTTGTTGGTTCTGGAAGAACAATAAAGCTTTATTGAGGATATAACTCTTTGTTATAAATCTATGTCTTCGTGATTGTTTACGATATGACTACTATGATTCTTTACACGATGAAAATATGGGTCCATTATATTTTGTCTTTGACTATTAAGCTGTTTGTCGTATAAAATTAATACATAATAGTATACAAGAGTCCTTATATCCTATAATGATTCATTTTACTTGGATTCAATATTTAACATAATAAAGGAACAGGCACAAGAAAGCCGAGATTTAACATATATAAAATATTCAATAGAATATATTGGGTACACAGATGAACATCAACAAAACCACGCGCTTGTGAAAGCGCCCTAAAGAGAGTTTTCCACAACTCACTAACACCGACTCACGGTTGTAAGCACGCAACTTTTCACGCACACACGCAGCGGCAGCAAAATAAGCGCCTGAAACTAGAAGCAGCATCCCGAAATGTACCTACATCTCATTCCCGCACAGTATCCCGTCCTATTTCAACAGGTTTCGCCTTTCAGCAATTGCAGTGTGGAAAGCGTGCCTCTAGTAACCGAGCACAAACAGTACGAAGAACACACGTCGCATCGGAAAACTGAAAACACAGTTTCACTGACAGCTTCGAAATCACCTGACATTCACCGCTGTCCCACGTAGTGCACCACGTTTAATAGTAGTGAAATGGGCCGACACAGACACATATAGTTATTTATAAATACATAATCTGTAGCGGCGTGTGTTCAGTGAACGGCTCGGCGAGCTTGTTGAATTCTCGCGTCCCGCGTTTCAGTTACGAGTTCACGTGTTAAATATGAGATCCGTCAAACATTTGACTGTACCACAAACAATAAAATAAAACTTGTGCACGATGATCTTAGTACCATAGACGCTAGATTTAAGTGATGTAAGAGTGAATTGAGATGGAATTTTTAGTGTTTACTCCAAGAGACACAAAAGTTAACACGATGTAAATTTTATGTTATCAATGCTTACCTCTTCAGTGTTGTGACTTTTAATATAATTAATTAGATATACTATTGTAAGGGATGCAGCATGTAGGCTACGTATACAACAGAAAGGATAGCCTTTCTATGTAGAAGACTATTTAGAAAGATCAACAATGGTTGTGATAATATACAAACAAATATGCGGTTTGCGTTTAATTCTGTCCCAACTCAGCTCACATAAAAACTTATCAATAAAATCTGGTTGTAAATTTCTCATACGTTGTGATTAAATAATAGGATGCACTTATTTATCTATTGTCAATGGATAATTGTGTTAATCTAAATATTAAGTATCTGTTCCATGTTCACGTTTTCCATTATACTCGTTGACATAAATGTTGTCTCCGTTACGTTTGGAACTAACTTTGCCTCTATAATTTCCCTTGAGGTTGTGAATACTACAATAAAAGAACTGAAAGCAAAAACTTCGAGTTTCTATTATCATTGAGATGTGGATTCGCCACATAATGGTGGTTGTTTACATATAAAGTGATAGTGAATATATCTGGACACATTCGAATGGTGGTTAGTGTTTCAATGCGAAGAAGACTAGTTTCTGATTGGCAAGGTACGTAACAATCTATAAGAATATTTATACAGATATGTCTTGTCGTATATTTTATTAATGATCTTTGTTTGGACTTTATTTTTATTTTGAAATTGTTACTCAGTTCAAATTTAAAATATCTACTTGAATCATTCTAAACTTTTTACGAAAGTGTAAAAGTTTGTTGCAGGTATTTTATTACTGATGAAAATTTAGGAGAATTTATTCTATTAAATTAAAATTCTGTAGTTACTGATCTTTATAAAATTAATTATTATTATATATACAATTACACATAGCTTATAAACTCCTTTTTTTAGTTTCTCAAAGATGATATCTTGATAACAAAGAGATATACAGTCTTTACATCAGAGATTAGTTAATCTAAAAACAGATTATAAAATGTAACATATTGTTAGATACTATTAGTTAAGTAGAATAAGTAAGTACTTAGTCAACTTAACGTAAGTAAGTGTACTTAGTCTACTTAACTAATAGTATCTAACGATACGTTACTATAGATAATCTAGAAAAACATAACTAGATATCTACTCGGAACTAATATAGCTATATGAGCACGATTCCATTGTCTTTTTTATTGGGTAAATAGAACAAGAAAGAATAAAAGTAAAAGTCTCTAAAACTACATTCGCACCCAAAGCAATAAGAATGAAATTAATTGACAAATAATTAATTATCTTAATTTTTTATGAATTTAAATAATTATGTTGTAATAAAATATTTAGTAATTAAAGAATATTTGGGTAATTCAACATTAAGTAAGATCTATGAATTTATCTTCGGACATCAATTATTTTATTAATGAAAATTTCTAACTTACAAACTAAAACCTAAAAAACAATCTAACAGTTATAATTTCTATCAGTGTTTTATCACTATCTTTCATATAAAAAAAAACAGCTGAAAAAAGATAAAGTAGTTACCACTCTAATATTGAGAAATCAGATTTATTACACTATTGGTGCTTTAAAGACCTACTACAAACTAAATATAAGTAGGCAATATATGAATTTAATTATAATTATTTGAATAAATAAAAAAACAATATGATACAAACATTTACGAGAAGATAAATTATAAGAAAATAAATAATATAAGAAAATAAATTCCAATCCATTTTCTTTAACAAGATATTGTTTCACTGTTCATCTTGGTCACTTGTATAAAAGAATAATAGTTTTAACTCTATTCTAAATGCAAAGCTAAATTATTGTAGTTACTAGTTCTAGTCTAGATGATACTCACAATTGGCACAATTTAAACACTTTAAATACAGTTACAAACTCTATTATTGAAAATAATTTTGTTTATTTTTTACGATAGGTCAATGTCTATAATTTTTTATTAATGTATTGTATTGTATTCCTAATATTACAATTTTTGCATTATGATATAACGAAGTAGGTATGCAGTTTACAATTAATAAATTATCCAGTATTGCAATTTCAATAATTGTAATAACAAATTAAGTTAAATTAAGCGAGAAAAAAATACAAATAACAACATTTATTTTTGTTCTTTTCTCTGCTTTAAAACAGGTATTAGTATAGGAATCGACAGCAAAACTATTCCTAATATATAATAGTTTTACACTAATATAACAATTAATTGATATGACTAAAATACCATAGTATATTCGTAAGGAAGATCCCGTAGAGTTTCCGTCTACAGTCAGTGTGATTTTATATTAATTTTATTATATGAATATTTCATACTTAAGAAGTAACATTAATTTTATCTGTTGATATTATAGGTAGATGGAATCATAACACAAACGATATCAGATCTTCTCTTCTGTGTACTAACTCCCTAAACTAATTAGTCCCAACTCCCCTTTCTCTTTTATTAAGAGTACACTTCGTTTATGTGGCAGAGTTATTCAGATCAAAATGATAAAATCAAAAGAACTACCAGGTATTTAGTTCTAGATTATTTATTACTTCTTACCTAAGGCCGCGTCTACGCAGCCGTAGAACTTTTTTGTTTTTAAACCGATTCTAATATATGTAAAATTTATGGTGTAGCATACTGCAATATATTAGTAAAAACAGAATCTATATCGAAAAAAAAAAAAATTATTTACATACTAATATGCATAATAAACGCAGTTTGATATCTAGCAGGTACATATATATAGTTTTTACTAAAGATAACATTAATATACAAAATTTTCATTCATAACATTTTTTATGCTGTAATAATTCTAATAATAGAAAACCAAAGAATTATCTACACTTTGTATAACTGTTGCTCGATTGCCAAGTGGTAGGTGCTGGAATGTTAACGTAATTGTCAACAATGAATTATCTAAACATACTACCAAATATTATGTGCGTCGAAATTTTGCAATCATTGACCCTTATCCGATTTAGAAGTTATTTTTAAATCGGTTAATGTGTTTTTTTAAACAGTATAATGAGAACATTATACTGTTTAAAAAAACACATTAACCGAAATATATATTTAAAAGGATATAACTTCTCTCGTGCTTACGGGTTATGTCCCTCAGATGATATCGTGAGTCATAAGGCCCGTATAATTTCGTCCTATCTCTACATTTAAAATTTTACACAATTATTTTTCATCAAATTGAATATTCATTTCGTTGTGATTCCACCTATTATATTATCTCATATGTAATTTATGAGGGACTTAATAATTACTTATTATACTACTTTTATATTACTTTTTAATTATATAATATTGTAATTTATAATTAATAGTCGATTACGTATGTACCTATTTTGGTAATAAGAATAGAAGCTGACGTCACTTAATAATCTCTACTTGTCCTCCAAAATGCAGTGTATACACAAAGATTGAAAAGCCACAATGCCGTGAGAGTGAACGAAGTAAATCTAATTCTTTGTAATGGGCCAAGATAATATTTTGAATTGTTTAGCGTTTTTTATTCGAATTTAATTTTTAGAACGTATTTAATCTCTCCTAGTCCAGGAAACGTTGATTTTGGTAAAGTTATAATCAGTTTTTTATCTCCAATGTTGACTGATGTTTTTACCAAAATGATGACTATGTATCGCACATGTGCATTAAATAAATTCCTCTGCGATTATGCACGCTCTGCCTACGTAGATTTAACTAGTATAAAGTGTATAAACACAAAAAATATAAGGCATAGTTTTATTGAGGTATTCGCAAAAGCTTTTTTACCCTTCATCCATTTTGAAAACCAATTAAAATTCTGGTTTAAATTTTAGCAATTTGTTCGAGTTACAAACTTTTTCTCCATAAACACAATAGAACATAATAGAATCCTGATTGATTGACTGGTCTGTCAATGCCTAAATATAAAAAAGAAACCTATATTCAAATAGGTTAGTTTTTAACTGAATTAGTTAAAAATCAAACAATTCGAATATAGCTTTCTATGTATTAGTCAGGAATTCGTAAAGAAGGTTTGCCTGAAACTCCAGTGATCGCAGAGTATAACGCTTTGCGCAAATTAGTTATTACGACAATATCTGTAACATAATATTTATAAAATTTCATAAATAAAAGATATTTTTATGTTTGAAATAACAATTGAATCGTTTAAAACGATAACAAGATACATATGTATATTACAATATATTTATATATTCTAATACACAAATGTATTTTTATATCATGATTAGCTGAATGTATACATATAGTTGTAATAAAAAGTTAGAAATAGCAATTTTATTGAGTCAAAGCTCTTAATTTGGAGACCAACGATCCGTTAAGGCATTTTAAGATCTTGTAATGAGGAGCTCTATATTTTGTAAAACTATTTTTTTATACACTTGAGAATTAACGTTATTATGATCTAATTTGAAACAAAGATTGTCATAGTCTAGCGGTTTGTAATTTGGAATTAGACAGGAAGATTATGGGCTCATATCAGTCCGACATCAAAAGTTCTGTGTGTCAATTTATATTTCTGATTAATTTTCCGGTATTGGAAATATCGTTAATAAAGCAAAAATCTAAGAGACGGCGGTAGCCTCGACTTCGGCCAGGATGTTTTCGATATACCCAGAGAAATTACGGAATTTAAATATTGTGTTCATCACAATGGCAACAGTTGATGCCTCTGACTATACCAATGTGTAATAATACTAAGGGTATAGGTAATTATTTATGTGAAGTGAATCATGGAAATTAAACAATTTACATCACCTCTGATGTAATTATTTTGACCAACGAACTTTGTACTAGATATTCTGATCTGAAAATTGTAAGAGAGTCTAATAACAAAGCTTGTTACTATATATTTGTTCAATTCAGTACGAACAAACGATGAAACTAGACTTCGTACTAAATCATAACGAAATTTATGTAACACGGCAATAAGTTTAAATAATTGGTCTTAATTAATAGTTTCATGGGGACTTCGCGGTACAGGAGATGACGAACAGAAGAAGACGTTCTAAACTTAGATAGAATGAGCAATATTCCGTCTCAGTATTTGTGCGTACAACTGTGCGCGCTATGTTTGTCACTCACTACAAATAACGTCACTCTACTGACGTTTGCTGTGACGTAGACAGTCAGTTAACTTCTATTCCATGGGTTTACTTTCACGCACTATATGTGAGTTATAAATACCACTATGAATACAAAATGTATGTCATGATTAATGGACGTGGATGTTTTAAAATGTTTCCGAGAAGAAACGGCGTGGTATTTTAGGTAAATAATTGTTATTATGTATGTTTTATATTATGCGTCATTATGTCAGAACTACGAGTATATGTGGGAATTGTTACCAAATCTTCCTCATTGGTATTCGTGTGAGACCTTGATTATCGAATTGACGAACATTTGGTTCTCATGTTATTAAATGTTCCGTATTTTAAATGCCTTAAAAAATTATATGTATTACAATAATTTCTTGTGTGTATATTTTTTTGCGCAAGCGATCTGTTTATTAATTTTGTCGAGATCGGTAGCTTGCTTCAAAGATATTTGTGAACATTTATTGACATTATACTTACATAATATAAATATAAGTGTAATGATAAGTATTCCATTCATGATGAACTGGTCTGATGCTGTAGTATAAGTTGTGGAATAAAATAACAATTACTCATTCTTGGACACTACTATAATGCTCTTAGTTTTTAAGTCCAGTGTAGATGTTTTTACCAAAATGATGACTAATATCAGAAATAATAATATTATCATTTTTGAATTTAGACACATTTGTTTTTCTCGAAGATGAGTTAACCAATTATCATTCATCTGGCTCTGATATACACTGTAGACAATAAAGCTTTAAAAAAGTATTATAAAAAACAAAAGTAGTATCATTTGATAATATCACTTGTTTAAATAATGGGTTAACGCTGTCGTTAGTCAATATCATTGTGAATTACTAAACTGATTTGTGACCAGTGAATCGGTTAATTGTCGTGCATTCGGTTTGCATAATAGATTAAATTAGAAATATAGATCTATGATGTACAATATATCTTTCAGTACAGTTACGAGCTTCGTTTGTACTGATTATTCTTTTCGTGTATAATATTAACGGAAATATTAAATTAACTTTTGTAATGCCCATGGGCATACGTAATTTTAGGTTTAGGGAAGGGAAGATTTCTATAGGGAGGGGAGGGGGCCGTAACAGATTTTTATACCGGAAAGTATATTTTTTTCAAAAAGTTATGTATTACAACAATTTGGTGCGAAGGCAGCTACCCTGTCCTCTGCCCCTGGGTACACCCATGCCGACCTACCTACCTATAGGTAGTAATACTTTCTTCTATAGTCAGGTAAATTGCATACTGAAGTCATCAATAGACTTAATAAGTAAAGTACACACTACATGTAATTACACATATAGTCGCTACAGATTGTACATAGTTTCATTCCATTTAGTGAGTTCTTGACTATATTTTCCTCGTCTCTAACGAGGTCACGTAGGGTATGATTATTAAGATTGGACACAAAATCACAGAATGGAACATCCTCGGCTAAATATGAGGTAATTGCGGTAAGGATAAAGAAAGTTTTCTATTTAACTGCAAAATGATAACAACTGCAATACCAAAACATTTTAACGTGTAAAGTTAATATTAATATAAGTTATTAAATAGTTACGAATTATAAAATGTAATTATATTCTGACTATCAATAACTATCAACCATTAAAATGTTATGTCACATAGAAAAAAATAAATTGAATATTACTCCTTTTAAAAATAACCTTATCACCCCTGACTCACATTTACATTGTACATACATATAATGATAATACATAAAAATTGTTTAGTTTATAAATTATTCATAATATGGTGAATTCTTGGACTAAATAATCATCTGACATTTATTGCTTATAAATTTACAATTATACATTATTTCCTGTAATAAGTGTGTGTAGTAATAAATTAAAATGAAAAATGATTAAATTCAATGTAATATGACAAACCTTGTTATAATAACAACTTTTCAACAGTAGTAGGTAATCCAATAAAGAATTGTGTTACAGTATAATTTTACTCGTTTCTAATAATAAATTATTTATTATATTAAAACTTGAAATGAGTACAAAAACTTTACTAAGATTGAAGCATTTGAATACAGAATTTTACGAGTGTACAATTGATAATATTTAGTTAGTAATTTATTAAAATTTCAAGTATCTTATTTTCTTCAAATACAAAAAATATATATTTAATCACTAATTCAGTTATCAATGTAAACATTCTTTTATTTAATTTCTTTCCAAGATTTTTATAGTCACTTAGTTATTGATGGTCGTACACCTTGTTTCTCACATTCTTATTTATTTTTCATAATACTTTGTGTATAAGTAAAAACAAATAATATTAAAATACTTTTGTTATTTATATCTAGTATGTTAGTAACAACTGTTATTTGGACGGTTATTTGAGGACCAGTTAGTCATTGTAGTAAATATATCAGTTTGTCATCGGAAAGTAGTTTAATTGTCTCGAACTTTTGGCACATGGTCTGGTACGTTCATATAGAGTTGTTTCGGCATTGTTGTAGCGAATGTAAATAAGTAGTTTAGACTTGCTAATACCCGCGCATTGGTCTACTTTTTTGTGATAAAAGATAGCCTATGTCCGTCCTCGTGGTAGACTTTACTTTCATTTTCATATTTCATTGTGACTCATTCAGCAGTTTGGTTCTATAAATGGATATAACAGACAGACATATATAATTATGTTGATACTAGCCATTTCCTGCGACTTTGTCTGCTTTTTTATATATCTACGCATTATGTTTAATTAAGATTCGTTTAACCGTTTAGTTGTAATAAGGTAATATCTACATAAATATGCAGAAAGATAAAGTTTCATAATTACAATACTAGGTGATTCCCGCAACTGTTTTTTAAGATACATTTTATATTTAGTTCCGTCTTAATACTCATTATACTCGATTAAAATCGGTTTAAAAGTTAGGTTATGAAAATGTAACAGATGGACAGACAGACGCACTTTCATTTTTATTATATTATTATGCGGCTACTTTGTGTTGGAATGTAATGTAAGGATACAACGAGACCCATATGAGTTATCCCTTTACGCATCTATGACCCCTATGTAAGTGTAGTATTCTATTTATAACATCTATAAGCATCACCAAGGACGTAACACAACTTAATCATGTTACACATTAACATATAATAATATATTTGTATCTTCTAATATGAAGATTTAGTAGTTTCCTATTCATAAAGTGTATAATAAATATTATTGTTATATTCTGTATAGCACTGTTCAAACAGCCGCTTATTTACGTCGATTCTCGGCAGTCGATCGCTAGTTTTACTGTTGTCTCGGAGCCAAATCTCCGCAAAATAATGTACGACCAACTGCCAAGGCGAATTCTATCGCTATGATACAACGTGACCTTCTATTGTCTCTTACACTGGGATATTTCTCTAGTATAATTATGTATATGAAAAAATGTCTAGAAACTTTTTTGTTTGATAAATTTACCAAAAATCTATAGCGTTTATATATCTTTCAAATGATTTACTGGTTTCTATTATATGAAGATTTTGTAACCTTCATTTCAAAATAAATATGAATTTATTAATTTGTCAAAATTCTGAATAAAGTCATGATATATTATAACACAGTGTTTTAAAGATGGAGATTACAATTACTAACTATAATTTTATTTACTGATACAAGACTTAACGCAGACAAATAAAATTGCAGGATACAGCTGGTTTACTTAATAAAACTCTAACATTAACAGTCAGACAATGCACTCAAACGATGGATCACAGAGCATGTAATTTTACTCAGAATATGAGGTACTAATGATACTAATTATAACGGGATGAAAGACGTACGACATAATACGAATATAACGTGACGGATAAGACGAGACATTAAGAAATGATCTTTGCAATTTTTCCTCTGCGATGACAGCTTGTAATGTATATAATTATTGAATGATTTTATATATATTGAAATTTTTTTATTGATATAATAATGAAACATTTTATATATACAAAATGAATGATTTATATAGATTTCATATTTTTTGACATAATACTTTTTTAATTATTTTACAGTTTGTGTAAATCTGGGAAAAATCTAAATTGGTTTTTAAATAAATGTTGTACAACTTCACATTTATTAATTTTGTGTGCATAATACAAACATCCAAATAATATGAATTACTAATAATCAAATGTCTAAAAAATACTTAATATTTTGTTACTAAGGCTCTTCCTTAGTAACAAAATATTAAGTATTTTTTTTTATTAACAAAATTATTTGAAAAGAATACTAGCTCTTGAGGTTCTTGTCAGTTCTTCTCATCTCGATATCATTCGAACTGACGTTAGATTTGACATAGCATAGAAGTCTGTAATAGACCTATATGACTAAAGATATTTTGAAGTGAATTTGAATTGAATTGAACAAAATAAAAGTGTCACAGTGATCAGAGCAAGCAAATAGTTATAGATAATATTTGTCTTCTAGATTCGATCTTCGTGGCCACTACAATACCTTTTCTAAGTACCTACCAGTAACTGCCCAAATATTTTGTTTGTGGGTTTATCTCGAGTTAGAAGTTTAATCTTCAGCATCCATAATTTGAGTGTATAAATCACAATGATGACAAAGACTAATCACGAGACCAAAGCTTGTCGTAACTTTTATCTCCAAGGAAGTAATTAAGGAAACAAATTAATGATGTTTTAATCACTTTTTAATACTTTCATCTAAAATTATTTTTTTTCATCAAAGTAATGCATCTATATTAATTGCTTTTGTTGGATTTAGATATGTTTATAACAACAGTATTGAGTTATATTGAAATATTGTTTACATTCCGTGTAAACAACTATAGTAATACAGAGAAATTGAATATATTTTCGTATTTAGGTCAGACAGTATAAATCTTATATAAATTCGTAATCAAATAACATGATCTCTTATGTATACGAAAGATTGTATACCTTTATATTATGAAATTACTTTCGATACATGTATATGATTCTCATTCAATATTGTATAATACAAATAGTTCTATCTATATTTATAATACATGTAATATGTATTTTAGACGTATCTAATTATAATCTATTTATTTCTTGTCTAAGTATATACCTTACCGCTTATGTTAATAATTTACTTAACTTTAAACTAAGGAACTGAAAAATGTTCATAATTCTACTGTAGGTTACATATCTATGGTCCAGTTCTTCAAGCAACAATGGTCAAAACTATGGTACTGCGGTTGCCAGAGGAAAACTTTGAACAAATTCTGCATTACTACCTTTGTGTCATGTATTTGTATGTTCAAGGAGTTCTCTTTATTGTGTTCCACATCGAATATTAACCCATACTATAGAAATGCTGCCCTTAGAAACGTTAACGTATCCCTCATACGTTAACGTTTCTAAGGGCAGCAATAAATAAATATTTCTAAGGGCAGGCTATAAATTACAAATAATTATTGTACATATAATAGTTATATACCTAGTTATATATTTTCCTCTTTAAAGTCAGCTTAAATTTAAATATAAAACATTTTGTTAAATTTCTATTAAGGAGAAGCTTTAATTCTATATTAAGCATATAAGTCAAGGTCGGTATGTTAAAAAAACTGTTTCATATCGAAAATAGACCAGTGACAGTTCTATTCGTCACACACGCTTTGCAAATGTCATGCAGTCTCTTGTCACCTCGCACGCAGCGGAACAAATAAGGATTTCAGTTGCACGAAGTTACTAAATAATATTTAGAGTATTTTATACGATAGTTGTTGACAACGAAAAATTTAATTGATCTCCGTCATTATTTCGAAATAGATCGAATCTAAAAACACAGAGAAGATACAGGCTCTTTAATTTTTTTTTATACTACGATGGTGGCAATCCAATAGACCTGTTGAAATATTTGCATCTTTTTTCCTCAGCAAAAAGGATATTAATATCTCTTTTTCCAAAATATTGGTAAATGTATATGTATTTATAAAACAAGAGTGGATATATTGCTACAACCACAGATAACATAATATTACATACTACAATTGAGTGCTGTCTTTTTTTGAAGGAAGATTGAGACTAATGGCGAGACTCTTTAATAGTATCTAATGATGATTTACATATTATGTAACATAAGTCTAAAATATATCTTAAGGATATTAGCATTTTACTGTAAAGTATATAATGTTACGTTATTACTAAGTTATTACCTACAATAATACAGTACAACTGTGCACTTTAGATTTCACCAGGATTGTGAGGTCTATTGTGCTGTCTCAGGTTAAAGATGTTTGTTAACAGATTCATAACTTATATGTAGCAATGAAATCTCTTTATTGTTCCTCTAACAAAAATATGGGAAGAACAATCAATAAAAAGAAAACTATTTTTAGTTGAATACTCAATACTAGTTTCATATAGGATCTATCATAGGATATATCCCAACCTTTAATAATGTTCAAAGTATTTATCCATAGATTTTTTAAAATGAAAATTATCATCCTACGTATATTTAAACAAACGTTTGAAAAAGTAGCTTCGTATAATTACAATATCTTACAAAAAATATTTTATACATCAGTCACATAGATCATCATCATACAGCAATAAAATATCTACATCTATGCATTAGTTACGACTAAAACAAACACTTGTCTCAATTAGCTGAGCCTTTATTATTCAAGACATCAGCTAAGGGAGCCCCAATTTATTAACAGATACCTTTCATGTGCTTTAGGTAAAGCTAAACAAATTATGTTCGTATAATTTGCTTATAGCTGGGGTATGCAGTCTCAAAGTATGTTCGTAATTTGAATAGATATTTGTCGACATATATGCAGTTCTACGTTTCTATTGAAGCGCTAATTGGTGTGCTTGGTTTGCTTAGAAATTCGCGTCTCTTGGTTGCTTTTGTGAAGAAGGAGCTATAGTGATCTATTAATATATGCAGGAATGTTATTAGTATGTATGTATACATTTGTTACGATGTTAGGTTCTGTTGAAAAAAATAACTAATTTGTAAGTATTATGTTACGAAATCTTGTCGTGGTATATTTATATATATAATATTTAATGTATCTTTCATACTTGGTTTTTAATACATTCCTTACTATTACGTATTTTTATCGTGGACTAATAACAGTGTTGTTACTTTTCACTATAATACATAAACCCGAAAAATAAAGGTATTCACAATTCGGTTCCTTTTATTACTCTTCTCTCTCATTCAACTTTTCCAAAAATAGTTGATGTTGTTGAAATTATCGATGGACTACCAAAATAATGACGCGTATATTTTTGTGTACTTGGTGTATTTGCTTAGATAATCGTACAATATCTTCGTTACAAGTACATATTAGTTCTGTAATAGATAACTCTTATAGAAGGATTTATTTCCGCTTTGTTCATATGGTCTTATGATTGATATATTGTAATAAATATTTTGATACTTGCTCTATGCGTAGGATTTCCTTGAAAAGTAAACAATGAAAGTCTAGACAATGTGATATGTCACTTTGAGTGTTCCATGGCTTACCGCACTGCGGTATGAATAAAATTTAACATTTTCTTCCTCCTCGTATAAAGCGTGAGACGTTTGTAATACGTAACTAGATTTGAACCTCGTAAACTATTTTATAGCTTACGGTGGAAATTTGCGATGAGTTAGCGCGTTTTATTGCTTTTTCTAAATTATCTAAAGATTTTTAGTAACGTGATCAGTTTTGTAGTTCACTATTTGTAATCTATACTACAGGCCACACTGGAATATGTGTTTATTCTATAATTATCCACTGATAAGATTTTTCAATATTTCGATTTAACGCGTTCAATGCCACGACCAGCAGCTAGCAAGTATTTATAAAATAAATAGGTATTCCGTTCTATTTTAGTCTATTAAATACGTGTATTGGATTCTGAAAAAAAAAAATTTTAATATGTCATAAAGAGTAAAATTAAAATATGGTAGGTAAATAGTATAAATATTATAATATGTATTTTATTGCGACTCAGCTCAAATTCACACAGTTATATAGTGTTTGTGTCGGAGGTAGGTATAGTAATATATATGTACTTACATATTACATATTATAGCTGCTGTAAAACGTTAAACTTTATCAAAGATCCATAGAGTAGTTTGTAAGAAATACATGGAGAAACAAACGACGACTTGCTTTAGACTACTTATAGATTTTACTATGAGCTATTATTTATATGGCGTATATATTGAGATGTCTATAGTAAAAATTAGTTTTTCTCCATTGTAAAGGAGAACAGGCCACCGCAGTCAGCAACAGTAATTTATATCTCAGTTCGACGCAGTTTGACAAGCGTCTGATTTATCGACGTAAACTTTTGCTTCGTAAACTCAAGGGATTATATTAGCTATGTCCAACTATTTAAAGATGTATGTAGTCTACAATTTCACACTGGACTTTAGGTGATTTACTTTATAAGAATGATTTTGTCAATCATAATAAAACATAATTTTATAAATGTATATATATTATATTTTAAATCATCATTAAAAATATGTTTAATCTTAATAATATTATAAACGCGAAAGTATGGACTATGGATGGATATTTGTTACTCTTTCACCCAAATATTACTAAACAGATTGTGATGAAACTTTACAGTAATATAGCTTATATATCAGAATAATACATAGCTATAATTTTAAAAGATATTGTGTAAATTGGCAGACATATAATAAATGTCATGTAAGAGTGATGCAGACGAAGTTGCGCGGGTCAGCTCTAGCTGAACATTGAAAATTATGTTATCTATAACATAATTTTCAATTCAGTTTTTCTGTTCAGTTGAAACTTATTCTTTTCAGCAAAATTTTGATTTCAAATAAAGTATGTAATCCTCTAACTATTCTACCTACTTATAACATCATTGGATTTGAGTCGAGTTTATTATGTATAAAATCATTACAATTTAACTCTATCGTTGGGTTCAATTCCTGCACTATACAGACATTTGTATTCATGAGTATGTCGGGTTGTATTGGTGTGATTGTACTACCTATTATATGTTCTCATTTATAAGTTCAGTTATAGTTTTTAATGTATGTATGTATATACTAGTACTTGCGGTACTAATATTTATATATAGCTCATACCGAAATTTCATTGTTAATGCTATTTATGAGTTCTAGAAATATACTTTTAAGAAGTTGTAGTCTACCGAAACCGTAAATTCTAAACCATTTTATAAGAAAAATGATCACGAAAACATTTTCGCGTGTACTCTTAATCATGATCCAATCATAAATGAATCTGTGGAAAAAATATGACAAGTAAATTCTTTGTGCCCATATAACTTGAAACGTTGCGGAAGGTACAAAAAACACAACAATGGACTGAAGAGATTTTAAGGGAGATCCCTGTTGGCCCACTTTTCTCCGCTGCGCTTTCTTTCCCCGTCGCTTAATGACGCCATGGTCGGGGAAAGTTGGAAATATTAAAATGAGCAAGCACTTGTTTCGCCCGTAAAACGGCTATTGCTCAAGGCTTCGCGCCTCCGCTTCGTCCCGTCTTTTTAGGATTCCATATTTAAATGTGAAACACGGAATTGTGCCATGATGTTTCTAATGAAAAGAGTATTCCATTGAGGAGAGACGTTATAGGTAGTGATGTAATATTCTGTATAAAAAAGTCGGTCAATTGTAGATGCTTGTTATTGATTATTTATAGATGATTTTTGCTATGAAAATATTCAACTAAAAATCAATTATTTTGATTATTTATAACATAATATTATTTCGTCTCTTAGGTCTTGGACGTTTTTGTTTGGTATTGTTTTTTGTCAGGGATGAAAACTTGGATGACTAAAGTGGTCTGCAAAAAAGTTATTAACTAATTTATGTTTGGATATTTATTTTATTTGAATAAATTATGTAATAATATATCCTGACATTCCTTGTTTTGTTCTATTATGCTGATAAAGTTTCCCAATAATAGTTTTGTTTATATAATTACCGTTTATTTATGGATAAATGGCCAAAAAACTTTCAATCTTTCTATTGTATATGGTATTACATTTCATACAAGTTTTTATACCTTATTTTCTTTTTTTGTGGATATATGACACAATCAACTTTGTTGAGTATTTCAGACGCCATAATTGATAATGTAATGTAATTTCTAATGAAAGAGAATAGTTAATCCCGGTCAGAATGCGCCCTAATGCGACCCAATTAGGACTAATGAACTCTTTGGATTGATTGCGTGTCATTCTCTCTGTGGATCGGCATTTAGAAAAACAGATTGGTTCATCAATGATTTTCTATAGCGGGCAAAAATGCTTACATAGAAGATAATATTGTACGTTTCTTTTTGCAATTGAGTTATTTTCGGAAACTGTCTTAGTTCACAACAATTAACACTACATTTTATAAGTACCGGTATCGCTCCTATAGTGCCAATATAGTCGTATTCCATTCATACACACTAATGACAATTAAATGAAAATTTATTTACCCACCTGTAATAGTTTATAAAAAAGCCTGTATTGTTTCTTACTAAAATTATTATGTTATAATTGACGGGATCTTAAATCTTCGCATGTTAAATATAAAATTAAATTTATTGTTAATTTAACCACTGCCACAAATACTCAAAAAAATGAATAAGTATTATTCCTTTAAGATATATATATATAGTATATCCCTACAGCAGGTAATAAACGATAACTTTTGAAACTCCTAAATAAATCTTCAGAAATTGTAGGTAAGACCAATTTCGACCACGTCATCTTTCAAATAAAAAATACATCATAATCGGTCAATTCGTTTACGAAATATATATATGAAGTATGAAGTCACAGACAGGCAGATACACGGATACCCAGGAATAATTTATTGCAATGTGGTGTTATAAAGAATTGGTTACACAGTTTCATTCAACTTTATTTCGTTTTAAGTGCCGGAAGCCTGGTTCCTAGTATACGCGTTTACTTTTTAAATCAACGATTCGAACATTGGTTCATGAGTCACGTAGTTTTTTCATTAATCACAATGGTTTTATTCCTTTGAATGTTGAATGAAACGTTGAATTTTGCATTGTAAAATTCAGGTACGAATAACATTAAGGAAAAAGAAAGAACACAGGATCGTTCCGGGCATGTCCCCAATGAGTAATGCCTTTTGCGATTGAGTTGGCAGGCCAGATAGAAGACGTTCGGCACCAATGATTTATATTGGGTCACTGCATCGCTATAAGCACTTGAAGATATAATATCGTTTAAGTTTTTACTGGTATACAGTTTTAACTAAGCAAAGGCGTTAAAAAATATTTGGACTAATAACTTACCTACCAATAAAAAGGTATCTATAAAATTGACCAAAAATAGTTCTTGACTGTTTGTTCTATTATTTATGTGTAGTTGAAAATGATAATGAGACCGAAAAATGTAAACAAACAAACGTCATCGTCAAGGGACTTCGTAAGTTTAGTCAACATTTCCATATGTATTTCCATATGTTATTATTAACCCCATATTAAATCATTTAACTATAATAATACCAACTATGTCATACGCGTGCTAAGAATATTTATTGTATGTACTTCATTGTATTGCAATAAATTAATTGATTGTTGAATAGTAATCTTTCAATTTACCTTAACCTTATTTTTTCTATTAAATTTAATGTATTCAGGCATTTCTGTTCCTATATGTAAGTAACTTACAAGTTTATATGTGACTAAAATAGCAGAAATATAATATTATAGTAATTCGTATTTCCAAGAATTGTTCTTACAAGAAAATGAGACAGTGATTAGGATTTCCGATTTGGAAGGAACGAGACAATAAATCAGCGTTCATTTTATAACAGCTATTGTGTTAAAATTTTCAATAATGGAATGACAGTTGACGGCAGCAAGATAAATATGCAGCCGGGCTTGGGTCGGTCATAAGGACCGTTACTAAATCTTGCATGGGTATCGGTACCCTCATCACGAGAGACTGCGGATGATGCGGGCCAAACCTGAAAATACGGACTTTATGCTGATGAGCCATTATTGTGATGAAATACTGTTTGTAACCTTTAAAAAGCACTTTCTTAGCTTGAACGTATTTTTGAATGAACTCCAAAAAAGAGTAAATTATCAATGCGACTATTCTCCAATCACATATAGGTATTTTAATTTAGGTAACTTCGTACTGAATATATTTTTATGCGAAACTATTTAGTTCGTTTAAATTAATTTTCAGTTCTTTTTTATAAAGTATGTAATTTATGTACTAGTTCATATATATCATCGTGTCGATAAATTATATGTGACTGTAGGTATTTATCTTATTATGTTTTTTATTACGCATATTCTTTTGAATGATAATAGAATGATGCACCTGCTTACGTTGACGGGGCACCAGTGGAGGAAAATAAGTAGAGCATGAGGTCAGGTCAGTTAGTTCAACGCCGTAAATTCACCATGATTTTATCACAATAGTTTCCAGAGGGGAAACCCCACGTGGGGTTATTTAGTCCTTATTACTAACAATCCCCTTTCCCCTATCGCATACTATACGTCATTATCTTGCATAACATTCTCAACTAATTTAGTAACATCTTGTATAATAATATGCTTGAGTTGCGATTTATTTGGCAAAGAATTTAAAATAAGTATGACATTATTTTGTATAATATTATCTGTAAAACATCTGGAATAGTAGTTGCACAATATCAGCTTTTGTAATAGTCATGCGCTTCACTTTCTCGCTTGAACTCTATACGACCTGCCCAAAGGGCACCTTTATCAATTCGGATGTCGACCCTATAATTCACTTTTAAACAACTTCTATTAATTATTATTTAATATGACTTACTTATAACTTTGTATGCATTTATAAAATAGTATAAACAATATATGTATACACATAGTATTAACGATTATCAGCACTTAATGAAATCATTATAGTAATATGTATGCCGTAGAAACTTGAATGCAAATAAGGTGACATTCCAAAGTCGGTTACTGCCACAAATAAAATTTGGTCCGAATAGTCCGAAGTAGGTAGGTACCTAAGTTATTTAAATATCTTGTTATACCTAAGTGATAAAAATTCAGGCCAAATCTAATTCGGGCTGAACAACTCGACAACAATTTAAACGTAACTGTACTTTATTTTTTATTTATCGAAATACTTTTGGAATTGGAAGGGTTTTCTCGTATATAACAAAAATACGGTGCACTTAATTAATAGAACAAAATGAGCCTTTATCCTAAAAGAGAATTAATGTTACGTAAAACGGAACACATAATGCGTTGTTTTTTTAATGTCTGTTCCTAAATCGTTCGCCTGCGATGGGCTGATGAATCAGAGAGTGGTGGCGGGCGCGGCTGAATGCTAATGATTTATGTTGTAGCTCGGAGAGACGGTCGTTTCGTTTCATCCACCACCATGATAAATGTTTGTTACACAACTGTGCACGGCGCACGATTTAGATCAAGCTATTTCACGAAAGCCAACCTATGGTCAATGAGCAAACTTTACAGTGGGCTTTACTCACGAACACATAGGTACTAATGTAGAATGCTAATTGGTGCTATTTTTAAATGCATATACATTTTATAAACTGTTTCTCGAGTCATTTTAATATAAAATATAGTCTACGTCCATCTTCGTGGGACCATCTCACTTCAGGTTGAATATAATTAAGATCTACCGTTTAGTAATAAAAGGGTAACAAATTGCCAGATTTCGAATTCATAATATAAGTATGGATATGATAGTTACAAAGTCTGTCTGTTTGTTTTATACGACTAAACGGATCTTTAGTGTGGAAATAGTATGTATCGCGAGAACGATAAATTATCGCGTATTTTTTTTAAAGCAGACGATATTTGTAAATTTCTATTACTCCCATTGTGGCGTATTGAAACCTGTCATATATTTGTGTACTTTTTTCGTTTGGTGGATGTATGTATTTTAATCTTGTCTATGATAAATACATACATGTTAGCTATATTGTTACGTAAGTAATAATGTATTTGTATAAATAAGTTATTAATCTATAAATAATAATGTTAGGATTTCGCATTCGCAGATTTCATTTCGCAGATTAAACTCAACGTATTCTATTTAACACAAAATTTAATGTTTCTTCAGAATATCAGCGTTGTAGCACCGGCACGGTACCGCATCGTCATGGCATATTCTGAGCGTAGTCCTATGTATTTGAGACAATATATTAAAAAAAAATCATTAAAGTTGTTTTTAAATCAACATTAATTCTTTCTAGCAAATAAAAATAAGTAATAATATTAACTGTATTAGTTTATTTTTTCAAAAAACAATATGGAAGCAAGTGAAATCTGAGATAAACGTTTATTAAAGCAAACTGAGTCATGGTAAGTGTGCGTAGGTATATTCTATACTCGATTAAAATATGTATGAATTATGAGCCATTTTGCTAGTACTTATATTACATTTACTATTTGATATACGCATGGCATTATTCATATAAGAATTTTCGTAGCCATATCATGTAGGTAAGTTGATTTGACGCTTATATAGTTAATAGGTGGCTATTTACATATCAATAATTCTCATGCAATATACCTAATTGCTTTTCCATTATCCTTCTTAGATATTTTGTGCAAGAATATAATGCAATTGCGGTTAAACCATGATGTCTATTACCATATCGTCATTGTGAATGAATCATTCACGTCTACAGTGATATGTACATAATAATATAACATTTCAAAGGCACATAATTACTTGTATATTCTTATGTCATAATATGTACCTATTATTCATTCGATTCTTACTATAAAAGGAAATAAATATTCGTTGAATAAGATTCAATCGGGATGTATTTAACTAGTACGTAATTTAATTACCAATGTAAATTCCCCGTATTGCTAATTATATTTACATCATAATTCATCACATCGGCCTAGTATAATGTTTTTAGTTTCGCTCGCAATTATCAGCAGTATTATATTAAGGTTAGGAAGCTTAATTTTTGAATAGTTTTGCCTAAAACCTTTAAAGTGGTTAGGGGTAATAGCATTTACAAAGAAAAAATATGTATACATAATTAAATTATATTATTGGCTATTAAGGGAATTACGAATGATTGTATATTTATTAAAGTATGACACAGTTTTATTACACTTAATATTGCATAATATATGATGTGATACTGACAACTGAATATACAGAACCATTTTGGAGAAATATAAAAACAAATATTTTCTGTTGCCTACTGCTTATGCATTACATCTAACGTTATTCACGCCGCGTGACCAAGACATATTGATTGTTTATTGGATTGGATTGGGGTTAACTGTTTAGATAGAGTTTATAACATAATTATATTACATATAATAATACCTAGATAATCTTTTGTTCCATGGTATTAAAAAGAAAAAAAAAAAATGACTAGTAAGCAATTGAAACAATGAAATTAATGAAATTAAAGGTTTATCAAAAATTGACAACATGAAGATTTGTAAAGCTGTATATTTAAGGGACAGGTACCTACTTACATATTATTTTCTTGTTTCAGGTAAAAGGCAAAAACAACATAATATAGGAAAGGAATCGTAACAATACATTGGCTTCTATATCTATATTTATGTCTCTGCATTACGTAATATACAATGGAAAGAGATTAGTTTTTACAACATTTATAAGACCCTTTGTCGCGTTTATTTGACTTTAAAGCCCTCTTGGGTGATATTTTGTTGCGTCTGTTTCAACTTGATGTAAAGACATAAATATATGAAAGAACCAAATAAAAATAATGATAATAGAAGTTATAAAATATATTTGAACGTAAGTACAATAAAGATTATTATATATGTATGATATTTATTTACCTGTAGTTATTTGATTTTAAGTACATGATGTAATAGAATGAATATTTATATGAAAGCTATTATCTTTCGGAAGAAGTTTTCGCTGACAATTATAATGTATTGATATACCGGCGTATATTCTGTTTTTAACAGAAAAAGGTTTAGTCCATTTTTCTCAAGCAACGCAGCCGGCACGACATAGTTTCTTTCAAGTATTATTTCTCTCGGACGTCACTGCCGACACCTTTCAAATGAAATGAAAAATAATATTCTTTAAAAAATGTATTTGGTCACTTGAAAATTATCTTTTTTTACAACCGCTGTAAATGTACAGAAATACTGTAGACCGCAACTTTTAGTATTGAACTCGTTAACAATTTAATATCATAAAAGCGTAAACGTGCAATATTTATGGCGCATATAAAAATACGATTGTTAGTAACAGGCCCATTACGTTTTACCGTAAACCCGGTAAGCCGAAAGCGTGGCATCGACGTGAATGAATTATGAACACGTATAACACCGCATTAGGTGAACCAAATGCTATCAGGTGTATTGACTTGCGCGAGACGACACAATTGTCGGAAAGTCCCCGCCAGAAATGTTTAAACGCAAAATATTTACTTACATTTAATATATACTTATATATACCCACAAAAGTGCCATATCTATATAATGCAAATATGAATCTGTACATCGATACATCGGTATATTTACAGAACTCCCCATGACAGTGGCATCCCTTATATGTTTAATACTCCTGAGGACTAAACTGGTTTATTTAACGTACATAGAACTCATAAAAATACAAGTTCGTGCAGATATTTTATTAACTTTCATAACCATCCTTTTTTTAAATCGACGAAGATATTTATATCGTAGTAAACTTTGTATAAAGTCGTCTCTATAATACCTATATTTTAGCTGAACAGCTTACGTTGTAAGATATGGTTCAGAGTATAATAAATAAAAATATATAAACGGAGACAATTTTATACTCAGAAACCAACACTCGAGTGGTAGGAATGCCTATAGGCATTCCTGATGCTGTTCGTATGTATATAGGCGAGGATTAGTACTTACCATCAGACAGGCCGTCGCAGCTTGGCATTAAAGTTACGAAAAAAAAATTCTTGAAATTGCACGTTTTATTTCTATTATTGTATTTATACACAATAGGCTAATATGCTATCAGTCGCATACACATTTTCTTATGACAGCAGGTTTTTTTTTGTGAAAGAATCACATAAACTACAGATATAACGTGCTTTATATTTTTTGTCTGTCTTCAACATACCTTAACTGGTAACACTACAGTAACCACAACACGTTCGCTGGCTGGATTTACTAAAAAGAAATCGGTTATTATTGCTAGGAGAGATTTATTAGTTGCACGGGGCGGGCAGCTGGCGTTCATATCGGCAATTTTTTGCACAGTACTGTCAATAAAACGACGGATGCGGTCCTGGCAAAATCGCGAGCGATTACTCTTCCGGTCACGTGCGCTGTAGGTAAGGATTCGGTGTGCGATTTTCTTCCTTTAAGCAGTAATTACTACACTAAATAACGGAATATCTATGTATGAAGAATATTTTCTATTAATTAAACTAACTAATGGCATGTAGGATTTTAAAGAAAGAAATGCATATTGTAACACTTTGATAAAATATATGGGCTGTATTTTAAAAAGAAAGATATTAGTTTATTTATGTTAATCATAAAACTTGTTTTTGATATTTTAATTACAACTTGCACTGCTTTTATCCACAGACACTCCTATGCTATATTTATTAGGTATATTTATGCTAGGTTTACTGGAATACCACTCTTTTAGAGGTGTTATTGTATTTTTGAGTGCAATAAATAACATAAACAACGGAAGTAGGTAATTTATTTCAACAAAAACCTACAAAAGATTAAAATTTATAGTTTAATTTGGTTGTTTTCACGGGGAGATAATTTGCCTTATTTTCTATAATTCACTGTTTTAGTATAAAAACTAATTTTATATGAAGAATAAATTACTGTTGGGGCTATTCGTAGATTTAATATAATTCCGCCGTCGTTTTGATATAAAACAAATGTATATTTTTCCAAATACCCAACAAGTAGGCACTCTCATGGAGATTGGGTGGTTGACCACTCGTGCGTACGACATCACGCCGCCCAGCTCCCGTCAATATAATGCCAGTTACCCTTTATTACTTATATTATGTAAATATAATAATGGGTCTCTTGTATGGCCCAGGGTGAGGAAAATGTTATTCGAAAGTCGTAGAAAAAGTACTGCCTTGAGGCAACAGGGCTTTGTCGCTTGGGCCTTTCTGTAGTCGCCTACTTTCAACGGTCTAATGCAAAAAGACATGGGTACAATGATGTTTATTTGGAATTAATTTGTTCAAAGGAAATGAAACAACGCGTTCAGCCTTGGTGGTCTAGTTTAGTATACTGCCGGTGGTCATGGGTTCAATTCGGCTCATATGCACTATAGGCACACATACTTGTACGATTGTTCGTATTAGTTTGAGACCTTTCTATGTATGTTATGTATGTATTTATGTAAAAAAGTATACATGGTACAAGCTTAGCTTACTTCATCTCAGATAGCGCTATGTGAAATATTCTGGTTTATTTTTATATATCAGTGGTGAAAGAAGCGTTAACAATTTTATAAATGGGAGACAAGATCTCCGTTCAAGTATCGTTAAGGATACATATGACAACATTCAGTTCCATACTCAGGATATCGTTACAGGTAACTAGTAAACAAAGCAACAAGTCAGTGGCAGAGATTTTTTTAATATAATATACTATATTGGTAACAATAGAATCTTATCTTTCTCGTGAAAAACTGGTAGTGAAACGTTCATAACCTCTGGAATTCGTTTATAATTGTGGCTATAAACAAAATCTCTTGATTATGTAATAGAATTTACGAATTTCGATTCGAGCAGTCAACAATGATTATGAGATAATGTATGATTCACGTGGTTATATAAAGATATATAATTCCTTATATTAGTTGTAGATTATATTACTTATACATTTACTTATAGAGATGAAAACTCCGCAATATATTTTTTTCTTAGAAATACGATAACAAAAATATTTTTTTTTAAAGAGAGGACATACGTATTCTCTTAACTGTGAACGCAAAAGAACAGTGTTATAAGTTTGTCTATATGTGACATCGTAACTTCAAAACAAAAGGGCCGATTATGTCGCTACTTTTGTTTATAAGAAAGCTAACGTGATCTAGAAGGATCAAGCTACAATTTATTAGAAGTTTTTATTTGATTCGGATGTCACTTAAAATTTTTGCTTTGTAATAGTTTCGTTCTAGTATTCACAATATCTATATATTTTGATATTCAAATAAAGGAGCATACGGAAACTAGATCAGTTTACGATAATATATACTTATAATATACTTACTGTACCATTAATTTAACTTAAATACCTTTGTGCGTAATTGTAAAATTTAATTTTACTGGTCTTCACACGTGTCACGTTTATATTGTTTGGCAATTAAAGTATTTTAGTACCTAAAGCTAATGAAATCACATAACATGCACTGTATCTAAATTGAAAGTATAACTCGGCTAAAATGACCATAAGAATGTGGAAGCCGGCGAAATCTATAGCTCGGCCGCCCTTCGTGAAATTATTGCACGCCCGCCGAAAATGGGTCAATTGCGTCCTACGTGCGAGCGAGGAATCCCGTGCGAAAGAGATGGAAGTCTTAATTCGTTCAGGTGACGTCACGGCGGTTTTAACAGGATCGTTTGTTTTCCTTTTGTGAATTATTATTTTTTGAGTCTGAAACTCATGTGAAAGTGTACCACTCCTCCAGTGTACAACTCCATTTATACAATAATAACAATATAACTTCAAGCTTTTTACCCCATATAGGGTAGTTATTATTAATTGACTACATCGGGCTTAACATGTGCAATTTAACTTAGCAAGGTATAACTTAATGTCTCGAGTCTACTGCGGTCTGTTATGTTAATTGTCGTTTTTTATTCGTTTTTTTATTACTGGGAAGTCTACTCTTACTAGGAATTCATGTACAAAGTTTTTTGTTTTCAGCCCGATTAGAATTCACGACCTTTAACGTCTAAATCAGAATAGCAATCCACTAGGTCACGACGATCTTTATCTAAATAGATATTCAGTCACTGTGCTGAATCAGTAATGCGTCGCACCCATTACGTTTATCGGTCGGCGCTTTGTTTTTCATTTGTGTTTTTTTGTCGACGGGCCCGTTAAGGCTCGCGGGAGAACTTGCGAAGGAAATGGGAGAGATGAAACAAATGAGCCCACTTTGATCGCGGCGTTCCTGTTTATTTTGTTATAATCAGCGGAAGACGCTCTATGTGCCTGACGAGCTCTTTGTGTTACATTCGTCTTCATAGTGATTTGCGCACACAATAGTGCGCAGCTGTTTTCTATCAACCCACACATATTGGTTTAATTATCGCCCGTGTATTGTTTAGTTATATTCTAATGTCATTATTTTATAAGATTGTTTCAATAAAGCATTTTTTATACAATATAGATAAAATTATAGAGAGCGTCGTAGGCAAATAGATTACTAAATTAGACACTCCTATGGTTATAACTGTCTAGCAATAAACACTGAGAACTAACCAAATTAAACCGAAAAACAGCAGTTGACTCGCCACCTGTCATGTTAAATTAAAAAATACTAGTACTTAGCTAAATATGAAGTGTTGCGTATATGTTTAAAATGCACTAAATTGCAACGTTTTCGATACAGGTGGAAGGTTGTCTTTTACTCTATATTGTTATCCTAATAACCATAGAAATTTACTGAACACTATAATCTTATGTAGGTACAGTGTTTTGAAGTAATGTATTATTAACCAATACTTGTGTCCGAATTAATAACAGACTTTTCTGAATTAATTCAAGGGCTTGCGGCAAATAATTATTTGCTCTAATTAAACATTCGTAGACGGCGGTATCCGAGTTTTCTGGGTGCCTTTGCCTCTTTTGAGAGTCAACCGGGTGTGTGATTAGGGAGTGACGAAGGCTGGTTACACTAAAGCTATATAACAAGACGCTTGTTTAGTCGTTTGGCGTGTCTTGAATAATTTGGAGTAGGCAACTCGTTTTAGAACAATTACAACTAATGTTGTTGAATGTTGTCCGGAACGGTCGCTTAATTACACGCAGTTTGGTATTAAATCGGTTTTGTTAGACTCGGAGCAATGCACATTGTTACGTATGGTATGAGACTAATATCTTCCGTAATAACAAGACCCCACGGAAACGAACATGTTTAAGTTAAAGAGCTTTTAACAGGATTCTCTTGGAAAGTTTTATGGCATGGAATATTAACTCTGTTAAAACTCGTTATCTTCGCGACTTTAGATTAAAAGACTTGCGTTTATTTGGCTGCAAAATTCCTTAATCATTTGGTGTATGTTGTTTTGTTGTTACAAAACATAGAAATGTGATTATTACGTACAGTTAGTTGAAAAGCGACTAGATGTTATTTACGCTTATAGTGAGGAATTTGTAGTTTATGTAGAGTTTACATTATGAATATGGATGCATTATGTTTGACGTAGGTATTCTACTATATATAAAACGATTTCTGACTAATCTCATGAGAACCGAGAGTATGGGGCGGAAAAGGGGAAGCGTCGTAAAGGGTACTACAGCAGTCATCAAACAAAACTCCCAAAGTTTAATATGAAAAGTTCATTTTTTCAGACTTTAACTATGTTTTCTACGAAAGGTTATATAGGTATAGTCAGTTACGCTACTATATATTATGATATAAGTGTCAAGGTAATAAAGCAAATATAATTTTTCGTAAGTACTTACGGTGTCGATCACATTGTTTTAAATTGCACTAGTAAATTTGAATACCTTAGTGATCCATATTCCAATTACAAATAAGAAATTAATATTGTAATAAAGAAACTTATATTGCTTGTATGGACGATGCACCTTTTTTATAATTATGGTTTCGTGAATGCCTTCTCCATTTTTTTTGTTGTATCCTATTTATTAAAACCGTTTTATTATAACGACTAATTCAGTATCATATAGTTTGTTTGTATTATTTGTAATTTTTTTATAGAACATTTATTACTGCAGTTACTTTAGTCGGCCAAAATATGTTTGTCTATTCATTTAATATAAATGTAACTAATCGCTATCTGTATATGGAGAATATACGAGAAAAAATATTATTGGAAGAATATATCAACATAATTTGTAGAACCCAAAATAATATTTTTGACTGATTTATCTGTGCTTTTATGCGTGCTGCGGGTATAACGGCGGGTGCGGTATTCAGTAATGTATTGTGTTAAGATTTACTTAAAATTAATTGTTTTATTCCAATCAGTTTACAAATCAAAAAGTTGGTACAATATATACTGGCTTAGCCAGTTACTTCATCATCATCTGCTTCTTCCATATGCCATTTATTTGTGGTCGGCGTAATATGTCCAGTTACTAAATATACATATAAATATAAAACCGTATGTAACGTGATTCTGGATTACTTAATGTCTCGAGTCTACTGCGGTCTGTTATGTTAATTGTCGTTTTTTATTCGTTTTTTTATTACTGGGAAGTCTACTCTTACTAGGAATTCATGTACAAAGTTTTTTGTTTTCAGCCCGATTAGAATTCACGACCTTTAACGTCTAAATCAGAATAGCAATCCACTAGGTCACGACGATCTTTATCTAAATAGATATTCAGACTGTGCTGAATGTAATGCGTGCACCCATTACGTTTATCGGTCGGCGCTTTGTTTTTCATTTGTGTTTTTTTGTCGACGGGCCCGGTAAGGCTCGCGGGAGAACTTGCGAAGGAAATGGGAGAGATGAAACAAATGAGCCCACTTTGATCGCGGCGTTCCTGTTTATTTTGTTATAATCAGCGGAAGACGCTCTATGTGCCTGACGAGCTCTTTGTGTTACATTCGTCTTAAGTGATTTGCACACAATAGTCTGTTTTCTATCAACCCACACATATTGGTTTAATTATCGCCCGTGTATTGTTTAGTTATATTCTAATGTCATTATTTTATAAGATTGTTTCAATAAAGCATTTTTTATACAATATAGATAAAATTATAGCGAGCGTCGTAGGCAAATAGATTACTAAATTAGACACTCCTATGGTTATAACTGTCTAGCAATAAACACTGAGAACTAACCAAATTAAACCGAAAAACAGCAGTTGACTCGCCACCTGTCATGTTAAATTAAAAAATACTAGTACTTAGCTAAATATGAACTGTTGCGTATATGTTTAAAATTTGCAACGTTTTCGATTTATAAGCGTTACTGAACACTATAATCTTAAATGTATTATTAACCAATACTTGTGTCCGAATTAATAACAGACTTTTCTTAACGGCAAATAATTATTTGCTCTAATTAAACAGAGACGGCGGAATTTTGCCTCTTTTGAGAGTATAATGTAAAGCTATATAACAAGACGCTTGAGTCGTTTGGCGTGTCTTGAATAATTTTGATGATGCTTAATTACACGCAGTTTGGTATTAAATCGGTTTTGTTTCGGAGCAATACATTGTTACGTTTTGAGACTAATATCTTCCGTAATAACAAGACCCCACGGAAACGAACATGTTTAAGTTAAAGAGCTTTTAACAGGATTCTCTTGGAAAGTTTTATGGCATGGAATATTAACTCTGTTAAAACTCGTTATCTTCGCGACTTTAGATTAAAAGACTTGCGTTTATTTGGCTGCAAAATTCCTTAATCATTTGGTGTATGTTGTTTTGTTGTTACAAAACATAGAAATGTGATTATTACGTACAGTTAGTTGAAAAGCGACTAGATGTTATTTACGCTTATAGTGAGGAATTTGTAGTTTATGTAGAGTTTACATTATGAAATGGATGCATTATGTTTAATATTCTACTATATATAAAACGATTTCTGACTAATCTCATGAGAAAATATATACAGCAGTCATCAAACAAAAAAATAATTGTTATTTAGCTTTACTATGTTTTCTACAAATATATTATAGAACTACTATATATTATTTTTGTCAAGGTAATAAAGCAAATATAATTTTTCAAATAACAGATAAATAAAAGTTTTATTTGTTACAAACCTTCAAATATTTTTTTTACATTTACGGTGTCGATCACATTGTTTTAAATTGCACTAGTAAATTTGAATACCTTAGTGATCCATATTCCAATTACAAATAAGAAATTAATATTGTAATAAAGAAACTTATATTGCTTGTATGGACGATGCACCTTTTTTATAATTATGGTTTCGTGAATGCCTTCTCCATTTTTTTTGTTGTATCCTATTTATTAAAACCGTTTTATTATAACGAATTCAGTATCATATAGTTTGTTTGTGTAATTTTTTTATAGAACATTTATTACTGCAGTTACTTTAGTCGGCCAAAATATGTTTGTCTATTCATTTAATATAAATGTAACTAATCGCTATCTGTATATGGAGAATATACGAGAAAAAATAATAAAATATATCTAATTTGTCGAATTTATCAGATCATAATGTATTCATAATGTATTGTGTTAAGATTTACTTAAAATTAATTGTTTTATTCCAATCAGTTTACAAATCAAAAAGTGGTACAATATATACTGGCTTAGCCAGTTACTTCATCATCATCTGCTTCTTCCATATGCCATTTATTTGTGGTCGGCGTAATATGTCCAGTTACTAAATATACATATAAATATAAAACCGTATGTAACGTGATTCTGGATTATATTATCAATGACTGTAAATCTTAATCGGATCTCTAGAGGATGTTCAGTTAAGTCTCTTGATTGTTGCATTTTGTTTGATTGGAGATTAATGGAGACGTTACAATCTGTTTGCTATATAATATGTTATAACGCATGTTTAAGCAGTACAGTTTACGTAAATGGTTTTGTGATGCTCGAAACTACGTTTAATTACTTTATAAGCGTTATTCTATACAAATATTACCTTTTAACAGACAGAGAGCGAATTTTGTTGTATAATGTTTGATGTTTGATGATGGTAAGAATTTTATTTTTTGCTCTTGATAACAAAATACATTTAATATTACTTCATAAAAATATATAAAGGCTCAAAAATTTGTTATTTAGCTAATAAATTTCTGATCGAAGACGAATCGGGCTAGATACTTCAAAATTACGAATCCGAATGATATTCGACTCTAATATGCATTACTTTGTCAAATGAAATTTTTTTATCCAATCAAAACTGTTTGTCGGAGAGTGGCGATACACTTTTGTCGGATCGAATAAGTAATGAAAATAAAATAAAGTTCGTAGCAGAAAACGTCCAAATTCTCAAAACAAGTTTAGCCAAAAAGGCTAAACTTGATTTGTCATTTCATAGTATAGTTCCAGGATTCGAGGAATGGATTAATTCATTAAGTTTCGGATATTTTTTTAACGTGTATATTAGTTGACCGAAGAAGACAGAAGTCTTTTCATACTCGTAGGGCAGTTTAATTATTAATAATAGAAACCGATGATTTTTTAAAATTGGTTTTTTATAAAGTTATAAATCCTCGTTATGTCTCCGTTTAATTCAAATGATTGAGTGATTATCAACTAGTGAACACAACATTTGACATACGTTTTTCATTTTGCTTTGATTCATTTGGTTTGTTATCGGTATTTTCATCACTTAAAATTTAGTCTGAAATATAATTTGATACAAATATATATCATTTGGTTTAGATAATAGAAATTCATGTGGTTCAGATTTGAACTCAAAAACGATTCCATGACAGTTTTCATCATTAATTTATATTTGCATAAAATAAAATGTAATAAACGTATATCTATCGTATATATATCGTTGGGCATAGTTCCGCATAGGAGAAGATTTGGTACACGAATTATATTTTTATGTCCTGGTACTTCTCTTGCACTAGTATGATGTGCTATATTTAGCACAATACTTCTTTTTTAACATATATTTAAAAAAAATGATGCAAAAATAGAAGTAATGTTTGGAGATATTAACAAGTTGAGTCGAAAAAACTTCCTACTCGCAGTCCGTAAAATCGAAACAGATATTTTTCTCGCATGATACTTATTTATTATGTAATTGGATCTATCTCTATGGGTTTTCGTTTGTTGAATTCAAATAAGTACTTACCAAGGAAGTTGGAACCTCCCGGGGGTGAGTTCCCACGACACTGCAAAGGAAATGGAACTTTCAGCTTTGATAAAGTTTTAATATATTCTTCGGCAAGTTGTCCAACTTGTCTCGCCGGGGCAGGTTATGATGGATCCTGTGCCAGATTCTTTGCAAATATGCTTTTAACAGTTTTACCAACGTTTAATTGGACAGGCGTTCAAAAAGTCCACCTAATTGTAAAAATTTGAAAAGTATACATTTTTTCATATTTTTTCTACATTTTTTATTTTTTATTAAATTTACATATCCTACCTAAATTAGAAATAAAAAAAATATAAACCTTTTAACCTTTATATTGTAAAGTTTATAAATTACAGTTGTTAAAATATCTTTTTACAAAATGTCTAAGAAATAGTTACCCGAATATTTGTTGAGATTAAAAAGAAATTAATACAATTGAACATAAATACATACGGCTTGAAAAATACAATAATATTATACATATGCCATTCAAAATTCTCATTCATCATTCGTAGTCGAGCAAACCACACAAATATTCGAAATAAGTAAATTTACACTATGAAATGCTTTACGATAGCATGATAACCTAATACATTTGAGTGAATGTACTAGAAATAACTAGTATTATATTTAACTCTATAGCTATTGCATGAAGGTACAAAGTCAAATATCGACTGAATGCAAAAGCTTAGCCGCACTCGCTATATTTCTAACCTTGCCTATTCCGGTCCACATAAATTTTATTTCTATCTCAGATATAAATACCGTAACCCACCAAATATATACGACGGATATATTGTAGCTCTCGAAACTTTCATTTTTACGATTTAAAGCACGCCTGTGAAGTTTTCACGGTTGGGTGCAGAGTTATTTTAGAAAAGTCTTTTAGTATTTTTGAACAAGTCTCTCGATGTTGATGCTTTATAACTATGTAACTTAGGTATGAAGGGATTATACTATACTATACTGTACTATTATACTGTATGTGTTGGCCTATTGCCCTGATTATATTCAAGGGAGGCCAAAATCTGGCAATAAAACTTTGTGACAATCTATATTTCTGAATGACTCTCCGGAAAGAAAACAGCATATTTAATGAAAGGCAATACTTTCTTTTATTATTATAACGATTAAATAATGTTCTATGGTGACAACAATCGAACACAATGTTAATTTTTTAATTACATTGCTCCAATATAAATTATTACAAATGAAACCGACGAAAGTGTATAAAGTTGATTACGAATATTGCAACAATGGTAGGTCTGATTGCGACAGTTGGGATTTTATTATTTAAAATGTTCCATAAGTTGGTCGACAAGCGTTGGAAATCCATTCAAGAAAATAATTAACCTTTATCCCTGCTGCCAAACGCATTGAACTGTGAACGTGGCTTTACTTTTTGATTTTTGACGTCTGTCGGTTAGAATTCGGTTTCATTATTGCAGTGCTATTTTATGCTACATTTTGCTTTTATTCTGGAAGCTAATTCAATTAGCTCGATGTTTGTATTTTATTTGCTTTTCACACAGACAGGATAATTTTGCATTCGTTCTTCGGATTCAGTGTGTTGTTTGTATGCAATTAGATACTGTATTTGGCTTATTGTAGTAGTAATATTCAGATTTCATCTATTTTCAAATAGACATTATATAATTTTATTCACATTATGTATAATATAATATTTACGTTAAATACAGATATATTTTTTTGATAAAGCCGTTGTTCTGTTCATAAATCCAACGTCATCTAAGTGGTTTAAGTATGTTTTTGAATCATCCATGAACTTATATAAAATTTCATCCAAATCAACCTTTTCAAACATACAAAAGAATTATATGTAGTATCGGATATAATATATACCTTGATTATCTTAATATTAATCATATATTATCTATATATATTATGTATTTACATATGTATATTTATATGTATATTTAAGAAATTAAATATATAAATAAATAATAGAAGTAATTGAAAAAGTCTCAACTTGAGATGGGTCAAGTATTCGGGCTTCAAAGATGCGATGGAAACTGTTATGGACGTTATCAAATCCGAAAGCCTTTCTCATATTTATCCGTCTAACATTTCAAACCCGTAGAGCCTTCAGATTTTGTTGCTAGACACAAGTACCTATCCTGTTTACACATGTAAATCTTCAATTGAAACGCAATTTCCATAGTATTATTTACCTGCTAAAATTATAATGCTAAGATTAAAAAAAGTTAAACTTGATTTTATTTAGAGACTAGTCAAATTTTGTTTAACAAATCGTTACATATTTTACGTTTCCGACTTACTTTGTTCCGAAGATTCTTTGTATATATTTAATCATCAGATTAAGTATGTTTATAAGATTATAAATTTTGTTTCATGTTTGTAGATAATTGATAATTTTATACAAATATATATATATTTTTTTAAATACCGCTTAGAATCATATTTGTATGAGTCATCTATATTTATATCTACATGGCATAAGTGTTCGTAATTGCTTGCGTGACCAGAGTTACGATATAAGAATATATAAATATAGACATCCTTAATCCGTCCTTGGTCTGACCCTAATCAAATAGTGCAGGACGGAGGTATTCATAAAGTACCCCACTTTGAAATCAGTTGTTGATACACGGCAAAATAACGCTCCGATAAATAGGAAATTCGATGTTCGAAATATTAGATTTATAATATTTTCAAGCAATTATTTCTAAAAGTCGAGTTAAAACTCGAGGCATAACACATATTTTAAAATTTATCCTTTACATGTATTTAAAAGTTTTGTAAATTTTGTCTTTTAACGTTACACTATATTAAGTACTCCATTTTATTATTATTTGCCATTATTAAAGTATTTCTTTACTCATAAATTGAAAAATAGGACAGGGATATAATTTCCATAATTTTTCCTCTCAAAGCAATAATGAGAGCTTTGAGCCTTGTTAACAAAGTAAAAATAGCTGGCCTTCTGAGTGGGTGTAGTAAAAACATGTATATAAAAATTTTTGTATAGTAACAAATCATTTTTTGTCAAAATGTATATAAATACATGCACTACAGTAATTATACAAAATTTAGTTAGAATAGTTAGTCAATTCGAATCACACGTAACTATAACTGCGATAGTCATTTTTGTTAATGTCCCATCAATAAGTAAAAAGAAATATCCTACATGAATACTTAGTACTTAGTTTTATACCTACCTATATTGGATTTTATCGCGAGTATACTTATTATTATAGGTATGTTCCGCAATTTATTCGTGTGATGAGAATGTTAGATTTCTGACAAAATACTAATATTAACACTATCTATTTACCATTGAAGTAGAGTGCATTTCTATACTTGTAAAAATATTATTAACTTACAAAAAAGTATTTAATTATGTATATGTTGTCTAGTACTTAAAGTATAAACTCTGTTTAACCAAAGCATCCGGTATTATCTGTTGCGTTAAAACACGCAACGTGATACGGTGACAAACAATACTTTGACACCTTCAAAACGAGGGCAATCCCTACATCTGTCTCTGTCACTCTGTCGCAAAATAACCCCCCCTCTCATACTCACGCTCGACCTGCAATCACTCCCGACTGCTGTCCCAATGATATTTGGGTTCGATTATAATTAAACGCATGCCCTCTTTCTTTGAAATGTCAAGCTGTTTTTAATTAAAGACCGTCGTTTAATAATAGATCGGTCCCTTTCTGACGTCAAACTCTTAGAGTCAAAACGAAAACTTGAGATGTCCATTATAAATATTTATTC
Source organism: Achroia grisella (assembly GCF_030625045.1). Classification (NCBI taxonomy): domain Eukaryota; kingdom Metazoa; phylum Arthropoda; class Insecta; order Lepidoptera; family Pyralidae; genus Achroia; species Achroia grisella. Next base: position 3,227,716 of record NW_026712925.1, read on the forward strand.
TATGGCTCAAGTATTAACCTTTTGTGTAATATTCATTTCCCGCCACTTTGGAAGATGTCGCCTTTATGTCTTCTAGAAGCTAACCAAACTTATATCTACATTGAAGAGTTAGATCCGTAAATAAAATTATGTATTTTTACATTATTAACATTTACTAAGTAACCAAATCTCAAGAATCTTTGTACAGAATTGTCTGCATTGGTGTATCTGACTTACTTATTTTGGCATAAGTACCTTACTTTGTTACTATTGTACCTACTATAGAGTGAATGAGTGGCATTACTGTGAAATTATTACATAGGTAATTGCCGTTATATGTGAATTTCTTTTACTTCAATAAACCTTCATCCCATATTTCACTTCCTTCCAGATAATTTTTGATAAAAAAATAGGCTATGACAGTTTTGTATTTATCATATTTATTTGCATCACGGAATAGCATACACATACACGAAAAGAATGAAATAAAATACAACACAATATAAACTACTAGGTAGAATAATGTATTACATTGCAGTGAAACAAGTCATTCCACAAGACAATATTTTGTTAAATATGTTGTTTTATATCAAACGTAAATATTTCTCTATGAAATTCTAAAATTCTCTAACTGCTCTATTAGATTTTAACCATTATGTAAATTCTGATAACTGCGTACTTTACGTGAGGATTATATTATGTGCATTGCCTTCTCAGAATTGGACAATGCATAAAGCACAAACTAATATATTGAAAGGATTGCTAATAAAATATTATATTTGAACCTCACATAAGGTTGCTTTGTTTCGAAATTATGTCGAAAATTTCTGAGTTTCGGCGAAATATTCGGCCAAGGAAGCAGGGCAACCCACAGATTAAATGAAACAATGTTCTTGTATAGGCGCGCGTGTGAAAGGTTATTTATGAAATTCATTACAGGCCCAAACACCAAACTTGTTCATGGAACATGACGTGAATAAAGTTACGTTTACATGTAACATCTAGACGATTATATGAAGTACCGGAAGATTTAGTATATTTTTTTATTTATATATAATTATTATAATAACCCACAAGAGGTGGATATGGAAAGGTATTGGGAATATAATAATACATACACAGGTACGATGTAGAATATCATATTGAGAGATTTGAGTTTCTTCTCATGTAAGGAGAAAATTAGCCTAGTGTTAACAAGTTTAAGTGCCTTGATTCTGTTTTTTAACTATTCTTTGTCCCACTATATAATGGCCTTGCGAGAAAAGGAATATGTAATATTCATTATTACAAGAACTTTAGTGTATATATACCTAGTGAATAATAATTTTATTGTTGTAAACAAAAATTATTATTAGAATATCTGTTCACATAATCTAAATTGAGATCTTTGATGTTTATTCCAGCAGAACTGTCATCAACATGTGACAAAGCGCTCACAAACAAAAGCCGGCGCGTATTGCTTGTTTGAACAACCCTGTTTTTACGTTAGCATCTATTTCTAATGGGCTTATTCAAAGGAAATCTAACCATGACCGCTGGAACAAACAACATTTGCTTGGCGAAAACAAAACAATTTATCAAGAGGATCAAGAGCAAAGATATCGGCAACTCTTTTCGGGAAACTCCGGCAATAAAACCAAAACCGCGCAGGGATTCCATATTCCAATATGGCGGATCGTCGTGTCGACGGCGGCCAATTCACTTATGCGAGACTCATGGTCGTGGAAAGTAGTGAACCGCAAGTTTTCAGACCAAGACAATATAACAAAACTTTGCAGCGATTTTTATCATAGTTAGTGGTGTTTCTCTCATGAGGGATTTAGGTATAATCAACAGTTTAAATTAAATATTATTTGTTTAAGTTGATTTCTGTGTATATAAGCACTTTTAAATCTTAAAAATTGTATCTAGTTACCGTTAGATATTAGTTTCATTTGACTGATCATAACATAATGCTATAAGTACAGTTGATGGTCACTACACGGTCTCTCGAAAACTTATAACCCTCATCATCATAACTTTTAAAACTTATATTGAAGAAAAGCATATAGACAAAGGTATAAATTATAACATCTCTCTTTTAATTTGACAGAGATTAATAATATTGTTTGGTGCTCATAAGATGCGTGTGTCATTCTTGAAATGTCAACAAAGACGTTTTATTTCCCAACTCTATTATTTTAGTGTAAGAGATTTAAGTCAAGTTCTGCTCGGAATATGGGACGATCTGGTTGATGGAATGTTCTTGGGATGTCTGAAGAATATAAAGAGACTTATTACCACGACTTTGTTGTGAGTGGCATATAACGTCGGATACAAACTTCTTAGTGGTGCTTCTCGTTTTTTCAATTAAATTTGTTTCACAGTAGTGATAATATCTGAATAAACTTGCACCTTCTAGGTTTTTTGAGATAAAATGTAGGTTATGTCTGTCCTCGTAATACCTGTCATATCAAATTTCATAAATGTCCATCAATTGTTTATTTGTAGAAAGATAAAAATAGACAGTCAGAACTTTTTCATACGTATAATATATTATCGAACAGTTATTTTCGGTACTTAGGTATAAAGCAATCATTCAAGTCACGCCATAGTCTTGTCTTGTTATACAAATAACATTATACAATACATTTGCATATAACGATAAAACAATCTCATTAATTTGTCATGATATTTTTAAGAATTAATTACATTAATATCAGACAAAATTTCCGATTAATTAAGCACTCAGAGAATCAGTTTAATTCAATTTGTTTAACAAATTAATTCACAAATTTCATTTTGATAGCCGAAGTGGCTGTAGATGATCAACTGAAGTGAATATGGAATTCAAATATACATCATGTTTGCAAATTTAAATCATGCGGTTCACAATATACCTCTCCAGCATATCACATGTAATGTAAACCACATTATTTAATTTGAAATTGAAACTGAACCCCACAGAAAGGTTAATATGTAAATAATATTTTAAATAACAGGTTGCAGAATTAATTTACAAGCGTTGCAAATAATTATTGCTCATACGTATTGTGGTTGTTATTGGTTGATTCAGTTGAACGGATTTCGCTTCATTCTGACTGACCAAGATTACACTTAACATATCAATTATTAAGGGATTCTGCCTAATCCATTGTGTATTCAATATTTTAATGTGTATATGTATTGCTAGATTCAATATTACAAGAAGTAACGATAAAAAAGTATACCAGTTTTAAATTCTAATTTTGTTAAATTGGTCTAAGAAAAGAACCCCTGAAACACCATCTCGAAATTGTATAAATTATTTATCTAACAAAGACAACTCAAATGTTTGGTATAAATATTGATGTAGATGGGTATCTACTAAACTTTTGAATACAACTTCTTTTGACAATTTTAATATTTTAGATCTGAATTAAATGAATCTAAACAAATGAATTATTTTTTGAATGAATTATTTTTTAATCGCCGTCGCTTTGTACTCATGGATTTTTGTAAATTTTCATCTATTAATGATAATCGTACTACAACTACATTGTACATCGATTTAAATACAGCATCTATATAACGGTATGTACTATATTTCAGTAAGTTAATTAATAACAAATTCTCCGTATGGTTTTATTATTTTAAATACGTATTTTCGTAATTTTATAGTATATATTAATTGGTACATTTGTATTGTATAATGACCTACTCGTAGTGCTAATTTATGTATATAGGCGACGGTTACCAATTAGGTGGACTGTCTGCTCGATTGTCATTCCAATTACATGAAAAAATAGGACTTTTCCTAGTGTACCTGGAACCTCTGTGCTATGTCTGCCAGTTCATGTCGCATAAACTGCCACATCGGAAAGGTCATTACCATAATTTTATCAAGAGAAAAGAACAAAAAGCTTGCAATGCTTGCTTATAATAAAAACAATGGGGTAACCGTCCCACGCGTGCGTGAATGTTTTAGTGGCCGGAACCCTTTCGCACGCGCCAAACATTTTTACTTTACTTTTTATACAAGTTGCGCTTTAAAAATTACCAAGCAAACTTCAGACACGTAGGGACGTTCCCACAAGTGCGGATCGCGGGTGTGTAAGTATTTATGTAATGGTTTTACATCTAACCTAGTACGTGGGCTTTATATTTTATTGTAATCTTTCTCGAGAATTAACGAGTATTTGCTAATCATATAAGTACTAGTTCTGTTTTGAAGTTAAAGAAAAGGAAGAATTGTGTACAAGTATTTCTGCTTAGTCCGTAAGGATCTAGTGTGAAGATAGATAGAGATATACCTATTTTTACCAAGTACCAAACGTTAAGTATTGGAAGTATTGGATGAATATTATTATTATTATTATTATTCCGTATTCTATTTACAAGAAAGCAAGTTCTTATCCAAAAATAAGCTTATGATCTATCGATCTATAATATATGAAAGTGATGGTCGTCGCCACGGATATCATAATGTTTGTGATTCATTATGTACCACCTCTGATTTTATTTATATCTTTAGGTACTATCTAATACAATGTGATAATATGTATATTGATACAGAAATGATCATTAAACCAAAACACAAAAATTGGTGGCAGAAATAAGCGAGAGAGAGGACCTTTTAGACGATCATATAAATTTTTAATTGTATGTAGACAGATTAAATGAACTTTAAATTTATTAAGTATATATTTCTCTGACAGCTTGTTACCAGACTCGTTAAAAGAAAAATATTAAATATGTAAATAACTCTGATGATATTAAATACTGCTTTTTTGAACAGAATAACCTATTTGCTGAGTTATAATTGAAATGAGTTTCCTTTAGTATTATTTTTATATAAATATCTAATTAAAAATTAAATGGTTTATGTTCCATTTATGAATATTTTCGATATTTTTTTATTACCTTCACATTGTATTCGTCACAAGTGGATGTCTGTGACTCTGCATGAGCGGTGTTGTTAAGTAGATATTTTTATTATTTCTTTATATCGGAATATAAAATAATCCCATATTGCAAATATCTAGACTTTATACTTTTGGCTATCCGTCGGTAGTCTGTACTACAAATATATTTATAAGTAGGTATGGATTAGCAACGTTTAGAGTCATGCATATTATGAATTTCGGCAATGTAATTTTTCTTTATATGCAAACGCTAGCTCTATATAAAAATAACGAATTACCAGAATAATTATTAATTTACTGACGAAAACTATTCAGCATATTCTAGAATATCCAAATATACGCTGTCTGTAATAACTATACAAAGAAGTATGATAAATGAGGTGCAATTAAAGTAAATGAATTGGAGTCGGTTACGTGTTTAAGTATTTGGGATAAAATTAGAAAATTACATCGCCGGCCATGCAATTACAGGTGGCTTAGAAGTTATGATCCCAGATCCAATGGGAGACGCGGATTTATCTCTTTTGGTTTCGATTAGTTATATTCTGTACGTACTCTAAATTGGATACATTAATTTAAGAAAGTTTGTCGTGACCTAATTACAAATGAGTGCTCATTCCGCGACGTAATTTGACTGGTAACGTCTCTCTCATTTGCTGGTAAATTAATCAATACAAATGTTTTGGTTTGTTCATATTAATTAACAAGAAGTCTGAGGGAAATAGTAAAAAAGGTAAAAATTCTTGTTATTATTTAATTGGCTTACAACGAAGAGTTGAACCAAAAGGTGGTTAAAATAATCGGTCAAGTACGAATCCGATTCTCAAATTGTGGACTTCAAATAAATAAAGTTAACAAACAAATCTGCGCAAACAATAGGTAAAATTTGTTTTACCATTCTTTTTTTAGATAAATGGAAAATGATAGACTTATAAAGTTTTATTTTTCTAAAACCTATTTTTCCCTGAAATTGACTCCTTATGCAATGTACTACACATACATATGATCATTGTTCATATAATAGCTCACTTAAGCTGAGTCGAATTACACGCAAAAGGGGGCCACCCTTTTGCGTGTAATTCGTCTACTGCAATGTGGTCCATTCAGGAACGTTCAAATTATCTTATTTTTATTATTATTAATCAGCACTAACTAATAATATTCTAAATTTTAAATCGATCACATCTCAGTAAATCTTCATCAATTTTCAGAAATTTACCGCTACAACTAATGGACATTGTTAGATCGAAAACTTGAAAATAATTTAAATTAAGAAATTATACTATATAAGAGACGAGATCATTAGTCCTCCGTAATGGATTAATCATGGATCAATAAATCAATGCATGAATCATGGGTAAAACATGACGACGTGTTGTTCATTTTATAGGTTACAACCACATGTTTTACAGGACACCTTAATATTTAGTCGTTACTTGTTTGCCATTCTAATTTTAAAAATATAATGTCACATATAATAATTTAGATATCTATTGTTCCTCACGACTGTACCAATGTAATATATGAATAATTTTCTTTTACTCTACTATTTACTGGCTCACGGCGCCATTTAACTGCGCTGTAGTAATTGGTCGAACATCCCTGGCTCTTTGCGTTACTAGCCCGCATTTGTAGCACAATCACGTGTGCGCTGTTACGTGACGTCACCGCGATTAGGGTTGGCACGTTTTTGTAAAATGTCGACTGGTTTATTTCAATGATTCTAGTGTAGAAAATCAGATAATGGAAAATATTGAACATATCTCCGTGGTAGAAAGTAAATTTTAAAAAGAATTTTTTTATCTAAATGTAAATTGGGACTTAATTTAAATACCTTTTAGGAACCGTATCTCTTCAGTGTAAATAATCTTTTCTGTAATATATATAAATGTAGAAATTATATAGCATAATTTGTTGTAAAACAAAGCTTTATGAATATTTCTTATACTTTTAATATTAAGTACATACTTAAATGTCAAAAAACTTCTGTCCTAAATGATTCAACTGATTGACGGCTCATTTCTATAATGGTGTAATCTTAAAGATATCTAAATATTTTTATTTCAACTTAAACTTTTTTATATAATGTGATCTGACATAATAAAAATTATATTAAGAACGTGTCCAATTATATTGAAAACTTTTTAATACATGAATAACACAGATAGGTGCAATCATAGCAAGCACAAAATACAACTCATATTGTTACAGACACAAGGCACAATCTAACGGTTTTAAAAAAATCTAAATAGGAACTGATGTTGAATTAAATAGGTATAATTTATTCTGTAATGTGAGAAATTGACTTTAGTTTGTGAGAATACAAGTAGTTAATAGAAAAAACAAACAAATAACTCTATTTAGAAATTATTTGCTTCATTGATTGAACATCATGTGCAGTTTTATTTTATGTAATTGGAATGACAAACTAGTTGACTGATCCTTGATGGTAAATGATAACCATCGCCTATATATAAACGTCGCCTACCGTCGTAATGTGATAACAACAGCACCCCTTATTTTTTCCCTCACCTCTTTAACCAATACATATCTTGTAACGCTAGTTGCTTAGCGGCAGAATTAGACGAGATAAAGGTACCCACTCAGCCGACATGTTTTATCCATCACTAATTAACTGCCTGAAGATATTCGAATACTTCCTACATAGTATAGTTTTGAAAAAAGAGGCAACACTTATCTTTTAAATCATCTCTCGTAGAACTGTAATAATGTTCATCATCGTCATCATCTTATTTATATGTATGTAGATTGTTTATAATATATATTTATATAAATGTATGTACTCTTATATGTATTTAATACATTAAATTCAAATTCAAAATATCTTTATTCATGTAATATAGGTCTATTACATACTCTTATGATATGTCAAATCTACCGTCAGTTCGGAATGATTTCGAGATGAGAAGAACTCACAAAAAACCCAGCTCGTATTTATTTAAATGTTGTACATATTTACAATAATACAGATTAATTTAAATTCAAATTTGGGGGAATAGAGTGACCACCAGCATATGCTATTAAAAAAAAAATCAAAAAATCTAATCAGTGTTCGCAACCTGGACAGACCAGTCCCCACAAGCAGCACATGTTCACGAGTATGACGGATGAGCCAGCCATCATTGCACTCAACTGTATTGAGGGAGCACATCGATTTGACCCACCAGGCCGCCACAAGTTTGAACTTTATAGCGAGCATGACTGTTTCAAGTTACTCCACTACGTCATTTATAGAAGATACTATAATATTCATTTATATGTTGTGTTTATATGCGTAATTATTCTATTTTTTTATAAACTAATGACCCTTCCCGGCTTCGTGAAGGTGGTTGTGAGTTTTGTAGAAATTGTCATAATATTGCTACTAATTTATCATAATAAGCCTAGTCCTCCGGAATAATGTATTTTTAAAATGTTAACAAATTTATTTTAGCCCTGGCTTTCGGTTTAAGTAAACCAGTACCATGAAAGCTAACTTCCTAAAACATACTACAAACATATTAATAACATTTGTAGATAGCTGAGTACATGTAAATACAAAAGAAACAAATGTATAAAAACACTCTATTCAACAACGTAATTAAACATTAAATGAAACTGTCTTTTCGGAATTTATCTATTTTAGTACATGAACTGTCAACCCTAGATGAACTACTTGGTTTGGCATGTCAAAATTCCAGTGATGCATTAGTATGTAAAAGAGATATTTCGGATCACGCGATCGCACTAAATTGGTGTTTATTTCCACCACAGTTGGATTGCTTTTATTTGTCAAATCACTGTAGCTTTTGAAGAATATTATTAAGTATGTAATTTAAGAACGAATTAGGACAAATTAACAAACGTTCTAATTCGTTCATATTACTAAAATTGCATACGAAGAATCTTGTTGTTAAGCAGGACAAACCAAGTAATTTTACGCAGTAACAGGAAAAATCAAAATATCACTGCAACGACCTATAAAAGGTAGGAAAAAATATTCTTGAGTGGGTAAAGGCAAAAAATGCGTCTTATTTGTTAAAAACGTATTAAAATAATGTTATTATATTATTATCAGAAGTTTTTAACTGAAGAATTACATTTTAGAATGAAATTAAGAATTATATTTTGAAGACTTATAATTAAAAGAGATAATAATAAATACAGATTGCCTGTTAGAATTTTGTAATACTTATGTTAATGTTTGATATACCAAAGCATCTATTTTGAGGTTTTCCTTATATTTCAAAGATATATTTTCGTAAGTTTCCTCTTGTAAGTAAGTTATTTATTTCTATTAAACATGTAGGTATTAGGTATAATAAAATGAACATTAATTAATTTAATACTATTTGTCTTATAAGCCGTGAACTGTACATATATACAGTATATACTCATATGAAGTACAATATAGAATTCTATTAAAGTAGAAGCCAGCATGCGCTTTTATCACTTTTTTTACAGCGAAATTTTTTCACACTTAACGTAATCTGAAGAATCGTTAAGTCAACTATTTATTGCTTTTGATATGTTTTGCAGAGATCTAATTTCGGAACGTAACGATGAAACAATATTCTAAACCTCAACTATAAATTGTCGACATTAAACAAAATAGGATCAATAATATTCTTATTCGAATTTGGAAGGATTAGCCTAGTAGCAATAGCTGTGTAGATCTCATTGAACATAATATATAATATATAAAAATATAATATCAAATTGTTTTATGTTTATGTGTTGTTTTTTTAAACGCAAATTTAAGAATTTTATTCTGTACCTATGGGTCTCTCATAAGTATTTGCTACATGGCCCACCCACCCATGCTGAAATTTCCACCTTCGGTAATGGAATATTAGGGTATCACTAAGCGTTTTACAGTGAAAATCTAGACAATTTAATATATTTTATTGTAATATAAATAGACGAAACTAAATCTTGTCCACAAGAATGGTTCAAATACATTCACACAAAAAATACTTTTGAAACAAGTGTTAACTTGTTTTTGCCTGTCTGGTTAGAAAGTTGTGTTTTATATATACCTGGTAGATCTTTATACCTTATTTGAAATGTTCGATAAAAATTTAATTCCTTTCATTTCAAGGAGTTTCGTAGAAGAAGTTCGTAACAGAACTTTCCCGTCTGTATTGGTATTTTTTATACCACTTATTTGTTCCACGAGGCGAAGCACCAATAGTTGAAACCCGACAATACACTCGTATTTATTGCCGGCTTTTATACCTTACTCGCGGACACTCTTGTATTGAATGTTAAAGAATTATTATATAGCGGATTCTATATCTATATTAATATTATAAAAAGCAAAGTTTCATATTATATTCATTAGTGTTTGTTTATTTCTTTTTATTTTTATTTATTAGAATGGCAACCAAGCTGACTATCCACCTGATTGTAAGAAGTAATCATCGCTTATATATACAAGTACATGAACAGCACTACGAACATCATGTCATAGCACTTGTACGTTTCTATTCCAGAGGATTAAGGTTGTCATGCCACTTATCCTGTCATTTTACTGCCTTATCTCACCTTACAACGGAATACAGTTTACAAATCAAGCTGCTAGGCGGCTGACACAGGAGACTGAGATACCTATATAAACGAGGTTTTACAAAGTCTGTATCAGGTGAAACTTCACTATATATAGCTACATTTTCAGCGTGTAACAGAAGCTGTATTCCACGTAGACAGAGCGACGGGATAAATATTGTATAATATAAACATACAAATATGTGTGAAATATTTTGAGTTAAGGTTGTGTCTTTTATTTTTGAAAGAATTCAAATCGCTGTTTATGTACATTTTTAATAGCGTCGTGGCCAAGTGGTTAACCCTACCCTACCCGACTAAAGGTCATGAGTTCAAATTTGGGTGACATAAAAATGAAAAAAAGTTCTTGACACTCGACTGACACTCCTGTGAAGTAACCAAAAATGTCTGTACTGACTACGGAGGAACGGCGGCGCTAAGCTCGCCACCTATCAGTTTATCACCATGATATCGACTATCGACAACTATTACTATGAGTTATGAGAAAAGCAAATTTATGAAACTATTGAATAAAATAATAATTTAATAACACACAAATAGACAGATTATTGGCAACAGATCGATGACGATGATTCATATTGTTGTTTACGTTGCTACTCTGTCATTATATTAATCGTATGTGTCAAGTTTTACATTTCATTTCGATTGCACAACCTTCGACGTATTGGGTTTATTAACCAGTGCATCTATTAAGGGGCAGAATACGCCTGATTAAATTATATGTTAATAATATTTTTCAACGAAATCAGTTCAGTTTTGTCGGAGAGGTCGAGTAATAAAAATACCGTTCAATTTAAAAACTTCCTTTTGACACTTAATTAAATGCAAAACAAAATCTTTTAGAATAATAGACTGTATTTTGCCTTATCTGGGGGTAGTTATTATTATATAAATTAAGTAATAAGAGATACGTTACTGTATGTTGGATTGAATTACATAATACAGTTTTTAAAACATGTGGTTTTTAAAGCATAAAGTGCTTGAAAGTGGAATCTGCAGTGACCCTTATAAGGTGCATCATAGTAGTGATAAATTTGCCATGTGTGATTGCCATGAAACTTATTGGTTATTTTGTTCGTATACAAATATCGCGCACACATAGTAGTGAAGCAGTTATAACAAAAATATTAAATAAAATTATGCCGGATACGCCACGATAATGCCAATATCCGAGTATAATTATGCTGCCATGATACGAGTTGATTTTAACTTTATAATGAAAGCAAAACAAAACTTTTTGATCTACCAAATATTATTATGTTTTCAATAGGATATGCCTCATTGATTTTGTGGCCAGTTCGGGATTGTGCGATCCATAACCCGTACGTAGTACATGGCCAACAGAATAGTCTTAAAACATATTTCTGTGTTTTTGTTCATAAATCTGCTTTATCAAGCATATGAGACTGCAAACATTTATAAAGACATAAAACAAATCCTTTTCATTCATTATAGTCTTAATATAATTAATGTAACAACCATGAAGCTAGAGTTGTTATTATATTTTATTATATTATTATTTGTTATTATGTTGTTAGACGTTGTATTTTACTTTTGATATTAGGATGTTTGTCAAGTTGATGGTTTATCCGGGCTTGGGAACGGTAACTTTGAAGCAGCTAATCGACACTAGTACTAGTATATTGCGGAGATAAAAATCATCGCTCCTAAGAATATCCTTCAATTCTTGTCTCCTGATGGGCCTAGGCAGCAAACTCTAAAAAAAGGGCGAATATACTAGATCTACGCATGTCACAGTGCTCGCAGTGCAGATTCTCTTTAGAACTGAATAATCGAATAATCTGTAGATAATTAATGATGGTGTATTCTGGGGTTATATAGGTTTAATTCCATCAGATAAGCCATCATCTTTTTGGCATCAAGCTAAATAAAAATGAAAGTTAGGTACTTGTAGGAATTACCAGATTTCAAGAGAAATGTCAATTATTCAAGATAGTCTTCAGGTCGCATTGGCTACACCCCAAGGTTGTTAAGGTCACTTGCATGTACAAACTTAAAAATACTTGGCGTGCTTCAAGCTACCTCTTAAGAGGATTGCTCATAGCTCCGCATTCGTTCTGGCACCCGTCCAGGGTAGGAGACACTACAAACGGAACACAATAGTTCGACGCCCACCGACTTTGCTGTCACGAATGTACAAGTTCGAATGTCGTGCAGTCTACGATAATACCAACGTGTGTAATTACCGCTTTTTAATGGTTGTTTTGTTGGCTAGTCTTGTGCAGACATTGAACTGTGATGCTCCGTCGGACTCGTTAACGTGAATTGTTATTTGTCATATCTACTTTCATGAATTGGGAATGACGCTGTTAACTTTATTATAAGTTTAATCCTCAAACTCTTATCGTCATATATCCAAACAAGCCACTGACGTCATCGGTTTCTCTATAATATTACCCCTCTCGGAGACTAAACGCGAAAGTTTTTTAAAAAGGATATAAATCATTGTAAATACTAGATAGAGGATTTATTTTCGAGTTTTCGTTCTCTTACGCCAGAATAATGTACTTTGTTCCCCTAATCGGGTCTTATATTATGGGTTTGAAAATTAATGGTGATACTAGTACTTATACTGCAGCCAACTGATGTATGAATATATTAATTGTCTATAAATCACTGATTAATGAGCTGTATGTTTTGTACATACATTGATTTTACGAAATTTTGTTTTACTGGAAAACTTTGTCCAGACTACTAAATCTTACGCACATTAAAAAAAACTATTAAATCTTGAACAAATCTCTGGGATTTAGTGATGCTTTGAAAAGAAAATATCCAATTAGAGTACTAATGATTTCGTTTAACGACTATTGACTACATCTGTAACGATAATAACGGAATCAGCGGCATAACTTATAATATTAAAATTGACAATTGTCAGCACGCCATAAAACCTTAATCAAAGAATTTGATATTAATGAAACCTTTTAAGAAACCTCGAATTCTATTTTACATCAACTTACACTACCGTATTTATCAGTCTAAGATTACTATATCATCGTAACTTCTAAATCCACCCAATCTATTCCAATTAAAGTTTCTGACTCTATACAAAATAAACTATTAACTAGTAACAGTAAAGCCAAGAAATAATTACTTTACCCTAGGTATTGGGTGGGTTTGGCCACACTCTACGTTATCACTATTAGCACTTAGGTCTCGTGATACCGAGACCAGGCCTGAATAGAAATGGGCTGAAAGGGGTCTGCCCGAGGGCAGGCTTCTACGTTCATGCATGTCACGATTCAACCCACCCAAAATAAACGGGGATTGGGCTGCATTTGTGTAAGTAATCGTTTGTTTTATTATTTCTCTTTGCCGAATTCTTATCTCTTCGTATTGGCTACGTCTCTATCTACTTGCTTATTTTACAACATGTGTATATATAAATATGTAAGCGCTATATGCGTGTGTATGTGTTGTATACATATTTAAATAGATAAAATGTTGGTTGTAAATGTAATAGTAGCTGAAATGTAGTATTTATATAATATTTACCTATGATAAATATTATATAAATACTACATTTCAATAATAGATGGCGCTGTATAAATTTATGAATTATTATTTACAACTAATCCTGACTTGACTTGACTCCTCTTTACCAAAATTATTGAATTAATTATTTTCCTAATTAAAGTACTTCTAATAAATTTCGTGCTATTCACGATTATCGTAAAGCCACAGACCCTTTTAAAATCGATTAGCATCGCTTTATAAGGTTGATTTAGAGCTAAAATGTGAAAGAAGAGTAATTAATAGACGCAATAAATACTATTCGCTAAATCTTCCGTTTGTTTTGAAATAAACTGATAATCATAAAAGATAACATTTAATTAATATTTATTTAATCTCTTTAGTGATGTAGTATGAAGAGGTTTGTCTAAACGTTACGTTACGTTCATGTACCTATTCAAGGATTCTTCTATGAATATTAAATGTAATTTGTTAGCTTCCTTATTTCATTATACTGCCTTAAAAGCAAAATACATATTGACCTCAACAACACTTCTGAAAATGAAGTTATTATACCTATGTATATAATTAATGAAACTCTCAAAGAAAGAAGTACCCACTTAAGATCTTTTAATTTGTCCAACAAACAGTACTTTTTGTAAACAACTTGTTTTTTTTTTCAGCCAAATAGCGAAGTATGTAATAGTTGGTCTATTTAGTAGTTACAAGATACATTCATATACTCAATTAAATTAATATGGTAAATAACATAAAAAATACTATGGTTAATACAATATCATTCTTTCTCTTCAACAAGTGAGGAACTTGTTTGTCAAATAATAATCTTAAAAAATTCTTCGATCTTTTGATAAATTTATATTTTTATCTAATTATTACATAAAATATTCCAGTTCTAAATCATGGCCAAATAGATTTTAATATTGAAAGGAAAATATAAAATACGCACAAGAAAATTATAATTCGAGTTTTTATTTCAATTTAATAATGCTCTGAGCTAAACAACTTAATTTATTTTGTATACAGCTTTATATTTCATGAATCAAATTTCGTCTGAAATAAGACGTGTCGTAAAATGCCGACTGTTTTAGGATTAATGTCATGCTGATTTCGCAATGTCACGTCGGGAGATGTATAAATCTAACAGCCTGACGTGAAATATAAAAAGTGATCCTACTAGGATTTGTATGACGTCTTATGATGTATAAGAAGAAAGGGCGTGAATGGCAACTAAAGTATGTTAGAAATATCTATAAGTGACGCGATTTGACTGTAGGGTCTATCGAAACCACCTGGTTTGTGATCAAACATACAACTCAACTTCAATTCAGTTATTTTGATTATTCTATTATTAGCTCGATACGGATATGTCAAGATATAATATGTAATTAAAAATATTTTTTAACTAAAAATGTCAATATTACTTATTTTATATATATATATATATTACTTTATCAGGGTGATACTCCTCTATTTGGCAACAATCCCTTGGAAAACAATATATACTGACTCGAAAAGTGCCCTAATTATATAACCTTGCTAAGGTTCTATATCTTTCACATTTAACTTTATGTACAGCGTTCTAAATAATTTTGAATTCATCTAATTAACAGGATGAAAAGGAGCAAAATAAACAAAAAACATTCAGATCCTTGACCTAGATACTGTAGCACGGCCTTTAAAAAATCACTTCTGCCGTATTAGGATCGACGGCTCACACAGTGACTTGCTCGGTGACACATTCTGTTATTTTCGTTTCTGTTTCAAATGCTATCGCATTATATTTTATTTTCAGTGCGTACCCGTGTTTATTCGTAGATGACGCGACCTAACGCTTCGAGTGACTCGGATATTTGGAACAATCCGCGACATGATTACATTTGCTCTATCTAAACGACAGTACATATGGTACAGTTACATTCGGTACTTCCTTGTCTTGAAATTATGTTTAGACATTTCTCCGCTATTACTTTGTTTTATTGTAGAGGCGATAGTGTATATATATTGTAATCTACATATTCATACCTGTTTAGAATTATATTATAATATATACTAATAAAATGTATTTTACTTTTTAGAAATATTATGGTCATATATAATATTTTTCTATTTTGTTTCAGGTAAAGCAATATTTCGGAAGAGATTTAATATCATCCGTAGCCTACTTAAATATTGAGTTAAGTAATATAAAACAAATTTAATAATTTACGCAAATCGATTCGGCTGTCGATTGTGAAACAAATTAATAAAAATTGTGAATTGAAAAGTTCACAACTGGCTGTAATTTTTAGTCAGTGAACGAAATGAAGCTATCGGAGTGTAGGAATTGAATCGACTCACGCTCAGCCGAGCGGAAAGACAAGGATGTATTTAAATTAATTTCGACGAGTCGGCCGCCGGTATCAACAAGGAAACGATGTAGCACTGTATAATGTGGGCCGCTCGATAAGAGAACAATGCGAGGAGAACAATGTAGCTGTTTCGCGATTTGTCCATCCCAATGGTCAATGTTAAAGGTGACGGGGCAGAAATGTAGACAATTGTAGAGAAATTCTAGACAGTCGTAATATTTATTATTACCAGTATTTTTATGTTTCTATTTTAATTTAATTTTATACTTCTGAAACATATACGATACGTTATGGACTACCTTACCTTCACAAGGTAGTAAATAATACCTTATTGCTGAATTGTGAATATATATATATATGTATAGAACAATATACTGTCACGACTGTTATCCCGTGTAATGCCGTGGTAAACTAAATATTTGACAGCCCATATTTCGCTCGATATATTTGAATTCAATATAGATGGGATAATTCAAATACCATGTCAACTGTCATTTCTTGCCTTAATTCGGTTTATTATAAGTGTTTTTAGTATTGGAGAGTCAGTCAGAAATATTCTTCTGCGTTTTTGTATTGGAAACTTATTATTAAAGTAGACAAGAAATTCAATTTATGACATCACCAACCTTTCTTGAAGCATTTAACGGAAAATAATTTCTTTGAAAACTATTAACTGCTTTTAAATTAGTAGTAAGACGGAGTTTGGAGAAGGAATAAAAATCTAATTTATAATACAACCAACGATGAGAATGCACCGTAATGAAGCCTTTCATATTCTCGTTAAAATGAATGAGTCTCTAGACCACCACAAAAATGCGGAAAAAACTACAAAAATCCCCGCGGCTACGAATGTGATTTGTCTTTGGACCTTTCGAATAATTCAATTTCTAGAAAAAATATTCATTCCAATGTTAAATAAATAAGTTATGTTTTGAAAAATTATTACTTTATACTATTTTAGCTACTAACACAAAACTAAATGAGATGTCTAGTTTTGTGTCCTCTTAAACTCCCATTATTTCTTTGCTTATTCTCTTTACTATATATAAAGAACAAAGTCTTAATGGAAATATTTGTTTCGTACAGAATATAATATACGACCATCCATTATTACATAATATAAAACAAAGTCGCTATCGCTGTCTGTCCCTGTGTATGCTTAAATCTTTAAAACTACGCAACGGATTTTTTGTGTGCTATAATATATTATAGCATACAATGTTAGATTATATTATATAAAAAAAAAATTAAAAAAGCTTTCAACATCTTTTAACCTTAGTCTTTAGCTTATGTAAGCACTTTTTTTAGTATTTTGGGATATTCCTACAGACAAGGATAAAATACTTATTATTATTCTCATAAGTATATTTCAATATTTATATTTATTCTCATAAGTATACTTCAAATATTTATACATATTTAATGTACCTAATTTTTAATAGAAATAATCTTTATTCAAATAATAAAAATTTAAAAATAATAAAAATTAAAAAGATTTCAATACGTTGACGTTATAAGATACCTAAGAAATATAAATTAACTTCGAGATTATATGAGCGTCTATTGAGACAAAGCAGTAAATTTTAACTATGTGTACGATACATTTTTTGGTTAAACTCAGACTTGAAGTTTCCGTTTCTAAATATTGTGTCTAGATGATGAACAAACAAAACAGACGGCTGAAATGTTTAAAACCCATAAGTTCGTAGATAAACGTCTATATATACAATATAAAAGTTCACGGGCAATATAGTCTCTCAGTTCAATTAGCTTTTTAATTAAGTTTTTCAAATTGAATAAACAATTTTAATTAAAGTATCCTTTTATTTTTATCTATAGTTTTGGGTTTATTTATATCTAATACGAACAGACATATAAGTATTTATTAGGTAACAACGTTTATTAACATCATTCAATTACATTATAATCTTGCCTGGAGTAGTCAATAAAGCTAGCAAAAAAATTCGAAAATTCGTTTAAATACAATAACTTTTTAGTTATAAGGATATATAATTCTGTTTTTAAATAGAATGTGATAATTATAACCATATCGACCTATTTCTATTATTAATGAAAATTGTTTCATTATTCTTTAAAATTTTACATACCTTTTATGTCAAAATGTATTTATACTAGACCTTGTAACACAATATTAAACACACTGTATTGTAAAAACTGTATTTATTTTGTTTCACATTTTTGTATTATGATGAAAGTGTTTCTCTTTTGTAACGTCTGTCAGATGTTATTGTCAAGATTACGTTGATAAATGCAAGGTCGTATGTTTAGTGTACTGAAACCGTAATACTTTATAAAAATACATCCACTATTTATTGGCTACACTGAGCTACTATGTACATGTCATGTATTTTTAAGAAAATGCGTTGACAAATAATGTACAAAACTTTTTTACGTTTACGCTAGTTCCCCGTAGTGATCCGTTTGGTTATGGAGTAAGACAACAGAATATAGGTACAATAAGAATACATAATATCATCATTAGAGCCACAAGTCTTCAATATTAATATCTTCCCCTCACGATACGTTCATACGTATTACCTCCCTCCGACTGATACACCTGAACTCAAAAACCAATATGTGAAATGTAAATTTATAGAAATCTATATAACAAGCGAAAGTTAAACGTAAATAAATCTGAACATGGAAGTGTTTGCTAGCTTCAATTAATAATTGCCAACGAAGTCAATAAATAACAATAACAATTATGTAAATCAAACGGTTTCCACGAGATAAATAAGTTCTTAGTGAATGAAATACGCACGCTTCGGAAGATATTTCAATTGAGATATAAAATATTCTGTCTAATACGGTTTGTTATCGGAATTGAAGTTTATAAATTTGATTTTAATTACCGATTCTTGTTCTTGTATTATTTATGGAAGATATTAGTGATATTTATGAACACCATTCTCAATCTAAGTCACTTGTATAAATAATTATAATGATTATCGCAACTAATTGTTAATCAAGAAATCAGTAACTTTTTACTGAAGAATCTTAAGTGGGAAAGATTTATGTTGTATGTAGGATGGGTTTGTAATGTTATATAAACAAACATTTCAAAGTTTCAGATGAAAGCTATACGTTTAGTATTGCAACTGTGTCTGCAACAAATAGTTACAAAATTGGACATTTTAATCCATTTGTAATGAGTATGTTTAATTCTAATTAGGCTTCTAAGCCGTTGAAAATAAAAAGAAAACTCAAATCAATATGTAGCATTTTGTAACAATGTTGTACAAGTCGAATGTGTATTATATTTCCTATTACTTGATAATACTTTTAATGTTATTGTATAATTCTAGAAACCGAGTTACATTTACAGCCGCAATGTAACTTACAAATGAGATATAGAAAATATATAAGGATACAAAATATAATGTAAATTAATAAAGATTAGGGTAAGGTGAGGTAATACGATCCCTGGAGGTTAAATGATCCCCCGCTGTAAATCAGAAACAGTTAGTGCCATCTATCCAAATTCGCAAAATAAAATATGTTACCAACGCCCCTTTTTTTTTTAATCTTTATTTTTTTGGTGTGTGGGACTCGTACCCACTAAAACCACACGATATACCGGGTGCCGTGGGCCGAAGTCCGGGGTTCGTACTTGGTTCGCACGCGCCTCCAGGGGCCTGGTTGTGGGGTGGTGCCTATGTTACCACCACCCCTGCCAGTTACCTATCCAAATATCATAGCGGTGAGAGCGTTTGGCGCGATCTTATTATACAATAATAAACAAATGCGACTTTGATCTAAAGTAAGCCTGTTTCTGAACTTTCATTACTTTTTACATGTTCGTGTTTATAGAAATGTTGTTTTATTTACGGGTATTAATAATAGTTAACTAATGTTTATGCATGTTCTATCACTGCACCCGATATTTGAAGATTAATATTTTGATCGATATCTTGGAGTTTAATGTTTGGGGTGAAATGATCCCTGGAATCATTTTATTCCATTAGTATTTGTTGTTTTTACCAATCATGCCGAGAATTTATATACGCAAAATGAGTGGATTAGGTGCATTGTATATCTTAAATGCTGACATGGGGAAGCTTGTGCGGGACTAGATAGTGACGATGAAGGCGACTTTACTTGCGATATCTGCCTTTCAAGTAATCAATTTATAGTATGAATAAAAAAATTAAGGCTTTTAGATCAGATTTCTTAGCAGGAACTTTCAAATAGATAGGTCTATTTCTAAATTCTTGATAAGAATTTTTTTTTTAATTAATTGTTGAAATTTCTATTGCGCTTTGACATTAATAATGACTAAAAAGATCTCTAATGAAATATGAAGACTGCAAAAGGTTTGTGTAACTTTCTTACATACTTAAATTGTTATGAACAATACATATGTTAAAAATAAAAAGCTGAGTGTTTTATTTCACAGCTATTTATTAACTTATGAAAAATAATCCCAGGTATCATTTTATACATAGGTGTGTATAAAATGATCCATTACTAAACTTTAATAAAAATCTCTAATACAAAAAAACTACATACATATCAAGAAAAATAAGTATGCCGTTACAAAGTTAAGTAAATTCACTACCTCTATCAACAGAAATCTTGCGATTTTGCCTTCAACTTTAGCCACAGTTAAGTTTTCCCCTTAAAGGGATCATTATACCTCACGTTCCACTACTATATATTAAAAAATATATATCAGATTTAGTTATGTTTATTCCGTACCTAAATGATATAAATATCAAAACCTGTTTAGCGTTCATTTTCAAATGTTTAATATTAATGTTTCTGTCTTCATTTGAATTCGTCATAGTTTAGATGTAATCGTGCAACATTGTAGCGGACACTAATTTGTTATATTTTGATGCAACTTCTATTTCAATCTGTTTATCGTCTATTTATATAATTTTATATCTGTTTATTTATAAGCCTTTCAGAATTTATTAAGAGCACGCACCTTGCGTGCTCTTAATAAAGTTTGTTTGGTTTGTGTGTGTGTGTGTTTTTGTTTGGTTGTCGTTAGACGTTTATAGATATAGTATGTTTGAATGTGGATTTGTTTATCTCTTTCTAATTTATAATTTGAAATTTCTTATTAGAAATATTTCATTCAGTTCTTATACCAAACTCTTTAGACACTGAGGAAGATTAAGGAAGTAAAACAAAAGATGTTCTCAAAAATAATTTACTGAATTTTGTAAACAAAACAATTGCTATCAAATATATACCTACATAAATAAAATAATTTCAAACAGTTATATTTACTGCAAAACTGTGAACAGACTTATTTTTCCATTGAAAATAGATAAACAGAATAAATTTAATTTGTTCATGAAATTGTCTCTAAAAATTAACGATTCCCTGTTTTCGTAAAAGCTGATACAGTGCAGTAGGAATGAAATCTTAATATATTTACCTTAATCCTAACCAAATATTAGATTCAGCGTACATACAAACGCCTACATTTTATTAGATTGCATCATGAGTTGCCATCCGCTTTAAATTTTCTATTCTTTAATCGCATATCATTTAATGAACTTATAAATAGTTGTCTCATCACAAGTCTAGCAAGGTGTTTTACAAATTTCAACTTTACGTTTGACGAAATAATGTATAGAATTGTAAAGATAATTTGACATAGTTCTTGTTGGCGCCTCTTCAAATACTTACGAATCATTAACAGGATAGTTGATTGATTGATACTATTAAATACTAAAATAAATAAATATTTTTTTTTAAAACATTAACCTAACTAAATTATTTCACACATTTTAATGTTTTTATACCTCTACTACTTACTACCTTTGCGCTTTAAATTGATATTAAGTACTATACACGGTAACTTATATATAAAAACACAAAACTTAGAATTAAATTGTTGGTGGAAGTTACTACATTGATTTTTGAAATTATCTATTGTTATATATACTATATATAACAATAGTCGTCTGTATCGATGTAAAAATATGACAGAAAGTAAAAACAATAGAGAACTTTATTATCTGTATATACACAAGAGATGTAAAAGTAATACACATCATTTAGAACGAAATTTCGACGTTTATTTTACTTATGCTATAATATATAACTAAAGCATATAGTAAAGTAACAAAAAGTAATTTAGGAAACATAATTATATTATCATAAATTAGTTACAATGGATAACATACAGGAGCACACAATGTAAATACTATTAACGAAACCACGTTATGACAATGTCCATCAAAAAGTTAATGGCATCGTTACTATGATCAATAAAGTTATTTAGAGTACCTACTGTGGGAGTGTGACTTTATGATCCCATAGGAATGAGAATGATGGTTGAGCAAACAAGCCATTACACCAGTAGGTCAGTTGTAGTAACATCAAAATAGCAGTAGTCTAAGATCACTGCCAAAATAGGTGCATATAAATATATTCTGTTATCTTTTGCTATTGGCCTTAATATTGGGTCAATGATTTGGGACTAATTAAGATACCATTTTACATACCATAGGTTTCATAACAATCTATTTTATCCTACACATATATAGGATAGAATTATACTTCTATGACATTTCCTATCTCTTCTTTTCAACTGATTACAAAATAAAGTTCCTGTTTTTCTATGTAGTTGGGTTAATATTATTCAAACCGAAAAGCCAATCGTATCTTACTACAAATTTTAATTCATTGCCAATTTATTTATAAAGGTAATCAATTAACGTTTCATTATATATATCTATAACTAGCTGACCCACGCAACTTCCTCTGCATCACACTTGACTTTTATATATATGAATAATTTTCATGTGGGCTGGTCATATCTGTCGCAGAACCGATGCTCGCTGGAGTAGGCGTGTTCTAGAGTGGAGACCGCGAATTGGCAAACGTAGTGTAGGACGCTCCGCAGCTAGGTGGAGCGACGACATACGTAGGGTTGCGGGTAGTAACTGGATGAGAAGGGCTGAAGATCGTGCCCAGTGGCGTGACTTGGGAGAGGCTTATGTCCAGCAGTGGACTGCAGTGGCCTGATGATGATGATGAATAATTTTCCTCGTTTTTGCAACATTTTTGATTGAGCTTCGCTTCTATTGGTTGTGACGTAATATTATATAGCTTAAAGCCTCGACAGATGGACTAACCAACACAAAACAAAATTTTCAATTCGAACCAGTAGTTGCTGCTATTAACTCTTTCAAACAAATAAACAGACATACTCTTCAGTTAATATTAGTATAATATTAGATTTGTCGATGATGATGGGCCTACTGGTATAGTAGGCCTATCATCATCATCCGCGTGTTCTGGATTGTTATTTTATTAGTTACAACAGTTTCTGGTAGCGAATATTCTTCTACTTTGCATACTTCATCATTATCATCACATCAGTATACATTTTAATATATAAGAAAGCAAAAAAAAGTTTGTTCTGTCATATTTTATGAGTTCTCTTCTAAATAGTTTCTTTTGCAATGGAAAATAGACGCTGAATATAAATTTAGATTAATATTCCTGTTTATGTGACTCAAGCTTTATTAAATTGATGTTAGTCTTAGATACGTGAAAAAAAGAGTGCAATGTCCCGTATATTAGCCGTCATTAACGATTGTTTTTTTTATGTTGAATCCGGGATATATGGCTAGTCTCTAGACATGAATTAGTGCGCGACAGATGTTTTCTGAACGCATACCAAATAGACGTTTCGTACCGGAATAGAAATCTGTTAAAATGATACTCACGCACTTTTTGTGACGTAATCGTAATATTAGGTAAATGGTCTGAACAGTTTATCAATGTCAGTCTTAATGATTAATATCAGAAAAAAATAGTCGCTTCATAAATTTTATAAATGGTTTACGTATCGAAATGAAACTTTCAGCTTTTAGAAATTCATATATTTTTATTTCGTTTAAAAACTTTATAGAAAATCAGCCTAAGAAGGAATATCGTATTTTCACGGTATATCTGTGTTCGCTAGTCCTTTTTTATAGACTCATAAATCACAAATGCGAATCAATACACACAAATTATAATAACTCAAGTACAAGAAAAGTAGAAATATATATAGAGGAATGTAAACATGGTGACCCTAAAACAACCTTATGAGGAAATAGAATTTTTTTTATGGAAAAAAAATAAGATACGAATCTTATCATATTTTAACAGAGTTCAAAAAGAAAGAAGTAGTACTGTGTTCGATTATAATTTTCTTTTCTATTAAAATATTATAGATATACATATATGTACGTGCCTACAGGTAACTAGGTATTTAAAAATCTTTAACTGAATTATTAAAAATATGTATGATCGCTCTTTTGCAATTTGCAGAGCTCCTGACAGGGTGTCACTCATCTTATGTACTGGGGTATACTTAGTATTGACAATAACTTAGTATTTACAGTCATAAATGTATGTACATAGTCATTTTAAAGGCACAGAGGTGTGATACCACCCAATCCTCTCAAATGGTGCGCATTGAGGGTACTACGGTTCACTTGACAGTCTGTTAGCCGTGGTGCTGTTCATATAACATTATATAGGCGATGGTTCCCACTTACCGAATAACCTTTTTGCCTTAAAAATATACATACTCACATATACTGTAATAACTATATGGAAATACACATGTATAAATAAAAAACACATTACGCTTGTAGAAATTTAAATTCATTCAGCAATAAATATAAATATTTTATTAATAAACGAAACGCTGATTATTTCTGAATATCCTACCAACTCTAAATACTTCCTCGCGGTCGCCATTTTTAACTCTCTAATAATAATGTGTAGTGTAGAATGTAACACTGACTGTACATATGACGACAATGTTTTAGTCACAGTTTGGCAGATCTCCCAATGTTTGACGGAAGAAACAGAGCTAGAAGCTATGTCGTGTAATTGGAGCAATAATGTTGTATCGTCACGGAATGTTTTATTATACTTTTATAACTTTGTTTACGTATGAGTGACATTACGCTGATAGCATTTATGGCGAAGGGTTAGAAATACATAGGTAAGTGTTTTGGGCCATTTATTTCAATTTTTTTTTATGTAATTGATATACAAACATGCTAAAGATCCACCTGATGGTAAGTGGCAACCATCACTCATATATATGTGAATAGCATTACCTATGTTACGGTATTATGTGACGCTCGTGATGCTTATAATTTGCAGAGATTTAGGATGTCATGTCTCTTATCCTGTAATTTGATTATCTAATCTTAGCTTTCAACTGAAACACATCTCATAAAGCTGCAATGGCGGTTATTTTAATGACACTGAGCTCCACTTTTTTCAAAGTTATAATGACCTTTTTACAATGTCTACCACTTTGATGCTACTGTTAGATATTAATTTTGAAGATATAAGAACCTGCGCTGAAATTTTATAATGATATTGAAATAAAACAAAATAGGGACTGTTAATAAGCGGTAATTATAATATATCATTAATAAAGTAAAGTTTTAACGTGATTTTTATAATCAAAATTTTAATTTAGTATATATAGTATAGTATATCCTAAAACTATTCTTGGAAAGAGATTTTATTTTTTATTTTTTATTAAACAGTAAGCCAACTCCATTACTCAGTTGGGTTTTCGTGTAGGATTACAAGACATAATACCTAGTAAATTCCTAATAAGAATAAAAGAATGTCAGTGCGCGACATCAGTGAAGATAACCTGTAAAACGATGAAAAGCAGTGAAAATGAGAAAGTACTTACTTACTACTTTTTTTGAAGTCAATTAAATATTAAAATATGGGTACTACAAAGAAAGATTATATCTAAGAGAATTTAGTATATTACCAACAAAATTATTTCTTTGAAGTTAAAGTATATATCTTAGGCAGTTTGTGTAATATTTATCGCTCTATCTTCTGAATAAAAAAATGCGTCTATTTGTATTTCAAAATAGACGTTCCAGAATAGAAATCAGAAATTATACACTCGCAAATTTTGTGTTGAATGAACTGGCAGTTTAATAATAGTTATTTATATTTAAATATACGCTTATGTGAGGTAATTGTTGAAGTAATTTTGTTCATTGCTACCGTAATGCTGACTGAAGTAACGATAGATGGTGATGATTAGAAGAAATTAATGAACCAAATAACAGACTTACCGAATTAAATCGCACTAGATGTACCGCGGAAGCTGAGAGTAGCGGAACGTCAGTAATGGGGACGACTCGTATTAACGCCATTGTTAGCAATGTATCGTGTCAGGGCGACCTCCATGGAAAACTTCAATACATTCGCCACGATTTATGACCTGACTAACCTGACTTCATCCTATCAGCCTTCACTGATACCCCGTTAGTACCATTAGCGCAACCTAGTAGCGCACTATTCCATCATTCCATCATACTATACATAAAAAGAAACTAAAGTTTTAAATTCTGATCATTGCTCTTTATAACATTTATTATAAATAATATATAGTCTTTATAATATTTAATATTATTCTTTATTGTACATAATAATTATTTTAAATGTTAATTTAATACTGATATCGACCTGAGTAAATTTGCTTGTAGCCACAGAACAGAGAATAGATACTTTTCTGTTCGATCTGACGCATAGCAGTGTAATTTTTCCAAACTTATTCTTGCCCATGTGTAAATATAGTTCTAGTATAATACCAAAATAAAACTAACTATTACAACACCAAAAATTCGCAATCTATAATTCACGCCTGGAAATAGTGAGATGTCGAGATTTCTTTGTAATTCTATATTTTCTTTATATTTCTCGAGAAAAAATAAGTAAACTGATATAATATAGCGTCGTAAATAATTCCAGAGAATAAAGACCGACAGGCCCGTGCACTCCGCTCTCAACAAATTCCAGTGCGGAACCCTTTATCCAATCACAAGCGTTACGGATCACTGGCTTTGCGTCCCTAACACCGAGCAAAAATCAAATGGAGAAAGCTTCTCTGCTGGAATGTGTATCGAATTTGTAGCTGACTTGTTTTAGGGATGCTTTAATTTACTCTCCTAAAATATTAATAAACTAGCTCTGCCCGCGACTGCGGCGAGTGTACAGAAAATAAAAAAAATGAAATGTCTGTATAACGTCATCCTATATTAGGTATATAAGTGGCGTATTAAGAGTATATACAAATATAATTATTTTATCATTTTATGGATTCGTTCTCTCAGTTTTTATTTAATATGCTGATCCATATTTTACAACATATTCTGTGAAAATTTCATTCCAATTCCAATGTACAGCAGTTGTAAAAATGAAACCTTATTGCTAGCTATTTATCATAACATATCAACGTTCACGCGGTCCTTTCTAAAAAGTACTCTCGTTAATTCTTGAACTTATCATCCTTTATAAGTGCTCCAACCAGCGTTTTCTCTTAGCCCAACGTTTGCCCAAAATTGGATGCGCTATTCTATTATTATTAAAAAAAACTCACACAATGAGACCATTTTAATATTGTCTCTATGTTATTATATATATAGATAGAGCCAGTTTCTCTCGTTATCATGTAAATGACAGTACGTAGCGTTCGTAAAACATAGTAATATTAAGTTTTATAACAAGTATTCAATTTATAAATATCACATTTTTTTCTGTTAGTTTGGTGGCAAGCATTGGTCACAGAATCGACAGGCTTTCAGGTTTCAATAGGTTAATTGCTTGATGAAGCCTCTTTTGAAGGCGATACACGTGTCGTGTTATGAAAGTCATGAATTGATTGGTAATAAGAAAAGTAGAAAGGACCTCAAATCTAGTGGTCAATTTATAACACATAACAGACAATATTTACAGTGTAAATAATTCCAATCATACTGATTTTTAATTATTTAGACCAGAATACTACTAGAACATAGCTATCTGTGTAAGTATTTATTAATTGTAACTTATTACACACACAGACAAGAAAAAATAGACGAAGTCTCTATTAATAATGTAATAATTGCCTAAATTATTACATTATTAATACAGAATATATTATTATTAATAATAATCTAATAATCTCAGGACAATTCATACAGCGCCATCTAGACCCAAGTTAAGCTAGCTAAAGCTTGTGTTATGAGTACTAGATTACTGATACAAGTACATAGATTTTTTTTCGTAAATACATACATATTATACATAGAAAATACCCAGACCGATACAAACAATCATACTCATGAATACAAATGTTTGTGCCGTGCGAGGAATCGAACCCGCGACTATCGGACGTAAAGCGGTGTGCTAAACCGCTTGATCACCGAGGTCGTCATTATTGTAATATTTACTTTATTATGTCTTTTTCAGATAAAAGATACCGATTTCGGTCCGTTATGACAGAATCTATTTTCATGTCAATTTTCATTCACATTATTTCAGACAATGTATCTTGAAAAAGTAATAAGCAGACAGTTAAGAGACATTTAGACTAGTTAGAGAGATCAACTGTAATTAGAACAGTCTATCTCCACTTCAAATCATATTAATCCATACATTAGTTTAGTAATGAAAAGGTAACAAATGGACGGACTGGTTGATATTTTCTTTTATAGATGATAATAGAATGGTGCACGCGTCTGCACTAAAGGTTTACGCTGGCGGGGCACCAATAGAGGATGATAAGATGAACATGAGGTCACGTTAGTCAGCCCATCGTGATCAATTCACTACGAATTTATCACGACAGTTTCCAGGGCGATCTGCGTGGAAGTCAACCTGACATAGTATATTGCTATGAGTCCACATTACTAATAATTACCTTCCTTCCCTACTGGATAGTTACACGTACGCTCGATATCGTCCGGTGAAACTGTAAGGACCAGCTGCGGCCAACAGCATTAGAGTAGTCCGGAAAAAAAACAGACGCATGTTAATTAGTATGGCTAACACATACGTCTATTATACATAATCTATTATTATTTCTATAAATATAGGCCAAAAATTCAAATTAAGGTTAAACAAAAAAAAATTCTCATTGCCAAAAGAAATGCGTCCTCAATCATGATGTACCCTGAAAATTTGCTGACGGCCGCCGCTTTGTAAGTTAGTCTTTGCTACCTTTTGTTTCTAACTAACTCGCCCCCGGGCTACTTCCCTGTTTGTTCTTCGTTTTGCTTAATTTGGATCATTGTACGAAGTAAGTTTTCTCTTCAAACTGCTTTTGTACTAAACTTCTGTAATGTTATGCCATCGTGGTTACAATAACGCGGTTTCCTTATATGCTAAATGAAATCATTATCTACGTTAACATTTTGTTTCAGAAAGTTTAATTAAAAGCAGGTACTAATTGATATAAATACTATTAACTAATCAAATTAATTTTAATAAATGATTAATGAAACAAAATGTAGCACAATTTAGTGCTACAGGATTGTCCACTATGAAGGCAAATGTAAATTGTTTAATATTCTTTACTCACTTAGTATAAGAAGATTGACGGCTTTTAATGAAATTTAATATACAGATGGAGCATGTCTTGTAGTGCACTAGATACACAGTTTTAGTACTGTTATTAGGAACCTCTGTATATAATAATGTATGTTTATAAAATGTTTCAATATTTGCAAGATTGTTACTCATTTACATTTAAATAGACTTGGTAGACACAGCACTACACAGTAGGCATCTAAATTAATAAAAAGCATACTATTAATTGTGTATGACCAAAATAAGTTTTAGATTTTACGAAAGTTAATGTTATTAAGCAAACTTTACATACACTATAAATAACATACATATACCATATTACATACATATATCAAAGGCCTGGGTGGGCTTGCGGTTTAACACACCGCTTTAGCTGATCCCCCAGTTGGTCCCGAGTTCGATTCCGCGCACGGTACAAACGTTTGTATTCATGATTATTATTGTTTGTTTTGGCCTGGGTATTGTCTATGTATTTTACGTATGTATTTACAGAAAAAAATGCATTTCAACATCCATCAGTTGTCCAGTGTCCATGACACGAGCTCTGGTTAGCTTGAATAGATTGTTCATTGTTATTATTATTATTATTACAATATTATATTACATCTTAATACACATTACTAGTTGTTACCTGTGGCTTCGTTTGATTTTTTAAGATAAAAGATTTCATTAAGATTTGTTCGAACACACATACTATCTCATTTACGTTATTAGTAATGTGTGTATTTTATCTATGTATAAATAAGTATGCTTGTCCAAGCCATTCATAGATTCACGTACAAGCGGTTCGGGTCGAAATCCTCTCGTGTATTCACTTAAATTATCTATTTTGTCCGTACTATTTGAAAGCCTCGGGGTTTATCTGCTCAGAGCTAACTTTATGAACATTTATTTCGCATTAAGTCCAGCCGGCGGCTCTGCTCGTGGACACAATCCATTTATGAAACATAGCATAAAGAAAAATAAACGTAATCTTATCTGGATCGTTTGCAAATGAAGTGTCCGAAGCATTGAAGCGCGACATTTTATTACAAGACAAGACAGTTTTTGTTGAATCTTTTGTTATTTCAGTAATTCATGAAAATATCATTAGTATAAAAAATAACCATTAAAATAGCACAAACATATAACCATATTGTAAAACATCTGTAATATTTATTCAAAACTATATAATATAAATTGGAGTTTGTTTTATAATCGACAATCTACAGATAACCGTAGACATCTGCGTCTTGATGGTTTGAAAACCTTTCATAACTTATGTTGATGACAACAATGTGAGTACGAGCACTTCTCACTCTACGCTTTCTTGGTTTGAATACTAGACATCCCTTTCAGAGAGAAGTCTATGTTTGCTGGTTTTCAATAGTATTTAATTTTTTTTCTATATATGTTTAGGTGTGTATTTATTTATAATCCACAATAACTTATTCTTAGTTGCTTCTTATTTTGGAATAATATAAATACAAATTTAATTTCCAATAATGTATTAATCAAATTCCGAACATAATACAACAATACTATCGTAATGATATAGAACTTAATATTCTTATATTATTTACTAGCTATTCCCCCGGGCTTCGCACGGGTGTACACGTATTATATATACCTATAAATCATCCTCTTGAATGAATCTATCTATTAAAAAAACTGCTTCAAAATCCGTTGCGTAGTTTAAAGACTTAAGCATACATAGGGACAGACGGGGACAGCGACTTTGTTTTATACTATGTAATGATGTCATAGTAAATTGTTTATGGCGTATACAAATCATTAACCTATATGTCGTTTTTCAGCAATATCCACAGATGATAAGTCACTCGTATAAAATTGTATTAATTGTTGCACACTCGTGAATATTCTATGTAAACGAATCAAGCTTGTCACTTGACAATAGTTGGTCCGATGCCAAACAAGCATTCGCGACATTGTCGCTTGTATTATCGCTTTTTGTGTAATAAAATTATTAGCGTGACATGGTAATAGCTGGCTATTTTTACTAACAAACTAGCAGAGCTCACGGCTTCGTACACTAGTTACTGGAAAACAATCTTTTATGTTTTTTTTTGTTTATAAGCAGATTGGAATAATACAAACACACAATGTGAAGTGAAGCTATTATACAAGGCATTAGTAGAACGTGAAACCCAAAATGGTTAGGGAAACCATTTTAAAAATTTGCGTGCACACACAGTCATACAATAATCTAATAATCATTGTTTTTGGTTCTGTTATGTTGACAAAGTCCTCTGATAATATTATACGTATATATAAACAGTACATATACATGTACTGTTTATATAATGAAATATGTTAAAAATTTATTAATTTTAGAAACGAGTTTAATTAGTGTAATGTAACACATATTAGTGTTTAAAAAATTGCAAAGTAAATACTTTTAATATTAAGCTATCACTATCTTGAAAATTACTGTAACTTTGCTTAGATATCATAAAGAGCTGACACTAAAAATCCTTTAATGAATTCAGTAATTGTAACATAAAATAGTACCCATTTTGTTTAGTACAAGCGGCGGCTCCTATTTCTAAAGGCTCTAAGCCGTGCCGTAATTTATGCGATACACATCTACATTACTCAAAGAGACAAGGAGGTCGCATGAAAAATTATTTATAATACAGGGTCTGTTTGGTGTAAAATGGTCGCCATGTTGGATTCAAGTGAGACAAGTGAATTGAAGTGAAGCGAAAGTTTTACACACCTTCAGGCGTTTGACTAGTCTATCTGAGATTGTAAACAGCACATTTTGATTTTATTTATGCATATCTTATTTTATTTTATACTTTACATTAGACTTAGTACAATATCGTCTGTGTATATATATCTATCTTATATATTTCAGCTACTAAGCAGCTTACTTTCTACAATGTGTTTGTTTATGAGATAGGTGTACAATGTAGGGAAGCAACATTTTAATTCTCCATAATGGCAACATATGAAAAGTAGCCACGGCTGTTGCTGATAATACTTATTATTAGGTGTTCCGACCATTTGTTTTGTTTCAGTTACATGAAAAAATCGATATAAAAATAATTTATTATATTTTGGAACACACATATATGTAAAGTATACTTTCGTATTAGCTCCGTCGCTACGTTCATACGAGTTAGGGATCCTTTTACAACTAAAACCGAACTCATGTATTACTGGCAGGTTGTAATGAAAACGGAACTTTTCCAGCGGATTAGTGGATTAGTTCAGTCATGTCCAATTTTTTTACATGCGGGTTGTGGTGTAAAATATTATATAATATTTATTTTTACCCGACTCGGAAACACGCACACGTGTTTCTCCCACATATCTTAAAGGAATTTAGTAGGAATATATTTAGTAGCTTTTATACATTGGCAATGAATAGATCGTATATCTACATGAACAACGATCCACACAACACCCTGACATAATAATAATGTTATTTAAAACAGGTGAATTTTTGTGCGACTTTGTTTATACTTTAACAGATAAAGCAACTGATCATTCAATTGATTTAAAGTTTCGAATGTTGTTAGCGAAATCTTAATGTTATAAAATGGGCTTTAAAATTCAAATCATATAAATAGTTACTTTTGTATAATCTATTTCGACTTTATCTTATTGTGTAATGTGAATTAATAATATTATGATATACAATTGTATAAATGAATAATTTTTCCAGTCCTTCGTGCAATAGGATGAAGTGGAAGATAACAACGTATTGAATATCTGTTGACATAGTTTATGAAATGTAAATTGTCGTTTAAGTATAGAGATTTTGCAATATCCCTTACCGCAGGCAACTAGGGAGACATTGATGCTGCGAACCGTTGGTTGAGCACGGCTGGATTAGTTGGCAGTTGGTCCGCAAGCCAGGTGATCCCGGTCAAGTCCTCGTTCCCAGTAGTTTCAGAACTTTCCACCCAAATAAACGAACCTTACATTAAACCATAGATTAAACGAGTTATTGACTATTAAAACTGCTTTTGACTTCGTTATACGAGTAGTAACTATACCTAATCTGTTATCTTTATTAATGAATGGTGATTACACAACTTACTATCTAATTAGAATAGATTTATAATTCTTTTTATATTAAGATAATAAATAGAAAGGTGGATAATGCTTTAAATATAACTGTAACTCAAATTGTTTTTTAAATCTCATGTAAACTTTTTTTAAATATAAAATAAATATCAATTTATCTTCCAATAGAAAATTGAGATCATGCACATTTTGAAAACGTAACAATACCGATTACATATTCAACTGAAAATTTTCAATACATACATACGTATTCATATTATTAGTGAGAAGAGTGTAAATGTACAAATACACACGATGAATATTAAACGATAGGTTTATAGAACGATAGTTTAACATAAACTCTACACTACAATACAAGCTTTACTTTACTAAAGCTACTCAAATATTGAATTTGTAACCGCGCTGCACTAAATACACAAGACATAACGGATGATATCAAAGCAGACCTAAAACATTGAAACCAACACGAATAGTACAGATCAGCTATCTGAAAGTTATTTGTCGGTATCGTGATTAAGAGCTTCTAAGCAAGAGAGCAAACTAAATGTCTAACATTAGAAATTCTATTTGCCAAGTTACAAATTAATGTATTGATAGTTTTTTTCTTTAATTTCTAATGTTATGAGCCGTAGTGGTGTTGACAATTTAACTGGACAAAATTGATTACAAGTCCAAAGGTGCAGAACGACTTATGGAGCGGTTAAGCCACTACTTGCCTATTCTTGGATACATCATTATTTATTCTGATGGCACTGCTAGAGATTCAAATCTTGACTTAGGGAGCCGTAATTTCCATCCCCATATGAATAGGACACCTTATCGATCAGAGAGAACTATTGACAGATGCACTATCCCACATATAAACAACAATTACGGACAAATTCCAATGCACGGACAAATTCCAATGCACGGTTGTATGAGTGCGTAATAATTATGTTACACCGTAAATAAAAGTATTACCTACAGAGTCCTTACCCTACGGCGTTTGGTCTTTATTTCATAAAATATAATGGAAAACGTATAAACTGCGCAAAATACGTGTACGAGTATATTCTATTTTAGTTCCTTTTTGTATCTTTCTGAATTGTTCGATGTAAATATTTACATTATTGTAGGTTGAGAGTTTCTCTTAGTATGGATACAATCCAGGGCTGGTAATATAATTATTCATTACTACTGATATAAAGTTTGTATTTAATATGTTGTATTAAATTTGTACCTATAAAATTATATGAATATCCCAATCTGTGTATGTTAGCCATATTAAATCATTCTTAAGTTTCTTCTATGTTGAACAATGAATTAAGGAATGTCGGAAAAAATTATCTCCCTCTCATATAATACTATCGTATGTATACGTAGATAGTAATATATTACATACCTATGTAGACGTCGCGGTACGGCGCCATTTCATCTTATATATTGTCAGAATATTATAATTCTAAGGAAAAATATGTACATATGTATAGTATTAGATAAGTTGGTTTTTTATATAGTTAGTTATAAATCACAGATACGTACTATAGATAATATTTCAATACTATAATTATTAAAAAAATATTGAATTTACTGTAAGGCTGTCCTTTGTGTCTTGAACCAATAGTTATTTACGATTAGGAGTTTTAGTAAATCCAAGATGTTCTGAAAATGACAGTCTAATTTCAATTTGAAACTAATTTAACAGATGGCGTCAGTGGGTGTAGTATGTAGGTACTTCGTTACTGTGTTGAATAATCTACTGCTATTTCCATAGCTTTCAGGATTTTATAATCAAAAACCGCTAGACGAGAAAACTTGAAAATTTACTGCTCTATAACTGTATTCATAGTAAAAAGGTTCCTTCAAAGATAAGACGGACAAATGAAAGAGTCGCTTCCAATTATCCGGCTTTGCTGGAAATATGAAATTATATCTAGTAAAAGACGGCCATATAATAGTGATAGATACCTCATATACAACGAGCCTATTATATTTAACTCTACTTATTCTGTTCGCCATTACACTTTTATTTTACCTATAAGTAGTTAAAATGGTAGAAAACCAAATAAATAATGGATAATCTAAATATTGACCTAATGATTTTGTATAGTATCTTTTTAAACAAGCATCCTAAAATTTGGTTGGCTCCTTGTAAGGCCATATGTATGTTCATAATTGGGCATGGAACGTCATGCTCCCTTGCATTGTCTTCCTTGATCTACTCACCTTATTTTTTAAAAATTGGCAGTAAAAAGAGCTTGATTTTGCATGGTCTACCCACTTAAAGTAGGATTTAAGTTGCAGAAGAATATGCACTACTTTTTACTCGGTCACTTGTGGTCACGCAGATTAAGTTTTGGTTAGATATTTGTTGACAATAGAAAACGTAAAAATTACCCATATGCCTAATTACTGATATATATAACAAATTGCCAAATGTTACATGATTAATCTCTTTTCAGTATATACGTTGGTTTATTTACAAGCACATATAATACCACCGTTCATGAATAATTAGAGCGGACAATAATTTGGCGAGTCGCGCCAACATAATGAGTGCCAATTTAGAGTAACGATACTTGAACAATGCATCGGTATAATTATTAACGACTTTATTGACAAATATAAACTACTGAATATACGCATAAGTGTATCGTAACGAAATAGTGGATTCCAATTCTGATGTTCAAAACTAGTTGTGCTCGCGACTGCTATCAATAGTTTACAAATTAATGTATCCGTATAATATACATTTGTAGACGTCATCACATGATAACGTGATGTCCGTAATGCTGGTCATATATATATAGGCGACAGGTTATCAGGTACCATCAAGTTGGCGGGCTGTCAGCTTAATTGCAATTCCAATGTTAAAAGAAATCACTGAAAAAAATTTCCCATTACAACCTGAAGAACTAAATTCCGCCCCTTTCAATCGAAAACTGTCACTGCAATATTGCTTTTGAATTATAACTTTAAACGTAATAGGTGTACTGGAAAATTTTAGCGTTAGTATCCAAAAAGCTCAATGAGCCTTTCACCTCCAGACATCACGTTTTGTAGGAGGTGGGGAGGTAAGGAGTAGCCGTCTCCACCCACTGTCATAGTAAACCTTCACCCGTCAACCTTATGAATTTTATAATAAACTTGTGAAGTTTTGATTATTTTTTTAACAGAAGACCTATTTACTACATATGATATCATATAATCGAATTATATATAATTTTTCTACGTACCTTCTATATAGACACGCACCGAGAATC
The DNA here is from genome assembly GCF_030625045.1 of Achroia grisella. Classification (NCBI taxonomy): domain Eukaryota; kingdom Metazoa; phylum Arthropoda; class Insecta; order Lepidoptera; family Pyralidae; genus Achroia; species Achroia grisella. The sequence goes on from NW_026712925.1 coordinate 3,264,652, forward strand.
TGTCTATAGGTTCTTCAAAGGATGGAAAAAAAGGACTACAAAATTAGTTTTAAGGAAACTTAATAATAATAACTAAGATCGAGATACCCATGTAATTGACGAATAGCTTTATATCGGAAGGTAGTTTTATTTCTGGATATATTCTGATTTATAATATGGATAAATAAGGATATTGTTTTTAATATATGCTCCTATTAAGATATCGGATTGCCTATTAACAGATTAATTGATGGTTGAATAATTCGTGAAAATGTCGCTTAATATTTTGTACGTTAAAAATACAAATGTACTGAAAGCCCTCAACATTATTATTTTCAGTACACACAAACATGACAAAATGTACCTACGTGGCTAATTAATTAAAATTAAATCTTTTACCAACATTTAATTAGCTCGACGTTCGTGCGATTCACGTATGCTCTTTGAACTAACTCGTAATAGTTACCTGAAGTTACACAAGTTGTAGACATTCATTCAGCTTGTTGTACGAGTTATACCTACTTCAAAATGCACGAGTATTTTGATTAAAATACTAATTCTATGGTCGTCTAATCATGTAGTATGGTTGTATATAGAACTAGTAGTTAAACGCGACGTTCGTTTGCTTTTTTGAGATAAAAGGTAGCATATCCTTTCTTATAATACAATTATATGCACATAAATGTTCATCAAGATTCATAAAGCCGTAATGAAGTAACAAACAGATAAAAAGACACACTTTCACATAATACTCGTAATATTAGTGCGTATACCCTTGCATCTTCCTGTATTGACAGCTTCTATACTAATAACACAAGCACTGCTTAGTTTGGGACTAGATGACGCTGCGTGAATTTTCCGCACATATTATTACTATTATTTTAGTATGCTCCTTTAATGGGATGGGTGATAGATTTATCCCAGCGGGTGAAAATGACCTAACAATTACACTCACAAAAAATTATGGTGATGAAAATTTTTATTACTATTTATTTTCGGGGCTTTTACTGTAACTACATTAGAAAATCACTATAAGCATATTGCTCTTGAAGGAATCAGCAACATGATTGCTGATTGCAAACAATATTATAACTAATGAAAACAATATTTTCATTATTTGTCTACCTACTGTATGTTATAAGTCTCATTTTTTAAGAGAAAATGTAGCTATATCCGTTTTCCTAGATGTCTTCAGATCAAATCAAATTAAGCTTCGTACAGCCATTTAGCCATGGAAAGTTAACAAACAAAAATACAGACATACTTCAAATTTATAAACCACTAAAATAATGGAGAGATGAAAATATCTTTGAGAGAGAAGGAATGCGTGACTTATAATTTTCAATTTAAATGAACAACTATTAATGTAACATTTTCATAGACATCCTGAAACGAAACTAATTTCGGGATTACCGTGTTGGGTAATTGAAAGCCTATTTACTGATGGTCTATTACAAACCCGTCTAAACACCAGCGCGATAATTAGAAACAACTCTATCTAGTTTGCTTAATTAAAAATTTATTCAGCAACCGTGCAGATACGAATTACAAATATAATATATATTTATGTATATAGGGCGAAATTTCTTATCTTACTTTACATATTAGTAAAATTTATACAATTATTAGTTTTATTTTTGGCACAATTACCCGAATTTACCAGGGGAACAGATTCAAGGTTGGGATACATGAATATTAACTTAAACATTTGCCAAATAATATTCTTTTATTGTATAAAGTAATTATTTATAGTATGCTATCATTTGAGTAAAATAAAGTAGTTTCAGTGCAGGAAATCAGCAAAATAACTAAGTACCTTCTTCTAGACATCATAAAGAGTTATCATAATGTTAAGATTAAGAAGAGGAGATGAAAAAGGAGATGAATAGTTAGACAGAGAATGAGCCTGCATGTAAAACGATGATGATAAAGAAGTGAATGAACGCGTGGTAGAAAATAATAGGAATAATTAACTAATTTATATTTTTCTTAGAAATTTGTGTATACAATCTTTTATAACTTTTCGAAGGTAAATACAAGAGTATCTCAAATCAAAGACTTTGTAACTTAATTATAATTCATTGTACATAAAGTAGACTGAAACTTTCAAGTGGAAGTACTTTATTATTACTCGAAAATTCACTTGTTAATGAATGGATAATAGAGAAACTTGTGTAAGTCGCTACCTATATTTTACGTATTGTAGACTGAATGTTTGTAATATTTACCAGTTTATTAAAAGCATTATTTTGTATTAAATAATGTTTTTAATAAACTGGTAAATATTGTTAATAAACTGGTTGTCACCTGCGACTTGTCTGTACAAATTTACCCACGTCTAAAGTAATCTTAGTTTTTGAGATAGAATATTGCTTATGCCAGTTCACAAGAGTCCAGAAGTCGTGAAAACGTTGCAAACAAAAAGGGTATGCCTTTTTATTTTAGAGAATTTGTCACATTTATAATATTAGTATAAATAAAGAATTCGATTGAACCATTGAATTTTCTATTGCAGCACCACATGTTGTTTTAAGAGCCCCGTACAGAGGAATTACGCATCCCGTACGCTACAGAATGGCGGAACGTTCCTCGTAAAACTGTTTTATTGTGAAATAAACAGTCCTCTAGTAGACTCCCATTGACGCGGCGTCGACGGCCGACCTTACGCCTCGTAATGAGAACTTTTATGCCGGTACCTACATATGAGTATGTAAAGTTACCATTTCAACCGTATTTTCCCGGACGTCCCATATTACTTTACCCTGAAACTGTAGTTATTTGGGACGATGCGGAGGCTAATTATTAACGTGTTATTAAGATGTAGGCTGTATAATTATTTAATGTACACATGTTATGTAGCAAATACACGTATAATTATATATTAGGTATGTTATATTGACGTTGATACATATAACTTCATACATTAAATACATAATCAAATATTTTTAAACGTGGTGCTTTCATGTGTGATTATATCGGCATCCAACAATTGTATGCGACTTTATTTTAGATGCTATGACCATTAATTAGTAATAGGAGTATAACCTACTGCAGGTTTTTTAAAATGGCTGTCCTATGTCTTTCTGCTCTCTCTCTCTCAACTTCGATTTAATTATAATATGTATGTTCTTCCACTGTGTTATTTCTACCTTATAATAAAGATACACTAGTATCTATTTGTCGTATACTGATATGCTTGCAAATAGGTTGCAACATAACAATGAGTAACAATATATACTTGAGATAAAAACATACAGAGACTTAATGTGTTCAATAGAGACTAATATTGAACATATTTGCGATTGAAAACAATAAAAATATTCAATATAATGATATATAATATCGTAATATTTACATTCTCACGTTGTCTTTAAAAGAGCTAAAAATGTAGCGACCCGAGTACAAAGTAAACCGAACGCCGCGCCGGCGGTACGCCGGAAAATTGGAAAACAATGTTTGCTTAAAAGAACATACATAAAAGTGGAGGTAATTTGTTACGTATTGTTATGAGAGCCTCTTTAAGCAAGGATGGAAGGTGAATATTATTAAAATTTCAGTAATGCACTGAAGAGACATTTTATTACACTTTTTATGTGAAATCAATTATATAATAATGGGCTCACCCCCTGTCACATCATCATTGCCTTGCCATTATCCCATTACTTGGAGTTGGCGCCGTATATCACCTTCTTCCACTGATATCTATTGGTCGTCATATTCGAGTATACTCTCCTTTTATACATATCATCTTTCACACAATCCATCTTTTTTTCGGTGGTCATCTCCCTTTGGATCCATAAAGGATGAGATGGTTCATGTTAAATACTTTCTTTTAAACTTGATCCTCGCTCATCCCCTTTCACATTAAATTAAAAATCTAAGCGAAATGTGGGCATGTTAAGTGTTGCGTTCACTACGACATCGACTACCTTATCTGGGCTAACAGTGATGGCATATTCGAGTAAATTAAATGTATTATAAAATAGGTCATTATTTTCGTGTTTTTATCTTACATAATACAAAAAAATATAAGCATAATTTAGTGTTAAAAGATGACATAAAAATCAGGGTTCGCATATCTCTGCCAATAATTGACATTATCTATGAATCGATTTAATAAATGTTTATTTATATTACTCTAAATTAATAGTAAATAATCGAATCTTTATTTATACAGTATATCGATCGTATAACAACACACGAAAAGAATAACCATTCTCTTTAAAATTCAATTAAAAATAAAGGCTTGTTTAGCAAAAAGGTATTTTCATCAGTTGTCAAAAGGCACTTAACAATACTGAAATTAAAATAGACAAGTAATCTTAGCACCGCATTCATTAGAAACAAAGTCTACGGCACCTGTAATGTTGAAATAGGTATTACAAATGAAAAAGGGGCCTCTCGCTCCTTTCTTTTTGTGGACATAAAGCTTTGTACGCTACTGAAGCGCTATTGTCATCCAATATCGTTCACTAAATCAATTTTATTAATGGCTGCCCATTTGCTTCAAAGCTCCTGTTTGGATGTCAGCCGTGTTTGTTTTCGAAGGTATTTTTTGGTATCTTACAACAGTTTGATACGCATACAGTACTTACTATTCGGTGCAGTTGACGGATCTAGTCAATAGGATGATATAAAGGAAGAGGGTATAGTAGTCTAATTTGTTTTGTGTGTGTAGACCACGTTGATCCGTATTACACTGCCTCACTATCTAAAGGTTATCTACTTCATTCTCGCTGAATACATACATTAGAATTTATTCTTATGTTTGTACCTATATTAACATTATATAGTAATATATAATTGTATTTAAGTATGTTTATCAGTTGTGTATAATTACAGAATAGTTCTGATATGTTTACAACCTCTCTAGTTCTCTTAGATTTGCTTGTTTCTAGCCTTGTTGCCTATTATTATTATGTATGTATGTGTGTGTACAGTATTATGTGCCCTTATTTTGTGTCATTTTGTGTGTATCCCATTATTAGTTATATTATTAACAACAATACTAAACATAAGCCTGAAACAATGACAACAGATTGAAATATCGCATGGGAATAGAGGCACAGAATTGCTTTTCATCGAATAAAATGAAGTTTTTCTCCTGGGAATGCACTTACATTATACTACCAGTTGTTTCTGTAATATAGTCATCAAGTAGGTACACTCGATGACTATATTACAGAAACAAACGAATGTTTTAGTATATACTGATTATAATAAATAAATAGAATATTATGAATATACACATCTATATACAGATAACAAAAAAAAAATAATTCCATGTTAAATAAACAAACCGTTTTATATTTAAATTACGTACAGCTTATTTAGATAATGGAAAAATTTGAATAAAAAATCGAAACGTTTTATAATTAGTCAGACCATTATATTATATCTATATCAAAAAATAGTAAAAATTTTCACTACTCTTAATACTGAATGATAAAACATAATAACAAAAATGTACATAGATATTTTTGAGACTTCTTATATTCTAGAAAATATAATTCTTAGTATTCCTACAAATATGAGAGAAAGGTTGTTAGTTTGTTTATTTTTAATACCTTTACAAAGATTCCAGCATCATAAATTTCCGGTCAGTCATATCCTTGAGACAAAGTCACAAGTAGAAGCTAGCCTTACATTCAAATAAGATGATTTATGGTTAGCGCCATTATTTCACCTTCAAAAAGAGGTATCGACTAAAGTGACGGCTTACCTCTACAAGCGCGAGGGTAGCTCTCGTTGGCACTTCAGCAAACTGAATTAAATCAAGTGCCTGAATTAATTCGGTCATGTCACGAGTTTTTCATACTAGCTGTTCCATATCACGTCTTCGTCTGCTTTTTTAGATAAAAAACGTAAACGTCAAATCGCGCCTTTAATATCTGTTCAGCCGTCATAAATTGGTGTGAGATAGACGGACTTTTGCATTTATAATATTATTAGTAGTTTGACAAATGACATAGTTTATAACCTAAAGTTGACTTTCATGCGCATAGTTCCATCTAGTTTATGGTTTTATATAGTCAACACTAATAATATTGCAATTAGGTTCCTATTTCTATACAATTTTGTGAAAGTAGCAGCTTAAAATGTAATAAAGAATGCGAGTACAATTTAATTTTGTCATACGAGAAAAATATGCTGTTACAGGATAAAAAGATTCAGTAATTTCTACTTCCCTATAAAAATCCTCTACAATATACTAGATGCAACTACCTCGCGTCATGACTAAATTAAAAAGCACCTGTGCATAAAAATGTAATATCTCACCTGGGCTGCTATGTCGCTGGGTTTATTAAAGTCTCCAAGAAAAGTGATAAAAATGATGAGCCCGCCGCCTCCGTTGAGATGCTTTGTCTTTATTTTGTTATCATTTTTAAAACAGCGACCTCGTTTTATTTACAGTAAAGCATCTTGAATACGTTTCGAAACTGGAGGGAGACAAGATTAAACTGTGTTCATTTGTTTCAATTTGTATTATGACGTTCAGGCGTGATAAGGGTGTCCAGAGATTGCAAGCCCCTTTGTTTTGTATATGGATTAGTTCAGCATTAACTCATATTTTACGTAGTAAACCTCAGTACGTACGATAAGCTCTTTTGATAAATATGGCCGCACTTAACTAAATTTGTCTATTTTAAATAAAGTTGTTCTAAGTTTGTTTTGCGCGAAATAAACATTTATTTTTCTATTCATATTTTAGGTATCCATTTTTTTAATAGTATTCAAACAATAAGTCATTAAGTAATCATGCTGGATAAAGATAATTAATAAAAGTAGGTAATACGTACGTTTAACTGTATATTAAAATCAATCTAATTATTGTATTTATTGCTTTAAACAATCTCAATATTAGGAAGAAACATGAATAATCAGTAAAATTATGAGTAAATAATTATTAAAGCACAATCTCTTTAGAAAAAAATATTTTAGATTAATATATGTATATAGAATTGTACTTCACAAATATTTACAACGTAATATACAACGTGACGTTTTATGTTACACAGAAAATATTTATTTATATAAGTATTATCATACCATACTTAGGTAGTATAAGCCACTTGGAATACCAAAAGAATACTGCATTGTTTAAATATATTTAAAGATGCAACACATTTTGATACATCCAACGTTTCTGGAGTATTTTGCGCAAATATCCATAAATACATATTTTAATGCGCAACATAAAAATAATATATAGTAATTTTATTTTTACAGTTATACATTATTTAAATAATTATACTAAACCTTCGTCAGGAATTACCCTAATGATGGATGAAAACAATATTAAATCCACTTACTAGTTTTTTAAAATCATTAGATTCGGCGGGGGACTTCTAAACTCTATAGATATTGACGTAATATACGTATTTATATGTAATAAAACTCTAAAAGAATATTACCTAATACTATCACCTGAAACATAATACAAAGTGTTATTTTTCTGAAGTTGTACCCTGCACTACATGACAGCCCATCAATCTTTCTTCACTCAGTCCTTGGCACCGGCTCTCGAGCTTATTATAAATGAATTTTTAACCCCACCACCCCGCTACCCACCAAACCTTTGTCAAAGCTTTTTTAAGCTAAAAACGGAATAAGAATTACAAAAAATGTAACATACAGCGTGATGGTGAAATTGTTAATTATGCTGAAAGGATAATATTTATTGATTATATTTTATTGATATTGGGGACTAGCGTTTCCCCCGGACCATCATAGTTAACACCTGGTAAATTTATAAGTTGTGTTTTGGTTGTTGGGTGCAGATTAAGAAATAAAATTACAGATAAAATGTATGACATCTCAGTCCTCCGTAACAGTAACGCATGAGTGGCATAACAGCGGTCACATGATAACGTGATTTCTGTATTACTATTCATGTATATAATTGTTGGTTTCTATTTACCTACTATTAGGTGGGTCGTCAGCTTGTATGCTATTAAATAAAAAAAGACAGATAATTTATATCATGCTCTTCTATCATTTTATTCAGGTCGTCGATTAAAACTATGTGTGAATAAAAAAATCAGACTAACTATCCGGCGATGGAAAACACAAAAACCGCATAGTTTATAATAATAATATAACCAGATAAAAGGAGAGTAAGCCTAAGTGCACATAAACTTTAAAATCAACACGACAAAACAACAACGAATTAAAAGTATCACATCCGTATAGATGAAAACATCAAAAGGACAAAAATCAAATCAGACACTTCTGCTTGGAAAAGCGTGGTAATTAGTAAGCTAATCCTCCCCTTATAGAGAGAGAATCATATGCATAAATACGATACCTACCTGAAGTAGAGGTATCGAGTTCGAAAGGTAAAATAGGGAGATAATTAAATAATAACTCTAATAGAGCAGCGATATATTACAGATTATAATAAAAGAGTATATCGAAAAATAAAATTAGAAATGTAATATGTATGTATGTAAATAGGAGTCTACCTTATTGTAAGATACAATTTTTTGTAATTGTAATGTTGAAAATTACGATTTTTAAGAGCGCATTAAAAGAGAATATCACGGGACACTGGAGCTGTTTCATTACTACAATATTAGAAATATGAAAGTGCATCTATGTGTGTTTATGAAAAGGTATTTCATGATTAAACGGCTTATGAGTAATAAAATAACGTGAGCATAGATTACATCATAACGACGGACATTTCTATTACAAAGTATTATAAATAATACGAATTCGGTAGGTAGGTATTTCTAAATAATACCTATCCTTTAAATTGTAGTGGGTACACGGTTCTAGAATATTATATGTATACGTTTTGTAGCAGCAAAGTAAACTGCTTAGCGTCTGAAATAGGTGAGACAGAGGTACTCATGTAGACAATTTCGTACAAAATATACCAAAACTGTGAAATTTTTGGGAAACAGAACTCGAATAACTAGAAATTGTATTTTTTTTTACAATCATATTTAAAGTACATTTTAAATGCTTTGCACACGTATGTACATTGTTTGCAATTTTATTTATATATTAGTATAGTACCTGCTATAGTAATATATTTATTAAGTTATTTTTACTCTGATTTTGTTTCGTTTACTCAAATCATCTTTCAACAGACTTCCTTTTTTCTATAGTATAGTTAAACTCTTGATTTTATTTATTCCCACACGTGTACATATTATGCTTTGGAATGTCCGCCTGATTCAATTTTATTAATGGACTTGGACGTTTGCCCTACTGACTGTGAACGCGGCTATTCTGTTTGTCGCAAGACGTATCTTATAGCAGCCTATGTTGATGAACTTTGTGACTTATCGCCTAGTCATTAGGTATTCATTTGTTTGACTTGAACGTTATTTTCTAAGATATTCTGTAAGGCGAAACGTCAAGTCGTGGTCGGAGACTGCATTGAGTCAGAATTCATACACGAGATGTCAACAAGGCCGACCCGCTTTCAGAGGCATTTACGATATTGCTTTTGGACTAATTTACTTTACGGTTGACATTAATATCCACGTTCGACGTATTTGACATTAAATGAACTAGCATTTTTCTGGAACACGACATTACAATATACATGTATATTTTGTGTGGCAATGAGAGTAATTAATTAACTGATTTATGTCACCATTTGTTTCAGAATGAGCTGGTAACCAGATTGGTGTAGAGGGAAAACGCCCATGTTGTGATGGCTGCAGTTAATTCGGTAAGCTTTACATTACAATACACATTGTGAAAAAGCATTACAAAATGTTTACCATAATTTTGTCAGGGTTGCGGAGCATTCATGAAATAATTTTATGCGAAATGAAACAGGCTCCGTATAAACTGGCTCGAACATTAATAGCGTATAATTCAATGTTATTAGGGGAAGCTACAGTCTCATTAGCAGAATTCAATCTTTCGTGAAAATCGGGTTCATTATGTACTGTGCTAATTGGCTTCATTTCTGCTTAGTCTTCTAAAGTGAGTTTGAACTAATAGTCGTGTATCACGCAACTATTAGACGCATTGGCGTGAATCTGCTAATGTTTATAAGAGAAGGATGCCGTATTATCTTTTGTAATCATTGCCTAAATAGTATTTTGAATACACTGTATTGAATAGAATATACTATGGAATATTTGACATTAAGGACTAACTTTTAGACATAAAATATGATTATATATTGAAAATAATTTATATACTAATATATTTTTTATAACTTTATTCCGCAAATTCATGTAAAAAAGTACCTTACTACCTATATACTTATATACCTAATTTAATTTGAATCTGTTCATTAGTTTTAATGTTAAACAATACCTCAGAAAGTTTGGATTCTTTCTTTTTTGCTATGACCTCAGCTTAAACATTACTAGTAGAAATTGTAGTTTAATGGGTCACGTCACGTCATCTGCCTTACTTTAATACTGTCAGAAGTTGAAAAACCAACCTCAAACTCAAACCTATTTCAGACAAAATAGAGCTTCAATGATCGCTGTGATCGAATCAGCTCAATTTTACTACTCTTCGAACTACCACTCGTTGTTTTATCTACTATACGCCTTTTTTCTCCGCCATAAGCCGCGTTTAGAACTTAACAGCCTCCCATTGAGGTACGTAACTGCGGGTTGGCTCATCACTGCTCTCAGGCAGGTAAAGTGCCCAGTTTACCTAGATCCATGTAGTTTTATCCACTTTCAGATTTTTTGAAGCTTTAACGGAGGCAATCGTGTCTACTTATATTGGTCGTAATATAATGGCGCTAGAGCGTATTGGACGTTCCACCATGGACGTCTTCCAAATCACATTGCATTTGAATAGTAACTGCAGCTAGGTAGTAGTCGGCTAATGACTAATATCAGTCTACTATTGTGAATTTTTTATTACTATAATAACATTTTGTTTTAAAATTGTTTTATAAAATCACGAAAGAAGTCATCAAATAGATATTTTACCATAGAAATAAAGTATCAGAGATTAGCGAGTGAGTAATTTGACTGTAATTTCCTTGAAATAAATACTTCTATAATGAAGGCTTTAATAATAACTATAGACAGAAATAATAAATTAATTGAACATAATTATTCTTTTCTAAATTTCTAAATCAGTAACTATCAGAAAAACACGAACAATAAGTCATCCATAGAACAAAATCGCGACTAATTTTAACTTTCCCATACCAGCTGTCTGGCCTTGTAACTTCTGAAGGTAAAGTCAAGAACTTTTTTCATGTTACCGAATTTGGACAGAAGTTCTTTTGTTTTGTGCTGTGACCATTAAGAGAATTAGGTGTAATTAGTTATATACAAGAATATAAGTGCATTATTAAGGTGATGCTACATTAACGATTACTATTAAATAACCTGGTTAGACATTGTAAAAAGTTGTTTGTGTGTCGGGCAACTTTATTAATTCCAGTCTCTAAGAAGTATGCTGAGTTGAATGTAGTAAAATTAAGGACAGGATAGGAGGCATGATATCTTAGTATTCTAGAATGGTAACATACAAGTGGTATCATGGGCATCACATGACAATGTGATGTCTGTACTCTTCGTAAGGCTATAGTTACCACTTACCATCAGGTGGATGATGAGCTATTCCGATACAAATATGTTATAATTACAAAAACAGAAACGAATTAGAAAATAGCCGCTGCCCACCTAAAAATGGGTTAACATCATTTACAAATCATTCAGCGTTTCACGTGCTAAGCTAATGTTTCATGTTCGGAAGCAATGATCATTAACGTCACTCAGATGGAATAGCTGGTATTCAACCGATTACTCTGGACATCCATCGTCTTGTGTCTCCAAAGATTAATTATATTGTCAGCATCAGTCACTGTAATTGATTTAATTATTATGTTAAACTAACACCAGTTTAACGATCTTTGAAAGTAGTTTTTAAATTTTGATATTTTAACACTATTGCAATAGTAGTTTTTTTATTATAAAATTATTTCAAATGGAAGTAAATAGTGTTGACTTTTATTATTTTATTCTATGTATAGTATTCATATTATTTATCTCAAAAGAAGTTTAGCTGGAATAGCCAAGTTTCTTATCTACTCTTCTCAGATGAAACTGAAAATCAAGCATTACGATCAAATAAAAAAAATCTATTTAAAAGTGATAAAAATAAGTTTATTTGTTAGTATGTACAAACTTAACTTTTATTTGCAATATTTCTTGAATTCAACATTTATTTATAACATTCAAGTGATTTTTATGTTAATAATCCCCTAATCTAAATAACATATTCTGATTACATACATGGATAACTCTAAAATAGAGAAACGGATCTGTATTAAAACTGCCAGACCGGATTTTGTTGACAACTGTACCGTAAATTTAAATTAGACTTAGAGACACCGACGCAAGTTTGTTTAAAAATCCCAAAATGAAATTGCTGTACTTTATATGTTTTAATTATATTAGACTAGTGTCCCTAGGATTTAGTCTGTTTTTTTTTCTTAATAAAGTGTAGGGTATGACCGTACGTAATCTGTCTTCGCATCTTTCATTAGGATTCGTTTGGTCGTTTTAGCAATTATGTTATCTGTGGTATTAGCATTGATGCTATATATCATATGTATACATATATAGAATCGATAATATATATCATATATATGACAATCACAAATTGCCTGCTCCTTTCATCTATTTTCCGCCACCAATTCACAGTTTTGACAGCATGTGACATTAACCCTATAAAGATTACGTCACGAATTCGCGCCGTGGCAACCCCACTGAGATCTCACGTAGCCCCGTTCCAATTTCGAGGAAATTCACTCTCTTGCTGTCTTTTATTGCATTAGTTTCCAGTCCAGACGTTCCGGAATCGATGACGTGTACGTTTAACGTTTCACGAAACGTTTAATTTTATCTCCCACTGTAGATATACCTAGTACGTATGTATATCTACTACGAAAGTAGAACAAATGTTAATGTTAGCACGAATAATAATATTTTGTAATATTTATTTTTACTTCTGTTAGTTAATGTGCAACTATTTAGTTCTTCGTCAATATTTACATAGATACCCATTTCCGCCAGCAAGTAGCTTGCTTTGTTAGCTGTATTTTGGTTGAATAGTGATATGGCAGTGAAATTACAGGCATCATCATTACGGCTACCACATGATGACATAATGTGTTGGTGTTGTTCATGTATATAGACGGCGGTTGTCACCTCTATCTCTTGGACCATTAGGATGTAAGCCATATAAGTTATATATTTAATTACATACTTAGAACGTTTACAAAAATTCATTACATTATTTAACGTAGCATCTTATAGGTTTTTGTTATAACAAAAATAATCTACGCCAAAAATAAAGTAATATATCCGATTAAAATAAAAATTACAGATACATAACAATAATTGTAATGTATTACAATGGAATGCTTTACTGTGACCTAATAAAGCGTTTAGTGGCTGTTCACGGGCGTTAGCAGGTCCCAAAATAACATTGTCGTGTGTAACAGCCTCGTTTGTCCGTAGATATTGCTTAACTCGCGCAATAAAACGAGCTTGCAAGATATCCTTACGAATCCGTGGCTGACATGAAAATAATAATGTCGAATTATTTCCAATTTAAGGAAGGTATCGAAATTAAGGTTGCATTACGTTTATTTTATTGTGTATTTTAGTGAATGAATATCAAAATTGTTTGTTTGTCCGTTGTTTCAACCATAGTCTATTAAAATTTAATTGAAAAGTATACCTCTGTAATTGTAATGATAATACAATAATATAATTAATACATTAATAAGACAAGTTATTATTTTTTTAGTTTAAGTAATGGTCATACATTTTTATATTTAACGTGTTATATCTGTATGATCACAAATATAAAAAAACTCCATGCATTTTAAACAAACATTATGAAAATTAAAGAAACGTATATTTTTTATATAGGTACAAAAATAATAAAATCATAGCAAATTGGATCAGTTGCAACAGTTTTTTTATTATTATATTTATTTTATATTATAATTTATAATATCATTTTATGATATTATAAATTTGCAGTGTACGTAAAAGTATAAACTTTTACGTTTTCATTTATTACGTAGTGGTAATTTATATATACATGTATATTACTGGATTACAGATCTAGTAATGTATATATGTATATATAAACTGCCTAAACTATTGAAAATCTATTGCAATTCTATTTGTACTCAGTTCTATTCAAGTCTCAGTATCCAAATAATATGAACTACATCCCCGCAAAGTAGACAAAATAAACCAAAAAGGAAATGAATGAGAGGGGATTCTATAATATTCTAGTTGTGGAGCATTGGAGCCTTTTGTAACGGGGTAATAAAGGGCATTCTAGGGCTGAAGTGGACCCGCCGGAAATTTAATCTGAAGCCCTTTGTACGCGGAATTTTGTCCTTAGACAAATGTCCGTAAGTAGACGTAAGAATGAATATTTCAATTTAATTAAAAAATGGCAGGGAAATGTTTGTTCGGTCGCCTTCAGCGGCTCTCTTGTTAAGTCTTAATAAATCATTAGGGATCGTGGCGACGAATAAAGATGTTGGAGACTTGGAGAATTTAATATTTTTTCTTTGCGCCTCCTGATACAGGTAACGTTTTCTTTTATATGTAATAATTAATTTATAATAATATAAATAATATTTATATGTACAGACTAGTGGTCATCCAGTGATCGAATTTAAAACACTGGACGACCACTAATATGTAACTAAAATAAAACTCTGAATAAAAAATACAAAAGGATATTTGAACTAGCAATATCAATTAAACAATAGAGTATATATGCTAATGCGTGTCCAATACATGGTCGTGTGTTATAATGTTTTTAATTCATTTAATGTACTTTTATGAATAATTTTCAAAATTATGAATAATTTTAAAAAAATTAGTATTCTGCAAAGAGTGCAGTATATAAACTATGTATACAAAAGAGCGGATTTCATACTACTCTGTCTCAGAAATTTTCATAAAAACGGGTACAAACTTTTTGCTTCACGTAGCAATATAATAATACTTCTTATATTATCAGTATTATTTCACATGACCATGGATTATTTAATATAAGTCCTTCCACTTATTAACACAGAATTTAGTACAGATATATGAGAAACAGTGAAACTTAGCTATGTCTTACTGTTATGAGATCAAGACACTAATCCTAACAAAATACGCTTGTAATTATTAATACGTAAAATACAAAATATACCTAATATGTAAATAAAATCAAAATTTACCTTTAACTCGTTTTATATATAAAATATTTTTTTTCATACTCGTACATTCTTTTCCTTGCCCATAAAATTATTGTAGTCTAGCTTCTGTTTACAACTACCTCATACTTATAATGAGGATGGACATAGCAACTTATGTCCTCTTTTTATCTCAAATGCTAACTTATATACACCTATGCCAAATTTCGTAAAGATCATCTAAGTCGTTAGAGACAAAATATAGTTTACCTACAAATATACTGTGGCATTTATAGTGTAAGGATAATCACTATTTTGTTCTTATTCGTTTGTCTATTCTTTTTATCTTTTCATTTTGTAGGAATTAATTTTTCAAGCATGTTCTGCTATCTGTCTGCATAACCACAGAAACTTCGGTGACAATACAATTGTTACTATGGAAATGTAACACTTAAATAGAAACATTAAGTTAAAATAAAACTATTTGTTAATATAAAAAAAATACAAATATCAATCCCGCTCTTTGAAATCTTGTATAAAAAAATCAATTCCTTTAACCATTAGGTCAATCGTCATAATTATAGTTATATTATGGGGTCTTAAATAAATTATTATAACTTAATATTTGACTTTTTTATTTGCACGTTTATTATAAATACAAACTTTGAACACTAAACGTATAAGTTGCATACAAAGTCGTTCTTGAAAGACGATTGTATATATACATATATATATGGTATACATATGTTAATTCTAATACATTATTCTTTCTGAAACCTAAGATATTGTTCCTGTAAATGCACTGCCATATCTCACCCTTCACTAACCTGCTTGCTGGTAGATATAGAGTCTATCACGTAGACGAAGCAGTACGAAGGAAAGCTCGTTTAAATAAATAAGAATAAGTAAGAATCTGTTATTATCCATCATAGTATAAATTTCTCGTGAATCAGTTTTAAATTAATACAGTCTATTTTAATAATTTTATTTTAAAACACGTCACAAAGGCTCTAAGTGCTTTTATAAGTGCTCTTTTGTATGACACAAAGTTGGCCGCAACAACGCTTAACCGCAAGGCTCCCCAAACTCCAGTTAGTCTATCAAACTACACACGCAATAGCGTCAGAAATCCACCACTAAAAGGCCCTTTATATTGCGAGCCAAGAACGTTTAGCCAAAGATAAAATGTATAGGTTTTATCGCTGCATCTTCGTCACGGAGAATGTCCAAAGAAGCACCACTGATAATGACCCAACTGGCCTCTAGAGTAAAGTGTGCTCGATTTGGACACTCTATCTAGATATATATAAATACATCTAGATATATACATCACATCAAACGAGCCAGTTTGTTTATATAAGAGTATTTCAACGCTTCAATTCAATCACATTTTTAAAGTAACACCTTTGGTTAAATTCTTATTCCAGAGTGTTGTAATGATATTATGTACGGTTAGTACATACAGTTTTATAAAATATTAAATTTTATTAGCTATTCGTAATTTAAATTATACTACTGTTGAAAATAGATTTTGTATGAGTAGTTCTGGAAAAGGTTATTTTTTAACCACATCTCTTTAAACCTAATAAAAGTATTTCTGTTTATTATGTTTTTAGTATTTAAAGATAATTCTAAAATTATGACATTTAAGCAAAACAAACAAATATTTTGGTAGGTTTACCTGTTAATTTAAAGATATGTTTCCGACTACACGCACACTACGTTTCCCCAAAGTAACTTTTAAAACCCGATTTAATATTCTATAACAAACCTAAAATAGACATGCCAACTATTTCGAGGGTCTCTTAAACCCTTCGTGTAGGCGTTGGGGTCCTTTTCACCCTTTTAGCGAGCGAGTGGATCGCAATCGCAGATCGACGCTCGACCGCCGGATTCAAAGCCTTGGAACACCGCCAGAGATGTGTTTGCCTAACTTTAAATGAGATTATCCTGTTTTCAAACGGTTTCAAATTCATACCGACATGTCAAAACTGATTATTATAATAATTTAATGAATGGTATGGATACTGGTGCAAAATTATTTCATCTATGCCTGCAGAGAAGAAATTAGAATTAAAGTGTTATACATAGACACTTTAGTTCTAATTTCTTCTAGGTTCTGTAATATCTCTTTTCTTGTCTTTAGATGATGCCTATGTTTTTGTACCAATTACTCCATTATCTTGTTTACCACTGCTAACAAATTCTCTCAATGTAATATGTATGAATCATATATTATAAAACTTTAAGTTTGTGACGTAATTAATATAAATGGGGGATAATTAATCTCTATATTAGTCTCTCTAAAGCGATTTTGAAATTTCTTTTAGTGTTGAATGGATTGTAACAAAAACGGCGGAAATGTAACCAAACGAAGTCGCGTAGTTCAGGTAGTATACAATAGTAATTTATGTTGTTACAGTATGTAAAAGTACCTACAATTGGCGATAGTTACCTGTAACACAAATATTTTGTTTTCTAAATATCACGCTTATCGAGTTTTATTTGGATGTTAATCCGATTAGCTTAATCGATTTTTTTAAATATCACGAAACTTTCGCAGAACAAACACACTCGACTTAAAAGCTTCCTCCTTTTAAAAGTTGTTTCAAATAGAACCAAGGATTGTAACATATTAACCTAATTGTCTTTCAACAATGTAAATTGGTCAGAAGGACGTCAGTAAACTAATCCCAAACATCTGTCATAAAAGTGGACCGCTTACTGCATCGATTTGGGTATACGACCGTTCCGCTCACTAAACTACGTTTGCAACAAAACAACAGACGTAAAGCTGACTGCCGCGTGCCGTCCAGCACTTTATAGCAAATTGAAGTCATACCAAGTTGACACGGAGACGGCATGGAATTGTCCCATGTGACGGGACAACAATATCCGACGGGATGTAGGCAATGCTGGGACAGCGGGCTACCGACAGGTTGGAATCGAGCCAGAATTGTGTCCGGTCGCATCATTTAACACGATTTAACGGGATACCTAGCTTATGTGTAGCTTATTCAGATAACTGAGTCACGCTTGAACCATATTCGCTTTAATGGATTGTTTGTTACGGTAAAAGTGTTATCATTTTTTTTCTATTAAAACAATTTTAATGTTTCACCTAATGTATGAATTTCTACTTAATATATCAGTACATACGTTATAATTATAGTAATACCGTGTTACTAAAGCCCTCATTAGGGTCTCTAAAGTGTAGAACTTGTTTTTCGTTTAGTTTTCGAGCGGAGTAATAAATATAAAAGAAAATTACCGTATCTAATATCAGATATTTCGTATTATTTAACTCTAAAACTTTCATATTTTCATTTCATTGGTATCAGATTCTTGAAACAAACAATTTTTTTTTAAATTATTCTTTAATCGTTACCAATAAGTAACTTAAAACCTAACTTAACCAGACAATCAGTACAATGAGATGGAATATTCTGCATATCATTGTAAACATCACCATTTTAGAGAAGACGGACTTTGCCTGCCTTTACAATATCAAGTGGAAACGAGTCGTAACAGCTACCTAAGGTAGGTAACTTTCTTTATTTTCTTTTCAACTTTTAGCTATTGAGATCAACAGCGGCGGCTACGTCAGCGCTGAAATGCAAATCTTTGTCCCATCTCCAGGGAAATCTTGCCTCGCTGAGAAATGTGAATTTAATTATAAGTACAGTTGAAATAACAGGTAACCAGTGCGAAAAGTATGAGACAGGCAAACTGGAGAATTACTGTAGGAAAAGTAAAAGGTAGATAGCAAAATAGCATAACAGAAATGACCTTATTACTGGTGTTGATACCAATTTCCAAATTATAGAAGTTTTAACGTGACTAAAAACTCTTGCTACTACAAAGCAATCAGATGTATAATTTACTATTATTCATATACTGCAAAACACGTGATACTAAAATTATACGTCCTTATGAAGAGAGAACAAGTATTTTGTCAATATAAAACTGTAGTAGACACTAACGAATTGAAGTCATTCCTATAGAAATAGTTACCAGACAACTCTTTGAAAAGTTGGTAACAAAGTAAATTCTCAATGGCGACCGTCCGTCCTGGAAACGAGATATGAAGTAACTGCAAACTGTAGGGACCATTGAAAACACTCGATATCTCGAAAAAGTTTGATTAAAGTAAACAATGAGATTCAAAGGCGTTCTAATCGATTTCATTACCTCCTTTCAATTTATGTTGCAATTTGTTACTAAAGAAAATAAATAATCGTAATACAACTTTAGTATATCTTTGCTTATGATCTAATTTCAAATAAGCCTCAGACTATTTCCCAATTCTGGATATATATTTGATGACATTTTCAGACTAATAAAATGCTAAAGAAGTAATATAGCTTAGTGTAAATACGTATATAGCTTAATATAAACAATTTGACATTAAAAAGTTCCTTAACAAACAAACACATTTAACAGAAATGGATGAGTATTATGTATAGATAAATCAGTGGTAACAAGAATCTTTAACCATTACATCTAATAACGATATATTTATACCATTGTTAATAAAACATCAAATATAAAAAACAATCCTCAGCTAACTTGATTTAATAGCTGACTAACCCAAAGCTAAATTATTTCTTTTTTTTCGCTAAATTATTTTCTCTCGTAGATTTATTTTCTGCCAATAATATTGTTAAATGTGAGATAATATGGTGAGAATGGGATTGTTAGTAATGTGGACTAAAAACTACATTGCTAGTAATGTACTATCACTATCACGTTGACTTCCACGTGATTCAGTCTGGATATCATCGTGATAAATTTCTGATGAATTTACCATTATGGGCTAACTGACCTGATCTCATCCTCTTCTGGTGCCCCGCTAGTGTAAACCGTTAGCGCAGTCGGGTGTACCATTCCATTATTAATACTAAAGAAAAAACTTGTTAAATGTGTAAAATACTGCATTAACTCGACAACCATCGATTGTCCTCCGAACGGTCCAAACCCCGTGAGCACGTCATATACATAAATTGAGCGCACGTGACATGGCCTCGAATCGAGATGTCACGTCAACGGTGTTAAACCACAGTGGGGTTATTCCATTAATAATATATTATAAATTGTTTGTGTAAGGCCACAGACCTTTTTCATTCAGTTCTTTTTCCTATCTATCCACCCAGTAGGAAAGGTATTTTATAGTAAAATTTATCGATAGTAGATCGTTTGTTATGGTACGCATATGTATAAAATCAGATAACTACGTTCTTTCTCTTAGTCTTTCGATTCACTAATGATAATTACGTTCGTCGCTAATAGTTACAGAAGGTAAATACACAATTACACAAATAGAGTTACACAATTTAAATCCATTTTATTTTAATTTATATATGCATATGTTAACATTGAACTTTGAACTCATTTGCATGCTCGAAATTTAGCTAGATTTGGAACTATAAACATAACAACATACATATTTATTATTATTAACTGTTAAATAAATGCTATAATAATTTATGAGTGAACTTTCATTGAGCAACAGATTTTATAAGAAATTTAATGATATTTTATTTGATATTATTATCAAATTTTAATTAAAAAAAAATATATTCACTTTGCTTAATTGGTTTATTGGAACACACAACGTCATTATGTAGCATCCCTAACTTTATCGGTAACTGTTTTACCATTATATCTAAATAGGATTAATTAATACTTTGATGATCGCTAAATATCAGCTCATAGCTTCTAGCTACTGCACAGCGCAGTACCAGAGTACTTTATGACTCCACGTGTATACGGGAATCGTTACAATTAAACGATTCATGAGAACGGTTACAGCTCAAAGGAACGAGCGCTCGTTCCGTATGATTCAAACAGATTTTTCTTTTATACATTTTTAATTTAAGTGAGGTATTTTGTAAAGAAAGTATTTTAAAAAGTATGAATGTTTCTACAACCAATTATAATACAATTTAATGTAACATAATTTTCAACTAGCAACCAACCCATAAACACAATACTCGGTCCTTGCTAGACATTTGCCTCGAGAAATGCAACTGATCTTGGTTGTACTTACAACTGTTATTAACTTTTTCTACAAGTTTTATTTATTCATAGAATTATTTTCAATATACAATTAAAGGTACAGGGTTTTTGACCTTGTGCGACCAATTCAATGTTAAAGGTTATCATAGTTCTGCTATGAGCATTAAGGGAATACTTTCATTGTAAAAGCTTACTAATCAAGCCGAAGTACCTATATCTAAATAATTGATAAAAATCCGGCCTAATTATATATTTAGGATGACACGTAAGTTTATTTTTACCAACTCAGGTAACATTAGCACTGATTGCCTATGAATAAGTTTAGTTGAGTCGCTCCAAATGCTTTAATTTCAATATATTTACTCTTCGTTTGTATGCACTTATCATCAAAATCACTTACGAGTATTGACTACCATACCAGAAGAGTATTTAGTAAAAGCCCCAACTTCATTTAGGTAAGGCACCGAAAACATAATATTACAGTACCTAAGTACGCTTCCCATAGTAGAGATTACCCACCGTTATTACGCATCGTTAATTAAAGTATATTCCTGAATATATTACAAGATAATTATGAAACAAGAAAACATACCCTATGTTTTATTTAGATTTAATATTGCCAACATGGCTGGAGGGAGTTTATCGAACAAATAATTAAAGATTTCTCGCATCATACTAATTGATTTTATCTATGTTTTTCTCATAACCAGACTATTCATATGTTTAGCTAAATGCTTATTAAATTCTTAGAATATCAAATTTAAAATATTTCATAGGATATCAATTTGTTGAAACACATTGAGGTAACAAAACCACAAAGCAATAAATCTGAATATATACACTACGTCTTAAATTGTATTGCTTTGCGTTCATATTGTTATTGATTCTATAACACTATTAATTTATAACTTTAGGAAAGACATTTTTCTCAGCCCTCCCGTCTCATATTTATAATTATATGTATGTATTACCTTTACATATATAAAGAAAAGATAAGACAATGTCGTATTATTGAGTTCAATTTAATCTATTAATATGCCTCGTATCTTCTGTAAGGAACCCCGTTTTCTAGATAAAAGGTGGTTTCAAATCTTAATGACAGAATTCAAGCTCAGCCTCACCATTAGCGAAATGGCTCAATGTCAAAATCTTTTATCATTACAACTCCAAAGAAAAATTCAATGATGAGCGTCTTGGAAAACTTTGATCCCTCTCGCCCAAATTAGTTATAGATAAGGCAGCTTAATTCTAACTTTAGTGTCTTTAAAATATAATGTTAAATATTATATAGTATACTATATTATATACTGCATCCTATTTTTGGTGCCTTTTTATATATTTGCCAACTGTTATTATTTGTCTTTAATTAAATGTTGTTCTATTTTAGTAACATGTTTTTAATTTAAATGTTATAATTTCAAATATGAGAGAATCGTTTCAATCACAAATTGAATCTGTATGTTGACATTATTTTATGTTATACTTATTTGGATGAACTTAACAAAAAGCTAGACCTGTTTTAACTTAAATACAGTCTGACGTCCAACTTAAATCTAGAATTAAAATTCATGCCATAGTAATTTAAATAACGAATTTTTAAAATTAGTCGAATAATTAATTTGAACTACAATCTAAAATTTATTGAATGTGCAATTTTTTGTATAAAAACTATATATAGCCAAAGTAGGTACTGTTGAAAATCATCGTTATTTGATGCTTTGTATAAAGAATTTAATTAGCGCCCTCAACTCCCGGAATCATGTGAAACGAGATATCTACTTATCAAGGGAACTCTGTAGTAATTAAATTGAGAAGGTGGATGAAACAGGTGGAAGCTACACAAAATGAATCAAAATTAATCTGGAGCAATTTGACAGCACCGTGTCGTCGGCTTCAGGATTAATTTCAACTTTAATTAAATAATATTTCTCAATACATACTGTTTATACGGTTAAAAGTTTTCGGGTTATCGGTTATCGTTCTATTATTAAGAGGTGTTAGGTGAAATTTTAGTTTAAAATTACAAACTACTAATATATATATTTATTAGTAGTTTGTAATGTATTTTATATATTTATTATATGAAATATTTTATTATATAAAATATTTTTTAAAATAGATCATATACTTTTTGGCCATATTCATTACATACATAAAATTCAATTATCCTTTCTTTTGCTGGGGGAAATATTAATATGCTTACTGATGGTTTTGCTTTTGTATTTTACTACGACTATATAAATCAAGATCGATTTTTTTTAATGACAGAATAATAGATAATTAATCTCTATATTTAAAAAAGATATTCTTTAAATATATTTTTTTTTTCTGTATGCTATAATTCTTCATATTTTGTAAAAATATTCTTACTAATACTTTTATTATGCAAAACAAAAACACGCATGTCAGCGTATACAGATGTCGTCATGCAGTCATAGACAGCTGTAACATAGGTATAAGCATCTATTACATAAAAAACCTTACACACTTCTACTTCATTTGAACTTTTTATAAAAAGACCAAGTGACACCATCAAGTACTAGAATCTAAAACTAAAACTACAATCTAACGTATACCTGGAAACGTGCGTGGAAATTTTCAAGATATTTTTGGAGCTATGCCAACCAAGTTAATATTATATAACATCGGAAAAACTGATTATAATAACTTAAGTCATTGCAATTTATTTTTCATTATTGTAGAGCATGCTCTTTTCAGGATTATTATGTGCCCAACTCCTAATTTTACTAATTTAACTTAGATTTAAAATTTGTAGTTTTATAAATAATAAAAAAAAATTGTATCAATATAAAAGATATTGTTACAATTTTTTTTTTCATTTCATATTATGAAATTAATCAAATAAATTCAAATAAATATGGTCACAATTGTCCCAGAGGAATTCTTTAGAGATATTTGTCAAGGCTACTGCTCTCTAGAGAGATAGACGTTTTCAATTCATTTAGTTTATAATGGGTAATTATACACAAGTCTATTAGTATTGTCCAGAATTGAATATGGGTTCAATTCTAGATAATTATTGTCTACAAAATTAAGTATAGACTCTTTCTGTTCATACAATGATGTAATTGTTTTTATTATATACTCTTTTCTGGCTTTCATAATTCAGTAGGTACTTACGTGGATTACATACAAAGTCGGGTACAGACGACCTTCGTACCTGGGTCAACCGAAGGACTTATCCTCTCATTATTATCTGTCCCTAGTATACCAATAAAATAGTTGTTAAGGTACGATAGAACTGAATGAACATTATTCAATTTTACCTCACTAGAGACAGACAGAACCAATATATGTACCTACTCGTTTGGTGAAAATATTTTGATAGTAGGAGCATCGGAAAAATGTAAGCAAATATTTCAATTTGGGCATTGTATTAACTCCAATAAAGTTAGTTATTATTTTCAAATTTTACTTTTTTTTAAACAATTTTACGGGAAAATATTTTGACAGAAGTTAAGCTTATCTTAAAAACGAACCAATTATCACTTTTAAACTTTTCAAAGAAGATACTCGTGTATTTCATAGTAACAGTGTAGTTTTTTAGCTTATTAAAGAAAGGTAGGCGTTCACTAGTGATGGTGCTTTTCTAATCATTATTATATAGTATAAAACACGAATTAAGATAATGATGATTCTCATTTAATTTTAATATAATAATTTTGAATAATTTATTACCAGATATTTTTGTAAAATTTTAGAAACAAATAGATCAAATAACACCATATAACATAACCTGGAATAATACAGGACGTTTAGACCTCAATTTATACAAGCAAACAATTAGTCAGTATATAAATAATGTCATAGTCTACTACACAGTGTGGTGCAGTGCCAACTAGAGAACGTTAAAAACAATCAACTAAACGATTTGAATTAATATAGAACGGTAATAAAGAAGTTTGCTATATACTCGTATATTCATTCTATTGAACACATGGCGTGGTAAGCAGAAATTTTTGGCACGCACCCAGCCACAGCGAGGGACAAACAAGTAGCACCCAATAGTCTTTATGGGCTTCCAAGGACGAAACTTTGCTTGTTATCGAAGAAATATCACAACACATCCCCCTACTCGTTTATGGAGTAAGTTTGGAGTACACACGCTCGAGTATTGAATCATTTACCCTACAGTTTTGATTCTAAACTTATCTTATGAAATGTTAATTATAAACATTTTAATCGAAGACTAGTTCCTGTTTTTCGGGCTCTGTATAGAAAGATATATAATAATAAAAACTTTATTAGCCAATAAAACACTTTGCAATTAAAAAATATTTCGGCGAACCACACACTAGACATGCAAGTCTGTATCGTGTGGTTCAGAGGATACCATCAGACATAATAGATACGTTAGGTGCTCGGCTGACTTTAATGAAACTACTTAACAATATCATGCATTTACAATTAGTATAATGAGGTAATTTTACAAAAGTATATTTATAATAAATAAATATCTATAATCTCTATAAATAAACAATAAACCTACAAAGATACAGAATATTTTTACAGACCGTGAAATCTCGTCGTTTTATAATTGTAGTGAAATTTTAAAAGATATGTACGTATACTACAATATAAACAATAATCTCAGGACAATACACACAGCGCCATCTAGATCCAATATAAGATAACTAAAGCTTGTGTTATAAGTACTGGATAACTGATACTAATACATGCATTTTTACATTTATTACGATACAATGTATATATCGGATGTAAGGCGGTGTGCTATACCACTAGACCACCGAGGATGTGAAACTATAAATCTATATATATAATAAAATGTAATTGATCGATGTCTGTACATGAAGGTATATGAGAAAACCTATAATTGCAGGAACATAACGGAAATTACCATTCCATTATTCCAATGATTATTGGAACTTTAGTCTGTAAGTTTGAATATAGTTTCCACAAATGTATTGTGGTAAGCTTCACTTAAAATTTCGTAATTATTATATTCCATTTCGTTTTATAAAAATAATTTGTTATAAACAATATTTATATTATTATACGAAGTCGCGAACTAGTGCATCACAATACTTAACAGTTTTAAAATACAAATCTTCGTATGTGTTTACTTAAATTATTTATTCAACGAGTCTCCAACCATCGTTATTATTTTATAATTAGAGCTAAACGGGTCATATTATACCAACAAGACGCGTATCTGCAGAGATAAAGTACCACACTGTAAACATTGTTAAATGTTGTAATACTGAAATACTATATGGCTTGTGCAATATTGGAACAGTACACTTAATAATAGCAGTGTACCATCCATTGGCATGATTATGCAACTATCCAACGAATCTTGTTACTTATTTGTAACAGCTTGGATCGAGCAGTTTTGTGAATAAGTAACAAGTATTAACATTTGTGTAACTATCATCTCGTGCGCAGTAAATAGCTGTGATGCGCCGTACTCACCATGAAAAAGTCTTTCGGATAAAATTTAGCACACCGCTTTACTTCCGATATTCCAACATTTGTATTCACGATATGATATGATTGTGTGTATCATTTTAGGCGTTTTTTATGTATATTATGTATGTATTTACAAAATAAAGTATCTATTTATTTATATCAGTTGTCTAGTACGTATAACATAAGCTCAGAACTAGATGGCGCTGTGTGAAATTGTAGGTATCATATTATTATTATTATAACGTAGCAAGTAAATAACAATTTCAAGTACAAACAGTGTTAAGCCACTGTCCAAACTGCTTGAACACTTGTAGCTCTTGTTCTGTTTTTAATATTTCTTTGAATCATACATTATTTTAAGTGTTTAATAGTATTAGTAGAAATAGTAGTTTATAGGTCTTCAAATATATTAAAGTAATATATTCAAAAAAATTGTATACCAAAATACCTCACGATTATCACAACTACCATAACTGTGACTGGCAAATATATAAAATCTAATAATTGAATAATATATAGCTAGATATAGGTAGGTAAAAGAAATATGCATTCAATATTATATGAAGTACATTATATAGATACACCTACAACATAAATAATAAAATATCTGTCTACCATATAATATAATAATAATAAAATAAAACTATCAGTTTAAATCTACGCTGAATTGTTACCAAACTAAAATATATACCGAATAACATTCAGGTAAACATTTAAATATATATACTACATATAGTATGTGCTCAGAAGTTACAATACTACGCTCGCCATATCTCCTTCAAACGTCTCCTGTATCTTGGCAACGAGTCAGAGATATGTGTAGTGTGAGATTTTGTAGGAGTGCTATACTGTCTACAAAGCTTTGGCGCCTTGGGTAATAACTTAGAATTGTTTTAGATAACGCTACAAGGAACTAACTCTAAAAACATTTCCCGGGAAACCAGATGGAACGTGGATTTGTTAAGCATTGATTTTCTTCTTTTATGGAAGATATTATTTGTTGATCATTCTCTGTTTTCGTATATGTAATACTTTTGGACAGATACATAATAAATAAAATCTCAAAATAGATAATTTACATGTAAAAATAAGAAAATCATACGATCTTACCACGTTTAAGATAAATAGATAGTATATACTCATATTTGCACTATATAGTTGAAAAGAAAAATTAAACTTAAATATACATTAATAAATACATCTGTATAAATACTACAAGGCGGCATTATTGCTAAAAGAATATTTTATCTATTAGGAAGGCAATTTTTTCAATAAATGTGAAACATATGAATGATATGCAAATAAAGAATTACTTTATATTTCTTCTATCAATAATAGCAACCAAAGAAATAAAATGTAGTAAGATTAATTTTACATGCAAATAATTACCGCGTCAAATTTAAAAAGATGTATTTCTAAACAGTGATATGATTATCTTTTAAACTATAGTAATCTTCTATCTGTTTATAAGAGGCACGATTTCTTTCTTTGTTTTCTAATTAATGTAGGATAATACTATACCGATCCTTAAAAAAATCTTCCTCCTATAATAAGTTACATTATTAACGAGTAACTAACAAGGACGATGGTACAAGCGGGCACCGTCGTGGGATATATGTTATATATAAAATTCTCGTGTCACAGTTTTCGTTCCCATACTCCTCCGAAACGGCTTGACCGATTCTCTTGAAATTTTGTGAGCGTATTGAGTAGGTCTGAGAATCGACCAACATCTATTTTTCATCCCCCTAAATGTTAGTCCACGCCCAAATATTTTTTTTTTATTTTAAGTTAAAACAACGTTTGCCGGGACAGCTAGTACCATATACAACTACAAATATTAGAAATTTAAACACACTTGAAATAGCAACACTTAACATAGACTTCATTATTGCAGTTAAAATTATTTAAACATTTTATACCAAAATATTTGGTCATAATTTTATTGAACTATTTTATATTGAGGTATTCCTCCATTATGTTTTATTACACAAATACATCTTACCATAAACAGTGCTACAAAAAATCAGCTTGATTGTTTAATGGTTTAGCCGCATTAAATTTAAAAAGCATTTTAAGTAACTAACGAGTCCCAAAAATAATTACACGAATTCGCCCATTAATTTTGGGGTAAAGTTTAGACAACTGCACTATATAATTTGAAGTTACCCCGCGAATTTCAAGCGTAGTCACTTAAAAAGGGATCGAGTTTAATTACGAGATTTGTCAAATAATAAATAAAGGAGTTGGTACTGTCGCGAGAGCCGGCCTGATTCAAAGCTGAAGCCAGATACGCTAAGATTTATACGCGACGGCAACTACGAGTTCCGTTCCCTCTTTTATTTAACTTATCCGGTACCTAAGACTGGCGCTCGCTGACAATGGCAATGCAAGATATTTTTAAGGTAAAATAATTTTAAACCTTCTTATTATACTTGTACATATTTGGCTATCTTTTATCCTTGTTTAACTGTTAACTTTAAATAAGGTGGTTCATTATTTTGATTCCAATTCCACTCTTATATAATAAATATAATAAACTAAAGCTGATGGACTCATTCAACAATGTGGCACTGTATCAATATGACAAAATTAATATTGCAGATACCTTATTAAATCATTCTAAAGGCAGACTATATATGTATAGAAAGTCATCTAGAATTGAAAGAACATATAGGATAATTAATATTTTTACATCATAAACTAATACATACCTGACAGTGTAATTATAAGCGTATAAATAAATAATCTTTAACAATTTATGTAACATATAATCTTCAATCTCAACAGGGCTTATTATGCCAGTACCAGCAAAGTGATAGACATATTTAAATATTACATTAGCTGTAGTAAACATCCAAAATCATATTAGTAGATTTATTCAATAATACAAGTATTTGTCAATACAAGTATTAAGTATTTGTTAGTAGTTAGTAGTTATTTTAAATAGTTGTATTTGTCAGCACAATTGCTGGAACTTAAAAATGGAACCCGCGACCATCAGAAGTAAAGGTTATATCTATAGACCACCGAAGTCTAACGAGTTAGAGTAGGCACACGTCAGACCTAACAGCACGTGCCAACAATGCCTTGTACTAACTAGTACTATGTAATATTATGTTATCTGTGCTTGTGCGAAAGCCCTGAGGGTTTTGTTAATCATATATTATGTTTTTCTTATATACTAACATCATTTTCGCTCAATCACGACTCACATTTTTCTTATCATATATCGCATCTGGTAATTGTAATCTTGGGTTCGCCTCATTTATTTGTTTGTTTCATTCAAATCTTCCGTTTGATGTTTCAAAGAAAATGTCTTCGAATATCATTGTATCATATGAGAATTATTTTTGAAGGAGTGTGGCACAACAATACGAAAAATACAGAAACTCGGGAAAAATATATATGATGAATTTGCGTCGTATAGGAAATGTACGAGTATGTGAATTTATTGTAATTTTTAGGATACCGTAGTCAAATGTTATCGGTATATTTATGCGTATATACAATATCAAAACTACTGAAGCTATAATTCGATATTCATGCAACTATTTATAAAAGACAAATCTATATGAAATCTTTGAAAAAAAAGCCATTTCAAATAAATATTTTCCATTCCAAAAAATGAAAGAGATTTGACAGTAATAACTGTTGACAATAGTAAATACTATTAATTTTAATGTATTTTAAATTAGTGAAGTCTCGCTAAATTCTGCGGTATTGTTTACGCGAATTAGAGTAAAAACTATCTTTGTATATCCGATTCCATCCAGTAGGTTTTTGTGTATAATTAACATACATCCATCCTCATATTTATATATCTTAGCAGGATTACAACTGTATTACATTACATAATGTAGCCGTTGGTTACAGAGATTTTCATGTCGAGTCTGTTTCATTGACGAGCTTCACTAATGAAGAGGCCGACACTGCAACCGCAATTACTGAATAAATTAAACATTCACGGCTCGGGAGCTGCACTTCAGCCAGTAATTATTGTCACAAATTTAACTGTGTCGATCGCAAAATAAATGTTTTATCACTATTGTGAACAATTACAATTTATTATTTTGTAAACATATAAATTGTACACTCTGTTCAGATAACACGACCTTACTAATATCATAAATGCCAAAATGAAAGTTGGCATAACTACAAGTGGCAAATGGAATAATAGCAATTATAAGTTTTATGTAACTTATAAGTTAAATATAAGTTACGGACAAAAGCTAGTATTTAACAAGAATTAAATACTGCATATCACACATTATTGGTTGTTACACATGTTACAATTTCTTTTATCGTCATAATATACATGATAATAATATTATTACATAAGTTTTTTAATATAAATGTTTTAATTTGCAAATACTACTTTAGTAAGAAACTCCTATTTTTTTTTATTTTATTTATAAATTCTTATCATGTACAAATAATCGTAAAGTACAAGTCTAATTTTGTATGCTCATCCTTTAGAAATAAGTAATCGGTTTAGTTAATCGGAATCAAAAATACGAAAGGAATAATCTAAAAGAATACAAATGCCCGCCAATAGGACATCATAGATTAATTAATAATAAATAAATCATACAATTAATAAATTTAAATTCTAATCTTTAAATTAAACCAGGATTATATTGTGTAAAATATTAACGATCCTACTATAGTTAACTAAAACTTATCGCGTAATGACCAAACTCGTATTTCACTTGTAAGTTTGATAGTATGAAACTTATAAGTGAAATACGAGTTTAGTATCAAGTTGATACTAGTTCTGGAATCTCAAATCAAGCTTCTATTTAATAGAGCCTATGAATTTTGAAGGGGTGACTACTGAATCTGAAATCCCTACGTGACTGAAACTAAATAGAGGCAATGATGACTATATCATTCACGTACGTACGTGCAACTTACATATTGTATGTAGGTATTTTTTGAATAGTGTTATCTTTAACTCTACATTTTTTATTAATAATGAAGTCGTAAAATCGGCACGATACGAAACTGTATGTTTTATCAGTATGCGTCTTAAAAAAAAATTCAATATAAGTTGATAAATCTGGTTCAACATACTATATACATGTTTAATAATATAAATAGTAATATAATAATGTAATCGCGTTGTGTAAATGCTTCATTTATCTTTATCGTTTGATTATCGTCAATAAATGGTATTTTCAAATGTACACAGGCGAAATCAAATTCTCCAGATTTATTTATATCACAAAAACTGGTTGCTTTATGTATATATGCCAATTTTGACTCTATTTCGATTAATTTTACAAATAGTTTTCCTTTTTTTGGAATAAATTATAAGATTTTAAATTATACCTACTCATTTACTGTGAAATATATATTTGTTTCGAACTCAGTCACAATACATGTTCTTTATATTCTCTTAGAAAGTATCACATCTCATGATCTTGTGCACGACCGCAACTCAATAATTGGATCAATAGAGCTTAAATTCTATAAGAACCCAACAGCGCGGGTTTTCTCACATAAGAGACGGATTATACCACGTTCACCAGGTGGCTTTGTATAGAATATGTATTGTGTTTTTTTACCCATAAAAATGGTGTTTTATTTAAATATTAGGAAAGTAATTCTGACAATTCAATACTCTTTATTCAGGCACAAAAAAAAATTGCGAGCATTGTTATTTTGAACTAAACTGAGAAACCGTTTTGATCGGTAGCATGTATGTTGGGTGCCCTTATTCACAGACATTCCATCCCTAATTTCAAAATCTAAAGTGGTTACCTTCTTTGTGAGTGAAATAAAAAGAATACAACATATGTATATATCCTTTACTAACGACTCTGCTTAAGTTTTCAAATGATAATAAATCAAATTCAATATTAACATTGATAAAGTCAAAACATACGATACTAAAATTACATAACAAACTACCTTCAACATGAAATTATGTTCAGTACAGAACTGATGCGAGAGTTGTACACGTATACATCAGCTCCGAGTAGATAAGTACATATATGAAGTTAGTTTATAATTTGAAACTAACAAACTGCGTCCTCATGAAATAGACTGCCAGTGAAGGGATTACAAGTACTTACATAGTCGAACCGGAGAATGTTGATCATTACTCATCTCGGTTATACGCGGCGCACATAGACATTAGATTTAAATAGACGCTACGTACACATATTTCATAGAAATGTTACCTAAATAGGTAGCAAAATTTTATGGAAACCAAGTGTAACATATTTAGGTACATTACAATTACAAGAGTTAGCTCTTACTAGTGGTATATTAGGTATTATAACTAGTTATAGTACCTAACATACTCGTACCACTAGTATGTGTAATTTATCAAACAAGACATATCGAATTACAAGTTATTATTTTAATATTACATTTAATTCTTAAACCTCATTTGGAATTGTTCAGAATTTGGTGACTGTCATATTCTGGGCTCTCTCTATTTATATTCTTCTTCGATCTTTTAATATTCTACGACTCGTCAGTTGAAATAAGGTAAATAATGTTTTTCTGACGTATATCCGGAGATGTTAAATCCGTCTTGATTATAACTAAACATAAACAATGCATAATAATAAATCCATATTAAATAAAACAATAATCGTAGCCAAAGAATAATAACTACTAGTTATTAGATGCTAGTAATAAACTGTCAAAAACTATATTTTAGGGTCGATTATTTTTTATTTTGACGTATCTATTTTAGTCTGTATCTATGGCGACTTCAGTACGTGTACGAAAACAAAGGGATACATTTTCACGTAACCAAGTAACTTGACGCTTGTAGCATACGGAATGAAGTAAAACCAACAAACCAAATTGGTGCCGGCGTACGTAACGTTAAGTGAAATTTTATGCCGCCTCGTAAAAACCACGTGGCAGAAGTGAAGCTCCGCGGCTCATAGAAGGTGGTACCAATAAAACTGAGGTTGTTTCGAGCCATTAACCACGCGAGTACCACCAAACCACCGACTTTTAGAGATATACCTACTTTGTTTCTATTAGTTACAATGCAATATTTTAAGGTACATTACTTTCTTTTTTGAAGTAATTGTAATTGCAAACAAGGTTGACCTATAATGGAAAATGAAAAAAAAAACGGTAGCCATCCCTTGCAGACTTAAACAGGTGTACGTATTTTTTTCCGAGACAAACTGTAAAAAGTCAGCTGCATCAGGTCTCCGCTAATACTGTTGCCATAGCGCAGGCGGGTGCACCATTCCATTATCATCCACAAAAATAAAATACTGTTGCCAAACAACTTGCAACACATATTACATATGTGTTTTGGTCGAGGGTGAGTTAAGGCAGTGAAATCACAAGACCCCGAGAACTAAGATCTCCTACATCTTAAGATTTTAGTCCTAGGTATCTTCAACACATATAAGTATTTCAACACATATAAGTAGTATCACGGATATCGCGTGATAACGTGATACCCCTAATTCTGCTCAAGTATATAGGCGATGTTTCACTTATAAAACTTGCCCATCTTTTATTTACCATCTTTACATACATAAAACTATGTATGTAAACATGGTAAATAAAATATCCCAGAAGTTAATGTCTGCGGTACCATTTATCTGGTAGACAATTTGTTATCTTTGCAAAATATATAACTAGCCGTTACTTGAATATTTGCTTGCTATTTTAAGATAGCCTATGTTCGTCCTCTTGATATCTGTGTGTAGGTGAAAATATATAATCCTTTCGACCGATAAGTCTGGAATAAGTAATAAATAATCAGGCAAACAAACTGAAAGACTTGCATTTATGTCAGTAGTATATTCTTAGAAGTTTTGTATTCTTTAATAAATTAATACGATAATTGAGAATTAAAAGCAGCGGTAATGTTACCTACATTCTTAACTTTTCTACAAAGAGATTTATTTATTAAACAACATGAATTCGATGTACATTTTTCAAGGTATATAGATAGGTATTATATGGAAACTGAAAGGCGATTTTCTAAAGCTACGGTCGAACTCGACTGGACAATGATGGATTAATGAATACAAGGCGTACCACTACGGCTACAATTTATACTGCTCGTGTAGATAGCAAAAACTTTTAAATGTACTGCATTCTCTCACCTGCATAGATTCACTTCTGTATAGTACTACCATAATAATGTGATATTCAGGATTTCTATTATAATTTATTATGCGCTCCACACAATATATTTACACAAAACCTTAACTTTTTATATATCTAAACCTTCTTAAAATCACTCTTTTAATCGATGAAAACCGTATTAAATTTCGTTTAGTAGTTTTTGAGATTATATCAAATATATAAGGCATTTAAATATTTATCTATACAATAGATACTCTTACTTTATGACAAATTTCGTTTATTTTTTTATTTATTTTTATTTCAGGATGTTGTTTATTTGAGAAAATGTAACGAACAGTTTTTTTTATATTGTACCTGTTGAGTTTCATGTCAGTTATTTTGTACTGAAGCAATTAGTAGAAATTATGACGTCTCTAAATGACAAAAAATATCCAAATTTATTTTGAATCGAAATGTCCTGAAAAATATTACTTGCCTGGCCGCTCTACATAAGGTACTTACGTACGCAAATGTAACATGGAGTTGGGGAAGTTTGTGTAAACGTTGTAACGTAATGGACTTTTTGGATTGTTTGTAGCTTTTGTGAACTCTGAGTACATTTATATTAAAATACTATGTAATTATAATTGGTGAATCTGCTGCTTTTAAAATATTATTCTTATTCTTATGCAGTTTTAAGTTCTAGTACACATCTTAGTAACAACACAAAGTTTGTATAAATACGTTTTTAACCTCTTTCACGAAAAAAGGACAAGACGGATTCGAATTTAGTACATGAGTGGACCATATGATTTACTTTTTTATACATACATACCATATGGTACATGCCGCAGAATAGCATGGCAGATTGTAGTTAACTAGAGTTTAGCTACATAGTATTACAGCATTTTCCAGTTTAACATTTTTATAGTTTTAAGTCCTGTACGTACTAACCTTACTTAATTAATTTAGTATAATTGTTATCATCGTATACTTAAATTTAAAATTTAATTAAATGAATAACAATTGACGAGTCATCTGCTGTTCCATTGTTTGTTTATTTGATTAAAAACATCGACCGGCAATAAAATCAGTACGCATGAAATTGCAAAATAAAATAATTTTACGAGTTTTGCAAATGAGGCGAGATTTTCAAGATTTTTCTTGAATAATTAATGGCCTAAATTCGTTCGCGTTTCTCTTTGAAATTGTAAAGTTTTATATAGAATGTACTTAAGCGTAAAATCGAATGAGAATCGAAGTAATTTTGTATAACTTTTGAAAGTCAAGAAAAATTATATTTTCCTCTTTGATTTAGTGCCTAATACTCCTTCCGCGATAATGGTTTTTGATGTCGTAGCTAAATTGAATTGCTTTTTTTTTCAGGTAAGTAAATTTCCGCATTCAACCATCGGAGCTTGATTTGGTTTGGTAAGTGGATTCCTTTTTAAAATGTAAATGGAAATAGTAATTACAACACAGAAACATTAGGTAAGTTAAAATTTTAAACGACGTTAATATTTCAAAATTGTTGCTGTTATTTAAAATTAGCAGTCGTTGTCAACCTACAATTAAAAAAAGGGAAATAAAACAATGTGTAATAAATATATTTAATAAAAATAAACTATTAAGTTACAGTTTATTTTATTAAATTCTAATAGTACTATAGCTTTATTAAATACTAAACATATTTAATTAAAAAATAATAATGAACCCTTTAATATCAATTTCTACTATTACTGTATAACGTTATAAAAAATCACCGGAGGCAGATAATAAAATTGTTAATGAAAACCTCTCCCACAATATGACTAACCGAAGTTGAAAAAGTGTACGCTGTAAAAACAGTATATATACATAAACTTTCTCGACCTATTTCCGTCTAGAGCAGAAACTCGTTGGAGAAATAATTTCCAACGACCGTTCGATAGCGGCCACCCTTCCGTGTGAATGGCGGGGAAATTTGTCGTCTTTGTAGTGGAGTCGAAGCCGGCTTTTGAGTTCTCCTTTCACTGATTTTCTGATTTCAAGATGTTTTTTAATCTAATATTATGTAGACGCTCCATTACTGCGTACTTTGTGTACAATTAATTATTATTTGTTTCTTCCTAATTTTCATTTCCGTTGACATAGGAAGTGGTAATGGTCAACTATTTATTATATCATCATGTGATGCCAGTGGTATCACGCGTTGTCATTTCATGGAACTGAGTCGTCACCCCTGCGAATCTTGTATTATAATTTTACTGCTTTATCTCTCTCTACACTCGTCGGAATAAATGTCTATAGAATAGAATGTAAGAAAATTAGATTTATTGTCATTATCTATCTATCCTAATTTATTTAATTTTGAACACCATTTTTTTATTATTTTAGGTTTATTTAGTGACTTTTATCATAATATGATAATGCCAGTCACAGTAATTTTAAATACTTTTGAGTAATCATTTTTCATTTCTATAGCCGATTCATTCATCTTTTATGACGTAGTGCTGGATTTAAGCAGTGAATGTCATGTAATAAATAACTTTAGTTTATCTTGTTGGTCTACATTCGTGACGTAACGTAGGAACCTGGCAGATTACCAATACTGCTGTGATATGTATCACGATTATATATGCTGGGACAGCCATCCATTGTCTTACAGATTAGTTGGAACCACAATTGTATCACAGTTATCACAGTTGGTATTATTTTATATACATGGCAAACTAACTATGTATCTTGCATATCTATCAGCACATATTCTAGTAAAAAATATCATATGTGTTAATCCATAATGTGATCAGTAAATGCAGATGGTTTTCCAAATTTAATTTATTCCTTCTAAGAACCTAACCTTTTGCGTCATAGAGTAGCTACCTTTTAGTATAACTTATTATATTAATAGGATATATACGTTTACATTTTATCGAGCTCCAAGTATTTTACACTGTTTATTAGTACACGGAATGCTTTTGAGTATCTATACCTACATATGTAAATAAAATTGGAGCGTCTGTTTATAATAATGAA
This sequence comes from Achroia grisella, assembly GCF_030625045.1. Lineage (NCBI taxonomy): Eukaryota > Metazoa > Arthropoda > Insecta > Lepidoptera > Pyralidae > Achroia > Achroia grisella. Next base: position 3,302,339 of record NW_026712925.1, read on the forward strand.
ATAACCGTTTTTTATTACATGCATATGAATATAAATACGGTACATATACAAATCTAACATTTTTTACAATTTTATCTGTCTGTCTGTCTGTCTGTTTGTTCCGGCTAATGTCTGAAATGACTGGACCTATTTTGACGGGACTTTTATACAGGTAGCTGATGTAATAAGGAGTAACTTAAGCTACCTTTATTTTAGAAAAATAAAGCTGCATTCCACACGGACGAAGTCGTGAGTACAGCTAATTTTATATATAACAGGTATTTTCGACTATACCGGAATAGTGATAAAGTTAAATTCCACGCGGACGAAGTCTCGTTTACAGCTAGTATTTAATATATATGTAGAAAGAATGTAACAGTGCAATAACTGTAAGGTCGGTTAACCGCAGTTTGTAGACATTGTCCTTACGTCGTATGCAATGCATTGTATCAAATACTCGTAGCAACAGCAAATAGCATGCCACTGTGTATAATATTATAGAATGAAGATAGTTTTATTATAGACCCTTGGTCCCTGGGGTCCTAGCGCTATAAGACTTTTCAAAGAAATAACGAAAAGGTTAGTCGACATCACAGAAGACCGAAGAGCTGGCAGCTACCTTGGACAAAGAATTAGTCTAGCTATTCAAAGAGGGAACGCTGCCAGTATCTTCGGAACGTTGCCTAAAGGGACCCCTATTAATAATATATTTTAGTCCTCATATATAATTATTTTTTCTCATATTATATATTTTTTTAAGCTTTTTAATTTTAGGTTCTTAGTTTTATTATTATATAATATTCAACAACTCGATAACACTAACTATTGACTATCTAATACTAACCAACTATTATATAGTTTGTAATTTTCTCATGTAAGTGATAAGTGTAAATTTAATGAGAAATATAGGTCTTAAACCGTATTTTGACATATTTAGCTGAACTAACGTTTTTTTCTATTTAAAGATTTAAATATCTACCAATTTACCTACCTATTAATAATTTAAATGCACCTCTTTTGAAGAAAGGCAGGTATTAAAACAGTAATGGATTGTTATACTAATAATGACGAACCTGCAAACATTTTTCAAATTGTAATATAAAAAGATTTGAAATAATCTTGATGTTCATCAATTATTCCATTAGTACTTAGAATTTACGCTGTTTGTTTTCCTTATCAATTTCCTTCAGTTATCATTATCGCGTTCAATCTTCATTCACATAAAGCCTCCTTCAGAAACCCCATCCCAGCTTTCTATAACTCCGTCTTCTATTAACTCGCTCAAGATTTTTCTTTCACAACGTTTCTAACAACACCTTCGTTTTATTTATAAAACCTTTGCCAATCCTAATAAAATACTCTAAATTATTTTACAACGATCTAAATTCTAGAATTTACTATTCAGATATATTTAATAGGTCCGAAATGTCCAACCCTTCATGAAGCGCTATCACACAGCAACACGCATAATTATCATAATACCAGTCTGAAATTATTACAGTCAGCTATTTGTTACTCGTCCAAAAATATTTAACACTAGTCGATTGTATTTTTCGATCAACATACATATATAATATACATATGAAACAGAAAACACTCGGACCAATGCAAACAATCATACTCATGAATACACATGTTTGTACCGTGCGAGGATTCGCACCCACGACTATAGGAAATAAGGCAGTGTGTAAACCGCTAGACCGCCGAGACAGTTACGTAGTTTAAAATAAGTAAATAGCGAAACAGATACGAACAGCAACTTTTTTATACTAAAAATATTTGTTATTTTCTAATAATAACAAATATTTTTAAGCATTGATTGCAAGATTTCTTCATTTCAATATATTTCTATGTGTACCTAGTTTAAATTAAAAGTTCCTCTAAAATACGTAAGATATGTATTTCGTTTTGGTAAACAATCGCTTTTTATTAATGTAAACAAACATGGACTATCGACTTTAATTAATTGACTTAAACATTGATTATCGAGACTTCTACCAAATATTTTTTTATATACTATAGTATAAAAAGCTTAATACTTTTATAACCTTATACTTTCGTTGTATAACGCTTTTTAAACTTAACCCTATAGGAGTAAACCCATATCAAACATAAATAGAATATTTGAGATTCACATTGATACATTCATTTTTGGTAAATATGTACTCGTATATTGCGCACATAAAAATATACTATGAAATTAATTGGCTTATTTTGCCACTTATTTGAACGAATTTTTACTTTCAATATTATATCATTAATTGTAGCTTATAAATGGTATTTTGCATATGTATATAATATATTAGAGCACATTTTGTATAACACAATTATAGCGTCAATCTCTTATTGCAAAACAAGTCTCTCAACCAAATAATCACAAGTCCACTCTAACCGTTAGTGTCCAAAACACGCATACTTACCTTAAAATTCCCTATAGGTCGGTACACCGATATTCCATCATCTATCCTCAATGATTCGGAGCTTGTCAACCGGGCGTGAAGGGTCTCCCTTTCATTCCCACGGGGCGTCTTAAAACCAGAGATCGCTATTCATTTGCGTATCTTCATAGGCTGTTGTAATTGAACGCATTGAGTGTACCCAGTCGTCTGGAATAGATAGCGTTGTGTATAGACATATTCAATTTGCGCTCCATAAAAATGTCAATACTTGGAACCATTAGGCAGAAAAGGTGTGAGCAAAAGTGTGTTTTATTGGTATTCTGTTACACACTAATACATACATACATGTGCGTGTGCGTATGACAAGTTTTATTTAAAATTTTACATATGACATTTGGCATTTTATTTTAAAAAATACATCTTTTAAATTCAAATTAATATATCGCTACAAATTAGTATACTAAATTTAGAAACTATAAATAACAAAATTTACAGTTTGTTTGTATTTGTGTATTTTTATTAAAATATGAAATAAAAATATTATTTGATCTCAAATACATGTTTCCCACGTTTATTCTTCATTCCCGAATGTCCCTTAAACCTTCAAATAAAAGTAGCGAGCTAAGTTACTTCCTTCAGAGTATCGTTTCGTGTGTTAAATGTAGCGTTACAAGCATGCTGGACCAGTTAACTTGAGTAACACACGCCAACTTGCCTCTTTAGCTAAGAAATAACGGAGTAAACTGCAATATTTATTGCGGACAAGTTAATAGAATACTTTAAAGAAAATATTTCTACCTATTATGTTTACACGCATATTACAGTTTACTCATATTAATATATGACTATTAAACGCTCTATTTTGTCTTTATGTATATAATAATATTAATAATAACCCTGCACAATGCACACATTCATCTATAATCCAAGCTAAGTTGTAGAAGAACTTGTAATACCTACTTAAATTCATTTTTAGAATTGTAAGTATATACAAACATAGTATAGGTACTTATACATAGAAAAACACCGCGTCTTGTTCTATATATAGAATTTTTCTATGTAAAAGTCTATATTTTAACGCAGACAATGCGAATATCAAATACGCGATCTTCGAAAATTTTCGTATTAGATGTTTCAACTTTATCATGTCATATAAACCTATACTTCAGTAGTTTATATTCGGTATCTTCATACAAATTCAAGTATTATTTTATTATTAACTTCAATACATTAACAATGTTTATATTATATAGTACACGCAAGCAAAGTTGCACTGGTCAGCTAGTAGCTGCTATGTACTTACCATCTCGCTAAGACTGACTTTTTCGACGCCTTCGCGATATGCCTTCATCGATACATAGTAAAATAGTTTTAAAAACAGAGAGAGTACCGGAGATTACCCCCTACATGGATGTTCAGATTAATCAACTCGCTAACCTCGTTATAATATTGTTATAGATTGACATGAACAATATCCGGCATGTATGTATATACATATAAATCCACGTATATTTGTAATTAATATCTACTTATATTATTAACTGTTTCGGTGGTCTAGCGGTTTAGCACACCGATTTACTTTCCGATGATCATAGGTGCGATTCCTCGCTCAGTACAAACATTGAATATTTGTATCTATTATTGAGTATGGTTGTTAACCCATACCCATAACACAAGCTCTGCTTACTGTAAGACTAGATGGCGCTGTGTTAATGTTCCAGGGTTATGTATTATTTATTTATTAGTAATATATGTTCCTCGTCACGTATATCGCAACGATCAAACTACAAATCCGATATGGTCAACATTTATATAGTCTGTATTTGTAAAAGTTATTTCGCAGTACTATTCTCGACAGAATCGTTGTATAAACATGCAAATTCCCTTTTGACGCATAATGTTTGCATTTGCAGATGGCAAATGCAAACTTTATATGTTTATAACACGAGAAATCCCACAAGTATGATGTAAAGTTAATCGAATGACACAAGTACATCTTTTATACAATGCAGTAAAATAGTACAATTGTCTAAAATAAAATATACATAACAATGTAATTTTTAGAATTATTAATGATGAAAACTATTTTTTTTTATTTTCTCACTTTTTGTCGAATTACGAAAATACGTTGATAGATGAGAAAACTCACCTGAAATTAACATGATTGTTTTAAAGAAGGACTATATATATCTAATTGGAAACAAAGTTATATATTTCATTTTGCATGTTAGACGGATGTGTCTTTTCTTATACCATTCTTTTCTCATAGCAAGAAGTTCATTGAACTTGATTTATCGAAAACACAAATATATTATAATGATATTAATAAAGTTAATAAGATTAAATAAAATTATAAGGAAGGATTTAGGATATTGTTAGATATTTCTTATTTATTAGTTATAGAATTACGAAGTGCTTTTATTTTGATAAATATATTACCATTGATATATATTTCCATCTATCTTCCGTGTAAGCCTTTCACAGAGAGCTGATTTTATAAAAGCTTTGAATCTTCTTTCAGGCATCTTCTTTCAGCGTAACTCTAATATAGATAGACATTTATATTAAACCTACGCTTGCTACGCTAGCACAATAAATTTTATGTAATCTCCTATACTTACGATGTAATATAGTTATTGTAAATAGTAAAGTATATTCACTACCAACATAAACCTCTTAAGCATGATTTTATCTCAGAGAAAATGTATGAAAGAAAACATTTCAATATACATAGAGATTTCATATACAATCAGTAAGATAACACGAGGGTAAGATAAATTGCTTCTTTAACGATAAGGGTTACAGGTTTCAATTTGAAACTTGTGAAAATCAGGATTATTAAATTTAGAGTTTTTTATTATTATTAGCTTCGTAACAATAATCGAAATTAGATTCTTATTCTGATAAATCTTTCAATTCAAGCTTTTAAAAGGTATCCTTCCATACCAATATTATATATTAAATACAAAAGAATAAGAAAGTATATAGGTCTGTCTGGCCAAAGTGTTTTAAGACCAAATGCTACAGCCATTATTTGGTCTTACAAAGAACAGACTAAAGACAGGATAAACGAATCCTAATAGAAGACATGCAATTTATTGCATGTAATAAAAGCATGCGACGTTGTGGCTAATCATTGATAAATCTAAAAATAAAATGTATACGAATATTATATTTATATCTTCATGTAATTTAATTATAGTATTATTTATTATATTATTATTAATGAAAACCTTTTTATATTTTCTGATTATGGCGTGAAAACTCTGCCTCGTACCCATAAAGGTTTACCTACATATAAATAGATTTTTCTCGAAAAATGTAAACACACCTCGCTCTCCCGGCGGGATGTAGGAGAAGAAACAGGGTAGTCATCGATCTTTTAGAGAGGAGTTTAATCGCTAAGCAACTGTGCCTCGTGCCCGACAAGATTAAACGCCACAAAAACATACAATTTTCCCTCACACTTTAATGGTTCTTTTGAAACAGAGTGAATTGGAAAAGTGTGCTAGTGTCATTTTCCGCTCGCCTCGCCTGTTTACTTGAGTAACGCCATTGCCTAATTGCTTTTGGTAAAATTAAACAATTCAACTAAGAACTTCCATGCGGCACCAGATGCATCATCTATATAGTATTATTATATTAGTGACCCGCCCCGACAACGCAGTGGTTAAATTATTATAACGATCTTTAGGAATTCAAAAAAGTCTACACACACACAGTCTGCGTATATTCTAACAAATGCAGTATTCTTAAAGATTTTTTAAATAGCTTATGTTACATTACGTTTTTCATTTATTTACAAATAAATATTATATTATAATATTATTTATTGTATTTAGATATCATTGAATGCTATGTATACATATTATACGTAAACTAATCTATTTACTTAAATTTGTAACACTAACGTAAATTACTCAAATTAATATGTTTGGATCATGAACAGAATTTGTTATGTGATACTACTGGTCAATATAATAATAATGATTGAAATTAAATAATTACAATATGAATAGAATACAATATAACATTACATTGTTAATCTTCCTAAAGTTTATTAGAAGCTTCATATATTCCCCTTAGTTTTAGAAAAAAACACACTAAAATATTCGACAGTGCGTTAGTTTCATACATTCTCTGTTGTAGAAAAAGCATTAAAAAATGTCCGCAGTTCAAATCGGCTTTGACCGTTCAATTTTTAGTGTTACGAAACAAAAAATAATCTCTATAGTCATACACACTACGTGTAAGAACTCTGAGATAATTTACAGTTAATAATAGCATATTATGTAGATACGAGTATTACATGAAAAAATATAATATGATTCCTATTAAGTACAATTTTAGAGAACTTCTTAAAATATTATACACAATCATATTTGACATGTCCTCTTGTTAAATAGTTCATCGAAATTGTATATTTATGTGAATCTTCTTGCATTGTTACTTATACAAATTTAAATAAACAATCATAATAAAATAAACATATTTAAAATATCTGGTCTGAACCCTTTGTGTATGATTCCGGTAGTCAATTTATTGGTATTTTTACTGTGTATCCATCAATACAAATACGGTCAGATAAATAAATATTCAGTGAAACAGTCTACCATTTTATGGAGGGATTCATTACATAGATGCGTATGTGCCTTTCAGTTATCATGGTCACATACACACATATTGATACATTGCAGTTCCGCTGCAAACAAGACATCCCTTTGACGTTTGTAATATGAATGTTTGTCGAAACGTTCATTTGTCTAGTTATTTAAACGAAACTTTCCACCGCTGTTTGAATACGAAAATCAAATAGCGAACATATTAATTTCATATCAAGCATATTTTACTTTATATTAATGCAAATATTTGATCAACTCATTCATTGTACGAGTGGAGTGTAGAGATATTACTTCGTATTTTATATACATGCATTATTATAGGTACCAACATAATTACTAGGTTTACCGAAACCACCAGTAGTCTAGGGGTTTAACATATCGCCTTACTTTTTACGGTTGCGGGTTAGATATTCCTCACACAATACAAGTATTTGTATTCATGAGTCTGTTTGTATTGGTTTGGATGCTGTCTATATATGTTATACATAAAATATTTACAAAAATATATTATTAACAAAATTTTTTAGGTGCTCTCTATCGGGTGTCTGTAGTAAAAGTTTTATGTAGTCACATAATCAACGAGTATACAGTTAGTTTAAAAATTATTTCATTATCTGCCCACTATAGTTTACTGTTCGACATACATCATATCGTCTGACTGCAGGGCCGGTCTAGCTTACCAGCAAGATTCTCCTTTCATGATGAGACTATTTGCTATAACATTTTATTTCAACTTACCCTGCTCCTTTACCGATGTCATTGGCGTGATCTCATTAGTCCTACGACACCCTTGGGAGGAAAAGGAGTAACAAATTGTATTGTTAAGTACTGTATCATTCATTTTACAGATAATCGAAATTATATAAAAATTATAGCAAAAATGTTGTATATAAATACAATATAATAACTAAAATATATTATTAAAAGGAGTCCCTTTATATTATATTATTATATATTCAACAAAAACCTAAAGATATATTATAGATAGATAGAGAGATAAGATATTAAAAGACCGGCAACGCAACACACTCGCAATTCCCCTGGTGTTGCAGTGCTCATGGGCGGCGGCAATCACTTCCCATCAGATGCGCCGCAAACTCGTTTGTCCCTGTACTATAAAAGAAAATACTTATAAATATACTACTAATAATACTAATAACTATAAACAGATTGTGAATAATGTAGTTGCGATACCGAGGAAATATATATATATATGTTTGTGCGTTTAAGTCCCGTTAATTTTATAAACATACCCCTTAATGAAACTATTATTATTTGTTTTATTATGATCAGTGTAGGAACAAACAAACAAAACAGTTACCTTTTATTATTCCGAATACCAATGAAATCACAGCCACAGTGAGTTTGTAATATAAATATAGTTGAAACATGAAAGACTAAGAAAGAATGCGAATAAAGCCATTTTTCCATTTCTGGGTCATCAATACGCCTGTTCTAGTCGATTCAGTATCAATGGCAAGAGGATATTAAAGTTCCTGTTGTCGTTACTCCGACGCGACGCCGGGGTTGATTTATTTACCAGTCAATATAGGGGTTATAAATAATACAAGTGGCTTAAAAATAAGCCCATTTGAAAGCACACTTGATTTTGCAATATCAACCTTATTGAACATTAAAGAAAATACATTTTAAAATGGAAGATGCAACCTACAACTGAACAGGATATAACAGAATTGAACATGAATAAAATTTTAATAATGATTTCGTTAACATAAAGGTTACCAAAAAGTATGCTATTATTTTTTTTATTATAGGTACTATTTAAAACATGGCATATTCATATGAACACGTAAATACATATATCAATAAATTTATGAAGTTTAAAAATCATTGTAGGTAAGTATATAAACTTATATTAATTCAAAAGTTATTTTTACTGGAATTCGCATTGTTTAGCTATTTTTTTTGGAATTACTAACTATTTTAAAATAAAATTATATATTAACTTACTTCATGTAACTTATTTATGCAAAGCAACAAAATGATAACAATTTTAAATTATTTTGCACAAAATTAAACCAATTTTACATTTAATAAAATTGCTTAATACTTGCAAAAGTATCATAATATTACTTGACAACTGTCTTGTCCTGATTATATATTATTAGAATATGTAGCTTTTTCCTGTATAAGATCGATTTATAAATTTAATAATCAATATCATATTTCGTACCACATACTGAAATTGAAAACTGTCTATCGAGTTTCCATTGAAACAAAACCATCCCATTCATAATATATTTTGGGCAACCGTCCCAAGGTTACAAAGTCGATTATAGACACTAATCCGTCTGAAATCCACTCTGATTTCGTAGACTGTAATTGGGTACTAACGCGGATTCCAACTGAGATATAAGGGGATATCAGGCGCATAATTCTGAGACTATAGTGGATTTTAGTTTATGCTATTATAGAATTTATATTTTAATTATGTATTGAATCTATTCGCAGTGTTTATTATGTGTTATTTTTTAAACGCAAGAGGAGTGAAGCACTCGCCTGCGATAATATCGATATAAGTTGGCGGAGGACCAGTGAAAGGATTAGCATAAAGTCAACTAGTCCACAGTAGCAAATTTATCAGGAATTAACCACGATGATTTTCAGGGAGACCACATGGATGTAGACCTGACATAGTACATTACTAGCAATAACGGTAGTAGTCCTCAACAGTAAAATCCTCTACCTCCAACGTTTATAATTATGTATGGCAACTGCGGTCATTATCTACATCTCTTCATCTGTATGAGATTTATTGTCTAGGATAAAAAGTAGACTATTCTTTAGCCCAAATGCTATAATACTATATCCCCGATTTCAGGATGATTGATTAAGATACCATATATATATAGATATTGGTATTATATAGTAAACTCTTTATAATATGTTGATAATATTTGCGAATACGAGTAAGTACATATTATAAATTCAAAACAATATGACTCCACTCAAAACACACATCACCTTTGGGATAACCTTGTTAGACCAAATACTGTTACACATAAATAGCTATTATGCAAATATAATTTACTTCGCATCAAAATAAATCAAATTTACGACTCAAATTTCAACCGTACAATATACTGATGCGTTGCTACGTTCCGTTGCCACCAATAAAGTTGATTGAATGATCACATCAATCTCTAAATGCTAGCTAATCAACCGAGAGCGATGTTTTGTCAGCCGTGCAAGCCCTGTGGTTTCAATAAGCTTCTAAGCCAATCTATTGTTGTATTGCCGTATACATAGTATCAACATGTCTATGTCGTTTGTCATTTCAAATCCGGATTATTAATTTGATGAACTCTTTGAGGTATATAGTGAACATATTATCTAATTCTATCCCGGTTTAGACAATTTAAGAAGCGCATTATGTCAATTGACATGGTTCGATTTTCTTCATCTTGTTTGGCAATAAGTATGATTTGGGCCTTTATTGCCTACATGTCATAGCTTTGTAGGCTAAAATTAAGAAAAAAAAATTGAATATCAATCATAAATTAATATTTATGCTGGATTTAATTTACACCATTTCCCTACATACATACATTCATATTTAATTACAATACAGTACTTTTCACACGAAAAATTTAGTTAAAAAGAACTTTTTTCCATTTAAAATCAATCTCCTAACAGTATTTCTCGTATAGCAATAGCTGATTTCAGATACCTAATGTTTATAGAATACATAGTAATCATTACAATTTACGTTGCTTCTTTTCATTTTTCCATTCATTATATTTCATACTATTTTCAAGCTCATTGTATAGGATTTTCCCATCGCTTACTTTGTGGCAATATTCCAATAAAAACTGGCCTAGAACATATCAGATATGAATGAAATACGTTCTGTAATATTAGCTTCAATATTTTGCAATGTTATATAAAACAAGTGAAAAATTAAACAAAATATATTGTCTAACACCTAGGTTCCTTACATCCGCTTCATTGGCCTTTATGTCTTTCAAAATGTAAATAAATTTCCAATTGTATTGTTTTTTAATAACTCGCTGACCTGGGAAACTGTATTTTCCATGTAAATTATTTCTGACGGCCACACTTTTCATCTCGGGGCTTAAAAAATAGAACAACACCTATTTTATAAATTCTTTATTGTATTTTTAAATACAAAATAAAAATAAATACCAAAACTTCATAAAAAATTATCATACCGTTTCGGAGAAATTCAGTAACAAATGAGTAATGCGCTCCAATTACCTGTTTCGTCGTTCATACATTAATAGGCATATATATGTATGTATGGATAAGTTCTCAGAAAGTAAAATTCGTCTAACGCTTCTTTATAGTATGTTATAAAAGCACGTGTGGTATTTGTAATATTATTTACAAATACCACACGTACGTTTCCATGAGTTAGTTTCATTTGGCCGCCTTAGACTTTGTTAAAAGTCGTCTGCGTAAGTATCTGTCTATCTATTTCAGCTTGCATTAGAAAAAAGCGACGTCCAAGCAAATAGCTTTTTATAAGATATGTTTTGGTTTAATAATGAGATCAGTGACTTTACGGGATATAATGGAATAACATCTTAGTCCTCAGGAATAGCAACACATGAGCCTTATCTTGGGCATTACGTGATGCCATGGTGTGTAGAGTAATATATGTTTGTTTTTTTTATTTTATAGATGACTGTTACTACTGATCCCCAGCTAGTTAACCTTTACAATTATAAATAATACTATGGAGCTCTAAATAATCGGTACAAAAATCACTTTACTTGAATGCAACGTTCATATATCGCATTTAGGGTGAGAAAGTCTCAACAAGCAAAACAAGACATTTTTCATTGTTGTAAGTGGATTGAAAAAGATATATACGTAGCTGAAGAGAAGTGCCAACGTGATATTTTCAGCTAAAAGAGAGGGGAGGATGAGTAATGGTGGAATAACATCATAATAATGATTGAAAGATATTTTACAACTTATAACTATGCTTCTTTTATTTGCCTTTTATAATTTTAATGGATAGTTACTAATTAAATGCAATGTTTGTACTATTATACTTTTAGTATTCCTATTGGTTTATTTTTCTTAATTCTCTCTTTATCTTCTTTCTAGATTTTTATTACTTCCGTATAATTTAATTAAACTTTTATCATATTTTTTGAAACATAACTACATATATAAGTACCTACTCCTATCTAAACTGCATTAAAATCAACAAGAAAAATATAAAAATCTTTCTAAAATGACTATTGTGTTATTAAAACCATACCACAGATTATTTACATACGATATACTTATATTCACAATACACATACGAAATCAAAGGAATCTGTCATATTATTATATTAGGTATATTTATTTTGTAACGTAAACATTAATCAAATTTCATTACATACTTAAACGAATAAATTACAAATTCAATAAAACTGTTCGACATTTTCTGATTTTTTTACTGATACTTCAGAGACTCCATTTGCCCAATATTAAAACCTTTATTTTCAATCCAAAGCGACCTTATATTCGTTGATTATGTAAAAAGTCCATTGGCTCAGCGCAACGATCCAATATAGCGCGAGGCTGTCTGTAGTCTCTAGTCTATAGGGGTCCCCATCCCTGCTTATGGCGTTTAAAGCCTGTCTCACCCCGTCCCAGTTCTAATTGCCTCGCTGGCTATTCACGGGCACTTTTGAAAGCGAATTGTATTGCCATTTCCGTGTTCCGAACAACAAGGTGACTTTGGAAAAGGCCCGTTGTACTTCTCTCGCATTTCTATTCACGTACAAGAGTATATTTCAATGGATGTTTGACTTTATGACTTGGGTACGAGTTTATTAGAGAGTATTGTGCTTTTCAAAATGTACAATCCAACCCTTTATGAGGAAAAAATAATTGTCCTTTACGTAAAGCTAAAAAACCAAAAATAAACCTTTAATCTCAGAATCCAACATAAATATTTTCCATGATTATGTAATCTAGAAAGAAAAGTAAAATCACAGTACACCTTAGATACTATTGTTTTTATTTAACTACATACAATCAAAGAGAAAATCTTCCATAACTTCTTACGATGTCAACATATTTTATTATTTTCCCAACCGTCCAATCCGAACCATAAATATTACGAAGTATACTAGTAACAGAAGTCATAAATCACAGCTAAAAAAATTAAGTAATGATTCTATACTTTTATTATGCGAATACCACAGGGATCAACAGTCAGTCGGCTTACTTTACCTTGAACTTTGTGCTGGACAAGGACAGGAATAAGAAAGAAATTGCGTGATATTAATCACAATAGCTTTTTACATTAGAATTTGTAAATATCTTGTATTTAGTAGCACACCGTCACTGCGCTGTAATTCATGGAATATATACTATATATGTACTGTGTTGCTTTGCTTTAGTTTCAGATTTTAGTAGTTCTTTTTATTTAAGAGCTACACAAAACATGATTCCGTTAGTAAAATAAATACGACAGTAAGATCTATCAATTGCAGAGTTATAAAAAAAATAATGTCTAATTGCAAACTTCCTTTAGGCGGTCGGTTAGACAGGAACTATTCGAAAACAAAACGGAGGTTCTAAATACAATAGTAATTAAGTAGGTACAAAAGACGGCAAGTTGATCTTTGCCTACTTCGACAGATAGATATATTAGGTTTGTGTAGGAAACGGAAGTCGGGACAGTCCCTTTGGCATGATTAATGGCGCCCTACGTTTAGCAAAGGACTGGGATATGCTGGTGATTACAAGAATAAATTATAGCTGTAATATATAACCATTGCCATGGCTGTATAGGTTTATTGAAATGATACACATAGCAAACAGGTTTTTATAAAGTTTCCATACTATATTAATCCAAACTATAGACTAACACATATGTATATAGACTAACATAGGAATAATTATATAATAAATAAATAGGAACAATTCACACGGCGCCATCTAGTCCCAAGTAAAGCAAAGCTTCTGTTATGGGTACTAACCAACTGATATAAATCAATATATTTATACATAATTTTATAAATACTTGCATAGAAAACACTACTCATGAATACAAACGTTTGGACTACAATACACACGATAAATAAAACCCGCAACCAGCAGAGATAAGACGGTATACTAAACCAGATTAATAATTATTTTAACCGATTATCATGAAGACGATATTTTCTATTTATGAACATTTCATGTATGTATAATATATAGTACTTATCGTCGCCAAAACTGAAAGAATTCCGATAATTCTTTTTACAATCGATGTCATTAACAATTGTTGGCAAACGAAGTTAGTACACTTTTCAATAAGTATATATATATGTTTTTATGTAGGTATTTATGTACCTGTATGTACACGAATTAGAATTTCGAAGAATATTATACATAAACATATTATTCACGGATAAACGGAATACGCATACTTGCAGTCGATAACGTTGATATCCTTTTACAGATTTACTTTATAATTATATATCACAGGTTTTGTTTTGTAAAATAATACATATAGCAAAAATAATAGATACTCGAAATGGATATAATAAAAAATATTGCAACTCGGTATCACAATTTTTCGTAAATCGCTCGAAGCGTTTCAATTTATTGCGTACAACCTGATTCTGTATTTCAAATATTTGTCTACTATTTTTCACATATCCATTATTTATTTAATCAATGTAAACTTGTTCATCTGTATCTACCCATACTCGCTTCCCCTAACCCATCCCCTTCTCTTTGTGTATACCTATTTGTTTAGTAAAAACATTGCGTAATTTTAAAAATATTGTTAGTAATTAAATCTGTCCGATAGAATCTATTCAAAATGGACGACATATACAAGTTATGATATACCACTCATTTTTATTAATTTTAAATATATATGTAATCCTAATAGGTATAAGCTATGTACCCTACGTTTTTACTTTCGCTACGACTTATAATTTAAAGAGATATCTGTAAATATAACTTTAATCGTCATTTATTTCCTAAATAATTTTAGACATAATAAACTGCCAGAGAGCACAAACTAGCTTTCGCTAATAATGTTAGTACAATTTCGTATTTATATTGGAAGAGTTTGATCAAGATGTTGATGTTTTGATCAGTAAATATAAATATAATTTTCAGTTATAGTGAGAATTTACGCTCCACAAAACAAGGGAATCCGTCTGCGCGCATTCGATAACTCGAAGCGTTCACAATTAAAGGGCAATTATATTGAGCCGAAGCTGAAATTCCTGAAGGTGACGAGATGATGAGACGCTCGTAATTAGTTAGATATTCACTGACTCTCGTATTATTTACCCTGCTTAGTTAGGGTTGCTTTTTGTTGTTAACCCACGACGCAAAAAGAGGGATGTTATAAGTTTGACGTGTCTCTGTGTTTGTCTGTAGCATCTAAACTCCTAAACGGACAGACCGGTTAAGATTAAAAATAGATTTTTCAAAGTTCACAACAAGTTATGCGGAGAAAAGTTTTGTAGAAGTGTTAGTTTTTTTTATTACGGAACACTATTTTAACATTGTAGTGTGTCCATTCTGTAATTTACAATGAAAATAACGTTAACGAATTATAGTGCTTAACAATTTATAAACCGTGCACATATTAAATGACAGTATGATTTTGAATTACACAGATCATTTTAACAACACAATTGTTTGTGTAGACATGAATGTACATAAGAAAATGACAGATCATACAATATTTATGTATGCATGGCTATAAATTTAGGGTGATTTTGAAATTAAAATAACGTAAATAAATTTATAATAACATTAATTTAATTTATTAAAAAAAAATAGTCTCCGCAATTACGTGAATAATTTTATTTTTAAAATAACTATTGCCAACCCTATTCACGTTATTACTGCCTGATTGACTTTGCAGATATTTGCAGGGAATTGCTAAGATGCCTCCACTGTATTAACTTTGATTATCGGAGGAATTTTATCTGTGATAAAGTCGACGTGTAGTTGGTATTCAATTAAGCATTTTCATAATCAAATACGCCAGTAATAAGGTTCACATAATATATTGACTTGCACATATTTTATATACATAATTATATTTGTGTAATATCATAAAGAGAGACAGCAGATTTTGTTATGGGATAGTAAACTCTGAAGCTACTACATTAATTTGGAAATACTTTTACTATTTGAAAGATACATTATTCTAGAATGATTATATACAAAACTTAGAATGTTATGGGCGCCTGAGCAAAACCGACGCGAGCTACTAGTCTGTTAAATGTTCGAATTCCATGTAAACAAAAATAAATGATGCCAGTCATCCACTGTAAGTCTTACATCAAAAACTTAGCGTCTTACTCCAAAATAGCATTTGATAAGTGGAAATCTTTAAAAAACAAACAGCAAAATACCCTTCTCGTATGGGGGGACTTACATCAAACTACCTACTTAGAGTGATATTTCAAAAGCTACTTACCTAAATACTTTTTATACCTACTTTGGCATGTTTTGACAATTTTTTTCTTATTATGAAGATTTTTATGCAGGATCTAATCAACTAAACAAAATAATCAAACTTTCAAATATGTGTCTTTTAATTTTTACTACCATAATATCTATTCTCAATTAGACGATAACTGATATTGAATAGTTAACGTCCCACCTGATGGAAATTTGTGACCTACATCTCTATGTGAACATCAACTAATAAGATATGACATCGATCAAGTAGCTACTACTAGCCTAATACTAATTAGAATTATTCTTCTATTAGAATAATTCTACTCTGCCTATGTATTAAAGATTGAATTCAATAATGTGCTTCACACATATACTGAGATGAATGATTAGTATTAAAAATAAATAACATTTACAGACATACATTAATATATATATATAGTCATAAACCTACGTCTTTATAGAACCTAAGGCAAAGGAAAGCTTTCAATGTAAAATGCAGGCGTGCTTCAAAGGGTATTTTGCTTAAAAAGATTTAACAGCAGTTTGCTTAAATCGTCGATTTGTTGCAATAAGTAGCTCCTATAGGAGCAAGAGGCGTGGTTGGGGCAAAACGATGTAATATTTATGAGTGAGTCTCTCAAGGGTAGGGCTGGAACATCAGGAAAGTGTTATGCAGAGTGAATCGCGCCCTCTACTCGACAAGATTGTGTAATTTATTTTTTCAACTCTCAGCTTAACTGACTAGCGTCTGGAATTTATGATGATGGAAAATGAAGCAAATATCGTTCTATGATTGTTTCTGCTATTTTTATGGTACGTCTGCTGTTTAGATTTACGAAAGTGGGTAAATACTTTGACGCTGTATATTATGCATGCAGCAGTCGCCTACTTCTGCATCAAAAAAGTGAAGCATAGTTTGTTTCGTTCGGATTTTTTATATTCTTGGCAACATTTTCTGCATTCCTACAAAGATAAAAAGAACATATTATTATGTAATAGTAGTATTATTATTAAACTTTGCATTGAAATTGGTAACTGTTGACTGTCATCTACTATACTAGGTTTGCCAGAATATACTGTACTTTCTACAATACGTTTTTTTACTACATTACGAGCAATACTGCTTTGAATATCTTGTAAATATTTTACAGAAATTCTGCAATTATTTGATTATTATTTTTGAAGTCAATAGCTACTATACTATTGATGTTACTCGCTCGCAACCGTACTATACTGAATATATTGTAAGTTATATACTATAATATTTAAATATTTATATATATTATTATAAATCTTTCACTCAAATTCATATTACGAGAGAATTTTTGGATTAGTTTTTTTTTTGACCGACTATACTATTGCCTGACGTCAACCGTACTTACTGAATATAGGATGTTATATATTATAATGCTATCTTTATATATATTATTATAAATATGAGTATATTTTTTATTTAAATAGTAAAAGGCTTGAAGCTTTGTCTAAAATGTCAGTTGTTGTAAATACAAGTCATATTCGTGTTTCGAGTTTTCAACACGTACTGAAAGTCGGAACGTGGCTGTACTATAAAGCTGTAAGCTGACATTACTCGTGCAAAGTTAGACAATGACTGTTCCCCATATTATTTGAACAATGAATTCTGTGGCAGATGACATAGCATGAAATTGCGGACAAATTGTTGCTGCAGGGAAAATTAACACCCCAATCACACACAAGGCCATTAGCCGCTTAAAACTTTTTTATATGTTATACAATGACAAACAAGCTGACAACGTACCTGATGCATGATAAATGATAGAATTGGTTCAGTTAAACATGAAATATACACACTTATACTTATATGACCATAACTGTTACTTTTAATTGTAAATTAAAATATATGATAGTAATATTATGTTGATAAAATTATGTTATTAGTATGAATACTTCACTGATATTAGGTCAGATTTAGGAGCGATTTCTTTCAAAAATTGGCGAGGGGTACTTTATTTACGGTTTACAACTGCACGTTATCATTTGAAGAGTTTTTGAAATTCATTTTAATTAGTTCAAATTACGCAATGATACATTTCTTACATTATTACTATACGCGTGTCACGTTATTTTATAATCGCAGTTGTGCGATAAATGCACAAAAAGTATAAGAACAAACAAAAAGAATGCATAGTCATTCTTTAATAAAATAAACCAACTTTACTTTCTTTACTTTTGGAAAAACAATAGGAGTCTTCTAGGTGAGCTGATTGTTAAAATAAGCAATAAATATAACTACATGTAAACAAAAAATATTATGAAAACTAAAAAGAAATATCTCCAATTAAAATTATTCGTACATTTATATTCTTTAGCGAAAATTGTTTTGATTTCATCCAGAAGTCTTACTCAGGGTGAGTACGGCGCGTCCGTTACAGCGTCTCGCCTCGCGTATATTCTCTTTATCGTAAATCGTTACGTCCAACAGGATTGCCCTCGTTATTATTATGCCTATTATGGAATGCAAAATAAAGGTAAGAAGATTACTCCAAAATATGTACAGGGTAAATTTATTTCAACGAATCTAATTTATAATGAAACACATGATTGGAGATTTTGTGAAGCAATCGTAAAACTAAGTCGGTTTCGATTGCGAAAACTTTGTAAGGCATAACGGAAGTCGTAAAAGTGAGATATTATTTACGAGCGGTACCCGTGCGTCGCGGTTGCCTACACCTGCAACTCCGTGTCGATACACACAAAGTAATATTTTTATATATGTTTACAATGGATTTAAAAAGTCTATATAAAAGCTATATATTACTACATACGATTTTTGTCTTGATTTATACAAGTCGAGTAATCAAATCAAACGTGGGCGACTCTAAACATCTTTGTGTCATTTTATATTTCTATCTGACACTCTGGCGAAGGAACCATAGATATTAAACTAAAAATTAATCCGTGAGGCGGCGGTAGCTCGCCTTAACACGTTGGATACCAATTATTATTCGTTGGAATATATCCAGCGAAATGTGGCATTATCCTGTGTGTGGACTGTTGGCAATGCCTCAGACCACCCCATCTTACATAATAGTCGTGATAGTATAGATACATACATTATACTATACTTTTACTTAACAATATGCATACATGTTTATTTTGCTTCCTCGATGTCAATAAACCTATTCATACTAATTCAACGGTTACGTGTTTTATTTGACTCTTTTGCAATACATCGCCAATCTGGTTAACGTAAATCCGTCTGCCGCGTCCCCTCCTGGAAATTTTCAACATTCAAACACGTTTCAATTAAGAACCAAAACAACTTAACGTGTATTATCAATATGTGATTATTTATTAGTTAATACAAATTGAAAATTGTAAAATATCAAAATAGGAACTTCACATCCCCTTCTCAACCAATCTGAATTACATTTATCTCAACTTTCTTACCAAACTTCTAAAGCAGCCGTCTCACAAACGGTACCTCAGTCTTAGCTATTTAAGCCGCCAAGCAGCTTGTTTTGTAAGCTGTATTTCGATTTAAGGCTGAAGATAAGGCAGTCAAATTACAGGATAAGAGGCGTAATAATCTTAGTCTTCCAGAATGGTAACATGATGGTCGCGCTGTAACATGTTTTATAATACTGTTCAATTGACCACATACCACGGTGTTGCTGTGGAAAGTGGTTTCCACAGCACAGCTGGGCCGCCAGCTTGTTTGCCATTCCAATTACAAAAATAAATTGTCTAGTGTATATTACACGCTCGTATTTTCACTTTACATGTACATGTAACTCTATCCTTACTAATATCATAAATTCCAAAGTATGTTTGTCTGCCTGTTTGTTACTTTACACTCCGAAACGACTGAAAGGATCGTAATGAAATTTAATATTAATATTGTTTCACGAGAGCATATATTTGAAAAAAACATCACGAAGTTGCGAATAACATATAGTACTGTATAGTCTTAACATTTTGTTATATTATACTGTATATAGTAGTACGATTGGTCCGCGTTTAATACTCCTATTTTTCTCTTTTCGTTCAACGTTCAATTTTATTCTCACAGCTAATGTCAGCCTTCATAACATCTACATTGATCGATTGAACTGAACGAAATAATATCATGTTGGAGAATAACATGTTTGCACGCCTCGAAGCGTGAATCTTTAGAATATTGACAACATAAACTGAAACTTTAATATATTACTTTTACAACTACGAATCCGAGAAAGAAATATATGTAGTTTTAATATATTTTGTATTTTAAATTATTATTGTTAGTAGTGCCATTAGTACACGAAAAAAATATGAACAAGCATGTTTTGCACATGTAATAATAATATTGTCATTATAAACTAACAGTGATCTGCAATTTATCACTTTATTTAAAATATAGTCCATTTTATTTTAATCTTTTTAGCCGTTTCGTATTCATTCAATTCAATCTTTATAATATTCAATAGGTGTACAAATGGTTAGATTAGATTATATAGATCTTTGGGGGAGGCCAGCAGTGGACGTCTTCCGGGCTGAGATAAGGATGATGATGATGTACACAGTGTAGTGTAGTGTTTAGTTAAAATAGCTTCAAGTCATAGATTCCTATATTTTAGATAGTTTGTGCTTTACAAATAATAGAAAAATAGAATTAACCTTGTAAATTTAGTTTATTTGTTACCATATATCATATACTGTATTTACATATTTAGTACAATTATTTATAAAGTAATACTGTAATCATAATGATTGTTGCTTCCCATAATAAAGAAATAACTAAATAATTACAAAACCCATTTCGTTTAAACTACGACAGTACGAGTATATAGTGTCCTATAATTCATACGAAGTCCCATTTTTCTGATTTATTCACCCAACAAACTCCACACATACGCCATAAAGTACAAAATTCAATTCCCACGCCGAAATTGTTGCCCATTTGCATGATGCTAGGTAGGAAACATAAAAACTCGTAGCGCTTTTTATCAGGCTCTAAAGCAAGTTGCTCGACTTTAGGGAGGAACTAGGGGCAACTTGCCTTAGTCATGATTAAATTTCCTGAGTTATGGTCAACTAAGTTGAACACTTTTTTGGTCGACTCCCACCAGCCGTACATTATTTATTGGGCCGATATGAAATATGAATTAATCATTTTGAAGGGCCCGTATAAACAAGTTTCTCAAGAAAGCCAATAAAGCGTTATGTTTTTTAAACATGTACCGTTTTTTGACACAACTTCGCAAATGTAAAAGTTGCTTCTAAAAGTATGTCGGAAGGGTGGCAGAATATGCACATATCTATCCCACAAATAAGCAAGATCTGGCACGAGGGGCTATGAAATAACATACGTACTTCTTTTATGTACCTATCTGTCTTTTCCCATTTCATTTATACACGCTTTCATGGCTCTAACTGTCAATCAAAATGTAATATAAAAATTGTGCTACTTTTCATACGACGTTCATTAAATATCTTGTAATATAAATTAAAATAATTGATGAAAAATACTGTTTCAAAGACACCTTGAGTTCAATTTACGTCAAATTTAAATCTCATCATTCAATTTGAATAATTAAAATCCGGACCATGAGGATGAATTCAAGAACAATTTAATAACAAAATAGTACTTGTAATAAGTATTAGGTTTTAATACTGATTCATTACTGTTTTGAAAGCAACAATATACATTTTACGTTATGACTATTTTATATAATAACATGCGATATATATTTATATATGTACATAACTAGTTTTATAACCATAATATATATTTTTATATGGATATATCTTGTTAAATAATTTATAAATAAAGATATTACAGAATATTTAATTGAAATCACTGTATGTTGTTGTTGTTCCGAATTTTGTATAAATAGGAATTTAAAACGATCTATTTATTATGTAGCGTTTAATTAATAATGTCAAATTATGTTCAATAGGTGTATGTATATCTGAACCTTACTTGTATGTATGGAAAATGGTGCTATAAATCATTAGACTAAGAGTAAATAGTTTGAGTTTAGGGTTCGCATGACGTTCCGAGGTCTACAATAGTGTCAAAATAGTTCTAAAGTTATGAGAGTCGCCCTTCACAAAATACTTCATGGTTCAGTTTTCATGACAGAATAAAAAGGCATTTTAAAATATACGAAACAATTTTTCAATTCAAATGTGTCTACATAATATAACATAATGTTACTATAACTATACCCATAGCCTATAGAAATATCACGTTCAAATCAGCATCTCGGAAACTTTAAGGTTTCGGGTATAACCAACGACCTTTTCTCACATTAGGTACATTCAAAACTACGGTCAACTAATCCGTCTTCACTGTCATATTATAAGGGACCTTGTAAACAGGAGACGTACAATCAATATCCAGTTTTGACCGGAAACATAACATACAATAGTTGTTACCCGCGACTTCGTCTGGAAGTAATACATTTACCTTCAGCGAATGTATTAAGTTCTGTTCAGCCGTTTAGTCAGACTAAACAGACTAACAGTTTCCACATATATAATATTATTGTTAAGACTAAAAAAACCTATAGAGTATACAAATATTTGTATAACAATCCCATTTTAATTGCAATATTACTGAATTGTCTGTAAGATCACAGTAAGATATAGCTTTTAACAATAAGACCGCCTTTTTGTAAGCATATTCATACAAAGTGTTCAATATGTATTTTTTTAAAAGAATGTATTTTTATATGATTTACTATTTCAACAAGACAAGATATCAGTAAGATAAGTTAAAGTCGGAAATAACCTACGACCTGTCAGTAAATAAATGGAATGATTAACTTTCCTCTTGGAAACATGTGCCAGAGTTGTAAAATGAAAATATTTTTTTTACCTTTCGTTACTAAGATGTAAGTACTTATGTAGGAAAGTTTCAAAAGATACTTTTATATTCGGTGCTTCCTACTCATATTTCTTGGAAAAATTATTCACGTTATTACTTTCAGTGAATTTGGGCTTGTTAAGCGTTTCCTTTATAATCTAGCATAGTAATTATAATTCAGCAACAAGTTCCAGCTATTTATATTACTGAACAATTATTCCTCGTATTCCAGAAATTGTTCACTTTCATGAAAACGTCTGAAGCAATGATTCGGCTGCTTAAGTACTACACAACAAATATTTTAATGAGAAAGAGCATGCATATCATATCATATTCTTTCTCATTAAATATTTAGATGTAGGCCAAAGTACAATACTGTTGTTATATTTAATAAAGAAATCTTGGTGTATTACGAGCAGGATCTATTCATAATATGATTAACAATCACTGTGTGGATTTTAAAAAGTCTCGTCTACAATATTTACCTGTAAAACTCCTTCTGTTCGGCCAATAACATCATTATGATTACAATCACTACCTATATATCTGAAAAAATCACAAAGATCTTTTATACCCGCAATTCTTTTATCTATGATAATTTATAATCTAACTCTACGCAGAAAAAGCGTCCTTAGCGAATAACTACCTGTAGTACATTACATGCAAGCGCTTTCTAAATAATGTATTGTAGACATACGGTAATGTTGCATCCATAACTAAGACAATTCTTTCCCTTCCAAAGGAAATCGGTAACGAATCACTCCATCGGGAGCCCTGATTGACAGATGGCCTGTCTGAGTAATTGAGACAAATGCGAATCTGCCTGTCTTGCTCGATAAATCTCCGACAGAGTTTTTTTAACGATATTTTACCGCCTTATTATATTCCGTAAGACTAAAATTGCCGACGCAGAAATATACTGGTTATTGAATGTTACGGGTTCATACGCTCTAAAGGTTATTTCTAACATTACTATTTTTAACAGTACTTCAAATTTTTATATATTTAACACTTACAGAATCATATTTTTTAAATTTATATTATTACAATATATAATGCTACTTACGGAAAGCTATAACCATCTGCTATATATTTGATTGTTAACTGATATACTACTAGATAGCATGATATATATATGTGCTTAACTTCCTACAACAAGTAATAATATTTCTGTAAGAAACAAACAAAAAATTACAATAGAATTTAGATTAATATACAAAAATTCTTATACATACATCACACTATAGATACGTAGTCTAGAGTCCTACACTGCTAAATTAAAGCTCTAGAATATACTATCATTTCTGGATGCTTAGCTTACTTTGAATAATACTATATTATTTGAACCAACTAAGTGTATATATTAAATACTGGCAGTATTCATTACATACATTACATTACACACAATTTTACAATTTGTTTATATTATCTAACCAGATATCGTTTACAAATCAAAATAACTGAATAATATTACGTATCTTCCAATCTCATTGTCTTCTATCTTACCTAAATCTTGATTACAAAGTAAATATATCCTATCAGGAAAACGTGAATCAGTCCCAGTTAATTATACATCAGGCTTATTAAACCCCTGAGGTTAAACAGATTATAAAATGAAGAAAATAACGAAATAGAGGAGCGGAAGTTGTGTTTTATGACTATTTGTACAAGCTTTTGTTTTGCATTATATATATTTCTTATATGTATATATATTTTGATCAATCACGCTCTTTCAATGCGACGCGCCACCATGAGACTTATCTTCAAATAACATCGAAAAAAATATATATTGCAAGTTACTTATCACATTTTCTTCTGGATATATAGTGACTGTGTTTGTTAAATAATGACCTGGTGATAATTCGTGTGATTGAAAATAAAATATCTATAAAAAGTAGGCATTGTGTTCTTTAAATATATATATTTTATTTATTTTTTTATATAAAGGGCTCTGCAGGCAAGATGGGGTACTATGAGAATAACGGTTCTAGTTTGTTTTCCAAAAAATGAGTTCGTACAAAATTTATTTAATTCTACGATTAACGTCGTCGGTCGTGATAAAAATAATAAGAATTCAAGCGGTTTTGGATGAAAAAATGGGTTATAGAGAGAAAAGTTAAGGCTTTAAGGAAATTCTCTAGGTTTGTTGCTAAAAAGTCAGTGGATACACAGAATTATAATTACAAAAAAAAATTAGAAGTCATATTTAACAAACCTGAACAGAAAAACTATAGAAAATAGAAACAAAAAAGAGAAAAGATGAATATAAAAAAAAAAAAAAAACAGAAGAACACTACTACAAAAGATAAAAGAAAAAATTAAATAGCCGATATGAAGAGTTTTCTTTGAATATGAAAGTGAAGATGGGGGAACACACCATGTATGTAAATGATGAAGTTTGTTCCGTTTCCATGAAGGGTGGATATATTCATTGTTGGACTCATAACGTCTTTATGAATAAGATGATGATGATGATGAAGTCATTTATGTCTACGTGTTCTGCCAGCTCGAATAATCATTGTTATACAGAGATCATAGGATCATTCTATCACCCCATCTTACCTCATGGGGGTACCCCATCTTACCAGCACCATGGGGCAAGACGGGGCAAAACACCTTTTTTTTATTTTATTTTTTTTCTCTCAAATGTGTTACCTAAAGTTCCTAATGACACCAAATATAAGAATAATAATAATTAGTTGTTATTTAAAAATATATGAACATGTAATTCTTTATATTACAGACCTTTACAGCTTAAGTACCCCATCTTGCCACCACCTCCCCTACATATATTTCTGCAGACTCCTGATTTTCCTTAAATAACATGAATTAATATATATGATGCATACATTTCTATTATTGGATATATAGTCATCTTGTCGGTAAAAGTAATGACTATAATTCGTTATTATAAGAAAATAAAAATATGTAAAAAGTTGACATACATATATATATTATTATTACGTACACTTATATTAAACCTAAAATGGTAGTTAACCAAATTACTACAAAATTTATTTAATTCATGATTATTATAAAAATGTGTAATAAGAATACTTTTTAAATTTTATTAGGTTTAGGGTGCTATACTCAGTCAGTAACATCAAGAAATAATTAGAATAAAATTATACATCTATTTAATTAGTTGGGCAATAACCTTCGAAGTAAAAGAAGGTGATAATTAAATATTTATGGGAAAATTTTCTTTGACTTTACTTAAATAGATCAGTACTAAATAAGAAATGAAGGATATTCAATGTTTTGTCGTAACGTCTTTATGTTCTAAGCTAGAGAGATTCTATTTAAATAATACGTTGAGGGCAAATAAATTCATTATATAATTTATTCGAAATTATAACCACATATATTTATTCAGGAAGACGATACAAATCTGTTGGTAATATTAAAAATAAAACATTAGCGTTAAAAAATTAATATTACAAAAGAAATGAATAAATGATATAAAAATTAGTTCGTAATATGATCTCATTAATGAATAACTTATGAAAATGCAATAGATAGATAGATAGATAGATAGATAGATAAAAATCTTTATTCGTATCCCGATAACAAAGATAGTATAAACAAAATTCAAATAACACATAAGAATAGTAAATAATTATAAAAAAAAAACAACACAATACTTTAACTTCCACATAAAATAAACATTAAAACACATATTAGGTGCCACAGCGATACGAAAGGGTTGAGCTACTCAGTGAACAATTTGCTCAGCGAGCAAAACACTGATTTTCAGTAGCAGCCCAGTGGTGGTGCGATCGCGTGCAGCGACATATTCACTCAACAATCTTAATGTTACCAAAATTTAATTAAACTCATTCTTAATAAAAATAATAGAAGAAAAAAAATAATAAAATAAATAAATCAAAATGTATATCAATATAAATTCAAATACAAATAACTGTTGACGCAGACTATCACCTAAGCGACCAAAGGCTATCAAAAAATAATAATAATATATAAATGCTAGGAATTGTCTAGGAATTATTTTCAGATTGGCTGTATATATTTAAAAATATTTATTGTACAGAAAAATGATGATAGATCAGTAACTTATTCTCTAAATTAAGCTCTTAGTAATACAATATTTTATAAAATATACTTCCATTACTGTTGAAATTTAATAAATAAAATATAATATTGGTATTATATTATAAAACAAAATCTCAAACTAGAATATATAACAACGAGTCAAAGAAATGTTAGAAAAATCATCACGTGTCAGTCTTTTAGCGTCATAAGCAATCTCTTAAAACTTATATTGAACTGTATTTTATCAAGGCAGACTTGTTACTAGCATTATATGAATATTAATATACATCTAGTATTAATCATGTAATTTTATTATATTACAAGTAATCGAAACATCGATCGATGCCTCCGGGCAATTGCTTAGTGTAGACTAATGAACAAGTAAGTGACTCATTGAAACTACTGACATTACACTTTAATATAACGTAGGCATCTTCATAATAATCGGTCGGGCACGGATATTAAGCCGCCTTTCCATTGATGTTCACGAACACAATTAATTCTACGAATAAAGAACGCTTGATGAACGATGACTGCGCAAATCTGTAATCAGATTTAATAAGTCCCGGCAGCTCTAGAGGTATAGGAGAGTCTGCAAGTAACTTTATTTAAAAGTAGGTGTAATCACTGATAGATATAGGTTTTTAAAATTTAGGCGATCTACGTAAGAAGAATAGTTCTTACTAATTCTGCCAACTTTTATTTATTTTGAAACAACACTAAGTAGGTAAAGAGCAAGTAGTAAGTTATGTTAATGCATAAAAATAGTTTAATTTTAATTTAAATGGATACATACAAATTGCTTCAATGTAAGTTTATTTGAATAAATGATTTTCTATTCTTTACTATTCTATTCTACAATAAACATAATTAAAGAAATTTTTCTTTACAAAAAGTATAAAAAACTCTTATAAAATACAATAGATCATTTTTTTAAGGATGTCCATTCCGTTGTCTACTGCGATCAATATACGCTGGCAGAGCACCAGTGAAGGATAGTAAGTTGGAATGGAAATCGACCTACGGCCACCTTGTGGAGATTACCACTTAGTAATCGTCGCCTATATACACGACATTATTATGTAGCGCCCATAAGACTGCACATGCAATACCACTCCCGAGGACTAAAATTTCATGATTTTTATCTTGTAATTTCACTGAACCTCATATATCTCATCAACCAAAACATAGTAAGCAAGTTGCTGAACAGTATTGATTATTTTTATAAAACAAATTCTTAATTTACGACACTTCGTAGTTTAAATATGTTTAATGTCTGTACCTATTTCATTACTCTGTTCGAAAAACTATAATATTCGGAAACTAATGTATAAGTCCCTTTACAGTTTCAAATGTTGCCAAACTTAGATTCGGATCTACACAAGTTTCAGTTGCGACTAGAAATAATAGCCCCCGGGAGATGTATCTCAATGGGGAATATGGTTGGATTGCTTTGAACAAAATAACGTTATGCACCTTGATATAACTACTCAACATGACCCAGTTTACCTAATATTACAAGTTACAATATATGAGAGCATATTATATTTCAAATGTTGTAATATTATTGTATATAATAGTATATGATAGCGGAACCAGATTAAGTTTCAGTTAAGTCAGAGTAGTTAGTGACCACATAGTAGTAAATCATTTCACATCTCTACTACATACAAAGTAATTTTAATTAAGTAAAAAGAAAATGTAAAGTAAATTTTGTTATTAAGATCACAGAAAATAGAAGTAAGAAAATTTACACTTTCCTTTGTATTAGTACATCACTATCTTTGTCGAAATTACACAGAAAAATAACACAATCTCAATAATCAATCACATCAGAATAACCTCCATTGATCCACATATTAGAATATTTCGTGTTTACATATTAGTTTACAAATAGTCTGATGTTATGATAAATTGGCAATATGATAGCATTAATAAGTAAAGCAAACACACCGAGATAGGACCAAAACCCTGCGGCGTTGCCTGTCAAAGTACGATATTACGATAACAAAGAGTCATTGATACAAATATTGTGTCGATCCCTAAACTACGAAATTAGCCAGTTGCTATTAGGAATAGCAAGAGAAGTTAGCAGTTTCTACTAAGTTATAAATATTATCGACACCAATAGCACCATACTGCCAGTTATGGCGTTTTGATTTATTAATATCACAATAAAGTAAAGAAACATCATTGCATTGCAATGTATTTTTCTATGCCGCGAATGTACTCGACTTTTTTTTTACATAGAACTTGATTTTTAGTTATATCACCTATATACTTAATTTGTACATATTAGTTATTTAATATTCTGCATAACTGGCATTATATAATACTGAAGCATGTTTTAAGGTTTGCAACAACTTTAAGCGTCAGAAGCACTTAAACTAATCGCATTGAAACTAACTTCGCCTGTGCATTTGGCGAATTATGGCCTATCGGCCTTTATTTGCTAAGTTTGCAAGTGACAGCGCCTTTGTCTTACTTTATGCCATTGTAACAAGATCGTGTGAATACTCGACATTTACGGGTTAACAAACACTAAAATAGCAATTGTCTTATTACCGTGTTACGTAATAGAAAACCGTCTATTTCAGGAATTGTATATTTGCACCATTTAATAGTCTCTACAATAGAGACTATTAGCTTAACTCTATTAGCAGCGTAAGAAGTCATATTGTTGATAAGTATGATTCCAAATTCATTAATTGTATTTTAGGAAAAGGTTAGAATTATATAAATCACGTTTGAGCTAAAGGTTTGACATCACGTAGACGCATATTTCTACAAAATATATCATTTATGGTTTAAAAAATTTTAGGTTTTATTAACTCTGTTAAAATTATTGAAATATTAAAATATTTTTACTCTACGCCAATTTTAATTATATATCTTATTGTAATAACTATAATCTTAGAGATATAAATGAAATGAAAATGCAATTACAGAAATAATTGAGAAATAAAGCAAAAAATATAAATAAATATAAAAAAATAAATAAATTGTAGCAGCGGTGATATACAATAAAATGTAATAAAACAGATCTGCTTTTGATGCGAGCGTGCAATATGAAATTTTAATATACAGCCTCGGATTGCATTTAAATGGAATTTTGATATTGGAAAGTGTAGGACAAATAGGCATGTTTGGTACGTACTTCTGGCAAAGTGAGATTGTTAATTAGTTGTGCATTATGAACATAAAATAAAACAGTTATTTTCATTTTTCATAAAGCGAACCAGCGCTATTTTAGTCTGATGGAAAAAAAAATCTATGGGCATTATCATACAACTAAAGGAGGAGGAGCTCGAGCTGATAAGATGATTATTACAGGCAGATTCTGAACCGACGATCTACGAGAAACAAAAAGTTAATTATAAGTATAAGTTTTAAAATTTAAAAACGTTTATTTATCTTAAAACACTTAAATTCACTAGATTCTAAAACAAAAGAAGTAATTAATACAAAATGTAAACTAAAAGTCTGTTTAAATTTTTTATTATGATCTAACTGATCTTAAACTAATTAAGCAACGGTATTTTGAAGTAACACAAGACAGGATATTGTTTACATCGGAGTACGCTATATCTGCTTTCAAAGTGTGCTCCAATCTCTGGGATTTGCCTTTAATAAAAATTTTATGTCGACACGAAGCCGTTATGGAGTTGCAAATTAATTTAGGCCGGTTTTAGAGACTCAATTTTCGGTATATTTTATCCGCCAATATTTACTGAATATCAATTATCTGGCGCCTACTCGTAGCTGGCCAGGATTTCGTACCTACGAGTATCAATCTATGTAATCTCCCATGTGCTATAAATATTAAACATTTTAATACGTTCATATTTTTCACTATTTGAGGCCGTGATTTCGTTCACGATTTACTTTTTTTTTATAAACCGATTAATATATTAGTAGTTTCTTTTTTTAATAATTCGCATTCCGTAAACGTAGCTTCGGAAGTATAGTGTTGTAGCAATGATTAGTATTGAAAGAGGAGTAAAATATAATACGCACGGTAGAGGTTAACTTAAAATGGCTCTGTTTGGATATCGTAACAAGTAAAGCAGTTTAACTAAAAGCACCCAAGTTAGAAAGTAAAACGAGTTACGGCTTGCATCCATAAATTAATCTAGTTTGACTGAATAAGGGTAATGTTTCCTTACAGAAAACTGACAACTTATACTTTATTCTTTGAAATTGTAAGAAGTTATAGTTGTAGTAGGTATTTATTTTTTTATTGATGACTGTTAGATATCTATAAAATCTTATAAAAGATTATCGGTTACTTATCATTCCGTAATTTTGATTCAGTGCATATCTAAAATCATTATAAAATTAACTAGAATCAGTTTTGTCAAAATGCTCCAGATATTGATAAAAGTTTTATTAATAAAAAAAACGTCAAACTGTATTCGTTATTTATTATTATATTAGTAAGCATTTTAAGTTTATATATATAACTCAAAGGTAAACTTTTACAGCATGACATATAAAATATATTATGATAGGCATAATAAAATAGGTATATTATTGCAAGACAAGATACAAATAAGATTATATAAGATTACTTACTCACAATATGATTAACTCGTGGTCCATTAATTGCCCATAGTATCTATATTAAGAATCATTAGTCGAACCACGAGGAACAAATAATAGATATAACACAGACAAAAATTACTTTAGGACAATGTACCGAACCCCAGCACTGGGAATTGACGTAATGCAATTATAATTAACTTAATATTCAAATTACTTTTGTTGCAAGTATTAGGTATACCGACCCTTTCCTAATTAATAAAGTTTGAATTTCAAATTTGTTTTTGTACCATCAACGAAATAAGGATGCTCTCAAATCGATTCTATTTGTATGATTTAAAATAGTTTGGGAGTTGTATGATACTTTCTGCAATGTAGATAGATTGATTATAGAGCAATTAACACTAGGCTTTATAAGAGTTAGCACCGCCCTCGTGAAAACTGATCCATAATTGAGTCTATGTACATATGTAAGTAATTGAAATTGTTCTAAAATGGAAAGTATTCAGACAAAATCAGATTTCTTTTAATTATAAAGAACTTGCATGTAATGAGAAAACCTAAATACATTTTTGCAAACAGTTATTTGCAAATATGTTGGCTAAAAAATTGCCCGAAATTTTCATACAATACTTATTTTGGTCCTAATACCGTAAGTCTTCATACCACATTCTTTTACGAGATTGTCAAGAATTTTTTTTTTTATTGCATGATGAAAGACACATGTGTATATACATATGTATATATATATCCTGTACTCTATCAGTATTACTATTTTTAGTCAACAATGTCTTTGAATTGATATGATTTAATCAATATTTATTTTAGTTGATTACTTATTTAAATATTTTTTTATGATCTTAACTAATGAAAATGATGTAGCCGAACAAAAAATTTGTTAAAAAGAATGAGTTTAATTTTCCGTTGCGCAATATTTAGCACAATATATAATTGATGTTTATTTTTTATTAATAAATTTTATTAAGGCCTCGAGGAAGTAAGCTTGCTCTCAATTAACGAGCTGCTGTAGGTTGTTTTACTAGATACAGAATATTATATCATTTATCTATGAATTGAAATAAATTTTATGTTTGTATTAGATATTAATATGTAAAATAAATAGTTATAAGTTTTATGCATGCCTTAAAAATATCTTACATATGTTACTATATATTGTTACATGCTACGTGGTACTTACTATTTACAAATTAATTTTATAAGTATCACATACTATACAATTTTACTACAACTTGAAATTATGCATTATAAAGATTTATATGCATTATAATGTACAATGCGAATAGCCAATTCGCATTGCACATTCAAATCTTAAATATGACAAAGATACACAACGTACTCTTAAAAGAATGAAACAAGTATCGACATTTTAAAAGTGGATTTTTACCATGTTAATATTGTTTAGGAATATTCGATATTACGACACTGTTACAAACGTCCCTGGTCTCGGAACTTTTGTATAATGTTTGTACAATTGTAAAATATGCAAGTGTGTACAATTTCTTTACAACAATGTGACTTTTACAGTAAAGGATATATATAGAGAATAAGGTGGTGGAATAAGAAGGCATTCTTCTTATTCCACCACCTTATTCTCTAAAAACTAGGGCTATTGTCCTGCTTTGCCTTTTTCTTTAAAGCTTTTTTACATTTAAATGTGTTAAGAGTTGTGATCTCCATCAAAAAGGAAACTGAGATAGTAGCTCAATAACCGTGATAAAATATAAGGTTATTTAAGAAATTATACATCAAATATCAAAGTCTCGTTTTATATATAGGTTTGACAGATAGATATATGTAATCTGTCAAACCTAGGTATTTTATTGAAAATTCTATGAATTTCATTGTTAATTAAAGACGTGCTAAATATCATCGAGTTGTTCAGGCATTTCAAAATACTCACATTTCGGCGAATCAAACCGTAGCATGCATTGAGGCGAAGTGCCTATTATGGAAGGATAATATTATTTATATACGTACTTATTCCGGAGTAGGAGAAATAAGCATCGTTTGTGGTTTTCGAACCCCACACTTGACGTCTTAAATGAGACAAGTGAAGCGAAATGCGTAAACCCGTCAACGTCGCCGTGTCACGGCTTGACGCGGAAATGATACGAGCGAGAACTCGCTGCCGGCACAAACTCCGGATATGAGATACAGAGAGATATTGAGATTTGGATGAACTCGCACAATTAATTTGTGTGGAACAATAGTGAATCAATGGAGCGTACACTTTGTGTAGCTTACAAACATTTTTAATGGGAAATGTTTAGTTTACAACAGTAAGTCAATGGTGAGTGCCAAATTTTATACATATATATATATTACAAATATTCCTGACGAGAAATGTTTAATTTATGTAGTGAGTTATTTTACGAATATTTACCTTTTTTACTTAAAACGACTAGTAATAAGAATATTACGAGACATACTCTTTGTGTTATTAATTTATACTTATTAAGACACGATAACAAGAGCCATTTAGTCATGAAAAGGTAACGTAAATACTTTCGGGATTTAACAGGAACAATTGGACATGTGCGCAGGGTGTTTATGTACCCACATAATTTACAAATATTCTTAATAGGAAATCTTTGGTTTACAATTCCAGGATAGGTTATATAAGCAATCATCACATAAACAAATACATTTTGATAAACAAATATACACAATGATTATCAGTACAAAAAATATATCTCGGACTATTTGTAATTGGTTTCAGTTAAACTCTATATTTAGAATACTTATATGTAATATACTTTCCTCCACTATATCGGTAGATATGGCCCACGTAAATACAACAAATTTCAATATATCTTTTACCTATCATAGACGACGTAAATTTGAAGAGAAACCATAGTTATTTCTATTATAGGATGCTTTCATGAATATTAAATATTTTTATAGAACATCACAGAAAATATGTCGCATAAACTACACAGGCTCAATAGATTGCTTGTGGTGCTTCATTTTAATCTCGATATACATAATAAAATGCAAGAAATAAATTATTCTAGAACATTCTAATAAATTTTGTACCTACTCGTAATCAATCAACATTGATTAAATTTATTTCTATCGAATCATCCAATCATAAGCCTAAATCAACATTTACCTAATCCTTCGTTCCATTAGATATTTGAGCGAAGACTATATACATATAGGTACTTATATTTTGTTGCAGTTTCATTAAAGCATCCTAATGTGGTTAACATTAAATCGCCAATATTGTAATAACTATAACGATCAGAAATATAAATGAACACGTTTAAATAATCAAATAGTTTTCATCGGAGTTGGGTAATATCGGCCGGGTCGGGCACTGAATCAACAATGGGCAAACTTTCGATATTAGTGGAACACCAACGAAACAAAGATGGACGGTAACAAGTTTGAAAACAATACACATCCATTAGAAATTATTAGACAACTGCCAGTTATTATTGTTGGTTCAAATCACTTCATAATAACTTCCCATCCATAATTTTCTATATACTTACATGTAGCTCCGCAGCCGATCTACATGGGTCTACATCTCTTGCATTGTCAGAAAAAAACACAAAAATATTTTGATTAAATAAAATGATACAATATTAAACAACCATATCATGTTTTACAAAAGAAGTATCATGGTGTGTGACAAATTACTCATAATAGGGGAACAATCTGGGAATAAAAGAGTAAAATATGAGAATAAAAACAAAACATGTCAGTACTAAATTATTTGTTTTCATAGTATAAAAACCATCTCATAATTGCGAATATCTTCTGTGCTTTTTATCCGTCTTCGAAACATCTAGTTTTATATAGTCAACGCACAAATTGAATTAGATTTTATCACTAGCACGTAACCCTACACTGTATTTTTAGCATCTATTGGCATTTGAAAAAAAATTATCTTGATTTATTGACTCAATAAAATAAAAGCACATATTGTATAAAATATCTACTAATAGCTCCTATCTAGATATGACTAAAACATACAACACGAATGAAATAAAAACGAACACTACACTTCCAATTTCTTAGAAGTTACCCTAATAATGGTACTCCAATATTAAGAAACCAGAATTTCAGAGTGAATTTCCGTGTTTCTTTCTGGCTGTCACTTAAAAAAATGACCTGTACCCCGCGAGGTGGGCGTAAAATATAAAAGTTGTGTCCTGATGCACTTAATTATTCATAAGGTTTGCCTGTAATCCCTCTTGCTGGGAACTTTTCACGCGGCCTGTCACGGTCCTAAGTGACAAATTATAGGCGAAAATCGAACCAATTTTTCATAAAAACGCGATTATGACAGCTGTGCTTTTCTTAAACTTTTTAACTTTTTTGCTCACATAAACGTTAATATTTGGAGATTTGATAGAAACGATTCAAAGTATATATACTAGATAAATACTGATACGAAAATTATTAAGTGGTATTAGTTTCAATAAAAACTGCTGCAACATTTTTTATTGAAACTAATACTACCCATATTCTAGTATTTTATAGATACATAGATAGTCGATAAATTTTATTTCATCTATCATCCTTTATTGTTTGGTGTCCAAAAAATATACTTACAGACTTGAAAAGAAAATAGTAATGAAAATAGAAATTTAGGTACGACTTAAATATTGTTTATGTTTATTGTCTCATTCACTGTGTTAGAAGAAAACACATGCCATTATTTATATGTATAAAGAATGGGAGTTATACATTGCAAATAAAATCTAACAAACAAGAAAAGCGTCATGGTTGCTGTAAATAAAAAAAAACAAATCGCAAAATAAAAAAGGCTTTGTGTTTGGAAAAGGGATTTAGCGTGACATGGCTCTGAGGCAGGCGGGCTTATCATCATATTGGCGAAGGTAGATACCACGTACACAATGACACGACAATCTATTCTTTACCCGTATTGTATACGGCCACCATATTTTTTAATATGAAAGATATTTTTCATCGAATCCAACACAATACACATGGAAAAAGGCTTAAATGTTTAGTTACGAAATTGAAAGTGTATACAGATTTTATACAAAGACTCTCAAACTTAGGTTAGGTACTATAGGTAGATATTATTAGATATACCTACATATGTAGGTAGATGGATATATTCGGCAACTGATATATCAAATGAACGTTCAATTTTTTACATAAATTTTATGATATTATATAAAGAATAGTGTACATAATGAATACTATTTCCAAAACTATACGCAACAATGGCACGAGTTTTATAACATAAACATTTGTAATTATAAAAAAACCGTAACTTAGCAATAATTACATAATTTTAATCATTCAAACTATTTGCTAAAACTACAATACAGAATAAGTCTAAATTGTTCATTACATATACATATCTAAAAGTTGGGCTTGGTTTTCTAATTTTCTGATGTCTTATTCGCTGTTTCTTAACACTCCAGCACTAGATTTGAAAGTTTTATTGGCCTGTGCAGTATCCTGTTTGCCATCTTTTCAATATCGCTTTACTATAATTTTGACACCCTTTAATATGTCATCTACATTATGTCTGGCTGCTTTACTTAACTTAAACGAATGTTTTAACAATTCTAAACGTCATTATAAAAAGAACCAAATGATATATAAAATAGTTTCCAATAATTGTATTGTACGTATCACTTTAATACTCTACGAGTAACAATTTTCTAATAATGGTACCTATTCCATGTAATGATATTCTACTACACCCAAATTTGCCTGTGGTCATACTTTAATGTTGTTTTCATCAGAAGTGCTGTGTCAGGGCAAAATCTTTTGTTGTCCCGATTTAACGTCCACTGGAAGGACGTTGTCATGTAACAAAGTTTCTTGGATACCCTCCAGTAACGCCTTCGGATAAAAGTGATTTGGAATTCAGCCACGGACATAAAATATTAAAAATACATGGCTTAGACACGACGATAGTAAATAGATATATAGAACTGTGTAATTAGGTCTGTTGATACCTTTATTATGTCGTTGGTGAAATCGAAATGTTTAAAAACGGAACGAAATGTATATATTAATTAGTATACTGAAATATTTCATATCCACGCAGGATATGAAATATTTATATATTATTATTTTATGAGATCATGTAAAAAGTCATTTGCGTGGGGTACCTTGGTCTAACTTGTTCCAGCCGCCAAGCAACTTGCTTGATAAGCTGTATGTTGGTTATAAGGTGAGATTAGGTAGTGAAATTACACGGTAAGAAACATGACAATTAAATCCTATGAAATTACAATACATGGGCGCTACAAGCTCGTCACATTGCACATCAATGTGTTTATGAATATTACTTACACAGCTGTATCTTGTTTGTCATTGTAATTACATAAAAAAGTCACAATGTAGCCTTTTTAAAAAACATCAATTTGTATAAAATAACAATTTTTGCCTGCAAAATCATTGCTTCAATTATCTATATTTAACTACATTGAATTTGTCCTTAGATTGATAAAATATATTATGTAGAAACTGGTATTTCGACAACATTAAATACACGGAGATGATATTGACATGTCTTCTCAGAAGTTGATTAAGCAGGATATTAAAGTTGCATCGTTTGACTGTGGCAGACTGCTGGAGCTTGAAACATGAAATCTGTATGATACTTATAGCACAGCTTTTTTTTAATTTATGGAATGAATGGAAATGTTGAGTTAAAATTTAATTAAACTCAGGTTATAGTCACCATGAAGCTCTTCAAAATTAAAGGTAATAATAAAAATGCAGCCGTTTATGGACAAAAACGTATATTTCTTGAACATCATAAGCTATGCTATTAGTTTATTTATTAACTGATAGCATAGCTTATGATTCCTGTAACAGCAATAATGTCACATGCCCAGCGCCATAGTTAAGTCCCATCCTAACTAAAAGTCCTAAGTACACATTGTAGTTATACAATGCACCGAAGTAACTTTATTCTGCTGGAATACAGTACTCTTTTAAATTAATATGTAATGCGGAATTACAAATTGATGTGATCGCATACAAAATATTAATAATAATAAAGTGTAACAAAAAACAATAGATTCTTCACTAATGTCTCATCACTTATCTTTTCGAATTCTATTAACACGATTAATTAAAAGTACAAACAGTGCATTTACTTTTACTATATTCCTTCTTTAGTCATTTTAATTATAAATCTATAATGAAGAAACATTACACATACATCTATGTAATGTTTGTATATTTTTTTCTGCAGTTTCATATTTTTCTTTCATATAATGAAAACATTTTAAAACATCTGCTTGGTTACCAGACGTACTTAGGGTCGGTTTAATCGACCAATTTATTATAATGAATGCGGTCTACTACCACTAGACATAGACGTCAGATGATGATAACCTTTGGATCCTCGTTAAAAAATGTGTCCTTAGATACAAATAGTAATATTTTTTAAATATTTTAATTAAATAAATATTTATAGAGAGGTATGCGTTATAATTTATATAAAATGAGTACTACGAATTATTACATTTATTAAGTAAAGTACTTAGAATTATTACATTTTGAAACCAGCAAAGAAATGAAAATAATCACGCTAATGTAAGTGTGAATGTGATGCTTAATTTCTCTTGGGAGTAGAGAATCCACATTAATTATATAAATAGTACAAGTTTTTATGTCTATCTGTATGTCTATTTGTTTGTTACCTTTACATAACTAAGTGGATCGACGGATTTTAAAAAGACATGATTATTTTTTGTGAAATTATGTCATAAGTATAGTTTGTCTTCCTACTATGTCCAAAACGCAGATGAAGTCGCGGGTAATAGGTAATAGGCAATAAAAAATTAATCATGCAAAGTAAGTCAGAGGCATAGCTAGTGCAACAGTACAGCAGACGCTTCCGTATTATACTTGTATATTAAATACAATATATTACAACAAAGACCGAACTGAAATAATGTCTAATGCTAATTTTTATGCGAACCATTTCTTTGCCCACTTTTTTGCATTTCCAACCAAAAAGCACATAATGGGGGAGAGTTTAAATCTGCGCTGGCCATAGCTCGCTTTAATCGTGCAATTTATAATGAGTAATATGGACCGTTATTTCCCTCTCGCCTCCACTCAGTATGCTCTACTACGCGCCATTCCAACAATTTCGGCTATAGTCCTAATGCAAGCGATTTACATTTTTTTCTCAACAGATGTTAAGTCTAAAATTAAAAATTTAGAATTTAGTATCCATTGGTTAATTGTATTGATCTACTAATCAGCTTTACTAACTTAACAAGCCTCTAATATCAGTAAATTTTATGTACTCGCCATTTTAATATTATCAATTATATCATAGTATTAACGTAAGCACTTTACTTTTTTTCTATGTAAATAATATAAAGCTAACATTTTTAAAGTTATATCCCAACATTTACAGCTGCTACTACTAGTACCCATTTTTGCTTTGAAATAATATGTATCAATAACTATAAACTATTTTCTCACTTTCACCTTTATTTTAATAAAATGAACTATTATTAGCAAAGTACCTAGTCAGGTTGATCTCCACGCTGTTCCCCCTGGAAACCATCATGATAAATTTCTGGGGAATTTGTCACGATGGTCTAACTGGCGTGACTTTATACTAATTTTATTATCCTCCACTGGGGGCACCAGTGGAGGATAATAAAATCACGTCAGCGTAAACAGCGCAGACGGGTGCATCATTTCATTAGGCTCGGGTGCGCACCATCATGCTGTCCACCTACATGAAGGAGGACTACTGGTCAAAGTGGGTGGTGTATCAGCGCTACCATGGCAGATTGCCGTTGTTAATGTCGTGACCACAGAGACGATATATATTTATAATAGTATTACACATATATGTTAGTCTATAAGTTATTTATAATATGGGTCATTAGTTGCCGGAGATAAATAAATAAATTATCACCCTCAAAAATATGAAATATAAATCTGCTAAATGCCACTTCTTGAGATCGCGCTCCGCAGTATGTTGCACCACGACCAAAGCCTCTTGTCGTTTTAAAGTAAATCATTTGAAATTATAATGGTCCCGTCCTGCACTTACCGTGATGGATACTACGCTCACCTCAGTTCCCCCGACGCCGACGCTAATGATAAATGGCCATGACCGAGCCTGTTCCAATATATTATAGACATAGAAACAAGCGTTATGTTCTACAATTTGTAATTTTTAGTGATTTCCTTAAAAAATAAAAGGTTTTCAGTTCGATTGTATTATTTTGTTTGTTTATAATTACTATGTTTCATACCATCTGAAATTAATTTTAGTATAAAGGTTGCCTTTATTTGTCTTTTTTATTTATAAAGCAGTAACATTTTATTACCTAATTTACCTGTTTCTTTTACCAAAGTTTATATTACTTTGTCAATGTGACATTACTAATTATAGTAGGCCACTTTCTTTAAACGTTAAAAATAGTTAGTTTAGTTTTTAAAATTATTAAAAGTAAAGTTCCTATTCGTAATATAAAGAGTAAGAACTTTCGACTTTAAAAACTTGGGACGAAACCCTAAATATCTTATCATAGTAGATCCCAGTTTCCTGCAATCTAAAGAAATATATGTGTTTATTTTAAAGATAAGGTGTTCAATACAATACTTGGGTATACATTACATAATACAGGAGAAAGTATTTACAGGAAAAAATGTAATGTCTTATCTATTATACATCTCGTAACTATGTATATACAATCAACTACCAGACGCATCACCTTAATTATGTCGACAAACAGATCAATTCACCATAAAATTTGTATAAGTTGGCAAGAGTTACGAGAAGGTAATATGCTCTCCAATGGCACATAGCTCAATATAACGAGGCTTTACTGCCCTCCCTGGCCCGTAAATTTAGGCACACTATTCTTTTCCCAATAGATTTTCGCAAATTTATTCGCTCCAATGGTGAATTCACTCGCATTTATTTCAGTTTCAAGTAATAAACCTGTTTAAATTGTAGTTTAAGTGTAGTGTAATGCACCAGGGTTTACTTTTTGTTTATCTTCAGTGTCATAGTTGTACAGTACACACAGAGTTACAGTTTGAAATACTGTAAAATATGACAACACACACGAAAAAGGTAATAAAAAAAATCTTGAATGTTAAGCTGCAAGAACAAAAGAGCAAAAATTCTTATCTTAGAGTCTTGGAGAGTCTGAAGTATAAATAAGTTTACTATTTATAGTCACTGTTTTACTTTATTCAGCGGCTTACGCGTGAATGAGTGACAAATTTTGAAACTACAATGTCTTTCAAACTTACATAATATATTTTCAAGTATTGTTCTATAAAATATACCTAAATAAGAACACACCCCTACACTATAGATAATCAGAGAATTAGTAGTAGAGCAGAGTATATATATATACATTTCAAATAAATATACGGAATCGCGGATAATTACTCAACTACGCTAAATCTAACTGCCAATAATTGTTTACATAAAAGCATCCAAGTCAATCAATCTAGCAGCCGATATATTTAAAATTATAATATGTTTAATTTTCAAACTAAAAATAACTTATTTTGACAGTTATATTGTTATTATAGAAAACATTAAAAGAAAACGTAATAACATGTTACAATATAACATGAATATTTGTTTGATCAACCAAATGGGAAACAGGAAACGAGTTTTTCAATATAGGAACAAAGATAACATACATCTTCCGTCTTTCCAATGTATGTACGAGTATATGGAATATTTTATTTGTCATTCACAATGTTACCTAAAAT
The DNA here is from genome assembly GCF_030625045.1 of Achroia grisella. Classification (NCBI taxonomy): domain Eukaryota; kingdom Metazoa; phylum Arthropoda; class Insecta; order Lepidoptera; family Pyralidae; genus Achroia; species Achroia grisella. The sequence goes on from NW_026712925.1 coordinate 3,344,920, forward strand.
ACAGTTAATATAAATATACTTGTATGATAACACATTTGTATTTTTAAAGGTTATTTTAGATCTCATTGTTTTACGTACCCTTGTTTACGAACAAAACCAATCCCTGTATTACTGCAAATATTTTATTAAAAATACAAAGTATTTTAATACAGTTGTTACATTTTCTGTCTTGTTTGTTTCAATACGATCCACCACAAATACTCAAAATATTGTAATAGGATATCACTAGTATTTAGAGCTCCGTTTTTTGTTTGTATCAGAGATAAAAATAATTGTTTCGTCAAAGCACTAAAATTTTGAAAGTTGTTAAGAGATTAAATTATAATTCCGCGTCAACTACGGTCAGCGTCAATTACCACATTATGTAATAAATGGCCGCATTGCCCATAGCATATTTAACCCTATAATATTATTATTAAAATATTCCTATTTTTTTTTAAACATAAACCAAAATTTTGTAATATTGACTAGATAACTTTATTTATATCATATCAACTACCAGCTACTCGGCGTCGCACGGCTGTACATGTATTATATATATAAACCTTCCTCTAGAATCACTCTATCTATTAAAAAACCTCTTCAATATCCATTGCATAGTTTTAAAGATTTAAGCACACATATGGACAGACAGCGACAGCGACTTTGTTTTATACTATGTAATATATAATAGTTAGAAATAACGGAAAAGTTACGGGTTCCCTGAGTAATAAATACCTCACTATTAATATTTAAATATAATTATATCACAAAATGATACATGTATAGTACAGGTTCATGAAATAATTATTGTTGGTGAGTACCAAGTTTTATATAAGTATACAATTTATAGCAAATTATGGTACGCATGTACCATACATACTTCTTTATTTATATTTTTCCTCAAATTAGAAACGTAAGTCAGTACAAAGTATGAAATGTAAGGCACAATTCTCTTTTGCTCGATAAACACAGTCTCTTCTTTGAACTTAATAAAGTTAACAAATAACGCGTTAATATTTGTTTTACTATGTCAATGGAAATTCTTCGGACAATAACGGAACATTGTAAAAGTTACAAAAGTCTTGTTCATGTTTTATTTGTAGGACCCGTAATAAATTTCGTTACTTCCTTTCACCGATTTTCTTTACTGAAATTCCATTCTACGCCATAGGAAACATTTCGTTTATGAAGATGTCTCATGTCAAGAGGGCAATCAGAGAAAATAGAATCATTTTAGGGTGTTTCCATACATACACATACGAACATTCTATCAAAATTAGCATAAATTTCGTATTATAGCAATTTATTGTGTGTATAATAGTTACAAAAATTAAGTATACACGTAAAAATTAAGGAGAACTATTGAATATTATTAGAACAATGACACCGGAAGTACCATTTGTGTATATATAAATATATACTGTATTCATAAACGTATTCGTTAATACAATTTATTTTTAGCAATACACACTTTAAAACTGTACAACAGTAGGGTCAAATTATTATTTTATTATTCTTTGTTTAATTAAAATGACTCATCAATTGTAAACGATATGGTATACATAAATAATCACACCGACAAACGGAGTACATGAAGTACTCTAAATCTCCATGAAGGCAACACGGGAAATGTGTTTAAAAACAATTAAATTAAAAATTCAGTAAGCCCCTGGCACCCGCGGTCGGATAATACAGACAATACGAGGTATAAATCGGGCATTATCACTGGTCTCCCGTCAGGAGAGCCGTTTGATTCAATTCCTGTCCTGGATTTACTGGCGACCGCCTTCCACCGTGCAATCGTGCCGTAAGTGTGCCCCAGCAGTTACCTTTACCGTGAAATACCTTTTACGAGGAAACAGCGGCTAAAATTGGGACCAGTAGCTGAAATTGCGAATATTTTTTTATTAATGTTATGAAATGAAATATAGTTTTCGGCTTTTATGTTATCCGTACATTTAAATATTGTTTCTATGTGTACATATTACATATAATGTAAATATTATGCATGTCCTTAAATCATACAATGTAATCAAATAGAGGTATAATATTGAATACATTCTAAACTAGTTTTGACTTAAAGTTTATGGTCAGTAAGTAGTTCAAGTCAATCTTATATACCTAGAGAGTTAGGTATTAATAAAAAAAAATATCAAAGCTTTCAAACATCAAAAATTTTTGATAAAATTTTAAATAAAAAGATTGTATTAATGAACAAAAAATGCACTCCATTTTAAGTAATTGAATTGATATGAGAAGTTTTTTTTTTATTTTATATTTTAAACGGTAATATTATATTTCACCATTAGCTTAATTACTTTTTAGTGAATTTCTTTCATTCCATATTAAAAGAAATGTCGTGCAAAATCGCAGTCAATTGTGATAGTCGGGACACCCTAGTCGGTCTTAGATTCAGTCTATTACGATCGGCAATATCAATAAAGAAGCGGACAAAAATAAGAACGTAATACGGCAACTGTTACTGTGTAATGTAGGTAGGTAGGTATCTTACAAAAATATCGTAAGAATGGCACGGCCAACGAGACTGTACAAAAACATCATATTACCGAATGCGTGAATCATCCGGACAATGTTTGCGACAGTTATGGCGACGTCCCCATGAGTTATTGTGTTCCAGGCTCAAATTTACTGTGATTTAGCGTTCGCCGGTCGTTATTTTTCTTACGATTTTCCTTGTGGTGCCACGGTCGTTTTATATAGGTTATAGGTTAGATACAGACCTGTGATGTATCTTAACGATGCAGAACCAGCTTGCAGCGTAGTCCATATAGAATACCCCACGTGTTCAATAGAATGAGAGTGTTGGGAAGAGTATTTCAATGAATGCATCCATACCAATGTTATAAATTCGAAAGACTGTCTGTTTATTACCTCTTCACATCTAAATAGCTGATTACATCTGAATATGAAGATGGATTATAGATAATATTATGACGGGCAATTGGCAATTCGAGTCTATTTCAAATGAGAACCAAGTATGATAGTACTACGTTATCAAGCTATAGATGTCTTTTAGAATATTCTCATACAAAATACAAATGACTAATATTCCTTCGGAACCTTTGAGAGAAGAGGAGTAGTAATTGTATTATCTCTTATCGAAGCATAGATCTTCATTTTACTTATCTCTGTACCTAAATATAAAAGATACTAAAGAGTAACATTTTTTAATCTTACACAGTAACTAAATTAATGCAACTTAGAATTGTTATCATAGCAGGTGAATGAGTTTTATTTAGTTAGTCTAGTACATATTTCCTATTTTAGGCGCTAAGTAGATTGCTTTGTAAGTATTTCGGTAGAAGGGTATAAGATAAGGCAGAATAATTACAGAATAGCAACTCATAACTAGTGACACATGATGGCATGATGTACGTTGTACTGTCCTGTTGTACGTCAATTTGGTTGATATTCCAATTCTATAATAAAGGTAACCAAAGTGAGCATTATTTTAATCTTTTATCTTTCTCTGAACTTTATTCTAATCATAAACGTAAACACACAGGCACCCGCGTTTATTACTAACAAGTTTCAATTGAAAATTACGCCAAATACTAACATTCAACACTACAAACACAATAAAAGACAATTACTTGAAACTTCAACTATGTCAAGCACTGAAACAATTGCAACAGGGCCATTAGGAATACGCTACCATGAAACCATTACACCAATGGCCGCGATTCCAAATGACATTTACGATTGACTTCTCAAACAAAACGTTGCATTAAAATTCTATCGCTAGCCAAATCCATGTTAGACATTCAGTCGGTGAAATGAAGCATCAAATCCACAAAAATTAGACAAGCGAACAATTTAGCTTGAATTCCGTTCGCACGAGCCATTTAACCCAATAAATTTAGACCATTATCCATGTCCGAACTGTGACGCAATAAAGAGTTTTGGCCTGTGCCGCTTTGAAAACTCGTTACATTTTTTTTTGTGAAGAAGCAATGAAATTCATTTTGTTTAATTGGGATATTAGACTCAATTGTGTCAAGGATTTAATAATCTGTTTATTATATTTAATTGCATAAATAAATGTGTTTTGTCATATACCTACACAGTACAGTACGTTTATAAGAAATTCTAGAATTACTATGATGCGAAAACTTAAATCTGGTTTCGCATCATAGTAATTCTAGAATACCTAATTAGCGCTTCTACTTCGTTTTAATATCTAGAGGAATTAGTAAATTTATAATGACAGCAGTACATACACATTGGAATGTCCCTTAATTAAAACAAAATAGAAATAAATTATGTAATCTAAACCTACAGAGATTTATCCTACCAAACAGACTTATTGATCTCGCAATGCAGAACCTAAAAAAAAGGAGCTTAAAAATTGAAGATTCAAATATAGCTCCGTTTATAACGTAGGCGGCACTAAGAAAGTGCTTTCTGAAAATCTCATAGAATAGAGTATCCATAATCTCGGATCATCGCAGGCAAAGTCGGTGTAAGGTACTAGTAAAGTAAAACTCGTTAATTAATACAAAAGATAATAATCTATCTACTTTAGTGTAATCAGTCAGTTATTTGTCGTACAAATCGTGTAAATTATACACAAGATAGTAAAAAAATTATTTATTTCATGTCTATATACTATTAAATATAGGTAGGTATAATAATAAATATAAAATAAAATTAAGGATAAATATGTAGCAAACAATATCATTTTCAAATACTAACACTGAATCAATGAAAACTAACAAGACAACGTGTTATAACAAAACCTCGAATCTATACTGCAAGCGTTGTAAAAATCAGAAATCCAGCACTACAATTGCTACGAATACTAAAATACTTATTTATTGCTATTGAGAAAATCAGAAGGATACATATGTAAATTTACTGCACAACAGTCGATATTATTCGAAGAGAGGAGCACTAGAACCTTCTATGTTAACATTAATTTAATTACCTATACTTATAAGGTATGTTTTACGTACGAAAGGGATTAAAACCCACCCCATGTACCATCCACAAAGTGCGGTAGAAACAATAAATAATCCATTCTCTCAAAATAGCCGGAAAAATTTTCCGCTGCTCAAATAATGGAAAATGGATTACGTGACGCGTACAAAGGTACAAAGCGCATAAATATCACATCAGACAGCATGTCGAATATTGGTCAGTATATATTCAAATACGAAAATAAACTAAATAATTGTATTCTATTTCTCATTATAAATTTCCAAATGATTCGAAACCACAACAAATTCACTGAATATTTGAATTATAAAGCACCGTAAATACTCATTATTTAATCATTTATATTTTTGGGAATAATGTTGGAATAATGCTTGTGCAGGCTAAAGTATTTTTGCATTAAATTTATGCACATAACACTACTTGTCGATGGAACATATTTTTCAACTAGCCTAAGTAGCCACATCACTTGCCAATTAGTCAGAATAGGACCGATCGTCTCAAACGATCGAGTGCGATTAATTTTAATACATGATAGCATTAAGGTTTTTAGTGCAGTCAATTTGTGATTGGCAACAATTGAACAACAAAATCAATTTATCCAAAAGTACTCAGTGCAACTAGCAATAAACTAAAATTTTAGCCTATTACTCTTTCTCTGCACTAGTTACAAAGTACTATAAATCCATAGTCATATAATGTAACATAGATAAATATATGACATGTCGCCGAGCGACATTACATTTGAAGGCTGTCTCCGTGATCAGTAGGTGAGTGGTCACGTACGAAACTTCCCTAGTCACTCCTATTGAGTGATAAATGTAACAATAGAGCGAAATTGCGAAGTGCATTGTCAAGTAGTGAGCATTTCAACTGACTTCAGAAATGTCGACGTTCTGAGTTCGATTGTATTTTTTGTTACGAGCTAGCTTCAATAATTTAAAGAGATATGATGTTTTTTTGTTTTATTTTTATTACTAATTAACGGAACCTCATTTTCCAGGGTATATACAAATATAGTAAATATTTCAGAAACCCATCGTTATCTTTTTGATTATTTTCGTTTATTTTGGTGATGGTAATCATCACTGGAGAGAGGTTTATAAATATAAATTGATCCAAAATTTTTATTATACCGACGAGATTCGCTCACATCTCGTTGGGATCTAAGTCGAGTTAGTAATCACTGGGACCTAGTGATTACCAACTCGGTCTCAAATTCAAAATAGATAAATTGCAATTTCAAATACAATTTAAAACAAAATGACATAAATAAATGCCAGCCAGTGCAACTATATCTAATGTCGGCAAGTTCTATAGGTTTAATGTAATACAAAATCAATACAGTAAGCCGCAATTAATCGCAACATAAAGCTCAGTCGAGTGTAGGTACTTACATCAATTCACTCGCCAGTCGCCACACACTGAAATAGGTTTTACTAGGTAATGGACGTTATTTATTCATAAATATCGAAGTATAGAGCGAAATCCGAACTGATGAAGGTACACGGCTTGCTTTGTTTATATTCAAATGTAACTTCCATTTGCAGTACTTTTCGCTGAAATAAAACTATGCATATTTTTGAAAAAGATACAATTCTTATATTACGTCTAATTCTTTAACAAAGGTAACATTTATACTTTGTAAATGGGTAATATTGTAAAAGTAGGTAATTTCAGTGTGAGTTAAATAACCGTATTTTTTGTATAAGTAACCTAGTTACTGACTAAATAAACTTACATATCGATTTAATAATAAACATTAAATTAAAAATTTATACCATATTAGTAGATTCAAAATATTCTTATAGTAGTAAATTGTAATGCAAGTAATAAGTAGCAATATAAAATTTCATAGTTATTTTTACAATTTCAAGAAAAAAAGAGTAACTAAAAACACATGAAATAAATGTTTAAGTGAAATTTTACAATATAGAATCTTACAGCTTTAGTTAGTATTAGAATATACTTTTTAGATTTTAGAGATTTTTTTTACCAACATGAATATTAGTTATAATATTTATAATTAAACTGGGGTTACCAAGATAAATTCTGTTAGACTTTGAGAATTAGGCTCAGTACTGTTTACCGTTCGTAGTTGCTTATGTAAATTGTGGATTATATAATTTCACAGTAATTAATTCATAATATATACATACATAAGCATGCGCCGACAGCTTCGCTTGTGCGGATTACGCTTACCAGTCTCAAATACATACATTCACCGGTTATAGTAGTTATTAACCATCTCGAAACAATTCAATTTCCCGTTACACTACTTTAGTTTGTATTGACTTGATAATAAGTATCAAGATATATTATGAATAATTTTGTTACTATGTTGTACGATACTTACCAAAAGCAAAACGATTTATATTTATATATACCGATTTGTATACCGATATACAGTAAAAAGTTATCATTATGTTTCCAATTCCTTTCGTTATAGAATATTTAAATAAAAATATTCAAATTTACCTTTTTTTATTCTACTATAAGAGGCATTTGTCAAGTAAAAAAAAATGTTATACTTATTCAAGCATTACAAGTTTTATTTAAAATTGAAATGAAAAACTAAAAAACAAATAATAAAGGAATCAAGTGTAGTCCCGTAGAATAAAATGTACCAAATGACTGGTATGAATGCAATACGACTTTAAACAACATTTTTTCCAAAAGAGCTAAAAGTAAGATTTTTAAATATCTCAACCACTTAAAGAAAAGAGGTTTTTAATTAAATAATCATTTTTATTTGCGCAACAAACACCATCTTAAATGAGGTTTTAGTTTTGATGAATATTTCATTCATAAGGACTATATGAACGAAATGTATATAAATATTTTGGTATATTACCTACTATTTATTACTGAAATTTTTGGAATCATTACGAGTGGTACCTGTGATATTAAAATATAATTGCAATTATTTCCCACATCAGACTACATGATGTTGATCGTCGAAAATACATGTGTACAATAATTTACTTATTTCATTTTAATGTGCATTGTTGAAAACTATATTGAAAACGAATGAAAATATATGGTTTCATCAACAAAGTTATATTCATAAATACACTGATACATAAAAAGTAAACGGCAAATTAAACCGCCACATTTTTTTATACGCTCACTATAGTTTATATTCAAAGTTTATTTAACAGACCGCTGGTAAGCTACTAAATACGATATTTCAATTTGAAAATATGTATATCTATTTGGTTAAAGATAGGATATGCGACAATATGCAACTGTCGTGTTTTTTTTTTGGAATCGAGGCATTCTGACATTTTTGGAAAAGTAGTAGTATTATTAATAATATTAATAAAAACATGTTGTTTGTAGTTGGTATAAACTACAAAAAACCTTTTTTTATATATATGTAATTATAAAACCTAACGTATGTAGGTGCTTTCAGCTCTTTGAAACTCACTAAAATAAAACTGATTCGAATCTTATTCCATCGAAAAACTGTTGTCTCTTAATACTAAAAATTATTCAATTTTAATTTTACTAGAATGTTATGACAATATACAAAATATATAATTTTATACACACACATGTTACGTTATTATTCAGTTGTCATAATAAATTATACCTCTCAAATAAAATACCCTTTATACCTCTGTTATAGGCAAACGGAAGTAATACAAAATCAATACTGCTGTAAGCTCCAATTAGTCGGAAATACTGGTTTTGCTTTTTCCATATAAACTACTGCAGGAAATATTTATTCAATGAATTCATTCAATAATTCCACTTTAATATTTGAATTATTTAATCCTTTTCGGTTATTATAAATATTTTGATTTCAGGATACAATGCAACAGAAAGGTGTGGAATTACGGAGAGGGAAAGATGAAACATTCCATTATTGAATAAATTTAACTGACAACAATGTAGTTGATTGATAAATAACAAATAACGCAAACAAAAATCCTATTTACAATAATTGAAAGTGAAAATATTGCATATATTTTAGATATAACAGTTAGCAACAGTATTAAGTTGTTATTTTACTCCTGTACCTACCTACTTACCTTCAAATAACTTTCTGGATCACATAGATATAAGAAATATTGTCATAAGAACTTATGACAACTTGTCGAGGTTATATTTAGTGGTGTTAACAATTTAAATTAACTTTAATTCAACTAATTACTACAACCGAAGTTGTACTAAAGTTTGTTAAAAATTTATTGCAGTTTTTTCTGGAAAAATGTATATGAATATTGTATTTCAGATTCGATGATGACCATGAAAAATGATAGAGTTGAATCATATATACAGTAATAAATAATGATTAATTCAAATGAATTATTTTTAGAGCTCCTGATACAACCAATCACTCAATCAATATTTGCTTAAAAATCACGATTCGTAGATGTTATACAAGATGTCAAAAATAAATCTTTTATATAGAACATGCAAAAAACGTCATCCCTAGAGAATTGTTCCGTCAACCCACCGACGGTACCATCGTCAGTTGATCGCGTATTCTCTTCGCTCACAGGGATGAAACGTTGTCACGCACAAAAACTAACGGGTACACATTCAAAATTTACTGCCCATAAAAATAACTGCGTCTCTTTTGCAATTCAAAGATTCTGTTTTAGAAGCCTCGGCTCCACCGCGTATGGCCATAAATCACAGTATCGCCACTACTTTTTTAAATGCAATAAATAAAATTTAATATAAAAATATATATGACTGGAAATTCAGTTCTGTAATTTAGGATAGTAAAACATATTGCAATAATACCTAATAGGCTAGAGAATATAACAACGAGAAAATATACGAGATCAATGAAAAATGTTTAAAAAAAAAAAATGTCACGCAGATGCAGGAATAAGTAAATTATACGTAAACCTAAATTTGTCTCAGAAATTTTACTGTATAAAAATTAGTTGTATGCATTTTAAGATTTTCCGCGAACAAACAGAGGCGGAGGAGGACTTTGTTATAAATATACTAAGTATAGATATTACATCGTATCTTTGTCTCCAAATACACCCATAGAAAACAATGGTAAACTATATTTATTTCATTTTATTTATAGACATGAGACTCGGTATGAATACAACAAATAGAGCACAAATAATTAAATAAAAACAACCATTCAATAACAATTTGAAAAACGAATACTAAAGAAAAAAGCATAACAAAAAGGTATCAGGTAAACGTACATATACAACGCATTGTCGAAAGCGCGTTGACTAGGGTTACCAATCTCCTGGAAAGTTATGTACATAATATTTATTTATTATTTACGTAACTTTAATGTACGTAATACAGAGATAAAAATTGACATATTGTAGTATTTATATTATCATTCATGTATTATTACTTGATATATTATTAAAATACAATTGAAAAATCTTTATTCAATTAAATTTAATTTAAATACTTTTTAATTGTCATAGTTCTTTCATTCATTCATAATTTTAGAGCCGTTCTCTTTTCGTTAGAACGATTGCCATTTTCCACAATCTTCCATCAATCTCTTCAGTCGTTGATACTCTTATGACGACCGACGCCGCGACGTGACTCTCCAATTTTTTTTTCTATCGCTAATTCGGAATTCTGTCTCATCACAAAAAGAACGAGCAAGAAACTTGTATGTTGCTGTTTTAAATAATTGACGTTATATTTTTTAATTGAAATGTGTGAATACAAACTTACACTTTAACTAAATTAATTTGATTTTTTTTGGTTTACTGAGAAAAAACTATTTATTTACCGAGATAAAGTATGTAAAATGATTCCACTGTCTCACCTAAAAAAGGCGAGAAAACAGTAAGTACACAGTAAATCTTAATAGAAATGTTAAAAAAAATGTACATTGAAAAGCGTATTTTTTGTTAGTCGCATCTATATCTTTCAGATGTGTTGGTAACCCTACTATTACCATTTATACACAATACAAGCCTTAATCACTCACGCGATGCCGTAATATCATGCCTTAACACGTAATATGAACAAATGAGCGAAGTCGTCTGTAATCATCGCAAGAACACGAATATCTGGAGAACTGGAGCGAGATTAGAACCCACTTTTGACCTGGTTCGAAGATAATTACTTTCTTTGAACGTTAGGGGAATGATTCCTTACATGCTTGCTTTTGATAATCACGATAGGTGATATAAGCCGTGCTCTTATAAATTAGCAACTACATCTAACTATTTTTATAGATATAATATTAGATAACACCGAGAGTCTATATATGTACATTGTACATATATGAAATATCTGATCTAAATTTATCGCAAGTTAATTAGGTAGGTTTAACTTACGTACTGAAATTTGCAAGGCTATACCAAACATCCTTTGTACATTCATAGATAATACATAAACAATATAATATAGAAACAAATAAAAGACAGCTATCTATTTATGATTCGTTTCTGAGAGCATATATAACTTTAGCAATATGGCCGGCTTGTTGTAACGATACCTGTGTCCTTTGTTATATTGTTTGTGCTTCTTCTTTGCTGTATGTTGCAAATAAAGTATATTCCATCTATCTTTACTTACGGTTTGCTTTTAACCGTCTTGGTTAAAAACAAAATGTACGTTAATTATATTTACAACGCACGTAAATATAATTTATATTTATTCGTATAATCGAATCATAAATACGAATACAAAACAATGCGATCTGCGTTCAAACAAACGAGTAGCATCAGTGTAAAATATCTACTCCGGGTGGCTATTACGTGCTTATTTGCCGGTCAACGGGGGATAATTGTGGTGTAATCAGCAACATGGCGAGCCCACGGGACGTAGCGTAATAGCTCCCCTCATCAACGCTCACCTAGCTTTATTTCTGTTCGTAATTTTATGTATCGAAACCATTGCTTTCCGAATGGGCCAATTTAGGATGAGCTGATTATATCTCCTTACCTATTCAACATTATCTAGTCAATAATTTTAATAATATATACATTATTATTATCTGAATATTACGAACTTCTATAACAGCATACTGCCTTGCATATAATATGATATCGTGTAACTAAAAAATTGAAATAAACAGATAGTTTTATAAAATAAGACTATCATTTTTTATTTAAAAGGACAAAGTCAAGGACTAGACGAATAATAAAATTATATTTTAAGGAGCTTTTTTTTCTTGTATTTACAACCGATTTAGATTTCAATATCCCTAACGTATATGTACTGCACCATTTATCTCTGCCTAAAACTACATCCGTATACAACTTTGTGTGTCATATAATAATTTCCTATTTTTCTTCCGTCTATTTTTTCTTGTAGGATATTTTTAAAAATATATCTATATTTTATAATTATTGTTCATTAATTAGTTATTCTCTATTAGTCACTTTCTTTTCTTAGTACCTCATATATTATTTTTTCTCTCCAACTTTACATTCTCCTCCATTCTCCCAAATATGATATGACTCAAACGAAATATTTTTTCTTTTTAAATTTCTGTCTGTGTTTCACACCCACATAATTCACTTCAAATACTTATGATCCTACAATATTTTTACAGAAAATATCAAAGACCGCCCCTTTTATATTTTTGATATGTAGTTTTTTGTTATTATACGCCTTTTTAAGATTATTATTTTTAATTTTAACTTAACCTATTATAATATAATATTAAACAAACTCATGGACGTGATATGGTCAGCCATACTTGTGCATTCCATCAGGAATGCAGAAGTATGGCTGACCATTCCATCATAATCGAATTAGGAATAAACTATGCTGGGATCCATAAAGGGCGTACTCTCCGCTGCAATTAAACTTTATCAAAGCTATTCAACTATCAAAGCTACTTGCTGCAGCATCAGCTGCAAACTTTAATGGCGTTGTCGCTAACTTTAGATAATCCATTTACGATATTTTTAATATAAATTACATATCAAATAAGCTCATGAACTCTCTGATGGTGAATGGTAACCGTCACCTATATACTAGTGTAGCACCATGAACTACGCGTTATCATATGACACATGTAGTTGCAAATCCGGATGACTAAGCCCTATAAAGTCATTGATAATTTCAAGTTCACAATTAGGAATACAATTCTATAGATTAGCTATATAATCTCATACCTACCATCTTAAGACAAACATAAAAACTCCTATTAGAACTGCCTTATAACCATAAACTTCGATGACGGCGGACTGGAAATCGGAACGTGAGAACCACCTACAAGGTGGACTGACGATCTGGTCAGGATTGCTAGCAAGCGTAGGATAGGAGCAGTGCGGAGCTGGCCGTCATGGAGATTTTTGGAGAAGGTGTTTGTTCCGCTATGGACGGCTTCCGAGATGAAATGATAATGATGATGTTAACCGTAAACTTGATCCTCCCACTACACATATAATTTTTTGTATAGGTCTCTCTAATATCCATTGTACATATTTACAAATACATTTTTAAAAGTGTCTGTCTGTAGTTTAGTGTTTACATATAATTCAAGATCTGTTTAATTTAGTATCAACCATATTGACATTTTCATATGTTCAGAAATATCACTCATAAAGAAATTGTTTCATACTCATATTATTTCTAATCCGTAAGTTTATAATTTTCCTAAAGACAAATACAGCTTTTAAATGTCATTCCAGTATATTAATAGATTAATTATAATATAAAACATATGTTTAGACATTATGCTTTTTACGGGCATTTTCCTACAGAAGTACTTAAAAACTCAAAGGTTGAGGGTGTTAAGGTTACAATATATAAAGCTGGCACAATATCTTGTTTACGTATAAATAGAATATTTAGTTTTCTGATAACATTCGCAATTTCAATTAACTCCAACTTCAATAGAAACTTAATTTAGAATAATTTACACAATATTTGATGAGAAATATTTCAATTTCAGTGAACGAAAATTGTAATGAATCATAAATGTTTAGAACAGCACTTGAGATTGTAAAGAGTTATCGTTTATACATAATATATAACATTGTAAACAAATATTAATTTAACATTTTACTCTTTTTCTAGTAATATTTCATAATGTTTTGATTAAGCTGTGAAGGTGTGAAACCGTAACAAAGTAATAACTTTGTTACTGTCTATAAATGGGAAAGTTCCTATTTATAAAAGTACTTATGATAGAAACTACATATATTAGCATATAGTTGAAGGTATATTGTACAAAGGCAGCTGCGTGGTTACCTTATTCTCGCCTACTCGCATTTCAGCTGCCAAGTACCTAGCTTTTTAGTTGTATTTCGTCGTAAAGTGCGATTAAGTCGTGAAATTACAGGATAAAAGGCAAAACATCTTACTCCTCTGAAATGGCATCATGGGTGTCCGTGATAACGTGATATCCATAGTACTGTTCATGTATATAGGGCAACGGTTACCGCTTGTCAGTCATCATCATTCCAAATAAATGCAAGCACAAACAGATACACCTTAACATACAAGTACCTAAAATATAATACATATATAGTTGTAAACCTCAAAACAAAACCCGAAACTTCTCATCTCAACGCAAGCAAACGTCGCAAATACATCAATGTGGTCGCAACTTTACCCCGCGATATTCCATTAACTCGGTTTTAATCGCGTTATAATCTACGTCCTCGTTACACGACGCCTACGAACAATGCTTGCCGATAATTACTCACAAGCAACTATTTATTTATGCTTCTCTCCAACTTGGCGTGTGTGTGACAACGTACCTTAATGGGCTCCAATTATGTGTTTTACATTATGACGGATAGTGCTGTTCGTAACGTAATTTATAAAGAGAATAGAATAACAATTTTGGATAGAAGATGTGAGCGTAACACTACTAACCATGGCACAAATAATCATATTTAACTTTCATAATTCAATAACTACATTACTATTTGTAAACCGTTCGCACTGCACATTACTGCTCAAGTCAATGACACGAGTGCCGCACAATGACGACATGAGGGTCGGTAAATACTTTTACAATATTTTTTAATGTTTTTTTGGCACAAACCGCCAATACAATGATAATTACAAGTTAGTATATGTATATATAGCAGATAGACAACGAGACAAAGATTTGTTACAATTATAAATAAAAATATTAATGTTGATATAATGTCAAGAATGCAATATGATTTAATATACAAAACCTTCCGACTTTGTACAAAGCTAATATATGTTGATACTAATAAAGCTAACAAATATAGACCAATAGTGCCGGTATTTACAATTCACATCTAACATTCAAAACATCAAAATAGGTTCTCTCAGTGAAACACCCACAACCCTAAGAAAGCTGAATTTAATATGTTAATAGCAAAGAATAATGTCAGTCAAATAAATATGGGTGAAAAAAATAGTATATATATATATATATATGAAATAGCACTATTTTAAGAGATCCATTATTGCTCCAGGTGCAGTCGACGCGGCTACCGCTGCCAACATTCTCACCGCGCGCGGTGCTGATGTACAGCGCAGCGGTGGGCGGCGAGGGCGCTGTTGCTCTACAGCTGCGTGAGGCAGCACCTGGAGAACTGGAAGCGGCTCGATTGCACGATGACCGGCTTGCTATCACCTGCACTGAGCCTGAACTACTCGCTGACTTGCTTCATGCCGCTGCTGAGATGGGTGAGTCTATTTTTTTTTTGTGTAACAGGAATAACAAACATGCTGACAGTCCATGTGATGGAAAGTTTCTAGGGCAGGTGAGATTCATCTGATAATGTGACACTCGTAGATTGCAATGCAGTTTCTCAGAATTAAGGGGACCATATCTTCTATATCCCAGTATATGATCCGAAAAACAACTTGAAAAGATAGCTTATTAGAAATACATTAGATAGTGATGGCGATCGCTTTTAATTTTAAAGCCATTTTATCAATAAAAGAAAAACTTGAGTTTATACTTAATTATCCAGGTTATATCTGTTATCTACGCTATCTGCTCTATCACATAGCGCGCTTGGTTTGCTACGTCCTGGTTTAAAACGTGATATATCATAGTTAAATTACTTGGGTATTTTCACAAACAACATAATAGGAATAAAAAAAGTTATATTCTTTAAATGTTTTCATATAATTATAGCATGAAATAGTTACGCTCTTTTTGTCCTTTTATATAGAACCACAAATAATAAAAATGCGAGAACGTCGTTGTCGTCGTGCCACGTCCAACATGAATTCAAATATTTTTTTTAAATAGAACAATGCGATCTTTTTTTAAACTGTTTTGGTAATTCTAAAATTTTTATTAGTGGCCAGACACATTAAGAATTTAGCTTAAGATTAATATTCAAAATAAAAAGAAACAATTCTTGATAATTTGCTATTTAAGCAAAAAAAACTTTAAAATACCTATATAAGTATTGTTTGATTACAAATAAGTCAAGTGCCGTTTAAATTATCATTCAAATAGAACTGTAGTATGTTCTCAGCTTATTTGACTATTAAGAGAAGAGTTAAGAGCAGAATATATACTGCGACTGTCAAGAAGGTATTTTGAAATTCAAATATCGAATTTTGCATTTCGAATCGAACAGCGCTCTTGTTTGACGGACATAATGTTACCCTACCGTTAAAGTTACCCTGTGAGTCATTTTGAATGTTAGTATTTATTACATTTGCTCTAAGCCATAAATAGTGGGCAGGCATATTAAAACATTTATAGTGTCTGTGGTTTTTTGTCACATTTGTTCACTTAGGTATTATTTAAATACAAAAATCTATTTGGTCTTATATTTTGCTAGTTTATCCGATTCTTTCGTGCCTAAATACAGTTGTTAGTGATAATAGCTGTAATATATGTTTATGTACTAGTGAAACACTTTCCTTATAATCATGACGTGATTTATATGATTTACAAAAATTGTCTGTTACTATCATAACTTTACTGAATTAATTAGACAAAATCTAAACAAAGCTTGAACTAAACAACTGATAGTAATACTTAAATACTATTTTTATGTACAAAACTTACTCATGTATACAAATATTAGTACAGTGAGAATCGAATCCGCGAACATCAGAAGTAAAAATTATCTGCTAACCTGCCAGACCGTGCTATCGACTTAAATTATTTTTATCTTTATCATTGTGCTAGAAGTAATTGAATATTACATTTACATATTATATATTTTGTACAAAGTTTAAAAACAAAAAGTTATTTTTATTTTAAGGTCGACCTTTCATCGAGTAATTGAACTCAAATACTAACATTACTAGACATGCAATTAAACAAAATTGGTAGTCCAGCCGGATAACAAAACTTCTTTTGTCCGCTTTCAAAGTCAACTTCCTCAAAAGATTATGAATATTAAAAATAAATTCACAAAGGCGTTGGTTGCTATGAAAAAAAAACACTCATTCTAACACAATACTTTAATCCGCTTTATAACAATGAAAATGATTTAACAGCTTACTTTTCTAGTTATATTGTTTTTATATTTGATTTTTATAAAGTAAAATATTTTATTTTATAAATAAAAATTAATAATCTCGTTATGAATCTATGACAATTTGAAGATTTTAACATAATATATAATAAAGATTTTTATTATTACAAATTACATACAAATGTTAATAACGGGACTAAATATATTATATTTTTCCTACATATACATTTATTGGAACTTTCTACAATATGGAAATCAATATCACGCAAATCATTTCGTATTTAACCAAATATATTCAAATTAATTCGGAATAAATTCAATTAAGTAATAAATATTTTTCTGATCTCGGGGGCTATCAATATAAACGTAAAAATATGATTCAGGTGCAATCGATAATAATGGAATGACGATATACACTGATAAGACCCTAGTGGGGAATGATGGAGTGAGAATGGAGTGAGGTCAGTTAGCCAATCGTGATTATTCACTTAGAATTAATTAGAGAGGCCGCGTGAATGTCGACCTGATATTTGGTATATTACTAGCTATTAAACTACTTTTCTATACAACCTCCTTGAACTAGGTCCTACCACAGATAACATAATATTACATAGTCCTATTTAGTAACGTAAAGGATTCAGACAAAATACAAGTGATGACGTAAATACAATCATACAGGAACTTAAAGTGCAAACAAGACCTTCTACTATATGAAAAATAAAAAAACAAACTAGTTCAATTTGATGATAATGGAATGGTGTACCAGCCTGCGCTAACGGTTTACGCGGGCGGGGCACCAGTGGAGGATGATAAAATGAGCATGAGGTCAGGTCACTTAGTCCATCATGACATACTCACCAGGAATTTATCACGATGGCATCCAGGGAGAAACGGGAGGAGGGCAACCTGACATGGTACATTGCTAGCAATAGTGTTTATTAGTCCACATAACTAACTCCTTCCCCCAATATACACTAGTTATTATCTTGCAACCTAAATAGCCAACCATACCCAAATATATAATAAATTGCTAATGATACGAGTAATTTATTAGATTACTGAAATATTGAAGATAAAAATTGTTTGACATATTTTAAGTTATAAAATATGTCAAACAATTTTTATTTTTCGAAATGTACGTATAAAACATGTTTTCTGAATAGCATTCTAAATTAATATAGTAACATTTTTTCCAAATTACAGTGCGCCGTTTAGTTAGTAAAAGTTGTACGTTAGCCCCCAGGGGTAGCAGAGTGTTGCAGGACATCAACTTGTCAAAATTTACTTGGAGCGCGGCTCGATTATGCTTAAAAATGCAAACTCATGCAAACGAGCTCTGAAGGCCCCTAATTGAATTAGATCTCCTTAGATGAACAATGAAAATTCCTCTTCTATTATTGGGTGCGTAGGTAATTGAAAAGATCCAACTGTTGTGCATTTCAATTACGAACTTTTCATTCAATTCCGAAACGAGAATATAATAATATTGACAAGTCAGGAAATATGAATATTGTTGTTGTCAAAATACTTTATTGCTTGCTAATCATTTTGACAACAAAAGCTTGGAGTGGATTTATTAATAATTTGTGTCGTTACAAAGGCAATGAGTTTTATATCACGTAACGCCTATAGACAGGTAATTACTGTAATCGAATTTCATGAAATTATTGGGGTCAATGGGTTATTTCTCAGAAATTTAGGTATAAAGTCATAAATATTCTGGCTACTATAATGCAAAACCCGCAGATCTACTAAATATGATACTTAGCATGCTAATATTTTACTAGGCAATTTAAATCCAACATGTCAGAAAGCGAACTCATCGCCTTTCACCAAACTTTCTCCTGTTAATTTAGTTTATTATCGATAATTTTCATTTACTAGTAAGTTAAATCAGAAATTTAAGTAGACGTATAATGTACCTACTTTGACCTTCATAAATTAGGGTACTAAGGTATAACGCTGAAATGGCTATAACACTGTTATGCCCTAACATTATGTCCCTCGGATTTGTGCTCATGAAAATATTCCAATCAAAAATCTAACCCTTATTTCTTCAATTTTATAAATGAATGAGAAGTATTTCTATTCTATATAAAGGCTATGAATATAATATGTTTTTACAATAATATGATAAATATAAAAAAATAATAACACGGATACTATTTTCAAAATATAGCTTGTTGTTAATATGACATTGATAAATTAAAATAATTTACGTCTAATAACTTGGAGGGAACAAAGTTGACTTTCCATTCATTCGATCATTTTCATTCACAAATTAAAAAATAATACAAATGTTTACACTGTTCGCCATACAACAGTACGGACTTGTAAACAGTCAACACCACGCTCAGACACCCGTGACTCGGGCGACCCGCCGTGTCTTTATAAATAAAATTTTACACACCCACAACTCATGTTGGCAAATATTCCAGAATTCCATTAACCAAAACCCTTCGGGAGTATTTAATTAACATATGCTAAACAAGTTCATTATCCCTTTTGTGCCAACTTTTCAGATGTCTGCAACTTTGCTCGGGTTGTAAATACACTACGAGTTAGTAACGTAATCCTAGGGTTTAGGAGTTCATAAATTCCTTTGATTATACTAGTTATCATTAATTCATAACTAGTTTCAACTGACTTTCAATTTTACTATATTTTATATACGCAATAATTTCAATTAATTTATTATGTCAAACATTAGCCGCCACTAAGTCTAATTTAAAGCTGAGAATTGACACACAAAGTATTCAAAATTACATACAATATTTCATGTGGCATATAAGGCTTGTGTAAAATATACTGATAAATATAGAGGAAATGAAAAAAGTCTATATGAACTGGAACACATTGTATTTCGTTTTTCTGCGAGTGGAAACGTGAAGTGTATCTATCTATCCGTGAAACTGGAACGCATTTTGGTGATTTTTTAATAAACGATCGTGTTGACGCTGGTCTCATTCTAATAATCTTTACAAAAATAGCGTTAACTTTTGAAATATAATATTAAAATATACACTTACTCGATATACAATTTCTATTGTTTATTTTAAAAATATAAACAGTAAGACTAAAGAAATATAAAGCTTTTTGATGTCTTTCAAATAAGATAAACAAGAGTTTTCATAAGTAGGGACACAATAAAACGGCTGAGTCACAGCAACGGTACACAATAACGGCTAGTTTTGCATATTTTATTCTGTATCAGAGAAACAAGCACTTAGAGAGATGAATTGTCACTTCTGCGATTGTATGGGCCGGAACCGAGCAGTCCCGGTGAAATATAGAAGCAGACACGGCAGGAGTGAAATGATAACTTTAAGCGCATTTTTATTTACTTCATACTCATATATGTTCTTCAAGTTAAACTTATAGTCAACTAACTGTTACCCGCAATATCGTCTGCTTTTTTGAGGTAGAACATAGAACAATCATTCTCCGTGTAAAATTTCAAACACTTTGTTACCTATTCATGGCAACACCGCTTAGTCATGAAAAGGTAACTATCAAATACTTAGCATTCAAATTCAAAGTAAAATATTTTATTACTTTTAAAACATCTTCAGTCAAGCAAACGTCAATATTTCAATACTATCTCTAGTATCTTGTTCGGCTAACTATAATCTTAGTATGGATATTTAAATAATAAATAATCACTGAAACTGAAATTATTAAAGATATGATACTATTGTAAACTGTTTCGGGTTCAGTAATAAAGTATTTAAAAATACTTTATATTATACTATAGTCCAATGCTTTAAGAATATTATAAGTTACATAGTAATACAGTGCAATAATAATTTCACTACACCGGTTAGAAGTCGAAAACAAATGACTAACTAACTAATAGCTAACCGAAAACGAAATATTAGTACGGTGGAGATATTATGTAAGGCGAAAGGGAGGGGAAAAAATATTCCAAATTCTTTTAAATTAGAGAACTGGTTAATTCCCCTGACGACAGATTTAGTTATATAATTCTTCATTAGGTTTCATAAAGTTACTTCTGTCTAACATAAAGAAAAACTAATACCTCGGCAACAAACTTCTTGTGTTTTAACATAGTTTTTTTAATCTGCACATACTCTATATGTAAACTAAATAATTGAATACTGAAAATAAAATCCAGTGTATAAACGATTCAGCCAAAATTGACTGCCAAATAATCATACTAGATAAAAGGTTTTATTCAGCGATGTTTTTTAATAAAACTTTTAAATTGATTTTTATATTTCATGTTATGGTTTGTTAAAGTTTGTGTAGAATAAAATACGAGTAATAGAAATGCAAAATTGATTTAATAAGATTTCTTTACAAGACTTGCGGTATAGTATTTTTTTAATTGAAGATGAGTATGAGGTCAGTTAGCCCATCATGAATTTATCACGAAATTTTCCAGGGGTACCGTATGGAGGTCAATCCGACATGGTACATGGCTGGCAATAGGTTCAATAGTCCACATTACTAACAATCCTTTTCATAGCAGAGCATAGATGAGTTGTAAATAGGTAATCATTCTTTAACACCGCATTTTCAGTTATCTTGTTCTTATTGGCCTAAACTAAGCAAAATCTCGCAAAATCTAAGTCGTGTTTCAATATTTCTCTGACCTAATAATCATTTGTACATGCGGCTCAGATATACTTCCGTAATCTTTGTTCATATATCAATCCTAGTCACTGAATATTATTTGTTACAACAGATCAGTAATGTAGGTAGTTCCTGTTGAAATTTGTTTTTGTATACCAACAATTTCTCTAGTGACATACGTAAACCTATCATTATGGCATGCTCGCACTGACATTACGTAATAAAAATTAAAGTCCTTTGAATTGAAATGTACACACACCAGGTGTGTCTAAAAATGTGAATATACTCTATGAACGTGTGTCAAGGCCATCGGAGCAACCAACGTACTTTATTTAAATCACATCATAGTATACTAGCTACGCCCGTGATTTCACCCGTGTGAAATTTATAGCCTATGTGTTATTCTGTATAAGCTATATTATTGCAAAGTTTCATTAAAATCCATATATGCGTTTATAATATTAGTAAGATTCCCTAAAATCGTCAATTTAAAAAAGGTAATAGTATAGTAATAATACCAGTATCTCAACACTACGAATACAGTATGCAGTTTTCATCACTACCTTTGCGGACAAGTGCTCAAATCCATATAGGATGGTAAATCATATGTATATCTTAGAAATTTTCCTTCAAAGTGAGTGGTGAGAACATTTATTAATATTATGCCATATTTCAAATATCCAATAAGATTAGTTGATGTATGCCACGCAATTACATCGACATAACTCACTGAACTTGTTTACTTCAAGCATAGTCCCTTGTATAACTTTGTTAATAACGAATACCATATGTTCGTGACAGACCTTAGCTCTACCAATAGGATTTGTACTATTTAATTTGATGATAGACTTGATACTTAACTTCAACTATAAGCTACGATTTGTAAGTATATAACAAAAGTAAGTACTAGAACAGTTAGTTATTAACTATACTAACTTATTTAAATAGTTAACGAGTTAGGTATCATAATATAAATAAAAATACCCCTTTTATACTGTAATTACGTGAGTTGCAATTTAATTCTAAAGAATTATATGAATTATATTATTACTGTTGGTCGCCCAGTAGTCGAAATTCAAATATTCTCAAGTATATATATAGTAAACTTAAAGCCAAATAATAATCCATTATCGTTTTGACCACAGACTTTAACAATAAACAAAAAAGTAGATGTATATGCAAATACTAATATGATAATTCATTATTATTTATTTATTCATCGCTATTAGAACGAATAAACAATACAATAAATATTACTAATACCGTAGTTACCGTATTACATTAAAAATATAAACATAATAAATAATTTTATATTTATGTAACACACTCGTAATTTGATCTCATAAATATTACCGCATATATGCTTAGTATTAGAATAATACAAAGTAGTTCAGAAACACTGTATTTAATATTTCTATTATATTCTAAATGCACGAATTGTAGGTGGTAAGGAGCGTGCATGTCGACCTTTCTGACATGTGACAGTCACATTATCTGAAGCATAGATCTACATGTAGATATTATTGGCCTCAATATATTTGATAGAAATAACAAAATGTTTCAATATTTATATTGGAATAGCTGCTATATCTGTACCGTTAAGAAAAATGTAATTGAAATTTCAGGTTCATATTTTTCTGAATTATCGATAATGCTTTTACAAATGTCAGTGCATTATAAATTATTCAAATTAAATAATCCGTACTAACATTATATACTATTTCTTATCTGTAATAAAGTATATCTATCTGTTTGTTATCTTGTCTCATGAGGACGAACACAGGCTATCTTTTAAATCAAAAAAGCAAACGATATTCCCGATAAACTTTACTATTATTATATCTGTACCTATTTTATTTAGGCATACTATCATAATACAAAACCACAAAATAAATACTGTACTAAAACTTAATGTAAAACATCGTAAGTGGACCGTCAGTAATTACTCTTATATAATAATAAAATAAACCTGGGGAGCACTCTCTTTATTAATCTATAAAATAATTATCTTAACGTGCCTACTTACCTTCCTACTTAAACTCCTGTAGGGACTTCAAAGCTATCAAATGTCATAATTGTCCCCGTGGATTACAAGGAAAAGCAGGGAGGGAAACATCCTACAGGGGCCAGAGGTCAACAACTCATTTGTTAAATTTTAATGTAAACGCAGCACCGTAATTACTTTCCGACTATTAATACGACTATAATAATTTTAGTGTAATACAGTTTCACTATAATTATATATTCGTATATGCTAATATCGCTAAGAACCTATTTTGTTTAATCTAATACATAAATTAAGGTGACATTGGTAAATTAGTGACATTTAAGTTAATCAATTATAGTTTATAATTCATTAATTTACTTTATATTTTATCAAAGTAACGAATAGACACAACACGAGACAAGAAGTTAGATTTTGGGGAAGTCCGTCATATTATTTATTGGATTTGTATTATTTTGTTTAATTCCGGTATCATTAGCATGTCACTGTCACGCTCACACATGAATAAACTGCGTATCCAAACCATATACGAACTCTTAGAACCTTTTACGAACCTTTAGTGCCTTTTACCATTTCCCATTCCAGTCACTTATAAAAGTAAAGAGTTAAGTTTATATATGTGATGAGTTATAGTAAAAAATGAAACAAAACTTAAAAGGTACCTTGTTACTCTCTGCTGATCTCGTAAGTAACTTAGGTTGTATAAATAAGACCATCGCTCTACTAGTTTAAACGTTCAATTAATCTTAATTAAGCTAGCAAGAAGACTGTTGGTCTATGCTACTTTATTGAAAAGTAAGCGAAAGAAGGAAATACCTGCAATTTCTCACGTTTAAAGCAAAGCTACTAAGGCTAACTACTAAAGTAAACTTAGATTTTCATAGAACAGCTGACGTTAAACAAGGTTTGGAAAGTTTGACGTAGCGGTGTACCCTTCGTGAACAGCTATGCTTGTTGGCTAATAAGTTGTTAGAAAACTGCAAGTAGTACATGTAGTACAATCTATATAACAACATAACGTACCCGCCCGACTTCGAACATAATAATTAATAGGTGTGAATACATTTTTTTTAATAATATAAACCAGTAACAAATCTTTGTTACTCATTGATGAAGCTTTTTTTATAGCTGGATCTGACCACGTCTTATTTATTATTAGGAAACAAAGTATCTTAAGGATCTTTTAATACTTAACTCTTTGTAACCTTTGATTTCAATCATTACTTCAAACAAATTTGCAACAATTACTAAACACTAATCTCTAAATTGGATCTAGTAAGTCTAAAGATTTTATAACAACGTCACTTTATCATCATTAGAATAAATTACGCCAAACGCCATTAGCGAGACTGTCTCGGAACAAAAACAAAGTTGACCTTTCTACAGCATAAAGCAAGAACTGAAGAAGCATCGCTAATTAAATATAACGTCAGCATTTAATTTGACGAAAGCATAACAGGGACCACTCATTCGTGAACGACCTATTTTTTCCCCACTATATCTGGAACAAAGGCCCGATGCCGCTTCTCGGTATAATAATTTTAAGAAAACTGCCTGAGAGTTTCTTTTTTCATAAAATAACGTAGCGAGGAGAGGAGGGTATGCCGACCGCCGAAGGGAAATGCGGGCCCATAAAGTTGCAAATGAAGTAATATCGTACTCGGCTTGACTCACCGAGTCAAAACTTAGTGGAAACAGCTCATACAGTCGCCACAATAAGTTGCCTACAATTTTCAGTCACTATTTACACAGCGTCATTTAATTACGCTGTGTAAATTGCAGGAGACTTCTCGCACCTCGCTTTAAACTATACTGTTGGCTTGCTCTTTAATTAATATTGACCATTCCCTCCAAAATATCGTGTCTGCGAGCCAGCTGGAGTCAGTCTTTGAATTTTAGTTAGTAAACTAAATTTGGAATTAAATCAACAGGATACCGCGTTGTTTATATACTCATACAAATTTAACTCAGTCTTCATTAAAGCGGCATAAAAATTATTTCAAGTCAACGAGATATGAAAAAATACACTTACAATATTATATAAAGTCTTTATTAAATGAATATAATATATTAAGACTTTATTTAATTTTAGACCTCTAAATGGAGTATGAGTGCTCCCATTTAAATAAAACACAATAACAAAATATAATGTTTTAATACTTTGTTTCTTATTTCGAGTTTTCTTTCTCTGTATAGTGCTGTACTCTAGTGTACTTCTGTATTTTATATATCGTTATTTGATACTGGATCACAATTAAACACCCGTATTAGCCATACAAATAAACCTATCCTAAATTAACACATACGATACTTATTACCCGAATTCGGGCGAACAAATCTGCCGAGTACCTACTACTAGTACTAACATATTTACTTGGTGAAGAATTATTAATAAATTAAAATTAAATCTACTGCTAACTACGAAGCATTCAATTAAACAAATTCCTGTTAATAGCAAGTCAAGGATCACATTGAGTGGGGCTACTCAAATCTTACATAATTAGGGAAGAGCGGCGGCGATGGGGAATAAGGAAATTGCTCAAATGCCATAAATAATTTATAGGGATTCGAAGCTGCACAAGTTTTGAGAGCTCTTTGGTATTTCTACAACGAGACTTTCCCCGAGCAGTCTCTGCAAAAGCAATTATGTTGTCAGATACTTTATTTGGGATAATTCTGCGTAACAAAAGTTACAAACCTTTATATAAGTAATAATGTTTTATGATAAATGCTCTGTTTATTAAGTAAATGGCTTGAAATATAAATCTTGTGTAATCATTAAACGTTCACAATAACATTCTGTATAATGGTCTGATTACGCCCAGTTGAAAAGTTTTATTCTTATAATATAAAACTTGAAACGAAAGAATGTCGTGTGTTGTCTGAGCTCTAAGTAAAATATTTGTTACAGTCTAAGTAAGTATTATTAATCAATAAATGAACGGATATTAATTAAAATAATTTCAATTTAAATTAAAAAATAGGACAATTTAATCGTTTATAACACTACATCTTGTGGCAGAGTAACCTATGCTCTTAGAAATAAATATAATATTATTTTTACAAGCTTTTTGTAATATAGTACCTAATGCTCATTGCCAAGTAGTATGCGATTAAGTACTTAGTTTTTATTGTAAAGTATAAAAATAAATACGATTTACACAAACACAAACTCATTATTTTCTAAAAAGTTTTCATACATTAATTTTCAACTCCAAGCTTTATAGATTAATATAATAGTAACATAAATTTAGTTCCCAAAGGACCAAAACAAATTGTGTTTGTAAACTGTACTTCAAAATCTCCAGTGTTTGCAGAAATGGGTTTATTTACTACAATTGTGTGGGTGTTTTATTTTGAAGTTCTAGTAAATAGGACGTAAATAATATTGTATTAGTGCCGCTATTCTCTATTCAATAATTTCCAAAGCAATTCTTGACTAATATTTATCCGCGACTTCGCCTACTAATTTATTGATATACTTAAAAACTAAATTAATTACTACGGGTACGGTATATGTATACTAAATTTATATAAATAAGTAAGCCGTTAAGCTGCCAAGAGATAAAAAAACTCACTATTTTAAAAACAGATCTACGAAATTAACAACATACAATTTATACCTAAAATTGAATAAGGGATACTATATCAAGTTAGGTGATACTATATACTACAATATACTGTGTTACCATACATGTGATGATTGCGGGATCAAACCCCACACAATACGAACAATTATAACATTGTATTGTAATTGCATTTACATACGTATGCAAAACTTCATCCCTACAGGACACCAGAAAAATGGCTTACTAATGAACCGTGCAAAATGACAATACACACACTTATTATAAAGCAATTTAAATAATTTGATGAGTAATTGTTTATTTAAATTTATTTAAGAACTATCATCTACCTAATATTAAAATATTAACCCTGTATAATTCATACAACGCCATCTAGTTCTAACCTGAGTAGAGTTTGTGTCATAGGAGCTAAACAACTGATAGAAATACTTCAATATAGTTTATTTCTAAATACATATTATACGAGTACATATAAAAGGCAACATATAAAACAAACTTGTGAGGAATCAAATCCGCGACTGTCGGAAGTAAGGCATTGCTAAACCGCTGTACCACCGAGCCCGTCATAGTATACATGATGCTTCATATTAATTATCTTGTCTCACTATATGTCTTTAATCTTTAATGAGCTAAACATTATTGGCAGATGGTGAACATGACGGGCTGACAGCACTGCTCGGGGCTGCCTCTCCGGATCTCGCGCTAGCGTCTGATGCTTCTGACAGCCTTTCAATGCCTGATCCTGATATTGGTTCGTAATAATTTACCTGTTAGAATTTAGTACTTTAATGTACAAGAATTTCACAGTTTAAATACATTAATAATTCTTCACATATCATACAGCATCTACTCACAAATTCAACTAAATTTTGCGTATTACATACATACTAAAAAAGTATCAGAAATATTGAATGTTTTTTTGGAAATATATTCACAAATGTAAAATATACTATGCAAAGATAGAACCCGCTACCATCGCAACTTGAGACAATGCTAAAACAACTTTATATACCCCTTGTATTTATATATCCCTTTGGTCCCTAATGAATCTTGATGGAGTCTGATTGATTTTGAATAAGTTTTTCAAAATGTATAAAAAATGTTTCAAATACTTTAGAAAAATTTACAAAAACAGTAAGTGATATTTTATTGTACGAGAGGAGTTGCTAATGAATGTAACCGTGGCACGTTTAATTTCTTATTAATTATAGCATTTACATTGTATGTATCTGTTGCGTATGGATAGATTCCTACTTTTAGCATAATGAAAAATAATAACCACAATTTCTTAGTATACTGTACCGGCCAAATGTACCATAAAATTAAATAAACGTAACATTCTATTGTCTTCTGAGCAAGATTTCAGGTTAGTCGAATATCGATGATTCGGTTGTCATGTTTCGCCTCCACATAATATAATAACAATATATGAGCATATACGTTAACCTAACATATATAAGATGTGTCGAATATCGTAGAAATCTGTAAGGTTATTAAATTATGCGTGATTAAATATCACTAAAATTATGTTACTAAGGATCATTATTTATATACATATAGTAACGTAATAAAGATAGATACCTAATTTTGGTATAAGGTAAGTGAAGTCCAGACCCACTGAATCGTTTTAAGACTTTTTTTGCAATACTCGAAAATTACTTAATTCGCGTATATTATATACGCGAATTAAGTAATTTTCAGTTAGTCTGTATACACAATACTCACAAGGTATATATATAAGTACCCGGGTGAAGCCGCGGCAGGCCACTAATAACAAATACTTAATTACAAAAATCGTATTCATAGTTTTTCATTACTATTTTCTTTATTATGTTTAATATCTGTGAATGTGAAATATGTTGTATGTTAGAGACACAGAGACATAGTCAGAAATTCAGTTATATTACGTCATCTATTAACTCAAAGTATTCTGCTTCAACGTATGTAAAGACCGAACCAAGTGTACATACTTGGACGGTATGTTCTCTTTGACTTATTTGGTTTGCGTACCTATACGAAATTAAACATACGAACTGAGAACGAGCTCGAACGCTGAATGTTTCTTTGACATTATACATAACTGAAATGAAATATAGTAATTTCGTTTCACATATACTTTTATTTGCTTTTAATATTTCTATAAAGTAACACACATCTAATAAATGTGCATTGGAATGTAAAGTAAAATAATATTAAGTACCTACTGACCGAATTACATAATAACAAGGTCTACGTAGACCCACGCAATGACATTTACTTGTTAATTTAGTATAATTTAATTATTTTCTCCAATAGTATACATATGAATTTACGCTATGTTTATCGGTTTCATATTTTGTTAAAAATATGACTGTTTACTTCTAGTTTATTATTAAATTATCATTATTAAAACTTGCATCTATCCCAATTATTGACAAACACTGATAAATGAACTACTAAATTATATATTATAGATTTGTCTCCTTGCCACTCAAATGTGTACGACGATTTCTTATATTTCTTTACTAAGGAAACTATTTACACTACTTTTTGCATATATTTTTTTATATTCAAGTTTAAGCTAAATCAATTTTGAGAGCATATTTCTTTAGAACATTTTGAGCCATCAGTTACCAGTAGCTAGCTGATTCAGTGATTAAGAAGAATTAGCAAGAACAGGATATTACAATTTGCATATTTCAATGTGCTTAAGTTGGTTTCAAAATATTAATGCGAATAGGTTATCCGTGTCAACTCACCCCACTCAAAGTTTAGAGATTGATGTATTTCGCGGAATGACATCTTCCCAAGTTCCCCGCTTTCTGAGATAAGGGTGAAACTTCACAGTTTTATGGCTGAGGAGACATGAAATATATAGAAATGTGTTACGTGAATCTTATGAAGTATGGCAAGCGCCGTGACATTGTTAGCGACACACGTTGAAGCGGTACATAACAACTTTTCGAAAATTTAAAACTCATTTCTAGTTGTTAATGGTTAATGTACAAATATTATTGCATACAGGAAATATTGTACATTAATACCAAATGGGGTAGACAGAGGTATTGTCGACTGTCGATGTTGTGGTGAATGCAAACATCCGACATGCCCGTATTTGTTTGG
The DNA here is from genome assembly GCF_030625045.1 of Achroia grisella. Lineage (NCBI taxonomy): Eukaryota > Metazoa > Arthropoda > Insecta > Lepidoptera > Pyralidae > Achroia > Achroia grisella. Next base: position 3,375,495 of record NW_026712925.1, read on the forward strand.
TGTATTATATTTTGAATCCAACGTGGAAGGTTGCAGCCTACCACCGTCTTTCGGATTATTTTGGTTCGATATCGGTATCTCCTTTATCGGAGAGATAATCTAAAATATAAATTGATACACAAAATTTCTTTTTAGTCTGTCGGATAAACTAACTATGTCTTTTTGGGCGTAATTTAGGATAAGTTTATTACGTCGTAGGCCAGCTAGTATTGTTCTAATCAATGATGTATATTAAACTTTATTCCAAACAAATTAAAATCATTTTACAATGTTGCCCATATTTTAACAACAACAGGAAAGGTGATTTATTTAAATAATATTACTGTGAACGGATTTCCCATTCTCTTTTCACGTTGTCTAGAAATTGAACTGATTTTAAATGATAGAAAAAGTATAATCACAAATTAGAACTCGTAATAGGAAAGTCAAGATTTAAATTTAATTGTTCATCTGAAGTTTTCAATTACAATATTGGACTTTGACATTTCCAGAGAATTTAATTTATTCTTGAAAACTTTTGCTTTACGCGTAGTAAATAATTATTATGGAATCTATACCTACTATAATTATACAGAGAAAAGTATTGTGACAGTTAGTCATAATACTTTTCTCTATATAATTAAATTATATCCATATTATTTAAAGTATATTGTTTTTTTACAAACAATTCCTATAAATAAGCGCAGTCCCGATATTTTACGTGAGGAGAAACGTTCAATGCCTGTCATCCGCCATATTTGTCACCTATATATCTCATGTCTTCGCGGAATTTATGTCCTAAAATGAAACATACATGTGAAACCCACACCGAGGTGTACAATCCGAAACTTTTCTAGTTATAAACGACGCCTATCAACAAGAACACGTTTTAAACATTACATTGTAAATCAATTTTAACCTACCAATTTTACATGCCTTTATTATTTTTCTTAATTAAAATATTGTTTAATACAGACTATTATCCGAAAATTAAAAATATAAATTCTATACATTAATCCTGGATTAGAATCATTTCGCGCTAAATCCTTTCCATAGTTTGAGCAATTAAATAGCAAATGTAGCCAGAATAAGAAAAAGTCAAAGTAAAGTATACTAATTTTAACAGGTGATTATGAATATATATGAAAATCTTTTATATATCACTATGTACAACAATTACCTTTTTGATTTTTTACTGTCTCTTAACGCTTTGAAAGCATTGAAATTAAATTGTAATTGTCAAGTAAGTGTACAAAGATGTAAAAAATATATTTTAAGTAGGTAAGATGAATAAAAAATCGATCACGTCATTTTCACACAAAAAACACATCAAAGTAGGTGCATTCGTTTAGAAGGTACGATGGCACAAACGTCATATATATATTAATATATATCTATTAGTAACTACATTAAATACCTCCAATACAAACACGATCAATTTTTATAACATAAAAAATTACACACTTACCCAGTTATAGGTACTATGAAGAAGAATGATAAAAAATACAACTTATTGTCAGTACGAAACAGTCTAGTATCTTGGAACCACAGTAAAAAAATTACTTACTTTATAATTATCAGATTTAACATTTATCTGAAAATAATATAACATCCTAAACAAAGAGGTTTTTAGCTTCGCTAACGTAATTAACAAAGTTACACGGTTTTATGCTTTAAATTATAAAGGAGGTTTCAATAAATGGAATTTTTAATTTTACCCAAGTTTATTTTTCTAAGCGTTATACAAGTTTACTCTATAGCGCTTTTCCGGTTCTGTTTACAGTCCGATTTTGATATTTTATGTAATAAAATTGATATAAACAGCGCTACGGACGTTATCATGTAATGCTCGTGATACGGCATACAAATGTAAGGAAAACCAGGGCAATAATATTTCTGCATGCGGCTTATTCTGTAATTTTACTGCCTAATTCACCCTGCAATCGAAACATAACACACATAGAACACATTTACCTGAAAATTCTTGGACAGCGCCAGAGAATAAAAAAGTCTCTTGTAGACAACCTGACAAACCTTTAAAATAATATATAATTTCTAAAATAATATCTTTTTAATGTCATTTTCAAAGTTACACGATCTAATATTCAGCGAACAATATATCTTGAACTTTCGGTATAACTGCAGACATATGTATGCCACATATAGAGACAATTTAAAAAGAAATGCTTGTTCAAAGCCTGTCAGAACACAATTTGTTATATCCCGATACTCACCTGGGAGCGTTCTGGTCAGACGTTATTTCTTATTGGCCGATGTAACTGACCGTTAAGACGGAAGACAAACGATACCGCAACTCGTGCACTTACTAACAAACAACCTATAATCCTTCGACATCTGAACCACCTAGTATTGAAAGCATTCAATTTCACAGTAACTATATATGTGTCTACGTAGGTGTGTTAGATAGGATATATATTTGCATGCTCGGTCGTCTCGGATAAATTTACGTTAGAATGTAACTGAAGAATAAAAACTGTATTCGAAACAGCTTAAATTAAATTTATTTATACAAATTTTATTTCTATATCACATAGTTGCTATGAGTATATACTACAAAAGAAAAATTAAAACTTTTAAAACAAGATACTTATCTTGTAGAAATTATGGCAATAAATTGGAAGTGATTGGGTTTATCTTTTGACTTTAAAAAATTGTTTACATTAAATCATCTTAACTAGAACGCATAAACAACTTTACAGTACAACTTTGTCTACGACATGTAATTCTAGAGTTTTCTTGCATTAAACAAGTATAAAGTATACTGTCAATTGAAGTTTTTTGTCTTTACGGGGCATTTTGAGAAAGTTTTGATGTGTAATAAGGGACGGCTTTTAGAACAACGCCTCGGGAACTTTTAATGTTTTATTGAAGATTGGTAGAAAAGTTGTGTCGGGGACGGCGCGGCGACGCAGCGACGGCTGTGAGATTGCGTCTAAATCGCTTTAATGCCGTACGCAACTCTTAGTTTTTTTTTTTACGAAAGAAGGTCGCATCTTTGGGATCGGCAAATTTACATATGTAATACTTTGGATACTACCCACGTAATATCGTTAAAGAAATCTTGAATTACTGAAATATTATTGCATTTTTATATTGCTAATCTTAAAAGGCAAAAAATTAAGAATACCGTAATTTTTCTCTATGAGTCTCATATTATAATTACATTTCATTAGGCTTGTACGTCGTATTTAGAGTTTTCAAGAAATTATTTATCTTTTTTTTTAAATATACTTTTACTTTGTTTTTGTGGTTTAGATATTTACATTTTATCTAATTTAAAGGAGATTTATCTGACTAACTGATCTGTACTGAAACACAATTTGAATTACATGTTTTGTATATATTTTAAATGAAAATTCCCTTACAATAGAACAATTTCCGAGCAAGTAAAATCACGGTATACAGCTTACGGTATAAAGATTACCATGATATGATAGGATTAGATGCTATTCTGTTCTACATAAAGAGAATTATTGCTGTAATTGCAAAAAGAAACAGAAATCTATGCACATATAACAAACACATACAATATCAGACTCAAAACTTCCTCTGTTTAAAGTTGCTTAGAAATATAGATTTTAAGAATTATTTTTGTATTGTTTGATTCACACTACACGTGACGTAGAGACACGTGTCGTGTCATAATCATTATGGCATGGCGTACGCTTAATAACAGATACACGCGAGTTTCAAAGTTAGAAAGTACGTAATTCGCTTAAAGACGTATAAAAAGTCCTCAAGTTATTTGCCGTAACAAACAGCCAAGTACCTAGTTATAACTTCGTTGTATTTTATTTCCCAGACATATCATTAGATATAATGTCAAAGTTGTTTACCAGACAGAAGTAAATAATGTTTATTTCCGTCTGCGGAAATAAACCAAAAATGTAATTGATATGTATTGTGTAGTAAATACTGATCTCTTTTAATAATATTGTACCTACATAGGGAATGAAAATATTTCTGACGTGCATGATTAGCTAAAAATATCGGTAGATTTATTGTATTCTAATACTTTATTTCTACACGCGATACCCGGCTATGCTGAGATACAATGAGCACAAAGTCTGATTAGTTGGCGAATAGGAACCAATTCATCAGGAATAACCACGATTGTTTCCAGGGAGAATGCAAGGTGAGGTTGGCCATTACGTGATATGACATATTGTTAGCACTGATCCCCGTCATTTATAATTCGTTACGTTGTTGTAACTATTATAGATTTTAGAATAAAATGTCAGAATAAGCGGTGAATACAATATAGCCCCTGAACATTGGTTATGTAACTTGATATTATCACACATATTTTTCTATACATTCACGGATTATTATCGCTAAAATATGCCCTACTCATCTTAACTGGTCCACTAAACATAAATAGAAAACGAAATTAAATTTATTTCAAAATACAAATGTTATTTTCCGCTATAAATCATAAAATTAAAGCTATAATATTCTGCAGTTGATATTTCGTTAACTTAGTGAATTTGCATAATACAGAATATAGCAACAATTTTTATCTCATCATACTTTACGAATAAACATGCACTTATGACTTTATCACTTAATAATGTGATCTGGCAGGGCCGACCTACGTAGTCATATTACTTGAACACCCTTGAGCCACGTAATCACTCTTCATCCTCCCCTGTGGCTCATTTTCGCTACGGATTAATGCAGAAAATACTACAAAGCCATACATTATTAGGTTAAAATAATGTATTTTCGCGATATCTACGTCTTAATATACATATTTATATTTTATCTGTGTACACACGCGTAAAGGAATTCAAGCGTAAACCATTTTCCGCGGAACGTGTCTGTTGGATCTGATGTGGTTTGTATCCTGAAAGGTATTAAGCCAATTGAATGTGTCACAATATTATATTACGTATATGTATATTTTAGAGATATTCATTTTGTTATAAACTACTAAGAAAATACTATAGCTAACTCATATTTTTTATCTCGTTACTACACAGGACTGGCATATCATGCCCCCGTAACCTGTCAGTACATTTCTCTGTCACAGGTCATGTAAAATGCCGGAACATAGCTTACATAGCAAGCTGTTTGACGATACAAAATTGTGAGACAGACCCACTCAGACAACTTTGTACAAAATCTTCCATTGGTATAAAAAAAAGTGTTGAATGTATTTTACAGTTCTACAGTCCTATTTGAACTGGTAATTCAGACCAGACTTTACCAAGTGACTACTAGCTATTGCCAATTCATATTTTGCACTGCACTTTAAAACATTTCTATATCAATATAAAAGTATAACATTGAAAGGGTTCAAAGTAGAAAGCTGTCCAGCATAACACAGCTTTGCTTTAGAATTCCCTTTTTGAAGTTTTGATATTCGGTTTTGGAGATAGAACCACAATTATAAATGTAAAATTTTATAGATTTGATATAGGTTAGGTACTTAGTCGTATTATTAATTCATGTAAGATTACTAAAACCCTAATGTCAAGGCATTATCTTTTTATGTTACCAACGAGTTTAGACACCAAATATTTACACGTAGGTTTAAGTATAAATTTAAAGTCAATTTAACTTAAATCTAATTAATAGATGTTTCATCGTCTGGCGTGGATATTCAAGTGTTTACTGCCTGGCAGAAATAAAATAAATACAATAATCAAATTAGATATTGAAATTCACTGTTCCAGTACTGCGTAAATAAGAAAATTTGAAAGAAGACACTATTAAAGTTAAAAATAATATACAAAACGTATTATACTACATCGTACTGAACTTCCCATATTACTATACAACGACATGTATATTGTAAGTAAAAATATTAAATATATTTTAAAATAACTGAAGACTGTTTCTCCTAATAAAACTATTTTATCTAAACAAAATTGATTGAATTTAATAATAATTAATTACAGACACATTTTTAAACAGCTCGAAAAAATATTAGCAATAACATTATAGTTATAACAATATATTTAGAAGTTTTTGTGATATTATTATATCACAAAACTTCTAAGTTTTAATTTTTAATTTTTATAAAACATATAAATTATATATGTCAATCATTACATAGTATAAAATAAAGTCGCTGTCGCTGTCTGTCCCTATGTATGCTTAAATCTTTAAAACTACGCAACGGATTTTGAAGCGGTTTTTTATAATAGACAGAGTGATTAAAGAGGAAAGTTAATATGTATAATACTTATATACCCGGGTAAAGACAGCGCTAGTAGCTAGTTATATATATAAATAATTGTATTAATGCAAGAAGGTGTTATATTAATTTGTAATTTTGACATGATATGTTACTTCTTTGTATTAATTGAAAAAAATAACAACAATAGCGGAACGGAAAACGATAGAGATATAAATACTTCCTTAAAATGTGCATTAATCACTACAATCGCTAGAATAAACCACTACCGTAAAAATAAACCACTGTTTACTCGGATTAACATAACTGAAAAGAGAAATAAACCAATTCCAGCCAACTCCGGTGATTTAGACCAGGCTTCTTACTGGCAAAATGGCCCATTTGTATTCATGCTAGCGTCTCCGCTAAGGTTTGGAGGTGCGTCGACATAGTCGATACGCAATTTTCCTTGATTCCCAGGTGAAAACCTTGATTTCGTGCGGTTATTATGATCTACTTGTCTTGATTTCGCCTATTTATCTACGATAATCGGCTATCTTTAACAATTAATGAAATAGCATTACAACAAATAGAGTTTAATGAAACAGAGGTAAATTCTATTCTGTTGTTGTAATGCATGAAAACTTTTTTAATTTGCCATATTTATCCAGGCTATTAAATACGGTAATTCTCTCTTAAGATTGAATTTTTGTGTGTGTCAATTTAATTAATAATAAATATCTTTGCCAAAATTGAAAGTAGTTTGAAGTTATTAAAATTATAAAAGTATAATGTGACTTTTAAAGACAGCAGCAATTATATGCCTCAAACAACATACTGTATATGTGTCGCTACTATACTTACCTACTTGTACTATATTACAAAAGAATTATTAATTATTAATAATAATACAGGCTGTGTTAAACCGGTCATTGACCCGTCTGTCTTCTACGGCAACATTAATTAAGATTACTGTATGTAGATAATCGTATTTAAATATGTAATGCTAAGTTTTAGACAATTACTCTGGGCTCAAACTTGAATTCCCCGAACGATAATTCAATCAAATTTCCACTTCAAGCAAAATTTTAAGGGCTTGTTTAATAACAATGTAATAGTTAGGATATCGTACTTACTAAAATTATTTCCACACAATACTTCAAAGTAAATAAAATACAATCATAACAGTTTAAATTTTGAATTACAGTTTCCAGGCAAAAAAAACATCACACATATGAGGTTGAAATATTTTTTAATTAAATTGAAGTGACGTGTTTTATTTATTTATTAAGTGATTTATTATATTAAGTGATTTATTTACGTTTCTTTCCTCCCCTATTTTAATTTACCCCCTTAAGGGTAAAATTTTTTCAAACTTTGTATGTCATATTTGTTTATAGTTAAACAATACACTAAATCATAAATTTCAAACTTCTAGCTTTAAAAATTACGATAGGTACTTCCATACAACCTTTCGTCTCCTTTTAACCTAACCCCTTAGAACTCTTATATTACTTAAAAAAGTAGTCCTTTCTCAGGGTCTAGACTATCTTTTGTTCCAAATTTCATTTAAATCGGTTCACTGTTTTTGGAGTTAAAGCGAGACAGACAGACAGAATTACTTTCGCATTTATATATTAGTAAGGATGAATTAAATAATACTAACTATGTTCTTCTAATTCGCAAAAACATATATACAAAAAGATAGCGAATACGTTTAACATGTCTACGTTCTAATTAAATTAGCAATTGTACGTATCCCATCATTCTACATAAAATCTGTTCCCGCGGCTTTTATATACCTACCATGAATCCTGTCTTGTTCCAGTCTGAACTTAACTTCCAGCGAAATGCGATAAATTTAACACAAACACACGTGACAAGCTTGATAAACGACCTGGCAAGGTTTAGCGCACATTTTCACCTACCGGTTATAATATTAGTAGTTATTATGTCACATACTGAAGTTACATTTCCGGTACAAATCTTACTTCTGACTAAATGTATATAAATGTGAGAATTCATAAAGTGTAGTCGCTTTCTCTATTACTGTTGAAGTGATGGGTTACTTCCTTACAAATATTGTAAATGCGAAAGTGTGTCTGTATAATTGTTACCTTTTGACGACTAAACGGCTGAATCTATCTTAATAATATTTTGTTTGAAGATAGATTGTGTTATAATGATTAGACATAAATAATACTTTACTTTCAAGTAAACTTGTAGTGTGGTCATTCAAGTAGTCTAATGTTTATATGCCTGAGTAAGCCATTTTTACATTTACACTAAGGAACTGGTTAAGTAACTATTGACGTCTCTGAGTGCGACGGTAAGTTTAAAAATATATTATTTATATAATTATTGAAGTATAGTTCTGCTCAGTGACATAGTTTGAAGTTGTTCCCTCAATATGTCAGAAGAACGAATTTCGAACTTTCCGTTCTACGATAGCACATTCATCATTTATATGAATATAAGCCGAGAACGTAGTACGTATTCATATCACAATATTTTACCTACATAAACACATTTCTTGTTAAATATTTGACTATTGTATTTTGCTTGAATATGTATCAAATTATCATAACAACTTTAAAAGGCTGTATTGTATAGTAACAATTTGAATACAAAATCACTTTAAGAATTATTATTATATTATCTACAGTAGAAAATACTGATTTATTTATTTATTTTTATTACTATATATACTTACATTTTATATATTATACACAAAACAGATTACAATCAGTATAAAAATGTTTATTAGGAGACAGACCAACACTATGTATACCTAAAAGCAAAGTTATATAAATGCATGCAATATACGCTAGATCAAGCTAGCGTATATTGCATGCATTTGTTTTAAATCACCGTAATATATTGTTTTATATAATAGCCTTAGCTAGCCTTATCCGTAATATATACATAGATTTTTTTTAATAAAATTTTTTGGTGTTAAAGTTGTTTTATCTTATTAAATTAGTCATTATCATTCTAATCATATCGTACATATAATTTAATAAATACACACACAAGTTTATATCTTAGTAATTCACTAATTTGCTTAAAGAATATATATTTTATATAACATGTTTGCCATGTTTTAATAGTTTCTTCCTGAATCCACAACATTGTCACGAAAGAACAAAAGAAACAAAACATATCAGGCACATATCATCGGGAAATTGGTTCAACGATCCGTAACGTACATGATGAAATATTACGTCTATTTCCGTTTTCGATCTAAGAAGAATTTCATTCTGTTAGCGAAATCATATATTTACAGTGTTTAGATACAAAATTAACAATAGGTGTGAGTGCGTGCTGATGATGAGTCGATTATGATATTAACAACGATCAAAAAAACTATTTTTAACCTGATTAACATGCAAAAAATATTAATTATATAGAATTAAAAAAAATAACGAAATTAATTAATAATTTAATAAACAAATGAAAAAAAACATTATAATCAATATATATATCTATAAATATTATAATCCTTTTAACTATCACATGCTGTTCTCCAAGATTTTCCCGAATAGGTTTTTTTTAAATAGCATTTAGATATATTTAAATTAGCGTAATTATCTAATATATTTAAAATGGCATTTATGCTTTCTATCATTAAAACTTATTTACATAAGACCGTAAATAGTTGTCATACTATGCCGCAATTAGTATACGCATGTATTTATTGTCAGATTTGCATCTATTAATAATGGATATATTATCCATGAATTATCCATTGTTATTCGTGGTCTACCAAATAAGTGACCCACTTAATGTTTTAAGCTTTTTCTCCTGGGAGTGTCAATATAGTAATATATTTTATTATTCGTTATATTGTATACTATCGTTATACGTATACCTTCAGTCATGTACACTGAGCTGTAAACTACGATTTTCACATCAACTATATCTATCGCACACATTCAATCCCTGTGGAATTCATTATCGTAGCACACCAGCACTAGAAACCCTCTTTTGTCATATACACCTTTGGCAAATGTTTCCTGGGAGTTGTCACGCCCAGGGTACACTTACGGTAACTTGCTAAAGCTTCCAACTCTCAACTGCTAATGTGATTAAAATTTCCCATTCCGCTAACTGACTTTCTGAAACTCATGATAGATGTTGTATACGTTTGTATGCGCACCATATTGAGGGTTGTTAATAATTAACCTTATTATTCACATACTTACATCCATATATATAATTGTACCTGCCTATTGTAATTATGTCAATAACTTTAGACTACAGAGTGAGCGCCCTAAGTACGCTCTCAAGGAGTGTTTTAATTAATCTAAATCTGAGACGATGTCTTCGAGTGAAACATATCCAATTTCCCAAGTTCTCTTCTCTAAATATATCTGTTTACATATTTGCACTGTCGAAATACAACTTAGCGTGTTTCTATTACACTCAGCCGTCGGCGTTTTATGTGTCAGAAAATGTTACTCTCGCACAACAATGACAGACTGCGCCGCTATATAAAAGTTGTTGTAAAGAGATCTAAGTGAGTACACTGTTTTCCAATACATTTGCGATATGTTGCCTTCTAAGAGAGCTTACAAACTAGTCAAAATGTCTAACATTGCAATGCAAACAAAGGAAATGTCTACTAGTTAAATGACTATAAATACGTTTATGTTTAAAGGTACAAAGATTTACATAGTAAATACACCAGAGACTGCACAGAATTTGTACCAAGTTATCTGTACTGTTACAAATTGTCTCTATCTAGTCCACTTATGTCTCGCTTATTTATAGCACTATGGAACTATTTACGAGTTGTATTTAATGGCTAAGGCAATAAACCAACAGGTTATAGATCTATAGTGCCTAACAGTTCTCAGGAATAGCACATACGTCAATATACGACAGTTACCACTTTCTACATACAATTGTAGAAATATCCATCAGTTTGCAAATGTACATAATAAGATGTCGATGCCGTAGAGGACCCGAAACGTGGGCTCGCGAACCGACGCGACCCGGTCACGAATATGAATAATTTTCCAATCCCACCGTTTATTCACTCCTTTGTCTGCCGTTTTTGGCTCAGAGACAATTTTATGACGACTCGTAAATGCCTTATTTGACGCAGCGTTTTCTCCTAACTCGTGATAATATGATCCGCAATAGGCTCGTGTCTGAATAAAAAAAAATTAAATACAATAGTAATACTTGACTAGACTACATGTCTGTTATACAAAAATAATCAGCACTGTTAATTATTACAAAACGACATTTAATTAATTGTTATTAAAAGTAATATTGCAATGTTTAATTTCAAATAAAGTTTTGGTCTACCAAATGGATAAGAAATTCGTGTTGTGGATTATCTACTATATGCTATTTAATTAGTTTAATCAGTTAAAACCATGAACACGTAAAAGATAAGCTAAAGAGAACGTTAAACGCACGGATTAACACTCTTTACAATGACTCATTATACAGCGTATTTTACGAACTAAGTATAAGCTAAGGAAAGACTCGTAACTTTCCAGGTACTTTATATTTTAATTTATTTACATACCGCGAGCTGAATCTTTATTACATACAAGAATCTAATGTTTTTAAGTACGTTTTTAACTAAGTTCCAAAGTAATATATTTCCGAATAAATTTCATCGAATAGTCCAAAACAAGTATAGACTCAACTTGGCTCGAAATACATCAAGTATTATCAGATACAGTCAAGATGGAAATAACGTACCATTTTCTATGTTATTACATACAGCTCACTCTTGCACAAGTGCAGCATTTTTCGTGACAAGTATACATTCTATCTTAAGGAAATATACAACATCTCTAATGTAAATATTTTTAAAACTTCTCTCGATAATATAGACGAATACAATAGATATTCGCTACGTTGGGCTGTTAGTTAGACCTGACTATATATTAGTGTAGACTTTTAGAGTAGGTGGGCCCCCGATACTATTGTCATCCACTAAAAAAATACACTAGATATCATAAGATCGTAGTGGTTGATCTAATATCATAAAAGGTGGATAAAATTCTTTATTATAACGATAAAATTCTTTATAAAAACGTAGGTATGATAACTGTACTGGCTATAAATGCCGTATCGCTGCCGACGGCTATATAAAAGCATCTAAATAACGAAAACAATTTTCAATATATCTATTCGTTGAAAAAGAAATAATAAGTAGTGTAATAATGTGGATTGAAAAGTAGGTCATGTCAATATTTATTTATTTATATAATATCAATGCATAAAACACCAAGGTACATATAGCGGACTTAACGCATTTCTTACCAGTGAACAACAGGTTTTGCAGAGAATAAGATATGCAAAAAAGATAATATAAAAAAAATAAAAGCTTTAGGCAATAAAAGATAAATTAGCAATATAATCAATTAGCCCTGATACTTCGACTGAAACACAGAGCAAGCTACTTGGGGCTGAAATAGGTTAAACTGACGCCTTTTCACAAAGTCTACGTCGGTAAAAATAGATGGATGGCACGCGATCGACAGCAGTCAATATGTAGTAGTCGTAGCACAGGCGCGTAGGCACGTAGCATGTAGCACTCGTAGCGTAGACGTGACGTGATACCGCGCCGACACGCGGCGAATGTGGTGAGTCAAATCACTATTCAAGGGGCACAATGTTATAGTTGAACTTACATATAGTAAGTAGTATTCAGAACTCATTACGACACTCAATAAAATATCTGCTACAATTCATGTCCTTGCATTCATACAAGAATCCACGAAGTTATCGTAATCTGTTTTACAGTACTATTATTATACTAAATTGTAATATACTGTCTTCAGTTTGACGCGGTCATTATTTATACGTATAGAATATAATAGAATAGAAAATCATTTATTCAAATAAACTTAATTTAAGCACTTTTGAATAGTCATAGGTATCATTCTTTTAATCTACCACTCATTCGGAAAGCTGTCTTATCACAAGAAGAACGAGCAAGACACTTGCGTGTTGCTCTTTTAAATCATAATCACCAACTAGCATTAATTTATTAACTTCAGATATTAAGTACAGAATAGGATTAAAACAGTCGTAGTGATTAGCGCAGATCAGTCCGTACAAGCAGCACTTGTTCACGAGTATAACGTATATAATTAGGAAAATCAAGGGATCTTACTACGTTTTATTTATTTTTATTGAGTTTCCGTGATTTTTCCTAGTATGTATAAATTATAATAAATGTACAAGTATTCATATCATATAGAAATTATTACCTATTCGCAAATATAATGATCTAAGTAGGCGTTCTGATTAATTATTAATTGCTTCGATATAAGATACCTTATAAGGTATATAATTAGAATACGTAAAAAGACTCCTGTTAGAAGTAGATATTTGTCTACTTAATGAAATGTATGTACTTTATGAAGAAATAATTAGTTGAATACATTTGGTAATTTATTACTGTTGCATGTTACTTATATATGCTATGTACGCGTAATTTATGGCCCTTGTATATATCAATAATAATAAGGAAATAAATATAAGTACCTATTACTGAATTAATGAACATATAACAAATGAGACATATAATGTAAATTCATAAGACACCAATGCCTTCTATAAACACTGATATATAATAGTAAAATCACCAAGTAAAACGAATACTGGAACGGAATAATTAAATATTGCAACATATTATGTAGGTACCTATAGCCTATATAATGCCTCACTGTTAATGTTGTCGTCCCGGGAACTCATCCGAGCAGTCTAAGCGGCGGTCTCCAGAGGGTCCTCTCATTAACTCATCCAACTTTAACAGCCTCATAAAATAACTGAAAAGGAAACTCCGCCAGGGAAGTAAGCTGACGGAATAAAATAAAGATACAAATGCCGACAAAGTTTCATTGTCACTATATTTTGTTATCAAACCACTGCGACAAGCAGGTTTTCAATTCAACTCATTTTTTTGTTGTGCGTTTGTTTTATGTTACGCAATGTATTTGCCAAAAGTTAGAGGAGTTTAGAATCTTTTAGTTCATAACGAACGAATTTTCTTTAATAAAATATAGAGCTGATTGGTAATCTATACATATAAATAACATTGGAGTGTCTGTTTGTAATATTGAAATAACCGTTTTAACTACATGCATACGAATGTAAATACGGTATACATACTCGTACACCAAAATAACATTTTTTACTATTTTTGTCTGTCTGTCTGTTTGTTCCGGCTAATCTCTGAAATGACTGGACCGATTTTGATAGGACTTTTTTTGGCAGGTACCTGATGTAATAAGGAGTAACATTACCTTTTTTTTTAAATAAATGAAGTTCAATACCACGCGGGCGAAGGAAAAATAAGGAAATGTACAGCTAGTATTTAAAAAAATTGAAGAGTAAGTAAACATGGTAGATAATTTTTATATACAACACTATATCACTATATATATTATGAATACCTACGAATTGTAGTTTAGTGATGTATAACGTTATTAAATTATGAAGTTAATACATCTAACATGATAATAAATTGTTGAGATTAATTGTTTCAAGTCATTAAGGTACATTTCTATTTATATAAACAAATAAATCTGTTTTCTAGCACAATATATCTTTAAATTTCTTTGCACATTACAATATAAAAAAATATAATACATTAATACGTTTCTTATATAACCTAAATGTCCATTGTCTATTCAGCTTAGGGTTCTAACCTTAAAACACTTATCCTGATATGAAGAAATTAAAAATCTCGTATAGTACACTAAATTGGCTGTTTATCGATCGTTACAATATTTCACCAATTTTTGTAAATCAAAACCCATAGAAACTTGTACCACCATGAAAATTTCCTAGAAAAAACACTAACTCGTATTTATACAGTGATCCTCGTAGGGTTGGCATTCCTCATTCAGCTGCCCTTCAATATTCTCCACAAGCACTTCGGTCCCTATAACACTAGACGTCAGTCGTAACTCAAGTCCCGAGGTTACGTAACGACTTTGGAATTCTAATGATGTAAACCTGACCACAAGCAATCCATCAAACCACAGACTAGGCCAGGAATTACATGAGTAGAATCCATCATCTTATCCAAGATAAGAAGTAACCGATGTTCTAGAGAATGTCTAACATATGCATATTAGACAATGTCTAAGACACATAACGTTCTCAATAATCCTAAATACACAATTTTAAATATTAAAAAATAATTATAGATTATTAATTAATTATTTCTTGTTGTATAGCTATAATTGAATTTTAACCATTTTTAAATCATACATACCCTTACAGAACAATGCCCAATAAGTGTTATTCTCTATAAATTAATATACTCAGACTTAACTTTGTGTGCTTTGTTTATTTAGAAAGCATCTCCTCAATATCTTCATTCAATAAATACATAAAAAACCGTTAAGATTAATTCAGAGATATTGACAAACAAACACACACAAATTTATAATAATAGTACAGATCCTCTGGGTTTACAATTTAGTATTTACTTATGTATTATAAGTATAAGAAATCTTATTACTATCTTTTGTCACAACTTTTTTTAATTAATTATAGTGGAAGGACTGCCATGTTACTACCATAAAACTTACCAAGTGCCGCCCACATCTTTTCTCCGTCTACGACATTACCTATTCATCACTACGCACGTTGAAAAGCATTCGCTACGTTCACATATATCTCCCTCTTCATAGGTCCCTCAAAGAGATCGGACATCATTTTTCTCCGGCGCCATTAGAAGCAATCGGTCAGCCGAGATAGATATGCGGTCCGCACAAACATAAACAAACTAATGGCTCCCATCTAGTGACAAAGAACTTTACATCACGGCCCAAAGCCGGCGAATCAATACAGATCGCTATGAACCGATCAGCCTTATCCCCTGTTTGATTTGCCGCCACCAATTCGGCCTACGTCATTGCAAGATAGTTATCTTAGGATTCATCTTCTGAAGTGTTCGCCATATATATGACTCCCTTTGTGAATTGGAGCAGATTGTTCTTAATGCATGCATTGAAACTAATCTCGTCAGAATGTATAATGCATGTCTATTGAGGAACCACAATTACTGCCTGTTACAATTACCTGTGATGTTAATTCACGCGACTAACAAGCATGCCGTGAATTGCGTGAAATTAGTTCAGGCACGCGTATATAGAGAAGGTATTCAAAATTAAAAAAAAATACATTAATTGCCTGCTGACTAATAGAGGAAATAAAACAATATGGAGCGAAAGTAATTTCATGATATATTGGACATAGAAAATTATAATACATATAATTTTGTTAAAATACTTCTCTATTTTAGGTCATATTTATGTATAATAAATGATTATAAGAACAACGCTATTATCGTGATTTGGTTTTGTAATAATCAAGTTATTGTGGCAAATATTGTTTTATTAAAAATGCATTGAAATTTTAAAATTTTCGCCATTTAAATAATAATTAACACGTCCATAACACAATAAAAGCCATCTCTTTTGAATGGTCGCTCGCGATTAATCTGTACCAAAATTCGTTTATAGCGCAATAACTGAACAATTTGAGTTTTCACAAAATTGATACATTATCCAAACAATCTTTACTTTCGCCTAATTCAACAGTTTTTCCTGAATCAAAAAAGGAAGTATAGACTCAGAATTCCGCTTTGCGTACACTTTCAACCTGCTCTTGTTTAAATTTGGTCTGTTCTAAATTAATATCGAACATCGGAAATTAAGGACAGAGAAATTATGTTCCAATAATGCTGATACTGGACGCCGGAACTGATGGTCCAATTTATTTCGGAAGGGTTCGGCCGGGCTATTTGCATAAAGCAAAACTTTATTAATACAATAGACTATGCGGTAATGCAATGCTCATTATATCAGTACTAGACGTACACAAATAGCTTTGATTTCATTCAATAAAATGTTCAGAATTTATAATAATGTTGCTTTGTAAACGTGCCCAATTAAATTCATTTGAAATATTATTTATACTAATATTGGAGTTCTCTTTCAATTCATTTTATAATATGTATAACATTGAGGAAGTGCATTGTTAGTAATGTGAATTAGTAACCAAAGGGGTTACTGCTAGCAATATCATGTCAGGTTTACTTGCTAGCGATCACTCTGGAAACCGTTCTGGTTAATTCCTGGTGAAATGACCATGAAAGGCTGACGGACCTGACTTCATACTCATCCTATCATCTTCAAATGGCCAGCGAATACCATTAGCGTAGATAGACGTACCATAGGATCTATCACAAGATAAACTATATAAAACTTATTGTTAATGATACTACAGTTATTTAGAATTCAAAGAAATTACTACAATGACGTTTTCGTGTAAAAAGCCTTGATTTAATCAAATTTATTACAATCAATGCAATCCATTTTTCACACGATTCTACTTATTACAACTATAATTATAATTACACATGGAAAGAAACATGATTTCACTATAAACAAAATGATAGTAGTAGTAACATTCTACCAAAAATACGAGTAGTAGTGGTCATGCCACTACATATTATAGTCGGTGATAAAATCAATGACATTTCTAGTAATCTATTTCCATTATTTTTTCACAGATTGCACAACATCATCATCGTCTAATGGCTTATTAAGCGGCATCACTCGAGTCTCGGTAGCTGTGACCGGTCTAGACACACGACCTGTGCTATCCGCCAAGAAAGTGAGGCCCAAACCTGCCTCTCCAAACCGACAGGGCCCGCAACAATGTCAAGTAAGTAATGGCTACAATCATCACATGACTCTCATTCGCAATACTTAGTGTATATATACATAGATCTCAACATCTATTAGTCTACTACTAGACGTATGCCTCTCGCATAATTTTCCACTTTGTTCGATCTGTGGCGCGTAGTATAAGTAACTATACTGCAATTAAAAGAAAGCAATATACAATTTTACTTTCCCTGTCAAATGGAAATCTGAACATCTTTTTCATTTGATTTGATAATCTTCATTGATATTGTTGTTGTCAATCATAAATATAGTAAACTAGACCAGGCAATCCAATTTTAATGAAGATAAAGAGTTTGGACTCACGATAGTAAGATTTAACTAGGAAACCGTTAAGTGTTGTATATTCAATATCGCGCAATATTAGTCGTAACTAAAAATAAATAAATAAAAACGAAAGCCTCCTACCATGATAATCGATTAATTTATTTATACTGTTTATTTATGAATCCAAGAAAACAAATTCGACAATAAAAGTTGCACTGTAAATACATTAATATGTATTGTTGTTGATGATATGACGTCACGTGGTACTAAGATTATGTACAATATATTTATTAGTCATGTCTATACTTACATCAGCTATAAATATACATACATATATAATACATACATATTATATATGTAGTCTATTTATTTCTTAGTATATTTTTTTTCTCCAAAAGGACAATCCGACACGATTTACACTGTTACAATCAAACATGTCAAATTAAGAAAAAAATATTCGTTTGTGTAGAACTAGTGCATGTATTAGCTATCTTGGTATTATACCCATTAAATTCTAGTATCTCATTGAATAAAATGAGATCGTTCGCACACAGTTACGTTAGCTTCGTAAATATTTACCAATGAGTGCTCCGTAAACAGCCTAATTGGCACTTACTGCGCCCTACGCGCAACTAATCACAACTACACACAACTACAACAGGTACATTCGCAACGTGTCCTTGCTCCTCTATATATGTTTATGTATATGAATGAAAATATATATAAATGAGAATGAAATCAGATATCATATCATTATATACTCAATATAATGATATGATATCTGATTTCCTTTTCGTTCATAAACTAACAAATAAATCCATACAAATGCTTTAAATACGAAAGCAATTAAAACTAAACGATAGATTTGAGTGCAACTAAATTTCACGAGGATGAATATAGGATATCTTTTATATAGCACATACGTTTAATTTGCTATTACATCAAAGAGACAGAAAATACCTTCCTTCTCGCAAAATAAGTTAAATAGATACGGTGGTTCATATTCGTCCAATATAACCAAAGGGAATTTTACATTATCCGTCTGGCCATATTCATTTTTGTCTTTTTTTAAAGTCATTAAAAGCTCTGCTAGGGTACGAGTAGAGACCACGCCGACTTGGTTTTCTCTTTTTGGTAGCATTTCCCTTTTCGGTTTGCCGACGGCGACAATTCGACCTCAGACCAATCTCATTTATAAATGTCAACCCCACTCTAAATATATACAATAGAAGTGCCCGATAGTTGAATTGACATTTCTACGTTAACATTTCTTTGAACATTAAACTTATTACTAGATGTATTAAAACTTTAAAATATTATTTTACCGATTTAATTCTTTCTTTCTTTTTTAAAGTACGATTTCATGCACACTAACAGCAGGAGATACTTATAGTAGCGTTGTCTCATGCTCTAAATGTTCTTCATAAAACTGCATACAATGCTGACATCTCATATGTCGGCGTCTACCGTCTCGTGTCGCAGTCGCGTTCTAAAGTTGTACTTTCAGTTCTAACATGTGTAATTTTACACAACTTATATTACTTTAGTTGGTGACAAAGATATAAACTTTATAAAGGCATAAAATAGCGATAATACTTATATGAAATGCATATGCACACGATTTTTTATAAATTACACCTCCAATGTGTACTTGAAGGCATTTTGGAAATAATTCTGACTTTACTCTAATCTTAACACCATAAGGGTTCTAATGACAGCCATCTTAGATACACAGTTGATTACGACCTCTCCCAAGGTAGTCCTGTCATTGTACTAATAATTAATATAGGTAGTTGATCGGGTCTTAACACATATAATTTTATAGTTTATAGTTATTTACCTCTCCCAACGTCTCGACAAGATCCCAGTAGTCATGGTCACTGGTTGACTAAGAGTATACTGACGTCGGTAGGATATAGAATTTTGTTCAAATACCGTCATTAGATTGTTCAATGAAAGATCGCGACATACAACACTCATGTAGTAACTATATTGATAATATGTATTTACAATAGTGTGTTACAAGAACGTTTAAAAATAGCTATTGTACTAATAAGTCAGCCAACAAAAGAATATTATAGGAAAACAAAATTGTGGGTGTTTCACACAATAATAGCTTGTATTACACATACAACCAATAAAACTATATCGAATGATAGGGGCACGGAGACTCGTAAAACTGGAGAAAGGTAATACAAATACTAAAAGGCTCTGAGTGTTTCATTTCCGATCTTTTTCGTATCGGGTCACGCGACTATGTGAATTTTGCTATGCCAATGGTAAAATAAATTGCCTATAGAATGCTTACTAAATATTTTCCTTTTTTGGCGCAAACCCAATCTTGAGAAGACGTACAGGCGTGTCCATCCATTTTTCTATAAGGGAAACATTTTAACGTCGTAGTGTAATTTATAATGCTTCGCAAAGTCGAAATAATAATAACAATAAATTTAATATCATTTTAATACAAAGAACTAATAGATAAGCCAGTTAAGATAACTAACAGAAAAAGCGTAATGTTTTATTGCACTAATTAACTTTAAACCTTACCTGAACATTATTATTAACCAACATATTAACATTTTGTGCATAGATCTCATAAGAAAACATTATTTTGCCATGTTGACCGAACAAAATAGCATATAAAATACAATATACTTTAAAATTTTCTATATCCTATCACTTATTTGTTATATTTTGTGTGTTTGTTTGCTCTTAGGTTGTCTTAGTTATAGAATTACTTAGCTTTTTATTCTTTACCGTTAACACAGTAATATTATATACACATAAAATTAATAATATTTTTCGTAAAAATTATGAATAAATATTCATAATAAATTAGGCTCAATCTGGAGTTTCCTTGGTTACGATCATCCACAACTCAGCAAAATATTTTGCGGCTTCAACTCGCTCGACTGTAAATAAGATTGTCATTCACTCATTTTATTCCTTATTTACCACAATATGCTTAGTCGTATTTCAGAAGCTGTCAGTTAATTCATATTCAAGCTCTCATGAATGAACATTAAATCTCACAAATCGTCGACCCAAAAATAATTAGAAATGTACTTTACAACCCTATTTTCTATATAAGTCTAAACATAACTAACAGAATCGTTAAATACGTACCCTCTTAAAGATGGGATCGGAAACTGTGTTTGTAGGTCAGCCGAATATCAACAAAGGGATAAGGGACATCCCGCAAAGGGCGCACCCCCTCCTATACGAAATACTTAATTGCCTTTCTTTGTGTTCCCATAAATGAACTAAATGTGGATGTTATAATAGCGTATATTTTTGGAAGCTTGTTTGTTGTTCAGGTATGTCCTAGGGCTACCGAATTAATGACTGTCTAAATGAATATAATAAAGAGATTTTTTTTATTATGCTTTTTTTTTATCAGCTAAATAAAATAACATTACGTCTACTTTTTGAAATGGAGATCACTATAACAGTAATGAAGCAAATAAATGAAACATTTTGTTAACTATTCATACTAAAGGTCAGTAAATAGTTTTAGACCATTTCATATATATCGCAAGATTATTATCAAAAGAACATTTTTTTTACCCAAATATGATTTTGATTTTGTTTCTTTATAATTATTATCAACTTCATTTACTGTCAACGTCATTTTAATGCAATACATTTAAATACATTGTGAGCAACTCACACTTTATGTACTCCGAATAAAATTTATTCAGATGTAATATGATAGATAAATAAAGGGATGAGGGTGTTTGTTACAATGCGAAAGGGGACACAGTAAGAGCATGATGTGCTTATATTGTTATGACCAAATGTCACTATTGATTTCTATTGTACACATAGATAATTTGTGAAATGTAATTTAATTAGTATTTAGGATATACATGATAAGAAATCAGATTCTATTGTTCTTTAGGCGATTTAGATGTCTTGACACCAACAAATATTATAGATGTAACCTTCCGTGAAATAATTAGATCACATACTTCACAAGTTTCTAAAGATATTTTTTGCAAATTATAACAAAAAAATCTAAATCTATGTATCGTTATTTATGTAGTTCTATGACCCTTATATCATATGTCAAATGTACCGTCAGTTCGGAGTACTTTCGATCTAAGGAGAACTAACAAGAAACTCAATTCTCAAAAATACAGATTCATTTTTAATTCAATTGTAGAGATTGTAGTGACCACCAAGATATGCTATTGTAGGAAAGTAGTAGAAAGTAGGAAATAACATAATCAGTGAAAATAGACCAATCTCTACAAAAAGCAATTATTTATAATACAAAATATAAAATGCTATTTAATATAAATGTATATGTAATGACATATAATGTATTGTATGATATGGGAATTTATATACTTGCAACTTCATATATATGTACATATAATAGCAATAATTATAATTGTTTCATTATAATCTGTTTTTTTTTTATTTTAAGAGACTATCGTTACACTAGTTAGTAATTACAAAAGAATTTCGGTAAATAATTGTTATTTACCTTAAGACACATTTTCGAATCATAAGTTGATTTTAACGAACGCGATTTCCACTGATATTACTAATTGGACCGAGCTAATAGCCTGATGGTCCTTGCCAATTAAAGCTTATTGATGTCGCTTGCCGTAGATCTTCGGGCGACCCTCGTCTCGTTTTAACCCCATCTCGGTTCGCTGCTAATAATTAATCAAGCAATTAAGATGATCCGCGAAACGTTACAGATATTTTCGTTACAATTCCTTAGAAGCGGGTCACATTTACTGTTAAGGTTGTACCATCTGATATAATTCAGGCCGAATAATACATACAAAATACAGTAAGTAAAGTAATTTTAATCTAGTTTCGAAACGGAAAGCGTTACACAGAAAATTGTCTATGCCAATTCGATAAAATAAAATAATTTGATGAATATTTCTTTGTTGTGAACTACTTTCCCTACATAATATGATTAAATGTTAAGAGATATAATACCACATGTATGAAACATGTGGTATTATGCATCCTAGAAATAGGAATTATTTTCCTCTAATTTAACATATGATGATGTCTACAAAATATTATAAAATACGTTGTAACAAATAAAGTTATCTGTTTTAGTATGATTCATAGTTTTCTAGTACAACATTTTTTAAATTCTATTATGTACCATACCAATACATAAATTTGCGATAATAACCTGCCAAAGGACTTATTTATTACAGAATGCGTGAACTTATACATACTTAATCAAATTAATATTATAAGTAGATAAAACAAAATCTAACTAAGATTTCTTAAAGACGTTAATTTGGAGATTTAACGCTGAGGAAAAATGAAAATAGTTTCAATGTTTAGTACGAATTGCCAACCTTACTAGTAACGAAGAGAACTTGCGACACCAGAGCCCACATTACTCCCGCCAGATGAACTTCAAGCACATCTAAATTAATTACATCTCCGAATAATATCCATTATGGCGTCAATCTCTTAAAATTTCATTCACTCTGCTACCCCCCATTTTATCGGAACAAATTATGACGGATTCTTATTTCATTTAACGATCCGTGACTTGAAAACTGAAAGCCCGAAACGCGCTGCGAATGCCTAATGTTATTTAACTTCTTACAACTTTATTGTTTACGATGTACTGGAGATGTTTGTTCGAGATGTTCCACGGGAGAGAGACGCGAATAATTTGAAAAGATCATTCATGTCGCGCATTCGAACTTTCGTTAAATTTTACATAAATTAAATTGCGACATGTACAGGCCGTTCACATTGCAATGCATTTTACAACAGATTTCAATCAAAACTTTAAACTTAGGAATTACTCGTAGTATAATTATGTTATCTGTGATTAGTACTGTACTATTATTGTCATTTTAAGATAGACTGGTGTAATGAGTTTTGTGGCCGTGTCATATTTATTATCCATTGTCAAAATTGATCTATTAATAGCAGTAGAATTTTTAGTAAATTATAACCATTTATTTAGTAATATGCGGTTTTATCTTATCAGCAGGATTCCTACTAGCTTTCATTCCACGATATGAAAGTTAAAAATAAGAAATTTGATTATGAAATGAAAATTAAAGATAAGATAAAGATAAGAAACTTGATTTAATGATAAGAAAGTTTTTCTAACTAGAGTAGTTAGAAAAAGCTAAAATATATGTTGATGAAAACCGTCGAATGTATGTTTTTATTTTCTGAATGCCTTATTACAACAAATTGTTGTTAATAAATATAAATTAATACACAAATTCTATTTACTGTGAAATAATATTGATTAAGATTTAAAATCAACACAATATTCTACGGGATTAAATATGTTGGAATCAATACTATTTACCACTAATTATACAAGCCAGCAAATTGAAATAGTTATTAGAATAAACTGATTGACTATTATAAAAATAAAATACGTAAAACATAATAACAATTCAATTCAAGAACATACTGATTCCACTATTTGTATGTGTACAATATAAAATTGCTCAAAATTGTAATTTTGTAGTGTATATAGAATATTTTAAATTATATTGTAAAAAGACAACAAAGACTTCAAATATTGTATTATATATTATATAATAATATATTACTTATATAGTACTTTGTTTCAAAGTACGATATTATATATAATATGAGTATTATGCAGATGAAAACTTACTAATATATGTAAGATTAAGATAAGATTGTCGATTGCTCTAATAATAAACAATAATTATATTATAATTACAAAGACCCACTCGTTATAGTAATTCATTTGCATTTATCTGTGGTAGAGATCAGGTAGTACTGTTATCAAATTAAAATCCGAAATATACCATACATATAGAATTATACTGCAGACAAAGACACAGACATATATTATGTAGTTAGCAAATAAATCTAAATTACCTCGATAGGAATTAATTTCAATTTACGTCCAGTAAAGTGATTTTGACAGAGCAGCGATAGATAATATCGCAATAATTGGAAATACGGTTTAATTATGTATTTAGTGGAGACCAAATCGATTATAGTGAAATGTAATAAACACAGATCACGTGTTATTTGCTGCAGAATCCCATTATAGTATTTACGTATACATAAGCTTTTATATATATAATATTAAATGTCATCATTTAACTGTTAAGTTTCGTAGAACATAATCCACAAAAAAAAACTACGATACTGCCACTGGACTAACACCTAGAAAAAATCATCTAAATGCGTTTAGATAACACCGTCAAACCTGAGAACCTCTTTAATTTTGTAGTCGATAAATTATTTTTCAATTTCGTATAATTCGTATATTTTTTGTAATACAACAATGAAACTGACTTATCAATTGGTACACAACCGACATCACAATGTCTAGGATTATATAATTATGCACTTACTTATAAACATAAGTGTGCACTTAATTTTTTTAAATTATAGGTATACCTAAAGGAACAAAATATACGAGTTTGTGCGGATCAGGCTACCGGACAGTTTATTAGGCATATATTATGATACCATGAAAGGCCAAATGACAACATACGTTATTATTATCTTTGGGCACAGTAGTAAAAGTATACTCAAATACAAAATGTAACTGTACCTTAGGGTATTAAACTTGAGCCACGGTAGAAGTGTAGCCGACGTGCGCCAGTGCTGTTGGGAGCCTGCCAGTCGCCGATAAGCCACCCTAAACATATATAATTTTGAATCTGTGTATCTATAGATATATCCATTTAACAGGTATACAGATTATTTGACTTTATGCTATTTCTAATTAATTGATTGTGGTAATTCTTAAGCAGTTAATTTTTGTAATAACTGCTTATGGATGGTATGGAATAGGTTTATATTTCTGAAGAAATTTCCTAAGGCATTCTTAAGAGTAAAATGTAGTTAATCGACTGTAAGTAGATTGTTAAAAAGGAAATTACTGCATATTACATTAAATATATCATTGGAGTGGCAACGAGTTGACGGCCCACTTTATCGTAAGCGATAACCGTCATCTATAGACATAAATGAAGGTGCCAGGTGATTTTTTACTGTCTACCTCTGGTTACTTACTTCCTCGAACCAAGAGGCAATTCAATTATATAATTTTACTAGCTACTCGCCTCGGCTTCGCACGGATGTACATATATTATATATATAAACTAGAACTTCCTCTAGAATCACTCTATCTATTAAAAAAAACCGCTTCAAAATCAGTTGCGTAGTTTTAAAGATTTAAGCATACATAGGGACAGACAGCGACAGCGACTTTATTTTATACTATGTAATGATGATGATTGTATGTCATGCAGGCATCTTTGTCGGGCAGTAAATTTCTATGATGATGTATAATATATTATATATATTGGCTAGCACACCTGACACCTTTTCAATACCTGAATAAGTATATGAATTAGACTAAAAATATTGAACTACGTATTAATCTAAAAAGATCGAATTCATCTAGCACTACATTTTTCATAATAGAGTAACAAAGTTTACTGAAAGAAATCCCAAATTTATAATATTTCATAAGATCATTGTCCTTTTAATAGCGATCATAATTTTAGATTAAAAAGTCGTGTCTTAAACAGTAATTACATTTGAAGTAGGTCTAATTAGTTTGCGAATTTACAAAATATTTTATGTAATTATCGTGGAAACCGAATCATGGTGTCATTAAAGAGCCATAATAGTTTGGATGGTTGCCAAACCACCGCAGGTAATCCTACCACGGACTGTGGCTATGTCCCCGAGCCCGATCGCTAGTTCTGTGGTAAAAACGTATAGTAGTAAAATACATATACGAATTGGTTAACCAATTTTGCCGGACAGTTCTTAAATTTAATATTTATCACATATACCATTTATAACAACTGAATGGCAAACTAGCTGATTATCTTATGGTAAGTGGTAACCGTCGCCTATGTCATGAAGATCACATGTGTCAGTGATCAAGTGTCGTGTATATCCATACACTGTAAATTCACTACCATATCTCAGCTTTCTATATATGTAACAATATGTTAACATAAAACTTTAAACTACCAAATTAAAATAGTGCTAATTTTATTTATTTTTTTACTATAACAGTGATTGAATATTGAATCCGGAATAGCATTAATCATAATTGTAAGAACTTGCAATGAAAACGAAAATGAACTCGAACTAGATCTTTAAATACTTATAACTCCCAGTGTGGAGTTTATATGCACGAAATATATCTAAACTATCTTATTACTAATATTTTTTGTACTTAATTAGACCTATATGGTTGGACAGATAAATTTGATACAAAGATAGCCTAAGTCACCATGTAGGATTAGTTTTATTCTAATTTACGCGTCCAAAACCATAGGATACAGTAGATTTTGGTTTTAAAATCAAATATAAGAGCATTTATATTTAGTGAGGTTTGCATTAGAATACAGCTACTTTATTGTGGTATTTTAGTTCTAAACTCAATCATAAGAGCATTTATATTTACTAAGATTTGTTTTAAAAATAAGTTGTCTTTTAGAATTCTCTTACGCTTGGATGCCAAATGTTTGGTCAAGTTTGCCCGTCAATCAATCAAGCACCGCTATCAAAGACAAGATATAAACGTCAATGTGGTAATTGCCGTGGCTTTGAGGAAGAAATAATCCTTTACGATACTGAAAATAATGTATCTACTTAATAAGATATAATCTTACAGTAGAAGATACAACAATAAAAAATGGACATATTTTGTGATTTCTTTTATCGTAAATATTATATATACTTATATGATTGGATAGTATATGATCTTGTGTTCAAGGTCAGACTGTCGGATAGGACCCAGACATCTATTTAACTTCTGCTCAATAAAATCCTAAATATAGATATATACTAAATCTGACAGAAACGCGCCGTTCTTGATTTTTTCTGGATAGTAGTATTATATAAAACATGATAAATATACCATACCATGAATATCGTGACTAAATTAATTCATTTGAATACGTCGGTGGTCTAGTGGTTAAGCATATGCCTTACGATGATCGCGAGTTTGATTCCTCGCACAGTTTTATTCATGAGGATGATTGTTTGTATTGGTCTGGGAATTTTCTATGCATAATAAGTATGTATTAACAAAAAAACAAGAAAGGTACTGGTATCAGTTGTCTATTACCCATAACGCAAGCTCTTAGCATAGGATAGGTGTGTAAATTGCCCTGAGATTCTATTCTCATTAACACTAATGTTATTAGTGCTAAAATGAACATTACAACTAACAATAGTGTTTATTTTATGTCCAGGCGTAGCTTTGAATGTTTCAAATGTCATTCTATATTATAGATTACTTGAATGGTTTTCTTTCTTAAATTTTTAAAATGATATCTTAGAAATAAACAGTATGTTGTCGCGAAGTACGATAATATTTACCTTATACGATATTCAATTATTGTATGCAAAATACCAAAAAAAACAAGATTAATAAATAAACACACGTTTGAAAGGACCTTCGTCACATTAACAATGCGTATTTATGGCTTGACATAGATGAAATCACCTGTTAACTCGACGCTCCGATCCCCACTCCCGTGTGATTGATGACGGTGAAAGAACAAATCCGAAAAAGATGGATGCCGAAAAGGACATCCAAGGTAAACTTTTTATATAGAGTGGAGTTTTATTGTAAAGCTTAGCATGGATCCCGTTTATCCTGCCAGAAGAGTAGAACACACGAACGTGGGCAGACTATGCGCCTACATGTAATCCCAACCCACCCTCGGGATATAGTTGTTTTCTTAAAAAGGTAAACTTGATCCAATACGCGAGGTGTTGGATTTTCTTGACAAATTCACATTATATTTCTCCGATTGTCCGTGCGACCGTAAAATAAAAAGGTCAGTTTTATTACACGGAGAAAGAAATGTGCTTCGGTTAGTTAAACAAAGAAAATTGACGTCTCGCTATAAAAATTATGCCCCTCTGTATCGGCTGTTTAATAAAAAACGAATTTCCCGGTGCAAGGGATGCGAAAAATAAACGATCGTCAGAGCGTACGGAATTCATTTGTTGAACGATTTTCTTTAAAATTTAAGAGTTATTTCCATTATCAGAATTCTTTTATAAAGCAATAATGACATTTTAATTGAATTAAAGTTAATAAGACAAGAGCTTTATTTAAAAATACGTTTCTATAGAAATGGAAAAGCAACGCTTCAATTTTTTATCGGCTAACATAAATATCGGAGAACTCTTTGCATCACTGAAGAATTTAGCAGGCGTGCAACGGCTGGGGTACACAGCTAACAATAACGCGGCTAAATAATGAACTGCTTTCAGTTTCCCCGAAGATAAATATCTGGGAAACGAAAAGACAAAAGCCGTAGCAGCAATGACAAATAGCGGGCCACCAATTTTCAAAAGCAACCCGAACAAAAACAACGCTGGAAAAGAGCCGCCACCCCTCGCATTGAAAAAAATGAGGTGTAAAATAATTACATTGTATAACATAATATAATATATATGCACTGTAGGAGGACTTGAATACTATAAATTAATACATAAAGGTTTTATTTTCATTATTTTCGTGTACTTTATTTTATAGTATATTTTGTTTAACATTACAAGATTTCATAATATATAAAAGAATGCAAAAAGTGGGTAATCGTTGTAAATGCAAATTAGTTTAGTTTATTAACAATTAAGTTTGTTACTAAACCATAGTCTCTATCGAGCACAAATAAATTTCTAATAAACAAATAAGTTTTTTATGAAACCAAACTATTACATTTAGCTCTGCTTATAAACAATTTGTGTTCGGTAGCTTATACAATAACAGGCCAAAAAGTATCGATGCAGCGCTTCGCATGAAACCCCTACGACAAAACGACAAAAACAGAATAGAACTACTACCCGGAAACAACAATAGACCGCCTCGTCAGAGGTTTTTCAAATGGAAACATAAAAGAAAATTCCGACATACGAATTCCCCGGATTATTTGGCGAGGACGGCCGACTGACCTGTAACTATTCTTTTTGTTGAGACTATCCAAATTCTGTTATTTTACAAATAGAATACGTCTTATTTTATTTTACTACTGTGTAAGGTTAACAAGAGATAAGTATATTATTAATAAAGAGTCATAAGTGGATATTCTGACATACATATTTTAAATAACTACGTTTAAAACTTGGTAAATTATGAGGATGAATAGATAAGAAATTAAGATTCACTAAAAACTCTTATGTCATATATATTACATACCTATTTGTACAATTCGAACCCCAACAATGTAATATATTGTTAGCATTATGTATAGAATATTAATTCAATAAGAATACAAATAAGAGTATTTAATAAGGACGTTTATATAATTGACAGAATAAAGCAACACCATCTCTTTTGTTCACAATGTAGAATATTATAAAAATAAATACGAAGTTAATCAAATGTTAATTATGAAAGAAATCAATGCAGTAACATTATGTTGCCACTAAATACGAGAACTTATTACTGTAGGACATATTTAAAAAGCAAATATTAAGCACCGCCACCGAAACACTGTTACGGTGGCGGTGTACGATTTCTTGTCATTTTTACACTAGCTGCGTACACCCGTACGATCCTCTGTACGTGACTGCTTTACCAGGTTAGAACACAAAGCTCCTGCACTCGTTGAATGAATTACTCTTAATCATTACGATTGAGCGATCTCATTCACATTCCGTCAGCGTCAAGCCTACGTTACCTCCACACCATATCGTGGATACAACTTACGTATCTACTCAATGACATAGAAATATTGCCAAAAAATATTATCAAACTTTAATTCCCAATTATTTACCTAATATTTACTATTCAACTATCTTTTGCCTCCATTTCTAAGTATATTATTGTGGAAGTCTCCAAGAACTGCACCTATTTGAATTTCTTTCAGCATGTAAAAGATACACTCATTAACAAAATTAAAAATGGTATTTTGTGTATTATTCTAATCAAGCATAATGGGGACTGGTCAATTGTGTGAAATAAAATTAAGTCAATTCTCGAAAAGTATTTTAAATTAAACTTTAAAAAAAACATCTATTCAATGACAATAACATTTAATGAAAGCATCGGTATTCAATACACATCATTGGCAACTCAGCCCTACCTCCAGATGTATCTGAACGTAACTGGTTTCCACCCCAAATTTACAGAAATTAGATTTGTTTTGCATCTACTTGCCCATTCAAAACAAAGTTACAAAAATGGGAGGGCGGTATCAATACCGCTTAATTGGCGAAGCGACCGTAGACCCTAGATAGAAGTCGGGACGTCATCCAATTAGCAACGTATCGGGGAAACTATGGAAACGTGAGTCGCACCGCGATGGTATAGATCGATATCGGAGGCTATTACTCGCATCACGCTGCTTCTAATGTTACATCGAATGATGCGATTTGACGAATACGTTTCACCAGACACATTATTTGTATATTTCATTTTCATATAGTCTCGTTACACAATACCAAGTTATTAGTTATTACAATTATACAATTAAATCATGTCACAATTGCAATTTACTATAATTAAACGAATTACTTATTGATATGTTATAAAAGTAAAAAATATATACTAGTCATATTAATTTATGTTATAAAAGACAATATATTAAAATATATAATCCATTGTAGTTATATATTTTGTTGAAAGCGCTAAAAGCAATAATTAAAAATATTTCTGAGGAAGTAATTATAAATTATAAATTTGGTTCATATATACACATTGTTTAAGTAAATGATTACTATATTCCTGAAACCTGTATGCAATTTTTTTTTGTAAAGCAGTAAAATTTTCGCACTTTATATTACTTTCGACGATTTATATCGAAGTGTAAAAACTTGGCAGCTAATTCATTTAGACTATTTCTATGATTAAATGAATACGCATTAGCAAAGATATATTCAATTTCTAGTAAACGTATAACTTCCAATTTTGTTAAAAAAACAGTTATACACTAACTGCTTTTTTTTTAATGCCTTCAAGGGGACGTATATGTCAGGATTAATTTGTGAACGAGTACGAAACAACATGTGTTCGTTCAACATCATTTTTATTTTTGATTCAAAACATATTACATACAAAGAAGAATAGTAATATTTATTTTCATTTCGAAAACAGAATCTATAAATAAAAAATGGGCTCATCCCGCCTTTCAATTCAATTCACGGAAAAGCAAAGCCGCCACGATCGGGACACGAAAACATTGGGAGATTACGCTAAGGACAAGTTGACCTACTTTGTTTAGCGGCATATTTTATTTTCTTCGTTTAAATATATTTTTCTGGTATTCACTGATTTGTAAGTGTAATAAAATTTATAATTTACTAAGTGGTGTAGTTCGCGATTTACGGGCGCCATATTTATTTAATAGGGATCTGTATCCACTATCATAGTATATGCAACAACATCTTTACGATAGGAATAACTTTTTTATTATATGCATTTCAACAAGAGTTTCTGCAATATAACCCTGGATATTCTAGTCTAATGATAGCAGAGAATACATCTGTCATCAATCACACTTTTGTCTATATTCACATACCTATGTCGTGAGAAGGGTGGGTGGGTATCAGTATGTCATCATTTGGTTTTTCTTTCTTAATCAAAGTTAATATGTTTTTTTTATAATATATTTATATTGTATAAAACTACGACGCTACCGCTGTCTGTACCCTGAGATATTTTAAATTACGGAACGAATTTTCATGTAGATTCAGATTTCAGTAATAGATGATTGAATCCAGAAGAAGGTGGGATATGTATATACATATAATATATTTAATAGATGCTTATTAGGAATAGTACAGAAAAGCTGAGTAATTCAGAGACTTGTCATGCCACTGTACGAAGCTTGGGCGGATTTATAAATCAATAAATCACACCCAAAAATATATTATAATAAGGTTTCTTAAGTGCTTTTCAAAAAGATAACCTTCTTACCGTATATAAATTTATATATCGGAAATGTTCTGCTTAATTAAAAAACTTATTACTCGGTAGTAATAAGTTTTTTAATTAAGCAGAACCTGAACATAAAACCTGCCACAAATACGTGTCAATTATGTTTCATTTATTAGGTAATATATATATTTTTTGTAATTTAATTAACCGTTTGAAATTAGATTCCATTGAAAATATTAATTACCAACAGCGTTGCCCACGTGAATTGAAATTAAAAGTATTGTGCGTTATTCCCAGATACTTTTTGTATAATAATTTATGCATTATGATTTTATTTTAATTATATACAGTTAATAGGGTAGACATTTCAATCTTACAAAAGACATTGATGTTCCTTGAATAAAACCAAGGGAAACAGCCAGTTACAGATGCTAATGTCCCTGTAACAAGAACACAATGCAGTACCTATTACTATAGAGATATGTATCACTGTAATTTATGTATAAATTATAGTAGTATATATCATATAGTGACAATTATCTTTTATAAATAAATAAATATTATAATCAAGAATATAATAGTTGAGACGATATAATTTTTATTATTAATAACGAAAACAATATACAAATGATGTAAACAATCATAATTAATCTTTGCCGTTAGAAAAATATGTACATTTAAAAAATAAACGACGTTCGAAATTTGAAATCATGAAATATTACTGCAGCGCTACATGGTATTATTGGAGACATATTGGGACGGAACATGTACACAAGACCCCGTAGTCAGAATTCAGCAGTGTTCATTAAGCCAACTAAACGATTTCCACATCACAAATTTTCCCTTTTACCATCCCTCATCTTCCCAAAACTAAATTTACTTTCTGTCGAAGGTCTTTCTCTTTCATTGAGAGGCGAGTCACGTTTAGGTATAGAACAAATCCAAAAGATTAAGTCATCGAAAAATTTGATGCGTGCATGTTACCCGCCCTAGAGGCTTTAGAGTTTAGCGTCAGAGTCCCACAGTAATACCTTCGCCAGTACATGTTGACAGCTTGCCGTTAAAAAAATGGATTTAACGTCGGCTTCTGTTGTAAATCTGCAATACAAATAAATATTATTAATGCGAAAGTGTGTATTCCTGGATATATATTTGTCTGGTTCTGATTCTAATTTTATAAAGACTAGACGGATGAACCGATCTTAATGAAGTTTTAAGACAGATTTATTTAAACTTTTTGACTCTTTTACAATTAGCAAATAAATGATAAATAGAACAAACAATGGAATAAAATTAATACCAATAATTGCACAGACTTGACCCGATTTTTTTTACACAAATTACAATCTAGGTCACGGTTCAAACGTAACGAGGTCGTCCCCAACAATTGCGAACTGAGAGTGTAGGTAAGGGCCATTGCTACGAATATGTATGATTTGCCACAATTTTATCATTAAGTTTGCACGAGTATATTAAATTAAAAGATTTCCTAAATCCATTCCATAAGGTCCAAAGGCACTGTCACACAGTCGTTTGCCTCATGAATTGTCATTTTGAGGGAGATAATTTTGCGTTTGTGTATTAGGTTTGCAATTGATACCATCAATTAATGCATACATAAATGTAACACTATTTTAATCAAATTGAAACTAAAAAAAATTGCACCTATCTTATTTTACTACTTGTAAAATAAGATAGGTGCATTTTTTTAATTGACACGATTTTTATTATTTCATAATTATTTTAAGAATTTATTTTCTGAAAACAATGAGCGTTTTGTAATAGTCACAGGGTTATTATTGGATAACACTCAACTATCTCTTGCTCTTAATTAAGTTAATCCGGTCATTAATCAAAAAAAATTTTATTATCAACAATTATGACTAAAATGGATTTTTTTTTTAGCTTTAATAGTCTCGTTCTATTTACTGTCTGTTATGCGTTGCAATGAGTAAAAATATAGGGTTATATTATTTATATTAATTTCTTTTGAATAAATATAACTATAATATATCTATAACTTTAATAAAAGCTTGCATATTGATTAATGTTTTACGCCATAGTGTATCCATAAAGTAGACAATCCAGACAATGCCAAATATCGCAGTCTGTCATAAAAATGCCATTAATTCTACCAATTTATATCGAAATCCCGATTCATATTGAGCAAAGTATCGATAGTCACAACAACCTCATAGGCCCCACTTTATTTCCCAATAAAAGCATAATATTCTATGCCATAAACATAGATCCGCCCAATAGATATCTGCACTACTTCAACCAAAATACATTACATATTTTTAGATGTCTTATAAATTCTGTGGATATCTGAAACAGTTTTAAATTTATGTAATATATGACTTTGATATTCAAAAAAATTAAACATGTAGCGAAGGTTTAAACTATATAGCGTTTTGCGGATTCTTTCTCTGTGTTTATAATCAATAATATACTGTGGCATCTATGACACCATTAATGCATTGCTTTTTTTGGAGACTAAAATTATTACACTTGTAATTTCACTGTCATTAGCTCCATAAAACAAATTATAACTT
Organism: Achroia grisella; assembly: GCF_030625045.1. Taxonomy (NCBI): domain Eukaryota; kingdom Metazoa; phylum Arthropoda; class Insecta; order Lepidoptera; family Pyralidae; genus Achroia; species Achroia grisella. The sequence continues at coordinate 3,411,048 of NW_026712925.1, forward strand.
GCAAACTAAGCTACTTATCGGAATACATATTTGTATCTGTATATAACCCATTTAAACAAAATCTCCCTCTGGTATATCAGTTACTTCAATATTGTAACGAAATAACTAGACATAAAATTGATAATATCAAGTCATCACGCTTCAGAACTCTGTTAAGTTGAGGCTAATACAATATCGGGGTCCTGAAACAAATCCCTAGGGGAGCACCGTTGGCCGCTACAATGTTGGAGTTGGTTAAAGGACGATTGTATTACATTATGACCCTTCGACGGCAATCGATATAGTAATTTGCCTACTACTACATAGTGGAAGCAATATGCTTAACTAAGTAGATTATATCAGGCAGAATTTTTAATTTTTCGTTTTAAAGGCAATGCTGGACTCTTCGATCTTGTCAATTATATATATTATTAACATACCGCCAAAATGAAAAGTTTCTTGTTTCTATAGTTTTGTGTATAAAAAGAATGACAAAAAAATGATCCACCTGATGGGTACTGGATTTATAACGCAACCGACACCACTTAGTTGAGAATCATATTTGCTTGGAAACAAGTGAATGTAACGTGATCTTCGCTAAAAATCAATAAATTTACATAATACTTTTTACAATATGTCAAATAAACCACGCTGTTTTTATAGAATCTATTTAGTGTAATAGTTATTAAAAATGTATGTATTTTGTTTTTGAACTATGATTATATTATAGCTGTATGTTACCATATTATTTACGACTATACCTTAACGTACTGAAAAGTAAAAGGCCTTTCATTACATGTGCAATATACACACGAGTAGGCATAAACCCATGGGGCAGTCGTAAAATATTCAGACGTCCTCGGGATCAGGGTCAGCAGTATCGAACATGTACGAATATATATTACATCACCTATGTATTGTTAATTCGTACTAATCTTGTGTAGTTAGTATTAACACAGAGTCAATACGACACAATATACGAGGTCAGGGTCGTGATGAAATTATAGGGTACGTACACCTTTTTCTTTAGAAACAGCAAGGCATGAATATTATATGTAATGGGTATCACATGCGTCATACAGTATTTTAGATATTCGTGATGCTGATCATGTCTATAGAATACGATTACCACTTTCCATCATAATAGTTGATGATAAGTATACAGTAACTATTAAAAAGACCGTAATAATAATAAAAATTGTACCTTGTAAATAAAAAAATGCTCTATTTTTTTACATTTGCGAGAAGTTCATCTATGAACATATAGTAGTATACTCTAAAATCTAAAGAGAAGAAAATCATGAAGGCATCTTCTAGCGTATTACATGTATCTACTCTTTGTGAATATATTATTGTATATAACATATAAACTATGTGAGTTAGGAAACAATAGGCGCTCATCGATAAGTAGACCCGAGAGAGGGTCGCGTAGATCCGAAATAAAAACAGGATAAGGAGACGAAAAGGTCCCTAATTAGATGAGGAACAAACACAGGATTAGGGTCAACACCCGCCCAGGGACCCCTTCACTCCCATTGTTTCGTTATTACAGTTGAATATTGAGTTCGCCTCATTTTAATTATTACACAATTTAGCCACAACCCTTTGCCGATTGGACGGCAGGCCTGTTAAATCAAATTAACGTCAACGGATCATACCAAGGTCGCACATCCGTGTTTCAACTATTATAATTATTTACAATGCTATAAGATCATATATAACTATCTTATACAAATATTGGGGTTGTAGACGAATATTGTCTTCATGTACATAGTTTATAACTAGCTAAATATCAAAAAGGGTTTCAATATTTATTTTATTATTAATTTTCCAATGCCCCAAAATGTATAATATTGGTAAACTTAATACCGAATGTAGCATTCGTTACCAGTTAACCGAGTAGCTATGTAGGCAATAGGATGAAATAGATTTTAAGTAATAATAAGACTAATTTTTCTTAATTAATCATAATAATCCAAACAATATATTATATGTACTTAGTTCCTGAATATACATAAAAGCTATTATAGATATGAGTGTATAAGATATATGGTATGTGCCAACATGAAATTAAAATATATTGTTTGTAAAAAATGCAATCAAATACTTTTTTTTATAAATAAACTTATACTGTACGTACGTGTCTATAATAAATTATGTTTACTGATATTGTAGATATGGAATGAATTAAAATCCATGAAATTTTACAACATGTGAAGTCAATAACTGTTGTCCAATTATAGGAAATGACGTCGTGTGTAATATTATATCTTTGTGATTCGTCTCAGGTGTGCAACAAGATCTTCGGCAACGCGTCGGCACTGGCAAAACACAAGCTAACACACAGCGATGAACGCAAATATGTATGCATCACATGCGCCAAAGCGTTCAAGAGGCAGGACCATCTGTGAGTACCTACATAAATCTCTTTGCAAACAATTCCCAGTACATGATGTTTTGAGGAAAATGCTCCTCACTTGGAACATTGGAACTTTCTTTTGTCTCCGGAAGCACTTTGAATATTAACGTTTCTTATTAATTTTAGTCAACTTATTTGTTTATTTGAATGCGTTAATTAAACAAACTAATAGTTATATTTGAAAAACACTTTTTTATATCTAATAGCTTAAGGAGAGGTATGATGATTAACTCAACCTCAGTTATAGGTATTTATCATCACGCCACAATCTTTAGAACAAAAATATATAAAAAATGCTAAGGTAAATGAAATAATATAGCGGGCGACCAATGTGACGGACTCCAAGGTCAAACGCCATATCTTTCAAATTAGACCTTAGACTGGTGAAATAGCGACGCAAACCTAGTTATTCTGTACAAAATATAGACGTGAACAACCTGGATGCATAATTTTAACTAATAATAATAGGTACCTCAATAAGAAGAACAATAGAGGTCCGTGCCTGCAAAGTCCAGAGGTCAAACAGTTAATTTTAATGTGGTCGTAACTATGAAAGGGGTAGCGCTACTATCGCAGTCATTATTTAGTCTTTGCCATCACGACTACAACACACGTTCAGTGCACAAGGTGTCACTTTAATCGCTGTAGCTTACACTCCGCATGAATATTAATGAGACCATCGTGTTCATAATGCTTATATATTGACTTAACACCGGTCATGTAGCTCCACTGACCTACTTATGCCTCGATGTTGAACTTTACATTCTTTTAAAGGCGAAATTTTAATAAAAGAACACTTAGTAAAATGCAAATTTTAGTGACTGCCAGAATTTACTGCTTCATTCTATTAGGGCATAAAGTTTGCGGCGCGTCTGTGTGAAACTGCGAAAGCGGTGCCAACAGTAATGATATTAGACATATCTTTTGATAACAACAAATAAGTTATACGGTTATACCCACTTTATGTTACTTATTATGCTATTTACATTTACTAAACCTGGTTTTATAACCAATTTTATTTTAATAATAATATTTTCATAGATCCATATTTTAAGATAGATTTTAATGATAAAGATCTAAAAATTTTAAGATATTATTTAGCTATCTAAATTTCACTACAAATATACTTTAACCCCTATTGTAGCGTCACCTATTAGGTAAAAGAGTGAATTTAAATCATCTAGGATGAGTCATTAAATATAAACAAAAAAATCATTAGTATAAGTCCTAACTTTTATAAGTAGGTATGTATAAGTCACGTATATATACCAACAGAATAAATTTACAGATAAAATATATACCCTGTATATATATATCTATACATTGATAGATATGTATATTTAAATTCATGTTACATTTCAGAAACGGACACATGCTTACCCACCGCAATAAGAAACCATACGAGTGCAAAGCAGATGGTTGTGGCAAGTCGTACTGCGATGCGCGGTCACTGAGGCGGCATACTGAAAATCATCACCAACCCTCAGCAGACACTGGTAATAAATACTACATCCTAATAAAACTACAGGATTTAACTACAGACTTAGCTGTCAGGATGTGGATCAGGTGCTTTCCCATGAAGGAAACCACCAGCATCTAAGGATGATATGATGTTCATGAATAATATATATGTGACGGTTACCATTTACCATCAAGTGTGCCGTCAGTTTGGTTGCCATTCCAGTTATACAGTTAAAAAATACTCGAATGAATATTTTGGAAACATAGGTAATCTTTTATAATCAAGAGTGAATGGTAATATATAATTAATTTTACGTTAACATTATTTTGGTGTCAACTAAAATATGAGCCATCATTTAAAAAAAATGTCATATAAAGCAGTAGTGATTATTTTTGCTTAACAAAAAAAGAATAATAATACCAAGTCGTTTGACTATATCTACCTGCCATGAAACTTCTGCCCACTAGAAAAAAAAATATTAGTTGCTATTATAGGAACAATCTTGCTTCAAACTACTAACTAAAGACTACTTTTAATTATCGATATAAAATGCAAGATAAATTAAACATTCTTTTGATAGCCTATTTACTATTGGACATCACGATACAATCCTTGGGACCCGGCTAAAGATAGAAAATCGGATAAAACGCTAAGCGAATACAAAAAAAATGGAGCAAACGGGTAATATGATGAACTTAAATAATCATTAAACGCTTAAACTATTTGTTTTAAATTAAATAGCGGTAGAAACTGGGAGAAGCTAATATTGAATATTTGTAGAGCAAAGTTTGCTTTTAGAGTATAAACTACCACTAAATATTATTGTAGAATATCATAATTAATGATAAAGGAAGAGCGTAACTTATTTAAATTATTCGTTGTTCTTTTTAGATACCAATTAGTATCTAAGTGGAACAATCTACATATGTATATGATTATTTGAGTTGTTTGCTGTTAAATATTGATAGGCTATTGTTTATTTAAAAGCTGTAAAACGTTGTGTGACTACAATTACTGTATTCATACTAAAGGTTAAAATTTAATTAATTTAGCCGATGTTCGTTAAATTAGTATTAGTTATAGATATAATACTTCTTTTTATATAATATAAATCGCAAATTAACTAACCTCCTGATGGCCAATGGTAACCTTCGTCTATATACATGAATAACACCACAAATATAACCTCACTATTTGATGCTTGTGGTATCATGAATTGGCACTGCTTAGGACTAAGATATCATGTCTCCGTGCTTATTGCAGGCATTGTAATTTAACTGTCATTTCAACTGAAACACAGATACAGAGGTCCTAGACCTACGCTTTGTACTAACTCTACAGTAATAATGAATGTATGTACTAACGTAGACAGTATTAATCTTTGTCCTTGTAGTAAATGGAAGGTATAGATAATCGATATGCAAGCACCTGTAACGATGCTTTACACAAAAGCGAATGTACCATTAACGTTATCGGAGCGAGCCTTGGAGAGAGACCATTACCGTAACTACGTAGTAAACCAATTTAATCATAATATATCAGTTAAATTGCTTAAGTGACCAGTATTTTGTATAATATTTATGCAACTCCATCATTTATTATAATTATAATAATTTGTAATCCAACATTGATTCCGAATTCCTTATTTGATTAAAATTGATTACTAGAAACCCTAGTCGTAGAAAAACTAGTCGTTATATATAACATTTTAAGAGTGAATATAATGTAAGTACATAAAATGATGTGAGCTAGGAAACATAGGAATACTAGGAAACCACCAATACCATACACCTTACCTGATTAGGTGAGGTGTATGTCGGTGTCTGTGTATTCCAAACTGATAACTTGAAATAACTTCCATTTATAAACGTACCATTTACGAAACGCAGTATCTGTATCTGTAACTATCAAATGGTGCGTACATAATTGACATATATTTTATTTTATCTTTGTAAGCTGTGTTTCGGTTGGAGATCGGGATAAGTACGAATGCTTAAGGTCTTAGTTTTCCGGAATGACAACGCAGCAAAATAATAAGGGCGTTTGACCTGATTATATGATGTCTGTAGCTTATATGGATTTTAAATTACATAAAAGAAAAACTATTGTTTCAAGCTATCAACATTAAAAGTTCTTCTTTCTTAAGAGTTGTTACGCCAAGTAGCAGTCGTTCTACTGACTAGAGCGCTTTGAGAGTGTTTTAGCCACTAATCACATAATCCATCAATCAGTACTTAACTTACACGTTTACCCAGATTTTAGGAGATCATCCCAACAATAGAAATATATAGATGGGTTATTATAATTGATTAAACATTGCTATGTTTAGGTACAAACAACACTACAAATGGAGGTCCAAGCAGTAACGAACGCGACTCAAACTCACAACGCATCGCCTCGCCAATATCTCCCGCACGCAGCAACCCATCACATTCTGAAGTAAGTTTTTAATATGTATATATAAATTAGAAAATGTATGTGTGTATACATTTTGTGTCCTTTGCATTTTATATTGAATACAATCACATCATCAGCAGAAGTGGTAGGGCAAGATTTAAAACTAAGTTAGCCATTACTTACTATTTTAATACTGTCTTAGAACAGATAATATTTGCACATGTTGTACTTGATTCAGTTCATCTATACCCTACCGAATACTGTCAAGTAATTCCTATACAGACGCAGATCAGACCTATACGAAAAAATGCATTTACTGACTTTAACTTTAGTGGAAAGTGGTCCACATATCACAGATATGGACAGTAATTATAAAATACTTAAATAATATATCAGTACTCATTAAATTATTGTAAGGATACATGTGTCCTTTGTTATATATTTTTGCTTCTTCTTTACTGTATGTTGCAACTAAAGTATATTTAGTATATTTTATCTATCTATATTTAAAATGACTAATTATGAAAGAATATGAATATTAAACTACCAACGCTCTTTTGATATTGGATTTCATCAGCAATTTTTCTTAAACAAAGAATTTCCCATAATAATTACTTTAGCTCCATCAAATCAAATAAATTATTCGTGTTGTTCAAGTAACTTCCATGACATTCCGAAATCTCGAACATTTCTAAAGTGACTGTTTAAAATCGTAGGTACATTTTCACCCGCGCTGTAAAAGGAGAAATTAAGGTCTCAATTCGATTATATATTTATGTGTAATGTAAAAATAAATAACCAACATTTAGAAGAGAGAAAATAATTGTAAAAATAAATTATTATTCATCTGTACGCGCACATTACACCGTACACATTAATAATATTTATTATGAACTAGTACAAGACTGCTTGAAAAATTAGCTAACAAAAATGTCTATAACTGACGCGGACTACTTTATTTCTTACTCGTTCAAAATTATATACCCCGTTAAATTGAGAAAGGTCATGACCTATAATTAACTATTGTTATACTAAATTCAAAATATAACATCGTATTTCTAGTTTAATCTTGAACTGTAACATGAAAGAGATATAGGCATCTCCTATATCTACTCAGTTATTATCTATAGGATATCGACATGTTTTCGAAAGTATAAGTTTAATTTCCCAAGTATGTTAATAATATTATTAATATACCCTATACCTTAGTCAAAATTAAATTTATGACTATTATAAATTTCAGTATTCCGTAATAGTTTCTGAAACTGTTAAACTCATATTTTTTACACTTAAATGTAGTCTGGCATACTTCCAAAAGTACATGTATGTAATATCCATCACTCACCACGTCAACCTTATTAACTAACCAATTACCCCAAATCCTCTTTTCATTTCACGCCACCATTAAAGGTTTCGCCAAAAAGTTGGGAATGAGTAGGGGCCGTGTTTATCTCAATTCATTTTACTCAATCCCCCGCAAACATTGCTCAGACGAATCAACAGGGGATGTTTTTCGTCGGAGTTTTAATAGGGAATTCGTTTTAAGTTTTATTTTGTTTCAGCTCGGAATTAACTTTAAGTATTGTTATCTAACGTAACCGACGTTGTTTCATTCCGTTTTTATAAAAGGCGCCTTTTGTTCACAACATTGCTGAGATTTTTAAATAGGTTCCTACATGTAAATAGGTTACCTTTGTGGTGCTGTTTAATTTTACCTTCGAATTCCACTAAATAATCTAGTATTAACTCCAATTATATAGATTACTATAGATAGTTGTAAGTTGCGGCTATTACTGTTTTTTTGTTTTTGAGAGAAAATATAGCCTATATTCGTCCTCATTATAAATCAAACTGTATGTTCCGGTCAGCCATCTAATCATAAAAATGAAATATACAGATAGACTAACACAACTTAGTTATGTATTTATAATGTTATTATGGATAACATAACAAGATACAAAGAATACAAATCATATATTTTCTTACAGTCTAGCAACTCCGGCTCAGAGAAATCTAATGGTACAAGCACTAGCGCCAGTGGTAGTGGGAGCGGTGGAAGCGACAGCAGCCCTCCATGCACACCACCTGCACCAGCCACTCCACCATCACGGCCTAAATCAAGCAAAGCTAGCAAATCAAAGTCAAGCGCTTCGGTAAGTAACACAGTAAAATTCTATATTTTTTGTAATAGGAATCGGAATTATATAATATTACAATTTTGTTCATCATAACCGGCAGTGACGGTTCAGCACACTCCCTCACTTCGGATAGTACAAATATTTATATTCATAAGTATGATTGATGTTTGTATCGGTCTGGGTATTTTCTAAATATAGTAAGTAAGTAAATATATATTTACAAAATAAAAATATTTAAGTATTTATATCAGTTTTCTAGTATTTTAATAAGAATTTTCCATTTCTTACCATGATGTATTCTTAGATTAGTGTTAGAGTGCTTTGAAAGTATTCGTTTTAAATAGTAATTCGTGTGGTATGTAAAAATAATAATTTAAAAAATAACGGTCATATACTTTGTATAAAATAACTGTCATTTTCGCTGAAGTAAAACTTTAGATGTTGAGTTGTCGACTTTATTAAATTCAGCATGGCGGCGTATATAAACTTATAGGCGTCTCCCAAATAGACTTTGTTATGATATGTTATCGGTATTTTCCATCAAAAGAAGAATGAAAATTTTAAATTGTCTCCTAAATACTTTGTGGCAAGTTTAGGATCTTAGTGGATGTAACAATATAGAAGACCACACTGCTGTTTATATTTTAAAAGTTGAGTTCAATTCTTAATAAATATCTACTAACTAACATTAAAACTTTAAATGCTAATTATAAACAATAAGACTTGTAACATCTTATTGAAGAGCGGTCTACAACGTTGTTAATACAAATTTAATAAACTAGCAAACAATGATCCTTTAAAGAGTAGCATCTCAATTTACTAAGTGCTAAATAAACACCAATTTGGAAATGAACACTTCGATCTCGAGTAGAATTCCTTTACAACTAAAAACAATATCTTTTGTAGAGCATGTACTTGTAACATAGTAAACTTGGCTTTGTGCTATCCTTGATTGAAATTCAAATGCTCGCAAATTGTTATTCAACATTGTTAGTGCCCCGAAGGCTGTAATAGTACTCGATAAATCAACAGTTGAACACTACACTGCACTTTGTTTTTTAACACAAGGATACCGGTTAGTTCTACAGCGTAGCGGTAACAAACTTCTACGCTTTCGTAGCTAAAATCGTTGCCGCGCTCATGTTCTGTAATACAAAAACTACCATTAGAGGTGGAATGGGGTGGTAGAGTTTCTGTAGTAGTTAATCATAACTCATGAGATACTAGTAATATCTGAAAGTGATCTAATATCAAATCAATGAGTACAACTTTCAACACTAGGACTGATTTTATGAATAAAACTATTTATTAATTCTTTATGAATCAAAACGTTTTAAAAATTGTTATGTTACTGACAGTACCTACAACCAAATGAAATCTATATTTGACTATACGAATGTAAAAATATAAAGGTTTACAAATATGTATATTCGTTATAAATCTAAACGAATGGGAGGCAATTTAAATCTGCAAAATTAATTAAAAGTAATTTAACCCCCGTTATACTGACCCTTAATATGTTTTTTATTACCGCGGTGGTTTCACGAGACCATAGCGCCAACAAAAACACCCGTTCCAGTATAATATTTCAACAACATGCAACGGTGGTTATAACTTCGCCACGAAACTATTACGGCGAACTGTTTGCCTGCAATATAAGTCCGTAAATGGAAAGTTCTCCCAGCTAGACAATAATTGACTATTATTACGAGCCAGCACTCAATTCTGGGAAATTATTAATCCTAGTATAAAGCACTAGTACCGAAACAATATAAAGGGAGCGTGAGAACGAGGGCACAGAGGATTCTTATGTTAATGTCGATACATCGCAGATTGGGTCCAGTGCCCAGTGCGAAATGTCCAGTGAATTAAATCGGCCATTCATCAGCCATTGTAAGAGTTTAATAATTCAGATGCGGTCGCAATGCGACCCCTTACCCTGATACGCCGCCGAACTTTTTAAATAGGCGATACAAACGATCCAAGCTCAAAGAGACTATCATTACACAAATTTTATATTTCATATTTAATCGTTTGCAATAACTTGAAATGTTAGTAGTAATTGTATATGATATTGTAATTGTATACTTATTAATTGCACTCAATTATTATCTATTGTGTTGTGCTTTTCTAAAGAAAATAATACTGATAAGTTTTTGTTTTAATATAAAGTATTTTTTTCCACCCGTGGGAAGCTGTGCTTACATGTTTGTTTGCCAGAGTCTTTATAATTACTATTAAGAACTCTATGTAAACTATGTACAAAACGACAAACAACTTCGCTATAAATTTATAGTAAGGGGTCCGAACTTGCAAATCTGAACTAAACGTGGGAGCCGACCGTTTCACCTGTTTATCCTCGCCCTCCAAATAGATACGATTTGAAGGGAGCCTATTCGATCTCGTCCAACTTGTTCTGAATACAATTACTTATATTTAAAACCCGCAATATACAATTGATTTATTAATGAATGTGAAGGAATTTCTCACCAAGTTTACTGAGATAATTATTATTAGATATAATAGACATATGCATACATTACATTACATCAATATTAAACAATTAGTAAAATAAATATCAATTGGATATATTATACTATTACGAAAATTTTACATTGTGTATAGTATCATTTTACTATTTACGCTAATAATGTGTAATAAATAAGTATAACAATATATTTAGGACAGAAATAAATAGATTTTAAGATTTACTTACGTAGATAAGACTGCATTGTTTTTCCTTTCTACTATATATGTTTGTAATTAATGTTTCTTATAACATTCTAATTGAATAAGCTTATAAACACTTACATGGCGCAAAATCAACAACGTAGGATGGAATAGTCTTGAACTATCTACATGAATCCACATCTCTTAGTTTAGGTAAGTTTAAACAAGCATAAACCGTAATACCGAAATGCAAATATGCATGGGCCAACGAATTTAGAAATACCATCGCAATATTGATATAACAGGGAGACCATGGTCTATTGATATAACCAACCAAAGCTGGAAGAACCCTCTTAACACGGCCGACAAAGAGAAATCCGACGACGAGAATAAACTGCGAGGGTTCTACGTTAAATAGACAGCAATGTGCGGCGAGCTTTATTAAAAGCGCTCACTTTGATCGGGCTCCTGATTTGACGTCACCTGCAGGATGTAATAACGGCTCACACAAACACGGCCTCATAATTACAAGCGAGTTTTGTTTTGTTCAACATATTGACAGCGGTATGCCTTTGAGCATAAATCCGCTTTGTGCCACTTCATTATTGAATGAGAATTGGTGGATTTGGCGAACATAATTACGTGAGAATTGAATTACATTTATTTATGAAAGTTGTGTTTTCAGTGAGCACCAGTTAAATACCAGTTCGAATTACGAGTTCCAAATTGTAATGAGATACACTTGGTATTTAATTTAAAATAGACAGAAGTGGGGTATTCTCCTCTTAATACTATTGTTACTGTGTAAACGAATACAGTGAAATAGAATACAATTAAACTTTCATATTGCACTGGCTATGGGCCGCGATTTTCTTTACTTTTTACATTTTTTACTGCGATTTTCATCTTTATGTAATGATGCTGGTCATAAACATTTTTTGTTACTAATAGCAAATAAGCTATCGACATTGACATAGTTATATAGCTATCGTTAATTATAGTAAACGGCGTTTCGACTGCCATCATGATCAACACTACGAATACTACGTTACCATTTACCATTACCACGCCCTTGATACCAAACCGTAAAACTAAGGTTTCATGCCTTCATGCCATTTCACAGAAAAAATTGAGGTACACAGACAACCATTTATAAAATATTCCTCGGTTATACAGATATACCGAGTAGACATTATACATTGACATGCGCCAAATAAATATTTTTCTTTCTTTCTATCCATTTTTATATATGACTCCATTTGGCACAATAAGTAATATATGTACCTATTGTCGTAATCTGTGCCATGGACCAAGCTAATGACAGAAGTTACTACCAAATGTACGCTATCCATTTTTCAAAATGTAATACTAGCATAGTGTAGGCTAATATTTCCCAATTGGATGACCCAAATCACAGATACACATATGGGGAATCACGTACATATCAATACAAATAAATCTTCCACTAGTTTGATTGGTTGTTGCAGTAGCCTATAACTATAATTTTGTTGATTTACTATGCCTACCGATCCCTACTATGGTTGTAGCAAAGAGGAATACACAAATATAATTACTAGAGTGAAAGCTTTTCAGCCAGTGCAAAATTTTAACTATATAGAATTTATTTTCAAATAATGCATATATTTGAATAACGATATTGTCTTTTCTATAAATAAATATATATTACTTGTGAACGAATGAATACTTTGACTGAAACAGTTATAATTTGATAAATTTTTTTAGGAAATGTAAAGTATTCACTACAGTTTATTTAAATATAGAAAAAAACGCAATATTTCTTTATTTATTAAAATTGCAGTCTTAAATTTCATGAAAACTTTGATAACCTATACTATTAAAATCCAAAAAAATATATAATTATTGTATTTTTTCAGTAACACATTGTTGTAAAACTTGTCTAATTGCTCCCAGAATCTATCGTCATATATTTTCTTGTGGGTTAAAATATGTAACAACTCACACTAAAAATTAACACTTCTCCTTTTGACACATATTACGAGTATTAGTATTTATTCGTTATATTGCAATAAAATTTGGCACACAGACTGATCATTTCATAGATTATAACATAGTATACTTTAGACGTAAATTTACGTAAACTGAGCCGCGGGACACTACTAGTCTAAGAATATATTAAAGTAATAGTAGTAAGAGTAAGAGAATACAACACGAGTAGTATTCTCTTACTCTTACGATAATCTATAGCAAAATTTATCGTTTAACGCGCGCCTAAGATTTAATACAATTATATATTATGCAGATATAGTTGCTCTATGGCTGATCATATTGATCGTATTACAATTAGATAATTAAGCACAATATCGTGTCGAATAGAGCGCCTCAAGCGGTATATCTGATGTGGAACACTACGTTGTCTAATGGATGGGAAATCTGAGAGCCAGCTGTGATTTGCAACTTGGAATTATATCCACACCAGTATAGTATGTACTTGTTGGAATATACTCGTACATAATATACCGTTATTCACAAAGGGCATTCAAGCCACGAGCCAATTATAGTATTTATGAAACTAAACTTACCTCCACTGGTACAACACTTGCATGGCCCTTGCTCATATTTTTAAATCATAAAACTATCATATTTAAATTGAAATTAATAAATTAGTTCACACAAGGGATTATCGCTGTATTTAATTTATACTGATCTAAATGAACCTATTGAAGTCATTATATAGTATTAATTACATATAAGAATCAATCTCGAAGTGCTAGAATATTCTGGACCCAAAAGGTAACTAAATTGCTTAAATTATTAATATAGGTACACAACCTTCTCGTATGTTTAGGATTTCTTGTACACATATAAACACATAATAAGAATACCTAATAGTACATACTTGCTAGGCGTTATGCTTTTAGTAAAGAAGCTGTGAACTAGGTGTTAAATGTTTGGCTTCTTTTTATAAAATTCAATGTTGCTAATCTTAAAACATTTAGTATGACTAGTATAAAGGCTGGTACAAATTTGTATCTACCTAATAAAGCATTAAGTATTTTTTTGACTTACGACTGTGACTGCGCAATAAGATTATATATTATTACAGTTAATGCATGTTATAATGTCCTTCGTCCACTTAGAGAAAATAAGAAACATAAATAAAGAATAATTTTAATTTTAACAAAATAAACATTCCACTGTGTATTCGTGTTAATATAGAGAAGAGAGTTCATTCACCTGTAAAGACCAATCTAAAATTAAAACCACTTGCGTGTAATTCCACTGCAATCTGCACAATGTTCATTACGTATTACTTTGTAATAAAGGCGTTGTGAAATGTCATTTCATTTAGTCGCTGAAATGGAAAATGTATACAAAGACGACTCTCCACTATACAGTTATAAAGAATGATTGAATAATAAAAAATAAGCGTAGATATGTTTTAATATATATTTCTGAGAGATCTAAGTAGTTCTTTTTTTCCTGACATATTATAAATATTACTTTATCCCATCAAGATATAACTCCTAAGAGGTTTTCTATATTGAGATATCTCAATTGAGAGCGTCATCTCGTATGGATGACTATATCAGCATCCCAAAAGTCGTTAGTTTGAACCCACACTGACACTGAAAATTAATGTATCAATTTATATTTCTAATTGTGATCGAAAGCTAGATAAAAACTAAAGATAATCCAAGAAAATACATTAAGTTCACCCCCAGTCACACAGGATTCAAACAGGATTCAAACAGTACTCAATAAAACATGCATAAGTCAACTGTTGCTTTTTCTCACAGTCAATTAGCGATATCCCTAACAAATGCACTTAGAATTTTAATATACCTAATTCAATAACAACAACATATCTACAATTACCGAAATAGAAATAATAAAACTACCACCAATTCGCTACATAACAGCCATTCGGGGAATGTCGATACATATCTGGCACGGAAATTGGTTCGTCGGTTACGGGTCTTGAGACTGCAATCTGCAAGGGGCGTAAATTGCATTTGCTGCCTCCACGGACCCCCCGTCGACTTCACACCTCGTATCGTTAAGCTGAAGACACAATAACTGCCGCACAACGTTGTAGTAGTAGTAGTACAATGAAATACTATTTACTTACTAATAGAAATATACATGACCAAGTTACCAAGATAAACTTTTGACAATAAAGTAGTCTGCGTCTGAAACGCTGTCGTAAGTTTTTCAGACATCAAGCTGCTTGCTTTGTAAGTTGCTTTTCAGTAAAGGGTGATGTATATAATACAAGAATACAGAATACGGAGGCATGATATATTTGTCTCCATAAGGGCTATTCATGAGTGGTATCTCGGGCATCACATGATATCGTGATGTCTCTGTTACCCTTTGTAAGTTACCATCAGGTTAGCCATAAACCTGTTTCCCATTCCATATACATAAAAATATCGAAAAATTGCTGTTTGTTCATGTAATGATGGACTAAAAATATAATTTAGCAACACAACACAACATACTCGTAACAAATTTATTGAAGTATCAACACCTAATAGTAACCGCTAAAACCCTGAAGATTATGAATACAAGTTCTTACAGCGTTCTAAGAATTCTGGAAGATGAGTCCAGGGGCCTCAGAAGATAAACTAAAAAATAAAAAATTTAATGAAACGTCATTACCGCCTTAGACTTTACGATGTTAAACACTCGTTTAAAAAATTGAAAATAGGGATATCATTCGTGAAATATAATGGCATTCCAATAGAGACAGTGTAGCGCAACCCTAACGCCCACCTGACTCGCAAGAATTCGTTATATTTCTTCCTGCATCGAATTTTACGTCTCTTTGTATCTCTCGACCATGTGAGAACTCAAATCAACTCGCCAAATTCGATTCTTTTCAACTGTCAGCCCAGCGGTGAATATTTCATCCTTGTTTTGTACTTCGCCCTCCCAAAAGGAAATAAGTCAAAAGTTTTCGGAATGTAATCTTCTATTACTGAAAATAGAAAATGAAGTAACCATGGCAACCGGCGAGTTGAAGACTTTCAATGTAATACCCGTACAGTATTATTGTCGGGGAACGGAAATCATTTGAAGATAGGTGTAATGTGACGCACACAATTTTTTATACGGGATTCTGAGTTCGCTTATGTTTTTATACTTCTTTTTATAGTAGGTACAGAAATTCAGAATCCTATTAAATAGCCGCACAGTATTTTGTTTTTACTTTTACTCTTTTCTTTGTTTTATATGAGTCCATAAAACTGGAACGAGCAACAGGATACGGGGAACAAAAATATAAAAATAAAAAATAATAGACGTCCAATTTGTATGTCGGACATCGGGTATGTCAACCTAAGCGAGTTTACGGATCTAGCAATTATTAATAAATCTTTGGCTACATATATGGTCATGTTAAACAACATTAAGAAGCTCCCAAAATATTGGGTAGCATCTATAATAATATTATAAAACTTAAGAGTTTGTTTGTTTGAACATGCTAATATTAGGAACTCTAGTAGTTCCTAATACTAGCATGTTCGGTTTCGGTAAAAAAAAATGTGTTGATTAATATAACCCATTTGTGCAAAACATCACGCTATGACTATTGTATGTTCAGACAAAGTTACGTAGTACAGCTAGATATATATAAAAGTAAAGTTGAGATGGAATTAAGTGAAAGCTAAAATAATTACGGCGTAACTTAGAGCGCAACGTACTCCGTACTCGTATAAGGGTTATAAGTTATGAGCGCGTCATTGTTTTAACCTGTCGTGCATCGCTGTCTCGTTTTGTCTTCATACAAGTTACGCAGACCCCGTGTCCATTAATAATGTAGGGTGACAACGAGGCAGGTGCGCGCCGAGCCGCCGCGCGATAAACGTCTCGATGCATAATTGAAGACGTGTGCCTTACATCGCGCTTACGTGACTCCCTCTATCTACTAAGTGCGTGAAATCAACCTAAACAGGCTTAGTATGATGGATGATTTTCTAATAACACAAGAGGAGTATACGAGTATGAGTGCTTGTAGTGAATATTTTGTTTCTATTGAAAGCTGACAGTTTCAATAAAATATTCAAACAATATCGTAGGATGCCTCTTTACTCAGGGTTTTATTCGAAACAAAAGTTATCTTCGTTTTTATACTTACACCTGAAAATTGCAAATAAACTGATGGTGCATAATGGTCGCCTATAAACATGATCACAGCTATTGATATCATATTAACTCACCATAATGCTCATAGTCCATACACGAGATGGTCAAAAAACAGCTTTATATGAATTGCAATAGATTTCACTGTGTAACCTACATACATTTAAACACAGTAGGTATAGTTTGGTCCTTTCACGCTAAGTGCACAATGTTGTCAAGTTACTACAATTTCATGAGCGGGTTACACCAATATGATTCCTATTATGATTCGTGTAAAGTGGTTATTATAACCTCGCCTCAGGAATGAGTTGTGTCATTTTGTATCGAATATTATACTGACTATATTACCCTTCAAATCAAGTCTATTTTTTCGTTTTCGAGATATTATTGTTTGTTCACCCCATGTGCCTGTACTTCTTTGAATTTCATGGACCATGTGAATAAACTGAATATTAAAAATAAGAATAAAAATGTAATTTAATTTCGTTAAAGTACATTTTCTTAAAAACATTTTACTCTGAATAAATACATAAGCGATTCAAAATTTTCAATTAAAAAAAAGTAGCGAAAATGGGAAAAGCAGAATAAAGTAACTTGAGAGAAACGAGCAATTAAAAATCTTAATTGAAACCACTTGGGGCGGACACCCTATTTTTTTACAGTAAGGAGTCTCTTGACCTTTCTAACGCGTAACCTGTGACCTCGCCACGTGGCCCCTTTGCGTCTATTAACGAGGGTTGATGAGACGACCAGTCACCATAAAGTGTTGTCTATTACTGTGCTATGAAAGCACGTAATTTAATAGTGATATATTAAAACGACAATAGATATTAAAACAGATACACATTTCTACCAGTTTTGTTTATCAAATACAAAGAAATTCTCAATTTGGTTTCACATTTCCAACCAGTCTGAAACAAAGCAGAGATTACTATGGATACTAAACAGACAGAAATATTTAAATTCGTAACTAATCCATACTTATAGATAAAATTGAAGTGTCTGTTTGTAATATTCTAATAATCATTGTTTATTGCATGTACTTACATAAATATAAATATGTACGGTACATACACCAAAATAACATTTTTTACAATTTAGACAGACAATGTCTGTTTGTTCCGGCTAATCTCTGAAATGCCTTCACCGATTTTGACGGGACTTTAATTGGCAGGTAGCTGATGTAATAAGGAGTAACTTAGGCTACTTTTATTTTAGAAAAATAAAGTTATATTCCACGCGGACGAAGTCGCGGGTGCAGCTAGTTTATAAATACAAACGTTTGTGAACCCGCAACCAACGGAAGTAAAGCGGTGTGCCAAACTGCTAGATTACATGTCACTAAGATGATAACACCAAGCAATTAATTTATCATTATGATTTTTTCCCAATCCATATACCCAATTTACTATGTAGTAATATTTAAATAATTACTGGCATTTCTTTCTAACGAGTAATAGATAATAATAAAGAAAAGTAATAAGAAAAATTCTTTCTATCAGGAAAGGAATTTTCTTAAATTAACCAAAATATTTTAAAATGTATGCTATACGCATACTATTTGAAATATTTTGCTTTGCACTCGTAAATTAGGATAATCATTCTATATACTAATCTAGGATGTGGTTTATCAATGTACCAAATTTCATTAAAATCCATTAAGCGGTTTAAGCGTGACTCATCCAAAATATATTTGTAAATTTACACACATATAATATTGGTGAGATAATTCCATATCACATAAAAAAAACAATCATCTTTTCATAAAAATAGCATATGTAAATAAGCAGTCGAATGTTATTCGCATCTTTTGTTATTGGACATTTTATCTCACACATTTCGCGAGGTCACAATCTCACAAGCATAAAATCGAGGGGTCATCTCTCGGATAACTTCCATCCATTGTATCTGCATTCCATTCTGGAGAGTCGTGATATAAACACCATCGGACAGGTTACAGTAAAAAACGATTTATATGTACGTAAGTGAGTTGCAGTGAATGACGTGAAAAGTGAATGAAAATGGACAATTGGATAAATCAGCTTTTTCATACGCCCACGTTTAGTAAACCGAAGGTATGTGATTACTTTAAATCGTGCTCTAACTGAGATACTTAAGTTACCTGAATGAAATCTACATCACACATATGTCTAATGTTGTAATTATTCAATGTCAATGTAAGTACTTTTGCAGTTCAACTACCTGCAGTTAAACCCAATTGTGCTATAAAGTGTTGCAAAGTTCTTAATGGAACTTCAGTATACAGTTTATACTATACCATTCAAATAAATCCACTACAAACAGTATTCTATTATCTGTTTCTATATTAGGAAATGAATAATTTAATTATTTATAGATTTTCAATGTAAATATAATAATTGTTACACAAGCTTTAAAGATCTAGTTACTGTTATGAATTATTATTGCTTTTTACAAATACCACCGAAAGTTAGTCCAACGTATGCAAAGTCAGTGTAAGTTAGCAGAGCGGTTAGCAGTTATATATACGTATACGTTACCCCGGCTTCGCACGGGTCTATCTATTACAAAAACAAACCGCTTCAAAATCCGTTGCGTAGTTTTAAAGATTTAAGCATACATAGGGACAGACAGCGACAGCGACTTTGTTTTATACTATGTAATGATGTATTCGTGTTACAGAAAATAAATAAAAGTAAATAATATACAATAGCAACTTTTTTGCTTTTTTTAAGTTATAGACACAGTATTTAGACGTCCGGTCGTCGCTAACATAGATAATGTTAATTTGGGTACGAAATTATATTTGAGAAAATACAAGTTAAATAGTCTTTTATCTGATGTAATCATATATATACCAGAGGTAGACTTTGTACAAAGTTCTAATTACATAAAAAAAGTACACAATGTGCCGTATAAAGATGCTAGGGAAACCTAGGAAATACACTAATACATATCAGATTTATTGTATCTGAGTGGGATGTCAACTAGTCTCTGAAACCGGCGTGTATTTGACACTCTAATCTCCTTATCTATACCGTAAGGGGTCCGGGGTGAAGATCCATATACCTATATGGATTTTATACGAAATACTTGGTATAGTCATGTTATGCGGAGCAGCGAGAACCGTGTCTTAAAGAAAGTATATATACATAACAACAGCGTATATCCATTCAGGATGGAAAGGGAGAGGACAACAAAAAAAAAAGAGGATGGATTGCAGGAGATGATATGTATAAATGGAGAGTATGAGACCCAAATAATAGGATCAAGCAAGGTAATGATGATGACAAGGAAATTACAATTGGGCTACAACAAATAAACTCGTTTATATTGGCTGTAGTGAAAAATGTTTCCTATTCAGATTCGAATTCGAACAAAATACAAATAAATGGTATTAAACACATACACTACACTAACACAGTCATTAACAGCAACACAATCGCAAATAACAACAACAATAGTCATTTGTAACGGACATTGGCTTCTGTTACACCAAAAAAGCTGTACACTCAAGCTAACAGTGGTACATAGATGATATATGGCAAAAAGGCTACCACTGGCACACAGCTGCTCACACCTACCGCGCATTAAACTAACGAGCTGCCCTAATGGCAGACGTTAGGGCTGCGCCACGAAAAACCTTCAAATCAAATAAATTACACCCGACCCAGTTTTAACATGTGTCGTATTAGTCAACTGACAAAAGCGCTTATCTGTGTGAATGGAGGCATAATATACACGATGGTAATGCTTGTTTGTTACGGTTTCCACTCAGGTTGGCGTATGTATGCGAATAAGTGTAATTTAAGTGTCCCCATTATAAAATACATTAAATGGAATACTGATATAATCAGTAACTACCCATGAAATTATGAAAAGTAAATAATACAATAGAAATATAACTATAAAAAGTAATAAAATTTTCATAATATTTTCCCTAAGTATTGAACAAAGTCTTGTAATATGCAAATAATCATATTATAAGTTACTAACATAGTTTTATAAGTTTTTTACTGTTAGTAAAAAACTTATACACCAATACTACTATATACATCTATATATATATAAACTTATTAACAATATGGATGTAATCCGAATTAAAATTAAAATAAATAAATAGTATAAAACAAAGTCGCTGTCTGTTCCTATGTCCTTTAAAAAACGGATTTTGAAGCGATTTTTTTAATTGATAGAGTGATTCAAGAGGAAGTTTTATATATATAATACATGTACACCCGTGCTAAGCCGGAGCGAGTAGTTATGAATATAACTTGAAAAATACTATTTCTGATAAATACCATGTCTTTAACATCAAATAATAAAACACTAAATAGATATTGGATTAGGTACATTAAATGTTCCTACGTAACCATTGTAATCATTGGACATTTGATAGTTATTTAAATAATTATTGCTTACTATATATATATTTATATTTCCTTAATAGTTCTGCTATAAATGAGACTGTGGAAATGTAAAAAAGAGCTTTTATTACAAAATTAACAAAACAATTCTCAAATAAAGTAGTAATACACGTTTCAAACAATAATAATTACACTGGTATAGAAAATATGGGATACAAAGATTAAAAATATATAAAAATCGTTATTTTCAATAGACGGGCTGTAGGTTACCTACGTACTTTCGCAATATCTCTATACACAGAAAAAAATATGACGCCCCAAATGCCGTAAAACAGGGCCGTATGTGAAATATTGTCGACAGCTGACATTCAAAAAGCCGTCGTGTCAGGTTATTAAAACAGGCTTAAAAATAAGCACATGTAGTAACTGTGCTGAAATTTTTATAATGTTAAATACTATGAGCCTTTTATGGGCCTAAAATTGTACAATTATTATAGTTGGAATAAAGGCATAAAATATTGACAGCCCTGAACCTCCACTAACGATCTTAGGTATGCTTTATTCTTATTGAACAATTAGCACGTGTTTATGTTCCATTCGAACAATTAGGGAGCTACACAGCAAAGCGTACCTACTTACATTCTTATAAATATAAATTATAATATAATGTTTAATGTCAATACCTATCACATTGTATAAAACTATGGGTTTTATGTGTCACACGTTTCAAATGTTTATATTAATAAGTAACTTCATAATGTTATGGAGTGTTAGTTGAAGTTATAATTGATTTTTTTTAATATTTGTGTAAAATGCCAAAGTACATGAAGGTGTAATTGCTGACAGTTACATTTAAAAGCTTGACATCAAATTTTTTACTTATAATTATTTGTATATGCCTATATAATTTAAAACGAGAATTACAAATTTGAACAATAATTTGCACACACAAGTCTCACTGGTCGATTTAAAAAAATCGACCAGTGAGGCTTGTTTGCCTATATGCTATTTAAATTTAAAGTTTTTATTTACAATATATGATTGAATAAACTTTTATTAAAAATTCTTAATACCAGAGATAGAAGAGGATACCAAATAACAATAGTCAAGGATACGAAATTTTACATAAATAATTTTGTACTAAAAATAATTTTAATATTTCTAACCATTTTATCAGATACAATTTAGCAGTGGAAACGACAAAAACCGGTGCGCTGTGCCTCTGTGCTACGGAAATCCGTAACTAATTAAAATTCTTCGTGAATGAATAACTGCATTGCACCGCCGTTGCGTTGTGGAAAATTTTGTAAATAAATATTATCAGCATAGCAACTTTATTTTAAAAACTTCGTTTTACGAGGGTTGGTAACTCATAATTTACAAACATCTATGCTATGTTGGCTTATAATTTTCACGCCAAATCTATGAAGATTACGCAAAGTCCATCAAAATCCATTAATTAACTTGAAATATTAACGAGCTACTGAAAATCTAAAGTTCAAGCCTTAAAATTACGAAGTACGTAATAAGACTAATAGGTTTGGAAGTCTTTTGAACTTTTCTAGAGTTATCGTAAATTTCACAGGCGCAGCAGGGAAACCAAAAATGCGGGAGTGGTAGCAGAGCTAGCGGCGCGTCAAGCACAACTACGAGCGAATCTACTTCTACGGCCGCGCGGGCCAGTGATATCAAACCAGTTGAATGTAACCTATGTCACCGAAAATTTAAAAATATACCTGCTCTCAATGGGCATATGCGCCTGCACGGCGGATACTTTAAAAAGGTAAAGTAACACAGCCAAAAGATATCAAAATAACTTTCTTCTCTACAAATATAATAACCCTTAAGATAACCAATAAGCAAGTAGTATTAATGAAAAACTGTTTTTAGGATTCTGACAACAAAAAATTGGACAAAAAGGAATCAACTGGCCCACCTTTACAAACAGCTTCGGTATCCGTACGTGCCCTCATTGAAGAAAAAATCATTAGTCGCCGAGGAGCCACAGTAACCTCAACACCTACAAGTAAGCACAGATGGAATACAGTTATAAAAACGAGATTACAAAAATTAAATATATGTGACCGTACAATTTTTTCCATTTATTACAATTAATAAAAATATTTTTTCAATCAAGGTGGTTCTACGGATACAATAGCTTCCCGTGCCGGTTTCGTAGCTCCAGCTCCACCTCCACTATCAACAATTCGCTCCTCCACGGCATCACCAGCATCCCCTGCAACAACCACTCAATTTGTATCACCACGCGCACCGCCCGTTGTCACTGTTGCAACTAATGTCACTGCCAATATGACTATAGCTCAAAGAGACTCTACACTAATAGAATTATTAAAGAAAGGAAATACAAAGGTACATAATTTGATTATTTTGTCAAATAATTATGCAAGTTTGAACGAATGCTGTATCCATTACATTTGTTTACAGGTTGTCAAACGTTCAGCGTCAGATCCCGGCCAATCATCGCCACAACAAGAATTCACTTTCCGCCCAGAGCTATTTGGCGTATCGTTCAACTCTGATGATGGCTATTTCTCACCAGCTCTCAACGATGATACTTTTCAGTTTACCGCTACACCTGAGCAACTAGAAGAGCTTGCATCATTGGAAGATTATGCAACAGTAGCTGCCTCAATACGTGAACGCTCCCCAATCACATTTCCATCCAGTCGAAGACTCGCTGCAGTATTAAATTCGCCTCTACCCGAATCATTAGCAGATTTTGGTGCTTGTCACGGTGGATCCCCAGTACCATCTCCGGGCATTGCTTACTCAGCCACTTCTCCAGGATTATCATATACAACAGGCGATTCACCTGGCTTGGCATACGCAGCTGCATCGCCGGTCGGGAGTTACTCTACACAACCGGAATCTTCACCCGGGTTAGCATACCCAACGCCTCCTGCGTCTCATGATGCTCAGTCACCTGCGCATACAGTACCACGGGCATCATCGCCCTTATCAGCTGCCTTCTTCACCGCTACAATGTCTAGCCAAGAAGAGGTAACTTAAGTCATAAAATACATAGTCATATTATCGTACTAAATTTTTTTTATAATAAATACATATATCAAAAATTCAACAGGTCGAGGAAGCTTTAGAAGAGGTATTACCTGAGGAATGTCGATCACTAGACGCTTATGCCTTA
Source organism: Achroia grisella (assembly GCF_030625045.1). Lineage (NCBI taxonomy): Eukaryota > Metazoa > Arthropoda > Insecta > Lepidoptera > Pyralidae > Achroia > Achroia grisella. Next base: position 3,435,751 of record NW_026712925.1, read on the forward strand.
GAGCCTTCGCCAACCCCACGACGTATCATGCTCAACTCGGAAGATCCTCTTTTATCAAGCAATCCACGCGACTTCTCACATCAGAGGCCTCCACGTCGCCATAATCGAATAACAACTTCTACAATATCCTCTGCCATGCATCAGTGGCAACACGATACGTCATCACTTCAAGTATAAAAACTTTATATTGTTTAAAAATTCATATATTAAACTTTAAAAAAAATATTTACAGATTAACTAATAAATATTTCAGGTGTGTGTTGAAGGTCGTGAAACAGTGCCTGCAGTTTTTCTGAGTCCAAGCAGTGTTCCTGCGTCTCCACAACGTCGTAAAAGAAGAGCATCACCAGCAGGGCCATATCGTTCGCGTATGCGTCGAACTGTCAACCATTTTACACCTCAACCTATTTTGCCACCGGAACGTGACGGTTCTGGTTTGTTGTCAGAACTGATTACTGGTAAATTGATCTTCACATTCTATCCATATTTTAATAGTAAATAGCTAGAATATATAAATAAAAATCACTAAACTATTACTTCACAGGTATACCAAACTCTGAATCTGAAGTATTGTCACATTTGAATGAGCAACGACATCCACAAATAAACATTGGGCGGGACCATCAAGCAGAAATACCTGAACTGTATAACGATCGTGTCGACCTCCATCGAGGTCCGGAACAACTACTCTGGGACCCGGGCATTAATGATTGCTTAGATGACAATGAGGGTGAGGCTTATAACATATTATACTATAATTATTAATATCTTTAAGTAATAATATTTTAAAATAAATATTTAATATATACATGAACTCTTCGTAAGAAATGGAACTTGTATGGGTACAAACACCCGGTTACGACAGCTGAAGTAATCCATTTAAAATATGCCGTGCTGACTCCAAATAATCAAAATCGCCAGAGCGATAGAAGAATATATGATATATTAAGTATATATATAGCAATATACTTGAAATAGGAGTACCCGTAGCATAGTAAACATGTGTGAAACTTTTGGTTTCAGTGCGCATGTTTATGGAGTTAGCAATGTGTGCCGCTATGCCCGTGGGGGGGCATACTCGGGAATTCGCTCTGCAAACATTGGGTGAATGCGGAGGCGATATTAGGGCAGCAACGCTTCGCCTGATGTCGCGTCCTGCAGCACCTACTCAACACGAATCCCGATGGGCACCCGATGAAGTCGAAGCCTTCTTAGCTGGTCTAAGTCACTATGATAAAGACTTTTACAGGATTGCGCAACTGGTAAGCTCCAGTAAACTTATTCAGTCAGTAAAAAAAGTGGGTATATAGTATAATATCACTATATAAAATTCCACTATGCAGCTATTGTATGTGCGTAACTTTTATTACTTGAAATGTAACAAATTTTTTTTAGACGTCTCAAATAAAATAAGTATCAAATATATTTATAGATATTGAATATATTAAATTCTTACCAATTAATTTTATCGTTTGTAATTTTTCAGGTACGGACAAAAGATTCTAAACAATGCATACAGTTTTATTACTTCTGGAAGAAGGTGACCAAAGACTACAAAACAGTGTATTTGCGTAGCTGGAACACGGAAGCACAGGCCGCCTCAACACAAGTAAGCAACGCTTCAAATTCTGGACTGCAGCATTTTGTCTTCAGACTTGCTGAAGAATAAATGGGAATGGTTTATAGATTCTTAATTTTCGCGACTTGTCTACATTCAGGGTACAGTAGGCCAAGTTTCGACGCACAGCACAGCTCCATGTACATCATCGCCGACATCGTACGAAGGCGAGGAGTTCCCTTGCAAAATCTGCGGGAAGTAAGTGACAAGACGCGGTGCACGTCAGCATACCGCTTCCAAATGTCGGCATCGACAGCAAACTCGCAAAAGCAATTTACGTGTAACACATTTACATGACCTATCAAAATAACGTATTTAAGTTTCACATAAATTGCCTTTCGTATATGCATTAAAATAAAAGATAATGGTATCTATATTTACAGCTTAGTAAAACTAACTGAAAAATAAACGAAACTATGTTATAAGTTAAAATAAGCGTACTGATCCAGTAAACTGTTATTTATACTGTTACTATAATTAATAACGTTAACATTTTCGAATTAAAGTGTTCAAAGTATTCGGCCGATTTTCTGGATCAGTACCCGGGATTCAGTGTTATTGATGTTGATTGCATGTCAAGTTAATATTTACATTACTTCAACTTATAGTAACTGTTTATTGGATATTATTATAATGTAATATTTATTCACTGTGACAAGGTCTAAGAGATAACTACCAGAGTTTTACTGTTAAAATACTACATTCATAAAAATAAAACAAAAGTTCAATATTTACATTATATAGAATTAAAATTGCCTCTATCATAGGTAGCTAGGTAGAGCCTACAAATGTTCGGTAGCCTCAAAAAGATTTTGTTATGTTGAATAAATTATAATTATATAACATTGATCATTGTAAATATAAATATAACGTATTTTTACTAAATTATATTAAGACAGTGAATTTATGTCCATTGCATAAGAATTTTATGGAATATCTATATTTTATTTATTGTACTTATTGTAAGGTAATTTGACATGGTTTTGTGGATTAATGTTGTATGTATATATATATATTTTATAGTACTAACGCTTAACGCTTTGCTTTGAAGCACTTCAGCCTATGTTTTCATTAATTTTAATTATGTTTTTTACGCTTACTTCTCCATTTTTCTTTTGCATATTCTAATAGTGTACCCTGTTATGTTTCAGAGTATTTAACAAAGTAAAAAGTCGTAGTGCGCACATGAAGTCGCATCGGCCAATAGACGCTGAGCCCAAACGGCCAAAACTCGAAAAGCCTTATGAAAAGGTCGAGAGATCTGATGAGAGGCCCTACGCGACAGCTGATTACCAAAGCAAACTACCCGCACAGTAACCGACTCCTCGCTCACTCATTCCACCCGCGCACCTCTGTGACCCTCTCACCACTCGACTAATCGACGTAAACAATAATCACGAATCTATTCGCGTGTTCAGTCAGTGTTCAGCTTTATAAGCGTTAGCGGAAGACTACGCGGTCGTCCCCGTCTACACTTGTGCCCCGCCCTCTCCCAAACATTTGCTTGGAATTGGACAAAATGCTGAATCGTTTAAGCATTTACTATGATTACAAAATAGATTTATAGATTAAAATTAAAGTGATCTAGAAGAGAGCGATGTAGTGACTAGTAGCTAGAAAAGTTAGCTTTGGGTATACTGACGGATATTAGACAAAAAGTACTAATTGTTTCGAAATTCTCGTAATGCTAAGCTTGAAGAGAGCGCATAAAGATATTTTGTATACCTAACGATTGATAGATAGATAGGTAGTTCTTCGTAAAGTTTTTATATGACAGACTTCTTAATGTGACTTGCAAGTGTGATGTTGTAAATAAAAATAAAAAAACAGTAGTTCGTTGTTAACGCTACGGTTCAGATGGGCGTGCTCTACTCCATATAATATTAATCTATAATAAGTATTACAACTATATAGTTATCTACGTGTGATACATATAACGTGTAGTAACTACACTACCTCGTTTCTAATTTATTGTGAGCTCAGCTCGCTATATACATTTGCTTGTTTGCTCATTAAAGTGTTCTTATTTTGTAGTTTTCTTTTTTTCTATTATTTCACACTTTTAGATAAAATTTTAATGCGCACTTCAAATTCTAGCGTGGAATCTGTTGTAAGTAGATAATGATATTATGTAAGCGGAAATCTATCTATTTTCCGTACCCACTAGTCACATATCGATGTTATTTGTATTGCACAGAAATTAGATAAATTTATTTGAAACTTCTGTGAGTTTGAAGGTTTCACTTAGGCCTTATAATAATAAAAATACTCATATACTGTTGTTTTATGTGAATAGATCATCTAAACACAATGCAAACTGAGCAATTCACGTTAAACAAGTAGTTATTAGTCAGAAATATTGTCCAATTTAATTTATGCAAATGACCCATACGCATGTTCATGTATTGGACAATAATTCTAATTACCTACTGACAGTCTTTTTTACAAACTCAAAGGGCAGCTCTTAGTATAAACTACTAATTTTAATAATATCAATGCATATGCAACGAAACCAATGCACTTAAAAATATAGATATACATTCTATTTAATCAGTCAAAAAAATATTAATATAGCGCTTAATATAATTAATTACTTATAATATATTGACATTTAGCTTCATGCATAAATAGATAATAAGTAAAAAATACTTATTTATCCGTCCGAATCAATATTATTAAGATACAAATTCTTATTGTAGTAAGAAAAGGTACAAAAATCCGTTATTTATAATTTTTACAAATATACTTAGTCTATTGCCTTAACCTTACGCCTATGCGTAAAAGTCTTAAAAGAGCTGCCTAAAACGTATAAAATATCCTAACATTTGAAACCGAAAACTTCACAGAAGTATACGAAATAACAAAACGGAGGGATGATATTTTTTTACACAAATATTATTGAAATGCTCAAATATTCTATATTTTATGTTGGTAATATTATTATGTAGTTCCTTGTTAATTGTTCTCAATATGCTATTATTTGATACTTAAATGTAGATTAATTTTTAATGTACATTTTTTTCTATATACGTACTTATTAAATGTGTACTAAATGTGTACCTACGTGTTGTGATATATGTACGGTTTATTAATTCAACCTAATCTGTCTATGATTTGAATGAAACGTACTCACTATCGAGCAATAAATGTGATTGCTCAAGCGTACCTTCTATTACAAATTGGTAAGTATTACCTACGTTAGCTCATTGCTACTAACATTCTTTAAAAGTTTTCTATCACGTTCGAACAATCGAATAGATATAAAATGTGATTTTCATAAGGACTCTGTTTAAAAGAATGTTCAGAAGCAATAGGCCCTCATGTATATATTCCACTGCTCCCAAAGTCATTCATCTCCCATTGTGACAAATTTTCACGGTTGTGATGTTTTAGATCCAACTCATTTATTGTCTTCCGACTTAGCTATGTGTGTACTTTATTAATTTTGGGGCAGTATTCCTTGAAAAAGACATGTTAAATGTTATTTAATTAACCCTTTATTGTTTAATGTTATTAACAAATCCCTTTTAAGATTAACGTTTAAATATCGATGTAAAAGCGTGTGACGCTGTCAGTATTATGATTGTATTAAACCAATGGTTTAATGAAGAAATTATTGTAAGTGTCATCAACATATTGAGAAAATACAACTATTATATATTGTGCCAAAACCACAATTATTACTTACGTGAAAAATTTGTAAATGAAATATGAATCTCTGAAATACGAGATAGTCGTGATTTTGTTTGTTATTTTGCCATTTGATCTATGTACAGTATGCCTAGCATATGTATTTTACATCGAGTTCTGTCGCGTAACAAATCTTACTTTTTTTATGTTTTTTACGAGTAATTTTACGGCCTAATGCATTTGCTATTTGTCCTACGATATATGTACAATTAGCTATTGTACATCGTTAAGCATACTGCATATACAGAAGTTTTTCAGCATATATATAGCACAATTTGAGTAATGTATGTACATGACGGATGTATATATATTACTAAAAGTATATATTAACGCATAATTTCCTTAAAATTAAATACTCAATATGTTGTGACATTATTTTTATCTTATAAAAAATGTAGTATATCTATATATTTATTCTTTTAAAATATGTTCTTACAACGTGATTCATTTTCCTTCCATGAGTACCTGAACAGACCTTTGACACTTGTATTTTCTTTAGTGTCACAAAACTGCTCTAGATTCTATTACGTGTAAGAATAATAAAGTTAAATGCTATGATACTATTCGTACATCACTAACTTGTGTGATTATTTGGTTGTGTTCTATCTTAACATTTAACATTTGTAGTAAAATTTTTCTAACGGTAAAAATATAAATTAATTTATCAACACGCCAGATATGTTGCCAAACCTGATGTAGGAATTACGACATTTAGATGAGAAATAATAATAATAAACTCATTAGGAAAATATAATCTTTCTTAGGATTAATTAAACAGTGTCTTCAAAAACAATTGTAAACCCCAGTTAAGTACACAAGCCAAATATTGCAATGGGGCGGTTATTTAGATCATAATAATGAAAAAACATCTTACAATTAGTCAAATATAGTTCTATCGTACAGATAAATCGTTTATATTATTTCGCAAGATCAGAGCAAACAAATTTATTTTCATAATAAATAAAATATACCAATAACTTACAATCATGTAAATATTAAATATATTTTCAAATTAAGTTTATTGTACCGGAGATAGTTCTATTTCAGAAATTACAATTTATTCCCTCCAGATAATTTGTAACAATACTCTAGCTATTAAGACTGAAAGGTACTCTCTAAATTCTTTAACTAAGTTGTCTTTGTAAATGTTACATCCTATTCTATGTTATTAATTTGTCGTTTATTATTGTTAGTATTTCATGGTGTCACTAACCCATTCCATGTGCCAAATCGTCATACTAGTCAGGGTATAGCTTTATAAATTATACCCTAATTATTTAACCAAATATAAATAGCGAGAGGTGAATGTGTAGTATACGCGCTCGGTCGTCGGGCGTGGTCCTTAGGATTCATTAGAAAATAACTATCTACTGTAACTTATATAAAAATCACAGAAACACTAAATTTTATTATAAATTGTAACTTAAGATCGAAAATTAAACAACTTTATTTCAACTTAAATATAGAAGTGCCTTACAATTTTAGTTTTTATACTATCTATTTCATTTATGTCGAGACATAAAGCTCTGGGAATCGCATTTATTTGAAATTCACTGTCTGCTCTGCCCGTTCAGAACCGATGAAAAGTGAATCGGATTATATTTCATTATACTTATATAAGAGATATTTTTCAGAGGTATATTAAAACTTGGCCTTCAACAGTTATTTCAAATATATCTTAAAATACTTATAAATATTTAAATAGATTTATTGAGGAATGTGTACCTATACCCTGTTTCAATATTTATCAATGATATATTAAACTGAGCGATAGTCGATCTACAAAATAAAATAATGTCAATTGTACGAAAATTCTATCATGTAAGAAGAGAAATCTACTTAATACAAATATTATAATGTAATTTAACAGCAAAAGGATAACAGTGATGTTTATGAATGTTATATCCCTTATGTTCGCTTGTAAAGTCTAATTTTCCGTAGTCCCGTTATGGCACATAGTGTATATGTAAGTACTTCTGTATTTGTGTCAACATTTAAGATGTGAAAATATGTTACTATAGTATTAATATTTTATAAGTCTAAATGGATATTATATTCTTCTAATTTTGTATCGAATAATGAGTGTAGGCACAAGCGAGCGACCCAGCGTCGTCGCACCTCCACTTCGATGTATTTGCGTACCTAATACGCATTGAACTTGTATGATACTGTAGATGGTAACATGCGTGCCAACCGCACGATAATTGATATTACACTCTGTGTTGTGATTTTGAACGTTCTGTAAATTACAAAAGTCTTTGAAATACTATGGAAACATTTGTAGACACCTTTTTAGATTAGCACAATTCTTCGCGTAGACACGTTAGATCAAGAAAATTGCTAAGGCATGTAGATTAAACATTATAATAGGTAATCAATGGAAGGTGTAAGTGTGCGTATGAATAGATTCATTGTTATATATTCGATCAATGTGATTCGTATGAACAACGAGTAACTCGAGCCTGTCCCCTCCCCCGCTGGGCGACTCTTCACAACTTCGCATATCCTTGAAACAATAAGTAATAAAATAAAACTCTATTATATATATTGATAAATTTATTAGGGTAACTAATTTTTTAAGACAATGACTATTACGTGATCTTTTAGATTGTCTTTATTAATAAATATATGGTGAAGGTTTTGTCAATTTGTTTTTATTTTTATACCCTTACCCCTACCCTTAAATTTAATAATTCCAATGTAATTATATTTTTTATTATGATGTGTCATTAGTCATTAGCTTAGTCGTAAACTTAGATCAATACTGAGGGATAAAGTTTACATTAGTTTATAACCACAATATGTGCATTTATAACAAGTGAGTGAATATAAAAGTGAAACAATTTTTTATAATTTCCATCCGTTTATTAAGAACATTGTAAATCACAATGAATACTTATCTACAGATCGATAAAACTCTGTTACTAACACGAAAACAAAATAGTGCTGGACAACAATAAAAATAAAATTAATAATATGAAAAATATTACAAACATCCGTCGAACAATATATTTACTTCAATTTAATTTATACTTCAAATAGTTGTGAAATATTGAAAGCAGTCAACTGACATTGCCGAAAATAACAAAACGTTACTGTTCCTAGGACACGAGAGAAAAATATTGCACTTTCTTTGGAGCATTCAACACTCGAGCGAGGAAGATGACTTACGCATTACTATCTCACCTAACCACACTAGCTACTCAAATCCACAGATAATAAAAATTTGCTGTCGTGCATTTAACAACTTCTTAACACAATAATCCACGAAAATATAATCGTGATAACTTTTGATTATAGTCAGTAACTCTTTTTTATATGTGTGGTAAATTTCAAAATCATTGCGGGGTCGTTATGAAGGATATAAATCATATCGAAATCATAAAGTATGGTTATCTTGAGACTTTTTATTAAAACCAGGAAAAGTAGAAACACTTTCTAAACCTATTATATAACGCTCACGTTATTATAATAAAATTTCAGACTTATGGAAATGTAAGCTATATTAATCTTTTTGAATATTAGAATAAATAAAACTGTCAATTTCACAGAATTAACAGTACAGTGTCCCGAATGCACCATAATTATTTGGGACATAATATTTTTTTTCGATAATAGTTTAGTAAAGGATATCTTCAAGATTGACAGCACAACAGTATTCGTCTCATACTCATATAGGAACAGTAAAGTATAGCTGAGTACAAATTAGAAGGCTATATCAAATGAATTATAAACTTTGGTAATTACATTTATATACATACAATAACAAAAAATATTTATTATTGCATTTATTTGACGACGAACAAAACATACTTTACATTAGTGATAACAAACTAAAATGTGAATAAGTACTGATGTGAAGCGTAGTGCGAACACATGGTGTAATTATTTTGCAGTTCAAATACTTCAATAGTGACCGACTAACGTCAATCTCGAATGTTGCAGCCGTTTTTAGATACACTTGAAAACCTAAATCTTCGCGTGGGTACATATAACCCCCATACGAATGGAAGTCTTGAATAAGTTAAAAAATTACTAACCTTGAACAATTTTAAATAACCTTCCGTTTTAATTGATTACATCGCTCTATTTTTGTATCCATAATTTTTCGAAATACTTGATATATTTAATACTCTATTTAACAGATGACGAATTTAATTTTTTAAAGAGTGATTGATTACTCTATCTATATATTAACTAGGTAACTTCAACTAAACTAGGCAACCAATTTATTACCAATTTATATTTTGTCTACTAGTTTATGATGAGATTATTTACATTCCGACCATACCTCAATCAGTCCTACAGGTCAGTGACCATAACAAAGTTGTTTATTATGCATTGTCAAAAATTGAGCTGTGTAATCAAACGTCTCGTTTACAGAATTTCTGAATTTGAAAAGTATGTGAGCGTAAATAGTGACGCTTCTAGTGCATTCTGCGAGTTTAAGGGAAAACAATTAGTTAAATAAATATATACGTGCTTAGCTCCTGCTACGTACACCAAAAAAATATGATATAACTTTGAAAGTGAGACCGATACCACGTAACTAGCTGTATAACGTACATATACAGTATTCATATGGCCCTACAGTATGCAACTTCTCTACTGAGACTTCATATATCTGTAAACGAAACCTAACACGAATTTAGTTTGAGGACGTTTTAACAAAATGTATATGTAAAAAAAAACCGATACTAATACATATAACAAACAATGTTAAAAATATTCAGTAAATGCTATTTATTATATAAATGGACGTAGCAATTATAAATTTACACTCATCAAACACTGTTTTGGAACGACATAACATGAGACGCGGCACAATTATTTTATTAGTGTGGCGTGAGAATTTGTCCATTGAATAATACAGATCTTTATAAAATTTATTTATCTGATGTTTCTATACAAACATTAGGCTGGATTAATTACATAAGAGGTGAAACTTTACTATATATAATCGGGACTAAGTTTTAAATAAGTAAATATACAATATGACAATTATATTCAAAATATTGTCTTAATATTATTTTATTTTATTGCATGACAATAATTTGACTATTGTATCACGTCTTACAAAATTACCACCGATACTCATTAAATTATTTACATATTACTTTTGGAAAAACTCTTATTTAAGTATCATTCAACTTCACATACTCTTATTAGCAATTATTATATATGACATGAATTGATTATTAAATTCCCTGTTTTCTCGATACGTCAACGTTAGAAATATCGGTGGCAATCTCATTGTGGGAACACACCAGCTGTATTTTACTCATGTCATGCACGCAGTGCAAACCAATTTGAACTAAACCACCTACGTAATAATAAACCATTTATCTAATGGACTAAATACAGAATTGGTGTCAGTCATTTATTATTTTCTACGAGTGGTAAAAGTGCAGTGTTTAAACAAACTTGTTCTCGTTTCATAAATCACACAATTATTTTAGGCTGCTATATTTCTTGCATATACAGACTTGTGAATATTGTAGGTTTTATTATTATTAACTCCATAGATTCTCGAACTAACTTTCGATTATTTTAGTTGAAAGTGAGTGAAATATATATACAAATACTATACAGTTCAAACACTTAAAATTGAGAACAAGAGTGACTTCTAAAACCCAATTGTGTGACGACTAATTCAGTCGACGAGACGATTACTAAAAAAAACGATGGCAGAGCCTCCAATATAACTATTATTTCGAACATGACTGAACACATATTTATTATATACTTTTTCAAAACATCAAAATTACTTACAGTCCAGTATTCTCATGGTATTAGTTGCAATGCAATATTACCACTCATAGACAAATATTATACGGTGTATCGACGAGACGGTCACTGTAGTCGCCCAACCTTCTTTCCTTTCACCACATTCGGCTTGTTCTTTAATAGGCCTTTTCTTCTCTTCGACGTCTGAAATAGTATTTAAAGAGAGTAGTGTAAAGTAATAACAATACTGAATGCAATTGTGTTATTAAGGATAATTCAAAAACTACAGGCTAGGTCATGTACAAAAATACGTGGCACGAGCACATGAAATTAAATAAACTAAAGATTTATCAAAATCTGTTCACGTAGAAAATATTTATAGGGTTACACACACAGAAAAAGGCATAACAATGGAAATGAAAATCTCCTGTTTTTTTAAAACGCGAATGAAAAATCTATTAATATAAATGTTATTTGCATGCACCGTTTATTTCGCCATTATTTTATTTTTTCACTGAGTTACTTCATTGTACATCACACACGCTGAGTGTATTTTTAAACCATTGCAGTAAAATTACAAATAAAAAATGTTTTGCTTACATCTGTCTATACTATACTATCTGTCTTAGTACCTAATTGAATGAAGGTAAAGTTAAGAAAATCATGCAAATATTTATATTTAAAGTGTACCACATATAAAGTACATCCATTTTTTTATAACAAAAATAAATAAAAAATACGTTAATTAAGAACAATTATGTATAAATTGGTTCATGGATGCAACATTTACTTAAGTAAACCCTATTTAATTTAAGTGTACTGTGGATCAGACAATTAATCTAATATTTCAATTATCAATAGCTTCTAGGTTTCAATAATAAATAAAGTAAAGCTCTGTTTAAAGAAGTGATTTCATTTAACGTATACAGATAGAACATACCCTATATATATATAGGATATGCATATTATTAAAAACATAGGATGCAACAAATAATAAATATAAAGTTAGAAAATAAAATAATAAACGTAATCACAGTAATAAATAAATTAACACAGAAATACAAATACATTACGGAACAACTCTATAACATGCTAATTTATCCCTAAATATAAATCTTCTATTTAATATTTTAGTTACTTATATTATATTAGGCATAATTAGGAATTATAATTATATAACGGGAAATAAAAATAAACAACTAGTAAACAATTTATTGTTTTAGTATTAATATATAAGTAAGAATCTTATAAAAAAATAATGATATACCGAGACTGTGGAATGCGTAAGCTTACAATAAAAACCATATTCTTGTCCAAGTTATAGTAAAATAGATACCGTTACAGCATGTGTTTATTAAAACAAATGTGTAAGGAATGCAGTCAATCTGATGTCTTCAATAAAGAATCATACAGTCAGCACAAAAATAAACCCATCTCGCGTACACATTCCGTGCAAGCGGCGTTGTAATCAGTCTACATAATTGGGATGTATAGATGACAGTGATTATGACATTTTGACAAACATGCATTGTAACAAGCTTGGCACGCTACCTACGTGTCTAACCACAGCACAATGTTACTATACCATTGTTCCAGCTCCCTGTGCCAGCTGTAAGACGATACAATTTTATATTCATTTTTGTATAGAAATAAAATTATAAAATAGTCATTTTGATTTATTTTTTTTTAATTGGAAATTTAAGTATAAAAATCTGTAAACATACATCTGTGACATATATAAAATATTACAACAGTGTACTATATACATTTATTTATACAGTAATATGTACATTTTTTAGTAATTAACTTGCTAGAAAAAAATTGTCTTGTTTGTGTGTGTAAAGTGTAAATGGACAGAATGAAAATACACAGATAATTCTCGTAAATAAATAATTATATGGAGATGACTAAAAATGTAGCTCACATTCTGCCTATGTTAATATTTTCAGACATTAACTATAACCTAAGCAAATTGCCATTAAATAATTATAGGATAAAATGCAAATATTCTTACCTTTTTCGTGATCATATTAGTAGTGGAGATTTTTCTCTTTGATAGTGGCAAACGTGGACGATTGAACTCATCAGGTTTTTTAACCCTACAACAAACCATCAGTCTTATTCTAGCGGTCCATCCCGACTTCGTCCGGATTGAACGAAACACATAAAATAATATAGGTTATGTCCATTCAGAATAAAAAAAATTTTTGAACATATGAATTTTTTTATATGCATTACGGGGGGAGGTTATTGAGATTGTTAAATGAGAACTAGTAATCTACTTCCACGCGATCCGGCTGGTAACCAACACAGGAACACTTGAAATTTACACTCTCTTTTTATAAATTCTGTAAACGGTCTCATTAACGGGTTCTAGTGGTATAATTTCGTTGCACAGAGTTTCGACTTGGTAGACATTTTTACTTAATACTTACACGTTATAGACATGTAAGCGAATAAAATACCTGTATATCCTAACGAGCCAGTGCTCGGTTGTATAGGCCTCCTCGAGGTAGGTAAGCTTGAACCCTCGGTTGCCAGGCAGCGCGCCGCGGGTGCGATCGTACCCCGGCGGACTTCCGCCACTGTCATACCTAAAAAATAAAAAATGAATTAAAAACCTATAACAAAAAGACAATCGCTGCTAGCATAGAAGTTGCGCATACAAACATTTTATATCCTGTAGACTGTAGACGTTTAAAAATTAATTGTAAATGTCAAGTATTTGTGGATTTTGAAAACTAAATCGTATTATTACCATCATTTAGTTTAAATTGAATTTACCAGTTAAATAGTTCATTCCAATACTTATAAATTACTGTATTAGTTACTTATAAGTAGTATAAACTTATAATGTTTATAATTATACTAAATTTAAATATAATAATTATATTAATTATTAAAAATGTATACTAACCTATAATATGATAGCTTATACATTAGACAATTTAACATTGTTTTAGATGCTTCTGAATCTACTCTGTATTCACCCCTCTCTGTGAAATAATCAGCTTCCTGTAAGAAATAAAGATAGTACTGCATTAAAAAGTATATATTTTTATCTTACTTATTATAAAACATTAAAAGATGATTTCTATAAGAATGTATAACATTTTTCTACAAGAGACTTTGTACATTAAAGAATTTTGAGGTAGATTTCCTAATAGGACGTAATATTATTGTCTTCCTTAGTTATTCAAATATTTCAAATAAACGTAACATAATTAATGTTAACTAATCACTTATTTATTCTACTGTCATTTGGAATATACATTTGTCCTAGAAGTATCAGCAAGAAACATGTCTGTTGCTTATTTAAAAATATCTTGTTGAAAACGTATAACATATAACTTACATGTATATCCTTGGGGTGCTCACCCTCCGCGATCCTGACCATCCATATAAACTTATTTATATCGTCTCCCGAATAGCCTATTGCGCCTCCAAATATCACTAGCACGTAATCAACGTCCAGCGCCGTCATAATCTGGTATGCGGCACTTTCGTTGCTTGCCATTGCTTTACCAACGAGAGCTATGTGAGAATTATTCCACGTATTGTTGTCCACTAGCGTTGTTCTGTTGCCCATGCCGGCGATCTGTTAATATGGTCATTTTTTAAGAGGAAAATTTTTGACAAACTCATGGAATGGCCTATTTCTAGCTAGCTTTATAAGCCCTGTTTTTTTAAACAAAATACATGGTAAAAAGAAATGAAACTAGTTTTATAATATAAATTGATCTTTTAGTGGTTGTTAGAAAGTGGCCACATGACTCCTATTTTTTATTTCCGTATATTATATGGTATCATGGCAAAACTAAACATATTTTGACGATTGTAACTTATAGAATTCACTCCCTTGTACTAGACTCCCATAAAACTATTGTCATGATTGATTGAGCCCTAGAGAATAGTAAAAGTCCAACTAACTAAAATGTTTAAGAAACTCACTTCAATATTTATAATATTAATTAAAACGAAATAATTTATTGTGACACTTTTTCTATTGAACCATACCTGATATCCGTAATCCCACCAGGACATAATTCTGGCATCCTCTGCTGTGTTCTGAGATAACCAACCATATGCTTCTCTAAAGTCGTCCAAAATTCTACGAGATCTATTAAGAATAATACAGGAATACATTACTTTTTAATATTACTTCATATATTTATTTATTTATTATGTCAACACAATTGTTAATTTTTAATAATACGTAATTTCTTTCTATAATTAAGGGTTCATTTATCTTTTTGCTCTTTCTATAATACTAGCGAAGATAATAAAATAAAATAATTAAGTATGAAACTTATTAATTTAATCTGTAAAGCCATTTTCCTTTGTTCAATAAATAGATTAATTATCCTGTTTATAACATGAGTATGTTAATAATATTTAAATTCCCTGGCACTTACCCGTCATTACCGTAACTTGCAAGTACAATACTAGGACTGGAGTATGCATTTGAAGTGGCCCAAGTGGAATGGACGGAGAACAGCATCAGCAAGATCATGAAAGCTATCAAAGTCCCCGAACGCACGTTCATACCAAGACCAATGTCGACTGGAGCAGCCGGATCGTATGTACGCTTCTTAAATTTACTGGCCTGTAAAGTTACGACTCAGTATAAACAAATTTTATGAATAATACTTAAAATTGACTAAATATTAATGGCAAACCGGCATCACCATACTCTTGGTAAATCTTAGGTTAAGATCGTAGCGAATTAACATACTAGGACAGGATACATTGCTAAAATATTTCCATTTATTGTATATACAATGTCAACAGTTACTTTCTTAAATTGGTTGCAAAATGATTTAGTCTACTTATCTTCAAACAACATAAAAAAAAAGAATCAATTTGGAATATTTCTAGCGTTCTACGTTACGATTTATCTTTTTATAATCTATAAGCGGTTTTTTGTGACAAAACCTTTAACTGTCCGTTTGAAAAAATCCATTAATAAAGTAGACTACATAATACAATACCTTGTCATACAAATTCTTAGGTTCCTCGGCTTCTACTGGCGGTGGGGGTATATCATCCTCTCGGAGCGCCAAGTCAAACAAGATGGAGAATGCAATTCCAGACAGGACGCAGACAACTGGCGTCAGTGTGAGCATCAAACGAACCATCACGCCGGCAAAGTATACAGCGCTTATTGCGTAGAGAGCGACTAGAATTATTTTGATTGATAAATTTACCTTAGAAGACAACACGTATCCTTGTAGGTCATATACGGAGGTATTAACAACCAATTTTAATATTTAAGTATCAAATATTATATCAGCTACAACAGCCCTTTTCATGTAGGTATATATATATACAGGTATATATAAATCGTCACACAAACTATTTTATGAAGACTATATATAGGCTCCTCTGTCTTCTAGCTGCCCAACAAGCTTTCTTTGCAAGTTGTGTTCCGGTCTGAAGAATGCACAATAGCAGTAATATTGACGAATAAAAAGGCTTTGCAGTCCTGATTATCAAGATGGGATAGCCATTACACATGATAGGCTATCACCTTGTTGATGGTTCAGACATATGAAAACAATTAAACAGTTCACGTTTACTCATGTAACGCTAAAATAAAAAAATATAGAAAGTTTGTTTTTAAATTGCTCTTACCAAGTTTATTGTTGCGAAATCAATGCCACTTTAAACCATACTATTGAAAGGAAATGTTTTAAATGGTATAAAAATAAAACGAGTTAAATGCACGAATTGTCTAACCTGTTTTTCAACAATATATCATATAGCAAAACAGAACTTATTTTAGCAATTTATATTCTTGTAACCTCTACGGCAGACTTAATAATTGCACTGATGTTCACTCCTTTAGTAAACCTATTAAGATCGACTCGATCCTTCCCGTCTGTCATGTTGACCTCGAAATCGCTTTTTTGCACTCAATACTAGAATTAATGCAAATAACTCAAATATAATAAGATGACCTAATATGTGTAAACATATTTTTTGTACTCACAAAATTTGATTGCAATATTGGTATATGCAATATATTTTAATTAGCTATAGATATGTCTGTAAGCATGGAGGTATAAATGCTGAATAAATAATTTAATCTATTATAATTTGCAGTCTATAAATTAAGTGGATTTTGTAAAGCGATTTAGCCATTAATTAGCGAGTAGCATGATTATTATATTAGTATCATAGATAGAATTACTTAATTCTATTGAAAAGACGGAGAATTGATTGTTATATGTACCTATTTTTATAAAAATTGTGGTTTCAAGATATATAAATAGAATAATTAAGTTAAGGATTATTATTAAACACATTGCACTATTTCAATTAATTAACTACGAACAATGTCTAAAACTAATAAATACTATTTAAACTGGAGCAGTCGTAATTAAAAAGTGTTATCATGAAGTCGGTTTTATGAGGTTTCTTTCCTCATAAAATCACCGTTTGTTTGAAAAAAAAAACAGTAATAATCCTATAATGTAAAGTATGTTTGAGAATTACGACATTGCTTACCGAAAACCCGTTCGTCGTTGATATTTTTGATGCAATACCACAAACCGACGGGGAATGTGCATACGAGGACATGGAGATCAAAAAAGAACGACGACCATGTTGTTGGTTGATGTTCCGACACGGACGCTATGATCGGAATATGGATTTTAGCGTATGCAGTGTCCCACAAGGAATAGAAACTGAAAGAAACAATTCCACTTTAAAGACCTGTCCACAATTCAAAATAAATTTAGTCGAATAGGATAAGTTAACTGATATCTAATTTATGTTGTTAGTAGTTACTCAAGGGCTAATTAAAAAATAATACTTCTTCAATTTATGATTAAAGGACCCCAATATGTAATGTTAGACATTTCACTCTCCTGTAGTCCAATGAATATTAATAGAAACTATCTATTTGAGATGAGAATTTAAGTTCGTATTTGTAATTTCAGAATCGTCCCATTATAATTTTAAAATGAGCTTTGATAATTATTTTTGCAATTTTAATGAACAAAACACCGACATCATTTATGATAAATATTTATAGAGTTGATGTCGATGTTTTCAACAAAAAAAAAGTTAATTTATTGGCACTTTATATCTCGCAAACTAGGGAATTCAGTGTTAAAATTTATATCATTCACTATTAAAATTTATACCAACCGTCCACTCCAAGGAGCAATAACCCCCATATATGTTAATAGCACGACTACAATGAAGACCAAAGCAGCAGCGATCAATCCACCCACTATGAGCAGCTGCTTCCATTGACCCTTAGGGTTCAAACTATGTAGGTACTTCAGAGCACCGACAGCCATTAATAATGCAAAAACACCTATGGGATAACAAATGTTTACATACCTTGAAGTAAAAAAAAAAGTTATTTCAACCCCTGGAATAAATATCGCTAAAAAATCTTTCACTACATCAGCTTTAATAGCAAGTCATTAAAGAACATATAATGTTTTTCATACTCCATACTAGAATATTCAAATCTTGACAATATTTGAATAATTTTCAATGAATCAAGTTAAATAACAGTTGCCTGGATTTTTGTATTTATTAGTTAAATATATTTATTAGTTATTAAGTAACAGAAAAAGAAAGTAAATTACACTTAGATGATGATAATAAAAAAGTAAGAAATATGACATTTTGAATAATAATAATATTACACTATATAAAAATAAAAAAGATGAGAAATATTAAGATTGAGATATAAAAAACCTTACCAGATGCAGCCATATGTTCACTGGTACGAATTGGTTGGAAGCCGACAAAAGGTATTTGCATGGAGAGCAATAAACCAACAATATAAAAGACATTGTAGCTGACAAACAATCGCTGTGAGAAACGTCCCATTATCAACAGCACAAAGACGTGAAGTGGTATTAAGTTGATAATGAACACATACCCACCCCATGCTGATACCTAAAAGAACAATGTTCATAGGTTTAAAATCAAAAATTGTTATTAAAGTACCCACATTTGCCTTCCACATGTGTACATTGACAGAGGTTATATAATATATGCAGATACATGTAAACCTTCCAACAGGGTTGATTGGTGGTAATAAGTGGCAGAGAATAGTGACAACATTTCCTTATGATGAGATGCAACCAAGTGACCCGACTTTATGCTCATCTTATTATCTTACACTATCAATGTACAAGCCCACCAACACCCTTACCATTAGCGCAGGCAGAAACACTGTTCATTTATCATTAATTAAAAAAAGAAAAATTATAAATGTAGGTGACATTAAAAAATAATTTTGCATGATATAGAAGTAATCAGAGAAACTAACAGAAAAAACTAAGAGATTATATTTTATTATTAGAGTAACAAGGATGTAATAAGATACATGATAGCATGAAATGATTAAACATTATGTAAAAAATATCTGAATCCAGTAGCATATTTTAATTACACACTCACCATGTAGAAATATGATAGTGCAGTACAAATGGACCAGAATATAGAACCACTTTTGACACTCTTCAGCCACAAGTAATATGTGAACTGCAGAGCAAATATTGCAATACCCTCATTGTCATAGCTTCCTGCTACAGATCTACTGCTGTAGCCCGGCACAACAGCTATGAAACATGCTGCAAATAACCCAGCACCACGAGACCACAGTTCAGATGTCAACAGATATGTGGCTATAGCTGTTAGCCCACTAAAATATAAAAAAGTAAAGCATTATTATTTTAACCTATTCATTCATTCATAATTTAAAAACCACACTCATTTTGGTGGAGCATATTCCGCAATCTTCCATCATGCTCTTTAAATGTTGATAGGATATGATTTAAACTGTTTTAACTAATACATTTAAATTCCTTAATGTAGACAAAATGAAAATGTTATTGAATGTGGTTTATGCATGAAGGATATATAAGAAAACCTCTTATAGGGATCTTCCATCAATATAGTAGTACTGAACACAATGATTGTTATATGTTTATGTGTGGTAATCTCAAAAAAGGTTTAAGCATTTTAGGTATTGTCATTATTATTACATTATTTAAACTTAAAGTATTCTATTTATATTATTCCAATTAGTTCTCTTTTAGTATGCCTCAAGAGCAACAAGGAGCCTGTTTTCCATAACAAGTTGTATTAATAGAGTGTAAATAGCCTGCCACATATTTGTTCCACCGATTGCAATTTACATTGTTATTAATATTTAAATACAAACATATTTGACAGATATCCATGTATCTGTCTAGTTCTAAAAAATACCCTTGTTATATTTCAATGTTAGTTAATATTATATTATGATATCATTTATTATTAGATAAGTAATTATATAATCAATAAAATAAAAAAAAACACTGATTCTGAGCTATTATAATTTTGTGCAATATCATAAATAAATTCTATAAAATCTACTAATTCCAATAATAATAAATAAGTAAAACATTATTATTCTTATATGTATGTAAGGCCATTTTCTCATAATAAACTATAATCATGGAGACCACACCCCCTAGTCCGCCATAACTGTGTTACACTTTGGCAAACAAATATAGATTACATTATAATAATCAACTAATCAATCACCCAGTGTAATTTATAACAATATAAAAAGTTTGTAGTTATTGGTTGCAATTTGTTGTTCTTTAATTTATTGTAAAGTATTGGATATGTATTGCTAAGTATTAGATATAGTATAGAACTACACAAACCTGAATACAGGTGCCAAAAATACACAAATATCACGAATATGAATTGGAATATTTAATGTGTGTAATATCCAATGTATTGTGCCAGAAGTAATCATCAATCCGGGGTATACAGTACCACCGACAATGCGTCCTAAAGGGTACCATGCCCTTTCATCGAACCAGTTCAGAAAATTGTAAAACCCATGTTGTACCATATACGCGGTAGAGCGATAGTTGAACCTGAAACACGTATGCAGTTAACACGCGCAATCTTCAAACTTGATGATTAATGGAGCTATTGCGTATTAAACACAAACAAAACTTACCATGGATCAAACTCATGGATAATACTTTCAAAACGTATAACAGCGAATAACCGGGACGCAAAGCCGGACAACCAAGCTAATGATAGCACGGTAACTGTGATAAGGGTGCTGAAGCCGGCAGTATTTTTGAATAC
This sequence comes from Achroia grisella, assembly GCF_030625045.1. Classification (NCBI taxonomy): domain Eukaryota; kingdom Metazoa; phylum Arthropoda; class Insecta; order Lepidoptera; family Pyralidae; genus Achroia; species Achroia grisella. The sequence continues at coordinate 3,456,911 of NW_026712925.1, forward strand.
TCCCTTACTACGGCCGTTAGCAGATTTAGCAACGGCGGCGGTTGGCATCTTGGTATCTGTTATCACTAAGAACTATCCTAAAAAATCACAATAATTGTATTTTCATACATTAGTTTCAGCAATTCGATTTTATGAAAATTAACTATATGAGGTGACTGACTGACGGACACGTCTCTGTTAAATTTAGTTGCCAGTATTGAAATCTGCGAGGTGAGGTTCAAGGAACAACAGAATATTAATAACGTAATAATTTTATTACACTAATTTATTACAGACTTAAGTTTAGATATGTATCTCTTGTTCTTGAGATTTTTTGGTGAATTTAAATATTTGCAGAAAAGGGTATTATATCAATCAGATAATCCATAAAAATTTGTTCCGATGGAACCAATGGTTCTCGTCGCATTATTTTTTGTCTTGTTTGCACTTCGATGAAACCTTAATTATAGTTTTCAAAAATTATTTTAATTGCATTTTGTCAATTGCATTAAATATTAATTTAATTTGTATTTGATTGAATAATAGGTAGTTACTAGTTAGTGAACATTACATTGTTATTAGAGATCGACTCGAAATATGATTTAGTCTATTTTCGTTTAGTTTTGTTTGACAGTTGACATTTTGTTGACGTTGACATTGTTGACAACATCCTATTGTATTGTATTGTAAATAAAATGAATTTCTCTTCTCGTCTAATATATATTTTCATTAAATATTAAATCTTAACGACTGGAATATTATATTTTTTTAGTATCTGAATAATAAATTAGTATAATGTCTGATTATCATGAAATTGTAAACTTAAACGTGGGTGGTACCAGGTACATAAATTAATCTTTTACTTTATAGTAGAAAGTATACATTTATACGAAGGATAGTTTCCTGTTTTTACCTTTTCACATAATAAAAATCTCGTCGGTACTTAGTTCTATGTAACAAATATTTTATACATTATATTACACCAATAATAGTTTACACTTTTCCAATAATACACTATAAATAAAATAGATTTAATGAATATGAAAGTTTGTAACAGTTATTGTCCTAAATTTCGTTTATGTGCATATTTACTAAACAATCTTGGTAAGTCTTTTTATTAAAATAATTCTGCATAACATTGCAAAACTAACACCTATGTAAAATAAAATTCTGATTTACGTAAAGTTTATTAAAATATTCCATTGATTAATAATTAAACAGTGCTTATTTACTCTAATTCTATTTGTCTGTTGTTTTATCTATATCATAAAAATCTTTCGATATATTTTATAGCATTATAATTAGTAATTTTATTAACTATTATATATAAATTTACAGATTTGCTACTTCCTGGCATACATTGACATGGGTGCCTGACACTTTTTTCTCAGCATTATTGAGTGGTCGAATACCCACTGTTAGAGATGAGACTGGAGCTATTTTTATAGACAGAGATCCAAAACTATTTGGACTTATTTTAAATTTTCTACGGACTAGGGATATAGATTTAAACAATGTTAACATAAGAGCACTTAGACATGAGTGTGATTATTTTGGTATAATGCCATTGAGTAGAAGGTTGGCTCTCTGCGATGAAATGAATCATTCTTCCTGTGGAGATGTGCTATTTTATGGATATTTGCCACCACCATGTAAGATTTAATTTTTATATATTAATAATTGTTAATAAATTATCATTCCACTTTTCAAACATATTCGTTTATTCATTATCATAATTATAAGTGCCTAATGATTTAAAAAAAAATATTTCTTTATGTACAAATTTCTAGTTCATTTAAATAACTTTACTGTACTCTAAAGGTACACATATTTATCCACACAAGATTTTGATAAAATCTGTATACTTATCACTCAAAACAGTTAGAGCGCCGTATTAGCCTAGTTTCGTTTATTGAAATATGAGGTCATATCTGGAAGATCGCGGAAAGTGGCAAGAGCTCCACCGACAAGAGCGTAGCTCTTAAATTATGAATGAATGAATCTCGGAAATGTCATGTGACATAGTGTTTTAGTGCGAATTTGAAACCAAAAGAAATAAAATTCATGTTTTCTCTATCAAATAAAGCTTATTTTAAAAATTAGATAATTATAGGGGGTTTTAAATTAGTCTACAAAAATTATAAAATATATTTAAAAAAATTGTCAAGTTGCAATTGTCTTAGTAAGGAAGTCTGAGTTATTGTAGAATTGGCATTCTACAATAACTCAGACTTCCTTTACTGTCCTTATTTGTTTCAACTATAACCATGATGGCTACAAATCCTAGACAATTATTTAAATATTATGTTTGCACTGTAGCCTACAACAGTGGTGCACAACCTTCAATTGTGGATCCCATTTTTTTTTATTTTCAGGACTGACCTGAGGTTTTTATTGAATAATCAACGCAGTTCAAATGAAACTATTTCTGAAATTTCCTTTTATTAGAGGTTTTTACACAACACACAACCCACGGATTATATATCTAACAATACATATATAGAATTTTTCATAGTTAAAAAAATATTAGTTGTTACTTCTTTTTTTTTATAGTAAACACACCATTACCAAACAACAGTAATAGTAGAAATGGTAATGGGTCAAGAAAAAATTCTACAGCATCAAGTTCAGAAGCACCAACCAACAGAACTCATTCTAGAAACTCATCTCTTGATCTGCGCGCTGTTGGGAGGATACCATCTCAAGATCAACTAAGGTGCAAACTATTTTTGCCTCATATTTTATTTCTGTTAATTGTAATTATCTAACAGAACTAATTAAAAAGTTCTTGACCTAGTAGAGAGGTGGACACCACCTAACTTGCAATTTAGTACTTTAATTTATAGAAGAAACAGATGGAAATATTCATAACTATTTATATTTACACCTATTTTTTTGTAATATTAAAGTGTTATTAACTATTTTTGTTACGTAGGACTCTGTTAGAATTTATGGCTTCTAAATAATAATAAAATTTGATAATAAATTTTATGGAACTATTGTAAATGTTTATTTTGATAATTATAAGTGTAATGTATTATGTAAAAAAAATAATCTCTAGACTAAAATAATTTTTCTTTGTAGCCGTTGTGGCAGAGGTCACTCTCGAGCCGCATCTTTAGGCAATGCAGATGGCCATAAAGGCCTACGGCCACCGGAAGGTAATTACAATATATTTATTATTATGTTACTCTTGGTAGCTCACTAGTTAAAATTGGACCATATTTTATTTTAAATAGTTTAGGTTTTAATTTATAATATATATATAAATTAAAATCTAAACCTATATTTATATCATCATATGTGTGTGCAAGGTGCATGATAGTGTGTGTAATATTTTCTTCCACTTTAATATAAATAATAACAATAAAAATCCAGGGCAATTCACACAGCACCGCCTAGTCCCACTCTAAGCAGAGCTTGTGTTATGGATACTAGACAATGATACTACTTAGATACTTTTTTTTGTAAATACATACATAATGAAAAAACACCCAGACCAATTCAAATAATCCTACTTATGAATACAAATGTTTGCATCATGTGATGAATAGAACCTGTGACCATCGGAAATAAAGTGGTTTTTTTTTTACTGGTAGACCACCGGCCGCATCCGATTATAAAACTTCAAGTATTAATTATATTACTATTAATTTTTTTCTGGTTGCTATTGATGTATTTTATTATTATTCTAGATTTAACATTCTTTGTATACTGATTTATATTAAATATTAAAATTTTCAGTCAACACTTGGGCGGACTCTATGAAAGTTCAAATTATTAAGGCACACCACAATTGGGTTGCTGTTGCATATACACATTTTGTTACAGGATATAGGTAAATAACCAATCATATGTAATATTAGTTCTGATTATAACAAAATCTGAGTGATCAGATTTTGTTATAATATATATGTTTGAAACATAATATGGGTGCTACACCCATGGGTTTCCACCCACGGTACTCCTCATGGTACACCCTAAATAAATTAAATATAATTTAAATAACATAATTAATAATAAAATTTCTAAGTTAGCTAGGTAATAACTCAATTTTCAGATTAACTGACTCGTGTGGGTGGTACGTTGTATTCCAATCGCCTGTTCAAGATTCTGTCATTGAGAGAATAGCACTAAACGCCAAAACAGGCGGTAGCGCTAACTCAAGCGGTAACAACTCCGCCGGAACTGACGTCATGCTCGGTATCACTAGCGGACCACTTGTAAAATTATGGGCGTTTTCAACACATACAGAACCTGTTAGAAGAACTTTGATTGGTTAGTACTGTACTCGATCAATTATATAGGACATTTTGTTTTATTTTCAACAGATTATATATCAACTACAACTTTCGAAACTCTTAATCAGCCTTTACTTTTCTTATTAATTTACTGGGTTTACTCTAAGTAAACAGTGGCTTCCACTGTCTGTACGCGTAAATATGTTTTAAATAACGTAACATATTGTAATCCAGTTTTCAGCAATAAATAAAGGTATTCATCAAGCTTTTTGTTTGTATTTGCCGGTTCTTTTATATATTATACATTATTATGTATGAAATCCAAGACGGTTGTCTGTTGACATTTGTGAATATATTTCAATTGTTTTTTATGATGTTTTTAAATATTTATGTACAAAACAGGTTGTAAACACTTTTCTTCTTTTAATATTTCATTTTTTTTCTAGAAAAGAAAAGAAATTAAAGTATATTGCAATCCTATTTGATATATCAAATAAAGGATGCTTATATATATAAGATATCTGATTTGTGTAGGTACATTCAATTTGGGAGTCCGAGTGGAGCACCTTCTGTTCGTGGGCCCGCAACTAGTGGCGCTGAGCGGCGCCGCGAGTCGCAGCAAAGCGGGCGTGTGGCACACCAGCACGCAGCACTGGCAGACGCAAGACGTCGCACATCTTACAACATACGACACCGCCGGCTCGTTCCTACTTCTGGGTACCGCCACTGGTGCCATCAACTATATTGGTATATATGCTTTTTTTTGTATCTATAACACAATTTTTATAATGTGTTCTACCAGGGAGAGTAGGCTTTAGACGTTGGGAACATTAAGTATTTTATTGCTTCATTCCAACATATATGTAAACTATTAGTGTCTATAAATCTACCTACCCCTTTCACTATGTCGGAAATTAACTATATTTTGTTACGTTTGTTATTTGATACATTTACTTAGTTTTAATATTTCTTTATTAATTGAATAATCAATAATATATACTTTTCGAAGAGAATGACATACTGCGCCGACCCCAAATAATGGGATAAAGGCAAGGCAATGATGATATACTTTTCGATTTATTTTCCATGAAGTTTCATTTTTAACTTAAAAAAATAGCGGTGCTTGCCGCCTACCATCATTTTCTATAAGTATTTAAAGCTAAACAATTTATAAATTTATTTCATCATTCTATAATGTTAAAAAAATATCCTTTTATTCCAGACATGCAAAAGTTTCCACTTCGGATGAAGGATAATGATTTACTTGTCACACAATTGTATAAGGATCCAAATCAAGAGCCTATTTCTGCTATATCTGTATATCTTACACCGAAAACAAGTAAGTCTCCTTACGATCTTTTTATTACTAATTTATTTATTTTGAATATTTAAGATCTGTATGATGTTAGTATTTGGTTAGTAAAATATGAACATAAAGAAATTTATTCATATGTCCATTCCCACTTCCAGTTGCACTGGGTCCATAGCAGTGACATGAAGTCAAATGACTCTGGAGTGGATAATCAGGCATTGCTCTGATGATTAGGCTTTTGACGCTCCTGCGGAACCTATGCAATATTTACTAGAAACCAAACATTCAATATAGCGGAGACAAGTTGTATTCTCATTCTATCGCCACGCGTAAATTTTCTTTTATATTATTATACTAGCTGACCCGGCAAATATTGTTTTAGCCCTTACTTACTTACCCTTACTTCTATAGATTAGAATATATACACGTAATGTATTAAATACTTATGGAACTCGTAAATTAATTACAACCCGTGAAATTAATTCAAAGAGAATAGCCATTTCATTCTCAATAAAAAAAATCGCGATGACACACCGCGATTGCTTAAGTAATTTCGGAGTTTGTCTCCACAATATCTATTCTCACTGTAATTAGCGTGTAATATATTTTTAATAGATTTATGCGGTAACTGGATCGAGATCGCATACGGTACTAGATACGGGTCAGTACGAGTGATCGTACAACACCCAGAGACAGTCGGCCACGGTCCGCAGTTATTCCAGACCTTCACTGTTCACCAGAGTCCTATTACTAAAGTATGTATAAAGTAAAATTGTACTTATAATACTTTACTTATGCTTATTTATACTTACAATATGAATATGGATAATCATTTTATGTACGTCGAATAGGAAACAAGCTGACAGCCCACCTAATAGTAAGATGTCCAGTCGCTCCAATTTGCATTTTGTGTACCTGTAAAGTTTTAGGATGAACATTATATCTAAGGATTATATATTAATTGTATATTGTGTATAGGTTTCCCTATCAGAGAAGTACTTGATCTCAGTATGCAGTGAGTACAACCATGTGAGATCGTGGCGAGTGACGCGTTTCCGCGGTATGATCTCCACGCAGCCGGGCACTACGCCCAAGGCTGCCTTCAAGGTGCTCGCGCTGGAGGCTCCCACTGCGCAGGCACACAATGACTGTGGTCAGTAATGTTACATATTACTAGAATTTCTCATATCAATGTTAAAATAATATTAGATATGTGAAAGTTTCTGTCTGTCTCTGTTTTATCTTCTTACGACTAAACGAATGAACGGTTCTTTATGAAATAGGTAGTGAAAGTTTATGCAGACGAAGTCGCGATTAATAACAATGAGAATAATAATACTTTGTGTCGTTTATGTAGGTAGCATTTAGCAAATAAAGTATTATTAAGATGTACTAGTAGGATGTTTAGAATATGTTGTCGAAATAAATATTATTTTTTAATTACTACACTACACTTTATAATATTAATTATATATAATTTTCAGGACCATATGGTGAACAAGACGAAGAACAAATATTCATACAGAAAATAGTTCCCGATAGTGACACATTATTTGTTAGACTAGCTTCCAATGGAAAAAGGTACAATATTATTTTTTTGCAATACTCTGTTTTTTATAATTTTAAGACAAATTTAACATTAACTATTATATTTGTTTGGGTGTTTTCTATTTAATATATTAAGTATGTACTCACTAGTATTTACTAAAAAATATATAAATTTTTCAGTTGCTTTGTACTATATCTTGTATGTATATATACAAGTTCTGTTTATTTTGTGATTAGGGCTATTCACACAGCGCTACTGTGTGATTTGCCCTAGTTTATTATGCGTAATGGTAACTATATCTGGTGCTCGCTTTAAATAACTAATATTGTTTGTTCAGGGTGTGCACGATCCAGTCGGTGGACGGGTCGGCGGTGTCGTGCTTCGTGGTGGCGGAGTGTGAGGGCGCGCTGCGGCCGCGACGGTTGCTGCTGGCAGGTCACCGCTCCGGAGCCACGCAGATGTGGGACCTCACTGCACCCATAGATCGTGCTGCGAAGCCTGCCGCTCCACATTCCGGTCAGTCACCAGAGATAAACTTTTTATCATTTCATATATTTACCGTGCGAAATCTGGATCCATCGTATGGCAGAGGGAAACTCAGAGCAGTTTTCAGGACTTGTGACCCGGATATAGGTTGAAGGGGCCCCTTGCCGACATACGTCTACACACACCTTCATCGCTCGCCAAATCTGGTAGGAGCCTGCTAGTACAGCTTTAGATACACGTTCTATTATAGAAGTTACTGCAGTTCATAAAACTTTTAAAGATATTACCGAAAAAAACTTATTCCGTAATTACCAAGATCGACTTTAAGTAAACCTCTCAGTGTGGGTAGCTTGATATGTAAGCTGTGTTTTGATTTGTAAGGATAGACATGACAGTTAAATTACTGATACAAAGTAAAGGTGTCGTCAGCAATGAAAACGCCTGGGAGATAAATGGGAAGCGATGTCTCACCTGTGTCTGCCCTCAAAAGTTTGATGTAAGCTGTGTTTTGTTTGAATTATGAGATATGAAAGTGAAATTACAAGATATGAATACATAATATCTTAGGCCCAAATATTAGCAACCCAAAAAAGGACTCACTATATATTGACATTCTACTTTGTAATGGTCATAGTGCTGTTTATACGTATATACGTCTTTCTATGTAGTGGTCTGGCTTGTTTGGTATTCTCACTAATATGTCAGTAGTAGTAGTAGTAGTATAGTTGTATAACATAAAAATAAACTACAGGTGAAGGCGAGGAGTCACCAGAAAAGGACGGAGGACCAAGCCCCGACGAGCTGGTCCGCCTGCTGTCAACATGTGATTTGGACGCGCAGCCTGCGCAGCCCGCGCCGCACTCGCCGAACAGACCGCTGGCGCCATGAACACCGCCCGCGCCCAACTGCGGCTCGTTGCTCTCTATATGCTCACTCCTCTTTTACTAAATATTGTTACTCCTGAAGCCTTAGAGTAACTACGTTTAGTATTTACTCCTGGATGGGTCTAGGAGTATTGATTCTATATTATCAACAGTATAAAAACCAGGCAAGTATAAATACATGCGGTCCTGTAAAGGAAGTAGAAGACTGGTCCTAATAAATTTATCGTAATAGGCTAATTGACCTGAGTTACATCCTATCATCGTCCACTGATGCCCCGCTAGCGCAGGCGGCATTACGTCTTTATCGATAAAAAGGAGATATGGCGTGGTTTTTTCTTTATTAATAAAAAATTTATGTATTTCCCGCCTTCTAATCCTTGACTTATGCACTTTTACAGTGCTGGGTGTATATTATACAAAAGTTAATTAGTAAAAAGAATCCCTTTTATGCACTTTTGTTTCTGCCCTATAGTTATTAAATAAACATTATTTAGAACAAGATATTGCCCGCTTGTTTGAACTTTTAATATGTGATGAGCATGATTTACTCTTATCATTCAGTATTGTAGTGCTAATAAAGACCATTCATAAACAGTATACAAAAAATATAGTCACAATAAAACCTGTGTCAAATTTTTTTTTTAATAGGTACTCTATACGATTATTCAATCTATACCAATATTATGTACTTATTCATTATATACCCGAAAAACAATAATACTCGCAAAGATCTTTCGTACTCGTTTGTTCTGGTCGGCTTTGTATTTTGTATAATCTTTATTTTATTATGTTCTATGTTTACATCGCCTTTTACGAATAATCGTGAAGATGATGATACATTTCTTTCATTCTTGATGGTATTACCAAACGAATGTTATTTTGTACGGCAATGGTCTCGCTACAAATGATGAAGGTATGTTGTTTCCGCCTATGATTTTTTTAAATTCATTATTTAGCACTATAATCGTGAACATGTGTGGATAACTGGCTTTTGTGTATAAGGCCGAATATAGAGTGCATACGGAGTATAAAGACTGATTTCATTTACAAGCTCAATCATTATTTTTAATATTGCTGAAATTCTCATGAAATCGCTTATTTTTTTAAATTTGTATTTACTATATAATTAATATTTGATGAATCTGCTATTTAAGGAAATTGTTCAGTTGGTGCGCTAGGATATATTATAAAAAAAATATTTAAATAGTCTAAAATATTTAACAGCAATATTACCAAGTGTTGCAACATCGACTACGTGTAGATTTATAGGCGTTCACACAGCACTGCAAATTTTCCCAAATGAAAGTCTCGTAAAAATTGTACGAGATTTTCATCCTATGAAATCTGTACTGGACCTTTAGAAGCGAATCTTGTCGAGGAAAAAAAATGTCATAAGTGCATACGATATTCTCGAACCGTCAACTCTATTTACAGATACGTACGTGTCGTGTAAAAATACGCGCACTGTTTGTAAATGATCCTATATATATGATTGTACCTATGTAAATCATAGTTGTTAATGTTTATAATATGTCATTTTTTGTTGTTGTTGTTATAGAAAAATATTGCATTGAAGTGTTATTAATTTCATCTAAATATAGAGAGCTAATTTTTAGATTTTACAAATTGTAATAAAAGGTATAAGGAATCATTTAAAAAAAAATAGTAATATTATTATAAACTTACACTGATACCTAATTGAAGTACTTGTATGATAGATTTCTGTTTGTCAAAGAGAGAAAATTGTTAAATTGGATATATTAAGAAATTATATATCTCCCTCTCTTTTTTATATAATAGACCTTAATAGAATTAAATTTCGAAACGGGCTTTTTATAATCTCTGTTATAATACACATATATTACAATTAATCACCTGGTAAATAGATTTTACATTTTATCTATACATACACTGCATTGCATTAGATCTGCTTTTCACAAATAAAGACTTAAATAATATGTTTCAGGAACCGAATTCTACTGCCTAGTAGCAAATAGGATTCGGCCTAATCAGGTCTAATTAGAAATTAAACTGTAAGTTATACATTGCTTGACACAATGTTTCATTTTGTTCAGTTTTCTCCAGAACCTACATATTAAACGCTTTTACATATTTATTTATTATTAGGGTAATGCTAACACTGCATGATTCTACAAACAATGTATTATAATACATTGTTTATAGCATTCTATATGCAAATGTTTAAAATGATTTAATGAAAATTCTGGGATTCGGACCTCTTGTCATTGAGAATACAAATTAAATAATGGATGTTGGGTAAGACAAGCATTTCCTTCTAAATTGTTTATAAAAAATATTATGTGGCATTTGATTTTGTGATACGAATCATTTGTTATAAAAGTATGTTAATAAATTAAGGTTCATACTACTTAAAATTTCCAGTTGTGGACATTACATTAGCCTAATCATTAAATATATCAACCAAATAACTCATACCTTTCGTAACGTACAGATAACATGAATAAATATTAATAAGAATTATTTTATTTTAAAATGTATAGTATTTCAAATTTCATTATTTGTAATCTCCTTATTTTTTATATGGAATACGTTCATGAATGTACTTTAACAATTGTTAATATACAAGAACCTTTATATTTTTTTGTAAACCTTTGTGTAAGTAAAGGTAGAGTCTAAATTTTGTATATACATATATTATAAAGCAAATAAATTATTTACATACTTTCATTTTTTATTTTATTTTGTAATTTGGAGTAATTCAAAGAATGTACATTTTTGAAGGTGACATTAACTATACAATCAGGAAAATATTTCTTATTGCAAATAAAGAAATTCATATCTCGACATAGCTATTATCTAATTATTGTTTTACAATATATTTTATGCAATAATTATATATTTTTTATAAACGTCTAGCTGAAATGGCAAACAATCGGACGGCTCATTCTGTGGTTAATGGCAACCATCACCAATATACATACATAAACAACACCATGGATTGGAAACACGTCGTCATATGATGCCCGAGGTATCCCTTTATTTGTATCCCGTTGTAGTAGGTGAGACAACAATAGTACCATAGACAACTTTGTACAAAGTCTATATCGGAAAAAGTTCCTAGTCGTATATTTTTTATTTAATTTTTATTACCTTAACTGTAGGATATAACCTTGTATTTTAAAATAAATAAACACCAATAATTATAAATTGTTTATTGTTAATACACTTACATCTATTAAACACAAAATCTTTTTTACTTATGACAATAGTAGTTATTAGTAAGTACTAAATTACTGGATAAAGAACCATGAAGTTAGAAATTTCTGTGTACCTATCATGATTCATCAATTGAATACAATTAAAGACATACTTTCATATAATATTATTGTTCTAGGACTATTGTAAATTTTCAGAGTGTTATACACTTGATTCTTACACAATAATATTTCGATTTTTTTCACCTACATAGTTCAATTATATTCGTCAAATTGTAGAAATCAGCTGGCAAATTAAGTATAAAATATTAATTCACGATCAATTATGATTAAACAAAAACATTCTCCGTTTGAATGTCTGGTAATTAATTAAATAAGGATACTTACTTTGTTATCAAAACAGCACCACTAGCGTTGAAACGGCAATACATAGAATAAATTTTTAGTTCCTAAATCGCTCCACAGCGACTAATATTTTGAAATTAAAGAAAATAATTTGCCATTTATTTACAAAAAAAATAAATTATGCTTGATTAATCTTCATTATTCTCGTAATTTCGTACCATATACTCTATAAACAAATTATTAGTAACTACTTATTATATGAGAAGTATACTACTAATTTATTAATAGAACATAACAAACAGTACATTTTGAGATCTTAGACTGGACATTTATCCACCAATGAAGCAATTATAAAATTGGCCCCTCCAATTAATTTTTAATTACAACCATTGTCAAGGGCTACATTATTTAACGCTGGTGAAAGAATTCTTTTTAAGTACTTGCGTTGAATTATTTGACAGTGGAAGATACCGAAATACCAAATGTTTGCAACAGCGTTACGTAATAAGCCCCAGATTAACACACAGTTCGCTGGTTGTGCTTCAACCTTCTCCATCGAATATTAATAATTAAATAAATTAATCTTAATAAATACCTAAAAACAAAATGATACATCAATTGACTAGTTAGGCATTCTTTACAATCTGCCTATTTGGACCCTGTCAAATAATATATATACGTACAATCTGTATGGCACAGAATAATTTAAGACTTATTTCAATTAAAGACAAGAATTATTTAAAAAAAATTAAGAATATATCCTACTGTTAGTTAAGAAACCCTCAGGTTTTATAAATTGAGTCTAACAAAAAACGTATGTTGTTTTAAGCCGTCATATGCTTGTGTAAAGAGTAGAGGCCGCGGCTTAAAATGGGACTTCAATAAGCTATTATATTTATATAGCCCATCAAAAAATTATGAAATTGTGTGACGTAATTTATATATAGCAAGTGTTTCGAGCACGAAATAATGGGCTGTTATAGTTACTTATAATAATGACGTACACAATATTTTCTACATAACTAAATAATACAGTATTATTTAAGTTATTTACGCCATCTATCCATTACACTTGACTCTTCTCTGATCAGAAGTATTCTATATTTACTATAAAGGAAGCCTTTAATTGTGTTATGCAATAAAATATCCAAATTCGTCCGTCCAAAAAAATGTCCGTGTGCGTGATAAATTATTTTTTATGTTCAGTCGTTTAGCACACAGTTTTACTTCCGATGATCGTAGGGATGTATAGCACTTTGCAAACATTATTCAGGAGTATGTTCTTTGTATCAGTTGGATATTTTCTATGTATATTATATATCTATTTACACAAAAATGTGTTTAAGTATATCTATCAATTATCTAGTAGCCATAACACAAATTCTGCTTACCTTGGGACTAGTTGGCTCTGTGTGAATTGTTCAGAGTTGTTTATTTATTAATAACTAAATAAATCTTTATTTTGGACATGTTTCAATGTACACGAAAATTTTTACCATATTATTAAACGAAGTATGCTAATTAATTTTTAATTAATGTAGAGAAGTTTCTTCTCTCATTATTACAAATCACAAACAGTTCCCTAATTGACCTCGCAAAGGATCTTTTACGTAGCAAAAGCTATGTAAAAACATACCATTATAATAATTTTATTTTTAGTAAACGAATAATGTCAAAGTTCCAAGTGCCAACCATGAGTAGTACTTATAAATACAAAATCCATAAGTTACGAGTATTTTAGTGACTATTAAAATCTCAAATTATACGAAAGATAGCACCAAAACTTTTAACTTGACAGGGAATTCATCCCTAGTCGCTGGAACGTAAGTGGTCTCGGACAGTGCGGTGGAAAACGTCCCTCCGCGTACACTTAGACGCTGGCATGAACTAACTGCCAAGGTTTTCTCGAAAGACTCGTATAGACATAGATCGGGGTATCGGGTTTACATAATGGCATCAGGAATGCTTGTTTGCCACAATCATAGAATTAAAAAAATAAATAGTAACATGTTTATTTATTCCCTTGTGTGCAATGGCACTGCTTCTCAATGTGAGATCATAATATCTACGAATGATACTATTATAGACAATGGGTGGAAAAATAGTAATAGAATTAATTTATCCGAATATAGTCATGCAATAGACGAGTTTACGAAACTTTGTTGTCAGTTATATACTTGTATGTAATGACAGAATGTTCATTCGTAGGCTGTGTTTATAAATTGCTACAAATTTTAAAAAATCTCCATCTTTCAAACCATACAAGATACGAGTATTTAAGTAAACTAGTATTAACAAGATACGAGTATTTAAGTAAACTAGTTAATACTTGCTACAAATTTAAAAAAATCTCCATCTTTCAAACCATACAAGATACGAGTATTTAAGTAAACTAGTTAATACTAGTTTACTTAAATACTCGTATCTTAATATATTGTGTATTAAGTATTAATAATACTAGAAATATATTCCCATAGAATACATAGAAGCAGATACCTTTCCGGAGTCTCTAATGTTAACACAACATACATACAGTCTCAATATTACTATATTTTAAAACAGCACAAAACATTTACGTAATCTATAATCATAAAATGTATTCTGACTTACTTAAAACGCTCGTCTTGAAAGCTGAACTTCGGAACACATTTTATTCTATGTAAGCTATGAGCCGTTTTTATATTTGTATTAAATATTATTACAAATGTTAGTGTTAATGTTATTGTTTAATACTTGTAAATACTTTTGCGATGATACCTATTAATATTGATACTCATTAATACTTCTTTCGGTAACAAAACTAGTGAATAGATCGACAGTATACTGACTGAGACAGCTGTATACTGGTAATTATACTGATTTATAAAAATATTATTAGAATATTAATTGTAATAGTTACATTTTAAATACTCATGGCAACTATAATACTTATAAGAATATTACATTTAAGAAAGTGTTTGTTTGTTTGTAACACTTTATTGCACAATAAATACATTTAAATTATGCTTAAAAAAAAAATATATATATATAAGATGTACAATACTTACATTTCTTCCAGTCAACCTTTGAATGACTGAAAGGAATTTTTACTATATATATAATGACAATAATACGCATTATATAACTATAATATATAACAACTAGAATATTAAATAAATATTTAAGTATAATATATAAATACATATACCTACATATATATAAAATATAAAATAATAATAATAAAATAACAAATGTATAAATAGTAACAGCAGAAATATATAAAAAACAATACATTATATTAATTTAATTATAGCATTCCAAAGTCGAGCAGACTGTAGAAAAAATACTCGTATGCAATTATATTCTGGTGGACGGTCATCAGTCCGAATAAAGAACGGCAAATGTTACGACGGTCGATAATTCATTCAATAGTAATACAAACAATTATCAGTAACTTGTTCCGATAACAGGTTCTTCACAGTAATGTGAGTCGTAGACAACGAATGTGAGACAAATATGCATATATTATTTATGCATTTTTAATCTACTACACAGCTCTCTTTACTTAAACTAGCATGATCACCGTTCTGACATTATATTAATTTAATTATACAGTAGAAAAAATATCTGCAATTATATTCGTGGTTGGAAGTGAATAAAGAACGTCATGCGATAATTCATTCAATAGTAATACAAACAATTATCAGTAACTTGTTCCGATAACGAGTAAAGTCGCGTGTGAGACAAATATGTTTTTTAAATACAACTACTATTACAAATAGGTCATATGTTTTTGTAATTAGTAGGCAGTTGGACTGGAAGAGAAAAACATATTACGCCGACCCGAAATGAAACAAGTTAGCTTTCATAAAGAGAGCTATAGACAAACAGTATAGCAAGATAGTCATGGCAAACAGAAGAGGCATTAACTCCGCCACTTAGACAGGTATAAAAGAAATACATTACGATAAATTATTAGATAACGAACTGCGTCTTATCGATAGATGTTCGTACATTAACTTTCATACTAATAAATATCACTCACAGATAAGCAATGACTGAATTCCTAGTTGCAGTCAAAAGCTTCTACATAATCATCAGCAACAAAAATTGTATAAAAACTTTACTAACTTACATTGTTGTGCAAAATATATTACGTATTTTGGATGTAAATTGGATTTCACTGCCTACATACCTCTTAAGGTCTAATACGCAATGTCGTAGGGTAGGTAGAACCGATCCATACAACCGGTAGAATTATTGGCGTATATATCTAGGTATAAAATAACTAAGATAATATCTATCACCAAGGACTAGTCGCCAGTACATAATGGCTTTTAAACAGACTGTAGTCTGATCAGTCAATTTATAATTAATTAGTAAAAAAGTTATCCTATCTTATACGAGTAGAATTTTATTCATAGTGCATTTGGGTTATATACCTAGTGCAAATAAAAAGAGGCGACTATACATAGAGAAAAGACAAAACCTAGACTAAATTTAATTCACCAAATGGCTTTTTGTTATTAATAATAATTAGCTTGTTTACTATTTCAATTACATAAAAAAAAGAAATTGTTTTATTGTTGGTTTCCTATAATCACAATGTAATTCCAAAATATTATCTACTTTATTTAAATAATTGGCATACGTTATTATGTATTACTTATACTTACTATTCAAGGACAGAATGACGCGGTCACGTCACACTTATCATAATTCCATCTGACAATGAGTGGTGTTAAAATAAATAAAAAAATTGGACAATGACATTAATTCAAGATTCCCAATATAACGTATTATCATATAGGTTAGGACTAGTAATAGGTATAAGCATGACACACCACAAGGCGAATCCTAAAAGAAAGCAGCAAACGATCAACACTCGCTGCAACGGCGGAAACATCATAACCGCTCCGAAATTGGGAAAACCCATATGGTTACAAAATATATGAGCAGTCAGCGGAGCGACGAAATGACCTGAAACAAATAATATACAGTGAAATTATTTAATGCACCTCATAATCTGACTATAGAGTATAGGATATTTGATTATTATTGTCAACCAACGCTAAAATGGACGTTCTCAATTCCACTAGAATATTAACAGACAGAATGCATGTCTATCTGTATACAAAATTTTATCCATAAACCCTTATGTACATACATATAATGTAAGCAAATAGTTGATCTATATTAACTACTATATCAAAATCTAACTAAACAAAAATATCATTAAAGACCAATACACCCATGTTTATGTTTTTGCTTTTTGTTAGAGAGTCGTGTGTTATTTCGTGTGACTGAAATGCTAATAAAATTACCAATGATTGAATTTGCCAAGAAAAATGTTAATTGTCATCTATAAACAACATCTTCACTACATCAACAACATTGTTGATGTAGTGAAATTGAAATAAAAATAATACTAAAACTGAACTCACCTGTTCTCAAAAATAGATACGAAGAATATGCACCAAACAGACTAGTATATGCAAACTGGAATGCTGTAAATAACAAACAATTTATGAAATTTATTAACCATATACATATAAATCTAGCTATTCAATGTTTGTCAGGAATAATCTCTGAAAGTGCTTAACCAATTAAATGTGTATGATCAAATTAAAAAATAGGTTTTATTGCCTTAATATTAGAACTATTGAGTCCCAGCAATGTATAACTAGGTCAGCTAGTATAATCATAATACTAGTTTTCAAACATAGCTTTGTACCTAGGACTTGGACATTTTTATTAACCAAATATATTTACCTTGGAAAAAATAAAAGATGGAACTAGAGACTGGAAAGGATTTAATGTCGCCAAAAGTAGACTATTGTAACAAAAGTAATAACAGGAGAGATAGAAAGAAGTGGAGTAGTTCTCACAGGTTGGGATGAAGTTACAACTCAGTGGAAATGGACATCACACACTAAGGGGAGATATGAGATCTAACTGATTCCCCGTCCCGAAAAAAGAAGACAGTACAAGAGATGGTCTGATGACCTTAGAAAGATTGCCGGCCCACTGTGGCTCCGATTGGCAAAAGATAGGAACACATGGAAAACGCTGGAGGAGGCCTTTGTGTCTAAAGGACACGTTGACTCAGAGACTGATGTGCAGAATTAGAAGTAACATAAAATGTATATATAAGTAACTAATATTTCTTCTATATTTTAAACTTGTAATCAAATATTATGATAGATTGTATTATTTTGTGTCAATTAATAAAGGCTTTGAATTTGAATTTGAATTTGAATTAACCAAAATAAAAAATAAGAGCTAAGACTAGATTTATGTCGAAGTAGACTTTGTAAAAAGTAATCAGTGAAAGTAGTAGTAGCTCAGGATCATCTATCTCTGCCCCCAAAGAGCTATTAGTTGTCCAGAATGAAAATGACAAAGTGGTATCACAGGCATCATATGATGACATGTGTATAATAATGTATACAGGCTACCATTGTTACTGAGCAACATTCTATGCATATAAGTAATCTGTCAGTATGTTTGCTACTTCAATTGCATAACAAATAATTAGTATATATAAAATCACATATACATATGTATTTAGTGTGTTACTATGGAAGTCAATTTATTTTAAAATACTTACATGATACCATAAGTGCCGCTTTAAATTCATATCCAGCCTTCATTTGCTCAAGCATGTGATGAAAATGAGCTGAAAGTATATTTATACATGTATACATAATATAATCTCATCTTTCAAATTCACCTCTCATGTAATTTATTGTATTACATACTTTCACAAGTCAAAAAATGAAAAGTTTGTTACCTAATTTGACACACAGGTAGGACACAAAAAGAAAATTGACCCTCATATAAATAAAATAACATACTACAACATTAGAATAAAAAAGAAATGCTCTTTATTGAAATTGCTTTTGAATAGTCATGTTTTTTATTCTTCCATTCATTCTGTAGGCAGATATAGCACAAGAAGAATAAGTGTAGAGTTGTTCAAGTTTTAATTTTTTTAAATTGTTTGATGCATTCAGACAATTGCTACTAAATAAGATCCAATTTACAAGAGTAAAGTAAATGAATCATAGTGATCAAAATTAAATAGTTCCTACATGTATCACAAGTACAAGTAACATGAACAGATGGCTAGAGACACATTATGATCTCCTGTGATTTTACACATATTACATTATTCTATAAAAATGTTATTAAATAGTTTTGATCATACCAATTCCGAAGAGCAGTGGTCCTACAAATACAGCAGTAATTGGTTCCAAACATTGCAACAGTATTGGCATCATACATGCTCGAAAGACCCACTCTTCACTCAATGGTGCCATTAAATGATTACGCACCCACAACAGATCTTGCCAGCTTGACAACCAATACACAGGTTCTGTAGAAGTAATATGATATTTATAATAACACATTTATGTAATGTAGTCTATTACTACGCTTGAAAATCACTGATAAATATTATTATTATTGTTATTATTAACATTTTTCAAAAATTAATGGTTATATATATGTTATATTAAGTTACCTGCATACAATGTCCACATTCCAGATAAATACTGCATACACAATGGACCCATGAATAAAACAATGGTTAACAACAGTGGAGCAAAAGATGCAGTGACTAATCCTGGTAATCTAAGCCCCAAATGATCATATATATCTCCCTTACTTAGTGTCTCTTTAGTAAGGAAATATCGTGTCAAGAACGGTGCCAGCAACATCATACAAAATACACTGAAGAATCTTCTTTTGATAGTTGAAGGATGATCTCTAATAAACAAATAAATTTAATTAAGTATATAACTAATATATATCAGTAATTAAATCAATATATAACTTTATACATCAAATGTCAAGAATCTAAATATTATACCTGCTCAATTTAGTCCTCCATACATACAAACTTGCAACATAGCACAATGTCATAAATACACAGGCAACTACTGTAACCTTACAGGCATTTTCTTCCATATAATTATTTAATAACATTATGAATCAATATCTGTAAAATTGTATTTATTTATTAATATTAAAACAACCACACCACGAGCCATAAAAATCAATTATAATTATGCATATGAATGCAGCAGTTCGATACACAATTTCATTTACTTTCAATTTCAATCATTTGTCATGAATAGTCAAAATAGAATTGCAGAAAATGTCAATGTCACATTTGGAATATGAGAATTTAAATATGAGAAAGATTGATTGTCAAAGTTATAAGTGTTTGCGTCAGTTGTTAAAGTGAGTGTTCTGTATTTGAAATACGTCTTAATCAAATGACAGTGACATTTACACTAAAGTTTGACAGATCTCCGTTAACATGTATGATTTACTGTATGAATGTTTGATAAATATAAATTACGCGGATTTTGCTGTTGCAGTAATTTAATCGTTTTTAAATTACAAAATATTTATAGTGGTCGTGCACGGTATGGTCATAAATTTTTTATAGAACTGTAACTTTTTTACCATCAATAAAAAAAAACTTTTAGTAGATGGCGTCACCGTCGCCGTCGCCATGTTAATCCGAAATCCGCCATATTTTACTGGAGAGTCGCCCATTCCTTTGGGCAGTCTGATATTTTGTTCTAATTTAATCAAATTATGATTTTTATGAGTTAACGGTTATAATTTTAGTGTCTCTGTGTAGTGATTTATTCCTAGAACTTTCTAACATTCTTCCAATATAAACTGATGTGGTTTATTCTCTTTCCTGTTCGTTTCCCCAATCTAATCTAAACAGAAAATGGCCGACGGTGTTGGTGCGGGTGTCTCCTTTGTTTAGGGCTGAATTCTAGTGAATATAAGTGTTTATAGAAATAATGCCTAGTGCCTCGTTTTCCTCTTCGCGTTCTTACGTCCGTAGATCGCGAAGAAAAGGCGGACATCGGATACCATTACCTTCAAGAACACAATCGAGTAAGTAATCCGGGTCGCCGATGTCGTCCCAATAATTTACCAATCACTAGATACGACATGTCCATAAATGTACAACCTCTGAATTAAACAATAGAATGTGTATGACAAATTATTCTTTAGATCTATACATAATTTATGTAGTCTGCGCACTAATAGGAGTGTTTGGAACCAAGAAATTCTTACAGCTATCTTACAATTTTTTATTATATATTCATTGTTCTCCATACTCACATCGATTATCACGTAAATTCTTTGAGATTCATCATATTATGTCTTTATTAGGATATTGAGCAGCGCATTTCAGTGACATTTTGCGCAATATGGGTATTGATTTGCTAGATGAAACTTATTTTACATAGCATGATGAAACAGCTGTTCTGAAACATGCCTCCATCGTATTGTGTACTTACAGGTAATTACGAAATATATATTTTCTCTTCAATACATATACACATAATATGTGAACTGTAATCATGATACTTTCTATTGAAATGCAAATGTGGCCGCCCTTAATTAGCTTATTGTTTTTTTTTAAATACTCATATGTTAGGTTATTCTATCAGTTTGTTCAAAGCTATTTGGTTTCAGTGTACATGTGATAAATATCATAATAAATATGACAACAAATACATATAAACAAATTTATATGACAAATAATATTTTTAATATGAATGAAACATTCCATAATCAATTGATTTTGTTTTTGTTTTTAAATCTTCACAAAGATATAGACAAACAAAAATTGAAGAGAGATTTCAATACATTAGTATTGTATATTTATTGCATTAGCTTTAATGATTATATTAGTATAGATAGTAATCAGGGTTTAATAAATAGAAATATTGATCAATATTTTTTTTAATGTATAACAACTTTGTTTACCAAACAATACAAAGTGCAAAAAAACATTATATTGTACTGTTTCAAATATTTATTATTTTAATAATTTGTACTTTAATAATTTAGTTGAAGTGTTTATTTTACCTGTTAAAATTATTGAAATTAAGAAAAAACAATAAATAAGTCTATGTTATGTATCTCAACTAATTCTGCATGTTTCAATGACAAAGAGACTCCATTTTAAACTACAAACTCTTTGATTAGGATTAAGTTTAATTAATTGTCTAACAAATTTGTCAGTTGTACTGGTATGATTCATATAACCATCTTCATATAATGTTAAACTGTTCTAGATCCACCTTTCAAATAGGTCATCTGTTTTGGCAGCAAATCAAAAATGTAATTACTTGGTGTAGAAATCACTTTAGGTAAAATGATTGTTTCTTAATATGATTGTGTTATTAAAATCAGTAAATGAGAAAAGCAAAATTTATTGTATTGGCTTTGTAGTCATATTACACATGTCTTCATATTCTCTGCCTTAATTCTAAGCTTTCTTCAAAATAAATAAGTGTAGGTGTTTTATAAATGAAGAATATTATAAAATTGAAAGAAGGTTGAATGTGATGAATCATTGGCAGGTTTGAAAGTAATGTGGTAATATATACTATAGATGTTCTATATTTTAATATTCATAATGATGGCAACAAAGAGTAATAGTCATATTATATTTAAATTTTATTGAGAAATATTGGTTAAATTATTAATATTATTGCTTTAACTTTGTCACAGTAAGCCATTAATATTTTTTTGTTGGTAAAAGTAATGACAAGTTCATTAATATTATTTGAAACACCTATCATTCTGGGAAATAGTGTTAATATGCTATGTGATTTCTTTTGGTGTTATTGACAGTAAGTAATTTAGGCAATATGAATATAATAAACATGTGAACCATATTGTTTGCTATTTAATATTATTTTTAAATGAATATTATGTTCAATCTCAGAGCAACAACAAAATACACATACAAATTTTATTAAAGCAAATGTCTTCCTTTAAATTTTATTTTCAAATTGAACATAGTCATTTCATATAAGGATTTAAGTAATGTCTTGAAAATAAATAAATGTGACTACTTTAATTAAAACCATAATTTTATCATAATTGTGCTCTATATTAGAAATATTTTGTTAAGTGTTCATTGTATTTTATTGCAAAGACTATTACCAGATTCCTATTTTTAGGAAAGTAATAGTTTTAGCTAGGCTAATTCATAACCCAAGATCAGACATCTTCTATGGTTGTAAAACTAAAACCTAACAGATATATGAACACATTTACTACAATTTATCCATTTTGACAATACTGACACTGAAACTAGGTAGTAATAAATCTAATGATACTATTTAATTTAGTGAATTAGTTACAGTTAGTTGATACACAATTATTTTATACATACATGTAAATAATGTGAGTCTCCTTTTGACTGGACTGTTAGACCCTATGTACATGTTATTTGATCAGTTTATTAAATGTATACTTTATATTTAATATTAAATGCAAATTAATACATTCTTTAATATTTAAAGTAAAAAGTCATGACTACAACCAGATTAGTAGGTTCCAAAAATGCAAAGTTAATCAAAATGCAAAATAATTTTCGTCACTTTGTGGTATATACATGTATATTTATATCACTTAGTATAGTTATTTTTATTTTATTATATTTTATTAATATGTATATAAAATATATATTTATTGATTATATTCTGCTATACTTATTCTATTTATATTGTCTGTTGAACTCACGTGCACTACATTACACTTTGTTTATATGGTTTCGCGCAATGTTTACCAAACAAGTAATGGTAGTAATTGCTGAAATGCAAATTACAGGTGAGCCATGTGAATCAGTCCCTTGCCCAAATAACGTGACAGGCGCAATGGCGGCTACGGCCGCATGCGCCGGTCCGAGCGGCAGCGGCGGCGGCGGTGGTTCCCCGCCTGTGCCGGCTGCGGCCGCTGCCACCACCGCCGGCCACCACAGCCCCTATGATCTGCGCCGCAAGTCTCCACCCGCCTACCACGAGCCCGGACCTTCGGGCGCTTGCTCTCTACCCGCTAGGAAGAGGCCCAGAACGTGAGTAATCAGTAGAATGTAATATAAATATAAACATTTGGAATTCAGCTATTTCGTAATGAAAATGTGGTCACAAAAATTGTGTGATGGTGGAGAGTCAAGTTTTTATAACCGCCGTGTATCGTAAATAGTCGTGTAAAATAAATAAGCAAATGTGTTGATTAACTCTATCTACCTCGTAAAAAAATTAGCGTGAAGAAAAACAAACTGGATTACATCATTATTTAAGTGTATTGATAACTATCAGCTTAAACCATGTGATATTTGTTTTTACCGCTGTTAGTCTGTAATCCTTTTGTTATTGTTTTCTAACACAGATAATATACGTTAATATTCTTATTCAATTGAAAATTCATATTCCATACATATGGATGATGTAATACACGTGTTTAGAGTAAATTTTTCAATTCTTAATAATTATTATATTTACAGGACTATACCTAAAGTGTAACAAAAATTTCAGCCTATTTTAAACCATATAAGCTTTTCGAAAAAGCAAATCAATATAGCATTTACCAATTTTCCAATGTATCGACTGCTAATATATTATGTTATGGGCGTAAATTATTAATATTTCAATAAATGTACTTCTCATGCACTATGTTAATGTAGGTATTTTGCTTTACGTAAGGTAAATGTTTGTTACTTTCACTTTCCAAGAATATTCAACTACATACTCCCTGTCTAGATAACGTATAAAACTGGAAAATTAGAGAAATTTACTAGTTTTGTTTTATTTGTACAGAAAATATTTTTTATCATATTTACATATAAACACTTAGGATAAACATCGCGAGTACCTCAATCGCTGTGAAAATTAAGCATGTTTATGTTTTTCTATTTGTTACGAATTGATTGTAATATTTTCACTATTTTGTGATACGTTTTTGTTTATATAAGGTTGTCAAATATGGGAGATATATATTCCGCCTTTTTATCTTTTGAATTTCGCGGCTATGTACAAAGCACTACAGAGCTCGTATCTGGCATTACTATGCATCATTTGAAAGGTCTTGACATAACCTACAAAACGACGCTATGCATGATTAGTTTGGATATTGCGTTCAACAGTTATAGACGTGTAAACATGGAGTTCACTAACGCCCAAATTCGCGCTATTTTAAAGTTTTCCTTCGTTAAAAGCAAGTCCGCTAGAGAAACGTTTCGTGAGATTAATGGTGTTTTGGGGGATGGTACTCTATCACTTCAAACCGTGGAGGAATGGTTTCGACGATTCAGAGCCGCTGAAAACGACACCGTGGATAAGCCAGCCGGCGGAAGACATGTGGCGACGGCAAAAAAACCTTCTGGACCGAATCAACGCCTGTGATATGCTGCTGAAACGGAACGAACTCGACCCATTTTTGAAGGGGATGGTGACTGGCGACGAAAAGTTGATCACATACGACAATATCAAGCGAAAACGGTCGTGGTCGAAGGCCGGTGAATCGTCCCAAACAGTGGCCAAGCCGGGATTGACGGCCAGGAAAGTTTTGCTGTGTGTTTGGTGGGATTGGAAGGGAATCATCCACTATGAGCTGCTCCCATATGGCCAGACGCTTAATTCTACCATCTACTGCGAACAACTGGACCGCTTGAGGCAGGCGATCGACCAGAAGCGTCCAGAATTGGCCAACAGGAAGGGTGTAGTATTCCAACGCTAAACCACACAGTTCGTTGATGACTCGTCAGAAGCTACGGGAGCTCGGATGGGAGGTTTTATCGCATCCACCATATAGCCCGGACATGGCGCCAAGTGATTACTACCTGTTCCTGTCCATGGCGAACGCCCTTGGTGATGTAAAGTTGAACTCAAAAGAGGCTTGTGAAAAGTGGCTGTCCGAGTTCTTCGCAAATAAGGAGGAGGGCTTCTACGAGGGCGGTATTATGAAGTTGCCGTCTAGATGGAAACAGATTATCGAACATAACGGCGCATATTTAAACTAAATCCGATCACTGTAACACTTTTTATAAACACATTGAATAAAGAGCAAAAAAGCGGAAGGGAGATATTTGACAACCGATATAATCTACCAGTACACATTATAATGGATCACGAAATATTTATACTATCTATTCCTACACAGCTCTCTGGCCCAGGGTGTGGATGTGTGCAATGTATCACAGTATCTGCAATATGAGCTCCCGGATGAAGTACTGCTGTGTATTCTGTCCCACCTCACCGAGCGAGACCTGTGCCGCGTCGCACAAGTCTGCAAGAGGTTCAACACAATTGCAAATGATACTGAACTATGGTAAACATCATTTTTTTAAATAAATATAAATACAATATGTATAATTAATTAATTTTCATTCTGGCACTGAGATATATATGAATGACACCGAAGGTCGACAACAATTGAAATTGTGACTTGTTTACATTTTTTTACGGACTGTATAAACTTATGTGATCAAAATTACTAAGGATTTTAATTTTTAAGTTTTGTAATGACAACTGTATTTAACTATAATTTTTGTTTCTTTTCGTTTTTGACAGGAAAAGTTTATATCAGTCAGTGTTTGAATATGATACACCCCTGATGCATCCCGCCTCGTGTCAGTTCGAGTTCGTCCCGGCCGATGAATGCGACGCCGATAATCCGTGGAAAGAGAGCTTCCGGCAGCTATACTACGGAATCCATGTTCGCCCCAACTATCGTCCTAAAAAAGAATCGCGTATCAAACATTTTAATACAATTAGGGTTAGTTTGATTTCTTATGTTAATATACTTCGTTTTGTTTTTGCTGGTGACTTCGTTCACTTTTAAGTTTAATAATAATAAGTGGTAATATTGCAACTAGACAACATCTAATTCATTCCTTATTACATATTCTATTAATTACTACGTTTCTGATGTTACTAGTATCAGTGAACATTTTTGAAGATACAATAATTAAGTCGAACATTGTTTTTTATTGAGTTTTCAATCGAATAGATGTAAGGAAACCTTACCGAGCGACTTTATTTATTAGAATATGTTGTTCTGAAGGCTGCCATTAGAAGCTTCACGGAACTTGATAAAAACATATGAAACCATGTAATATCGCTTTACAAATTCGAGAAAACTTTTATTGTAGTGAACCCCATTCATATATACATGTTGACTGCATATGATATTGAAATCATCTTAATCTTGCATTATCTTTATTTGACAAGAACATTTATACTATGCAGATGTCGGTTGCGTGGCTTTATAATTAACACTCTTAACGCAACTAATATTGGCCACCAGGCGGCTCTCGAGTATGTGGAGGAACGCGCCGGTGTGGGCGGCGTGAGTAGCGCGAGCAGTGCAAGTGGGGCGAGCAGCGCCAGCGGCAGCAGCAGCACGTTGAGTGCCACTTGCGGCGGCGTGTGCGCGGCCGGAGCTTCGGGCGCGACGGCCTGCTCGTGCCGGCGCGCGCAGCCTGCACTCGTGTTTGTGCACGCCGGACACTATCAGGAGGAGTGTCTCGCCATAGAGACCGACGTCCAACTCATTGGTAACTTCCGCTATTTTTTTTTTTTTTTTTGACAAAATTTACTAAGAACTTGCCATGAAGACAATAAAAGAGGAGCTCAACTCCAATACAAAAAGCGCCTTTGTAACTCACTCGAATCTACTAACTGCTTAACTATTAAAACGAGTAAAACAACACTACCTTACGACTAATTAGAAGCTATATTATTTAATGTTTCGCAGTATTCCTAAGGAGCAGATCATCCCACTGGGATGGTCGTTCCCAATCTGTTTACTCAAAAGATCAACTTATGAAAATGGAAAGAGCTTTACAGACAAGAATGCTGCTCTTAAATGATTGATGAATGAAATTTAATCATTTAATTTTTTAAGTAAGGTTGTTTGATCTTTAATATGTTTTAAAATGTATGTCGAAAAGAAAGATACTGACTCCAATTTAATTTAAATAAAAATATTAAAGGATGGCCACATTCATATTTAATCTCAATCAAATCAAACATCTATATAAATATTACCATAACATTTCTTTCAGGTTGTGCCCCAGGAAATGTAGCTGAGTCAGTTATCCTGGAACGTGAGGCGGAGTCAACATTGACGTTCGCCGAGGGTGCGATACGAGCGTATGCCGGACACATGACGCTCAAGTTCTCTCCAGATGCATCCAGTACAATGCAACATCATAAGCACTATTGTTTAGAAGTGTCAGACAATTGCTCGCCTACAGTAGATCATTGCATTATTAGGAGTGCCAGTGTTGGTGAGTCTCTCTTGTTTCTGCTTTAAAATTAAATTTTAATTGTAGTGTCCAATAAGGCATTATTCTATAACAAATATTCTTGGCTGCAGTTATTCTAGAAGAGGGAAGTAAAGTATCCCAATTGTAACCAGGGTAACAAACTGTCTATGACAACATATTTACATCTGTTTACCCATTACGTGAATAACAATGTAATATATAATATTGTTTAGAAGTGTCACACAATAGAATGGGTTTTTTATTGCATGACAATAGAATGGGTACATCATGCCAGTGCTAACGATTTACATGGGCAGAATATCATTGGAGGATAACAAAAAAAGAATGAACTGAGGTTATTAGGATGGTTTCCAGGGGGGAACCGCGTTGAGATCAACCTGACATAGTCCATTCCTAGAAATAATGTCTGTAGTCCACATTACTTACTATCCTCTTCACCCCCTGTGTGCTTGATTAAGCAAATGAAACTGCATGCACTCTGTGGGATAGCCATATATTTATGCCTAAGAGTGCCACATTAAGCATACGTATTCGTATGCCTAACGTGGCACTCTTAGACAAATATATATATAAAATAACATACAAAAAAAATACAATATACAGAACTAAAATGAAATATGCGTATTGAACAGTGGGTGCAGCGGTGTGTGTAAGCGGCGCAGGCGCAACGCCCATCATCAAGCACTGCGACATCAGCGACTGCGAGAATGTGGGACTCTATGTGACTGACTACGCACAGGGCGA
Source organism: Achroia grisella (assembly GCF_030625045.1). NCBI lineage: Eukaryota > Metazoa > Arthropoda > Insecta > Lepidoptera > Pyralidae > Achroia > Achroia grisella. The sequence goes on from NW_026712925.1 coordinate 3,485,753, forward strand.
GTACCTTGACAATGAGATCTCGCGGAACGCGCTTGCCGGCATCTGGGTCAAGAACTACGCCAGTCCCGTCATGCGTAGGAATCATATACATCACGGCAGAGATGTTGGAATATTCACATTTGAAAATGGGCTGGTAAGTAAATAGTATGTAAAAATATTAAGAAACTATATTTATCTATAATATAATAATTACAATCAGATCAATATTCTGTCTATTCTCTAAAATTGTAATTATAATATATTTTAAATAAATTAAAAAGCTACTTTAATCAATCAAGGGTTTTCGACACTAATTTTATGTAGTAACTGTGAATTGGAAAAAATCACCTGCCTACCTATTTAAAACCAAAAATTCACATATGTAATTTGAAGTATATAAATACAGACAATTTACATGCATGATTTGCTTTACAGGGTTACTTTGAAGCAAATGACATACACAACAACAGAATCGCTGGTTTCGAAGTAAAGGCTGGTGCAAACCCCACAGTAGTTCATTGCGAGATTCATCACGGACAGACTGGCGGTATATACGTCCACGAGTCTGGTATAGGGCAGTTTATAGACAACAAAATACACTCGAATAATTTCGCCGGTGTCTGGATCACATCTAATAGTAACCCGACCATTCGCCGGAATGAGATTTATAATGGTCACCAAGGTGGTGTGTACATATTTGGGGAGGGACGCGGGCTCATAGAGCACAATAATATTTATGGAAACGCTTTAGCTGGTATACAGGTAAGCTTATATATATTATTACTGTAACTTACTGTCTTTTATGTGTATAGAGCTCTGAAGGCCAAGCAAGTACAAGGCTCACGGCCGATATATAATGTTATAATTATTCTGAGTTTCCAGAATACATCACATATACTTACGTATTATTACAACTCAATACTAAACCTGTTCTTAACAGATTAATAATTTATACATAGTATACAGTATAGTTTTATTTGTCGTTTTAGATACGTACTAATAGTGATCCAATAGTAAGACACAATAAAATCCACCATGGACAACATGGCGGAATCTACGTCCATGAGAAGGGCCAAGGGCTCATCGAGGAGAATGAGGTGTACGCCAACACGCTCGCCGGTGTGTGGATCACTACCGGCTCCACGCCTGTACTTCGCCGCAATCGTATACATTCGGGAAAACAGGTAATATAAAATTTAGTGGTCTATCTTATCCCTTCACCTTCCGGAAATAGCGAGTGAAATTCTCGCATAATATGAACGTTTTTAGTTTATCTATGTGCTTTTTAATGGTTATACCTTAAGATGCAGTTAGCGTACCTACAGTATAAAGTTAAGCTTTATTTTTGTGTATATAGCGTTGTGTGAAATGTCGATATTTAATTACGTATGTAATGTGTTTTGTTAATAGAAAAAAGAGCTCAATTCTACTGTTGTTTCCATGTTTCCATTGTTATCTTCCGAGTTAAAAATTCTTTTTTATATAAATGAAATATTGATCTAAATTTTATTATTTCTAGGTTGGGGTATACTTCTATGATAATGGCCATGGTAAATTAGAAGACAACGACATATTCAATCACTTATACTCAGGCGTTCAAATTAGGACAGGTAGCAACCCTGTAATTAGAGGTAACAAAATATGGGGTGGCCAGAATGGGGGTGTACTAGTATACAATGGGGGCCTAGGCCTGTTGGAACAGAATGAGATATTTGATAATGCTATGGCTGGTGTATGGATTAAGACTGATTCCAATCCCACACTCAAAAGGAATAAAATTTTCGATGGCCGGGATGGAGGCATTTGTATCTTCAATGGGGGAAAGGTAAGTTTGTTTTAATGCAGTTACGTTAAATTATTATAAAAAAACATTAAATAACGTACAATTAACACCTACTACTATACAACTAATACCAATATTTAGTAAACATTTGACTTAAATCGTAAATTTGTGCAGGTCATTATTCTTTATTTGCATAGGAATTGAAAAAATGCTACCGGTTAATATATTTCATAAGTTCATTCAAAATTGGTACTATTTTCAATTTATAATTTTATCAACATAAATATTGAATAATGCTTACTATAATATGAAACTGAATGTTTTTAGAATAATGTTTACTTAATACTTGAATGGCCTAAAAACATAAAAACAGACACGAAGACGCAAAAATAAACCTCAAACTAAAAAAGGTCTCTCTCCCGTAATTTACGCGCTGAAAACAGCGTGATATAGCCAGTTTATAATTCTGTACATCTGTGTTAACAGGGTGTGTTGGAAGAAAATGATATATTTCGCAATGCACAAGCGGGCGTATTAATTTCAACCCAGAGTCATCCAGTGCTACGCAGAAATCGAATTTTCGATGGACTCGCCGCCGGCGTCGAGATCACCAATAATGCCACAGCTACTCTTGAGCACAATCAAATTTTTAACAACAGATTTGGAGGTAAAATATGCCTTTTTATTTCAGATGTTTTACTTACCAAGCTTATAGAAAAGTCTTATTTATATCATAGATCGTATTTGGTAGCCTCAACAGTTTTTGGGCAATATAGACCAAAGGTTCAGCATAGCAAAGTGACAATAAGTGAACTTCAATCAATAACTAATGGAGAAGGAATACTAGTGGGATTATAGGAACGTATTATATGGAGATGAAGATTTAGAAAGCATTGGAAGGGAAAATTTACAGGTTGACATTAAAACAATTACAACCAATACACAACTTCGTAAATATACTGAAAGAGCTGTTTTTGTACAGTAGGTATAATGAAAAAAAAATCTATATATCAGTGGCAAATAATATAAAAAATATATATTAAAAAATTGGCAAGTTTTAATATATAATTGATTGCACTCTTAATAAAATGTTGCCTACATTTGGACACATACATTCAAATAATGTATCACATCTTTATTATTAAATGCCTCTTTAATTTACAGGTTTGTGCCTAGCGTCGGGCGTCTCACCTCTTGTGCGTGGCAACAAAATCTTCAGCAACCAAGATGCAGTGGAGAAGGCAGTGGGCGGTGGACAGTGTTTATACAAAATCTCTTCCTACACATCCTTCCCAATGCACGACTTCTATAGGTGAGTCATTCTCTACAATTGGATTTAAATAGACTAGAGCACTACACGGTTATTACAGTGAAAACTTGATCAATTACAAATTGTTGTGGAGAAGCATTTGATTATGCAAAATCCGGATAAATAACTGTATGAGAAAACAATTTTTTGTACAGACATCCAGTCCAGAAAGATAATCTACTACCTTACCTATAAATGTTATGCAAATGCAGTAAAATACAGTATGTTGGTTTGTAGTTATTTATCTGGGGTTTATACATAATGCCACTTAGTTCCAAACAAAAAAATATTCGATTTGTTTTTACTGACAATCTATCTATATATAAGTTATATATAACTCAAAGGTGACTGACATAGTGATCTATCAAAGCACAGCATTGATGCAGGTAGATGTTATGACGTAGGCATCCGGTAAGAAAGGATTTTGATTAATTCTACACCCAAGGCGATAAAATAACGCGAGCGAAGCCGCGGGCAAAAGCTAGTCTAGATACACAACTATAACTGAAGCAATACTTGGGTCTCTGATCTCTGATGACTGTATTAAAATTCACCAATATCTCGAATATGATAGACATGTATTGTATATAACAATTTTATTATCTAATGATAAGTTGCACAACAGAGGTTGATACACATGAGTATGTTATTATAGTAGTAAAAATTTGATAACAATGTTTACATCGTGTTATGTTATCACAAGTTGGTCATCTCGGCAAAAAATGTTTCATTCAAATGACTAAGTTTTGTTATTAATTCTGTTATTTACTTCTACAAATGAAGTGTAGTTTGTACTGATTATTTTATAAATTTTAGCAAACTAACATTAATACAAAAATTAGTGTACAAGTTTTTTTAATATGTACATATTTTATTTTTTTCGTAGTCTGCAATTTTGTACCCGTATAAATTGTTTGTAAATTGATTGTAATAAAATTCTTAACTTTAAATAAAAGTAAAACCCGCCCTGTTTACGGATTCCATTACATACATAATAGCTATTTTTATTTTTTTTGTGTACAGACCGTGATCACTTATACTTTTGTTATATGTATATACATGTTTTTTAAATATCTATGACCACCATTTACTATCTGTTAAATAATTTATACTTTGGTTTTTTTTCTAGGTGCCAGACATGCAACACGACAGACCGTAATGCCATTTGCGTAAATTGCATTAAAACGTGCCATTCCGGACACGACGTAGAATTCATTCGCCATGATAGGTACTGTATCTAAACTAGTACAAAATTTAGACTAAAAAATAAGGTTTATCTAATCTAAAGTACTATCCTTCGTTTTTTAAACAGTGCAAGAATTCACTATATATATTTATTATAAATTTTTTTAGGAAATTTTTAACAAGCAAGCAATAATAAAATTATTAATTAAATGGTAACTAATATTTATTATATGTATATTTATTTGCAGGTTCTTCTGCGACTGCGGCGCGGGTACGCTGTCGAACCAGTGCCAGCTGCAGGGCGAGCCCACGCAGGACACGGACACGCTGTACGACTCGGCGGCGCCCATGGAGTCGCACACGCTGATGGTGAACTGAGCGGTGACCGCTCCACCGCCCCGCCATACCGCCCACCGCCACGCCACACGCCGCGCGTCGGAAATCAGTATTCGTCGGAAACTCCTAACTCGAGCTCAGTGCGCGGACAAAGTCAAGAGGTAACCAGTAACGGTAAAAGTGAAGCCGCAAAACAATGTAATCATACTCATACATTTTCACCAATTATAATTATCAAAAATGTTTTGATATCATTATATAAATAAATATTCTTCGTAATTTACACATTTAAAGCTTCACTTTGATTGTATGTACTGTTGTCTCTTGACTTGTTTCTTGCCTTGTCCAGTTCGAGTCTTTATTTATTTATAGCTTTACTGCCGGCCGACGGCCGCCCGCTGCCAGCCGGCTTTCCCTATGTACGTCGATTTTTAAATCGATAGACAAAAATTTTAAAGTTCATAATCGTATCGGCAGCTCTTTCTCTTAATCTTTTCTAAAAATCTATTCGATTCTTCTTTATTTCTACAATTATCAGGAACTGAAATAATCGAATCCAAGAAACTTATTTTTGTCTATCGGAATAAGAATGGCAACTTTACTTCTATAGTTCACTTATTTTTATTATCTAAAACCCCACATTGTTTAGCACTCGTCGTGATATCGGACGAGTGTTCGAGATTGTGCCGTTCCACATTTTTCATCTTTGTACTTTATATAGCTGAAGGAAAAGTATACATATTTCAGATATCGTAACACTGTTTGTATATGTAGAAGTTTTTTTAATCATTCATCGGTACTTAATAATTACGTATTTTGTCAAGTAGTATCATGCATTCCCAAATTGTAATCATATTATATAATATCGAGAGATCACATTGATATTTAGAATAATGTTATTCATTTTGTAAGATGTAGGAGCGTATAATTATAATATCCGCTATAGTTTCATGATCATGGGGAAGAATATAATTATGTTTATTTACTTTGAACGAAACATTATTTAGTTCGTAAATAGTTCACAATCCAACGGCTGTCGAAGTCAGGATGGCTATTTGTAATATAATTTCTTTTTATCTTTTTGACGACAAGATTACATTTTTATTTTGGGGCATTTATTCCTTAGCTCTCCTGACAATATAATTGATTGTTCAGACGTTTTAGTTAATAAAGATAATTGTCCAAATTAGTTTGTATTATTATGGGGTAGAGTGGCACGCATTGCGCGAGTCGTTGCTGGTATGTGAAGTTAGTGGACGCTAGGCGCGGCGCACTAATTAATCTCTTTTAGGAGTCTGCCTCGCCTAACTATTTTGGCGCTCCAAATGCGCTTTGTAAATATTTATGTCACACAATAATCGAAAATGTAGTAATTAATGTATTTGTATCATTATATTTTTATTATTGATCACATGTATGTTTAATTATGGAATACGTATTTTACGCTCATAAGGGTTGAACGCTGCGCTCTAGCGAGCGTTGCGTAGAGAGAGTGCTGCACGCAAATGCAGCTGTTTAGATAGTTCTGAGATATCAAGAGGCGCAAGTCGCGAGCCGCAAACGCGGCCTGCTAGTGTATATTAAGAGGAAAATTAAGAACGGATGTGCGTATTTAACTGGAAAAGATCTTAGGTACAATTGATATTTTATTATATTGTTAATTTAAATTTGGTATTGATATCGATCGAGAAGCAATGTTAGGAAACTGGGATGAGCCGCAAGTGAGTGGCCAGAGTGCTGATAGTGATAAGTTTAGCCAATAAGCTATGATGAAAGTCTAAATTACTCAGTAATCACTATTAAAAGTTTCGAATTGTTAAATCGTCTCTCCATAGCACGGTATGTTCTGAATCTGCTTTTTTATAATCCGTCTGTGATCATCACTAAGTGAAAATATTTTAGTTGAACGGGCTGAATTATTAGAATTTTATGACTTTATCAAGTAAATTGTCGTGGATCCGTTGCTTTATATATTTGAATGTGAAATTGTTATTTATTATGGAATTATCAATATGATCTTAATTTATTAAATTCAAATCTGATGTTTTGTTTATACATGAAAATACCATTGTAAAAGCCGTGATAATACATCATATAATATTATATATTTGATTTTTATTTACCTCGTTTTAACTTTAACGTGGTCAATTTAAGCTATCTGTGTTGCAGCAGTAGAATAGTGAATACTTTCAAATCAAGCAATTGTGTGCTTTATATATTAAGTAACTAGCTGTGCCCGCGGTTACACCCGCGTTAAATTAAGCCTATGTATTCTGATGCCTGAGCTATATTACTGCAAAGTTTCATCAAAATCCGTTCAGTAGTTGTTGTGTTAAAGTAACAAACATCCATTCAATGAGTTTAAAATATATCTCACAAGTAACGTAACATAAATAATTATATTCAATAATTAACGACGACATATACTGAGAAATTGCATCCTAAAAAGCAAAAAATATTCTCATCTCAATCTGTTATTGCCATATTAGGTCATAAGGCGCTTTATTGTATAGTGTGATGAACTTGTTTTCTTATTTAATTTCTTAAGTAGCAAAAGATGAGTTATGTATATATAACACTCCAGTACCTTATTATTCCATTAGTGTATACCCGTCGTGTATTTTATATTTCGAGCCGATCCAGATACTACAAAAAAAAAAACAAACTTAGCAGTATCGAATCTTATTAGATTAAAAGAATAGAATCGACATCATTATTTTACAGCAATGTTTGATACATAGCGGCTGTGAGGGCTGGACAAATACACAATAATGATTTTTAACGTTTAGTTATCGCAATGAACATAATTATTTATCATAACTTTCCTATATTATCTATATTTTAGATATATTCGCACACTGTGTAATTCATGTGTAAAAGATTGCAGGTATCTAACTGGAAAAATTAAAATTATAAAATTCATTTTAATTTTCCATTAAAACGAAATACGTTAATTAATATAATTTGCTAATGAAATCAACATGATTACAAATTAGATAATATTTACAATGGCCACTGGTTTCGTTTTAATCACATAAATCATACAATACTAAAACCCAAGTAATAGTAGTTTTTTTACTCATACAACAATATATTTGTCTAATGAGCATGATTATAAGGACGTAGTTTTTGTCGTGGAGACCGCCTTCTTGGCGATATATGAACAGCTTTCAAAGGTGTATTAACTTTTCTTGGATCACTGTTACCTAATGGAGTTTTTAAATTTCTTGCCGTGCATAAAGGCTTTTTCATAGTTGGAGTATGAGATAATTTCAATGTTGCATTTTGAGGCGAAACGACTCTTTTCGCAGGAGATATTACTTTCTTATTTGATCGCCAAGAATCTATATCCCCCTTGTTTGGCACACACGCGTTCTCTCGATATGTCCTCAAAGGTAGACTTGGAGCAACATCCATGTTTCTGTTCAATCTAATTGGAACACTTGGTGCTGTATTCAGACAAGTATTGGATTGCACTTTTGGCTTTACATGAGCTATTAATTTTTGGGCTTTTAATTGATGCTGGCCATTTATTCTCGGTCGTCTTGCAAACCCAGTATGTAACATTCTATCATTGTTTTCAGAAGATTTATCAGAACTAGATTCAAAAAGCTTTGCTTTAGCAAGAACAGCACCAGCATTTTGGTGTCGTAGTTTATTGACTGATGGTCTTCCAGTATGATTAGAGCTTTCTACTTCACCAGTTTTATCCATAAAAAAGACTGCAGCATTTTTCCACTTTTGATGCGTGTGACGTTGAGGACTGTGCCTAGTCAATTTCTTAGAAATTTTAGAAGTTATATTTTGGTAGTGCTGAATTTGATCAGAATTATTTGATTTTGAACTAGAGTCCATTGTATTATTCATTGAATTATCTGATACTGTATTATCCCGACTAGTATTCATAGTTATATTCAAAGATCTACGTGGTTGAAGTTTTCCAATAGTTTTATCAGGATTGTAATCACATGCAAAACTTGTTCTTTTACGTAAGTGATACTTCTGACGATTGATTTCAGAATTGTTTTGAGACTTTTCTAACATAGAACAATCCCAATCATTTATTGGTGATGACTTCACTTTTGATACTGCCAAGTCTGGCTTTGCTGTACTAGTTCTGTCTCTATGCTTCAATCCAATATATGGATAAAATCTGTCACTATTGTGACTAGTTTGTGACTGTGCTGATACATTCCATGACTTATGTCTTACAATTTTTGTAATATTTTCTTTTGAACGTCTTCTTATTGAGCCAATTTTCCTTGCACTGGGTGATCGGATTACTTTAGCATCTTCATTCGGTCTAATTTTCAGTTCTCTACTTAACCGTCTAGCAAGATGGTCAGAGTTTGAACAATTCAACATCGCCACTTCTTCCAAGGTTTGCTCATAGGCATTTTGTACATGTTCTAGAGGCTGAACTCTGGGAATTACTTCTGTAAATTCTCTTGATAACCTATTCTCTATGGCTGAAACCCTACTTTTTATTTCTTCATACTCTTGTTTAGAGATTCTAACATAATCCTTTTCCGCTTGCTTCATATCTGGAGATAAATCTATTGTGTCATGAGCACTAAACAAATGTTCCGAAGAAGTTAAAAAGTCTTCACTGCTAATGCTAGTCTCCGAATTTTTTTGAGAGCTAAAATCTGTGTTCATGTTTGGAGTACTTCTGGTATCCATCATACTCAATCGTAGTCTTTTCCGTTCCGTTATGCCCCTGTAAATATAAAGTCACTATATTTACTGAAACCAATTACAATAATATGTATAATGTTGCAATATTTAAAATGTTTGATATTATAGTGTACAATAACAGTTTTCTTACATTTTCATGGGTGTAAAGGTTAACTCTTTCTGAGGCAAGCCTTTTGTTACTTCTTTCCTGTAAACAGAAAAGTTTATTTAGTATTATGACATGATCTCGATGATCGCAGGCGAATCTGCGTCCATCGGAAAAAACATACGTTTGTATTGTGCAAGAAATCGACTTGCACTATACAGACATTTCTATTCATGAATATGATTGTTTATGTTGTTATATGCGTTTTCTATGTACCACCGGAGTCAGAATAGAAATGCTAACCCGAACCCTCGACTACGGCACAATGGCTTCGAGGTATATCGTGTGATTTAGTGGGCAAGAATTCCACACACCTCCTTGCCATACCTCCGGCGAAAAAGGGATAGTCCTCTTTGAACATTTTTCCTACGTAAATAAAAAAAAGGGCTAGTACTCATAACGTAATGTAAACTAAAACCATAATAAAACTGCTTAGATTAGACCCAGATAGCGCTGTGTGAATTGTCCTGGCTTGTTATTATTATTTATTCTATTGTTAATTTTCTTATAATTAGGGATAAAACTCTGTTGATAAGTTAATAATTATAGTGATAATTATTTGTCGAGTTTCAAACACGACAGTCATCAAATTAAATAATAATAAAAGAGCAACACGCAAGTGTCGAGCTCATTCTTCTTCTGATGAGTCTACGTTCTGAATGAGCAGTAGAATAAGAAATCACGACTATATAAAAGTGCATATATTAAGTTTATATGCATAATGATTATTTATATTTCTATTGAAAAAAAAAAAAACAAATATTACTTAATTTTCGCAGAAAATCCTTCGTGAGCGTCAAACTTCCGTTTGGCAGCAGACTTGCTTAGAACTGGAGTTTTGGTATTTTCGCGAACTGTTGCAGGAGTATTCACACTACCAGAGACCATTTTGCGTAAACCGCTCAGCACACCTGAAAATATATATTAGTTAATTATAAATATTTTATTAGTTTGCAAAAGTTTATATGGAAGTTATGGATATTATACAACTGTAGTGTATTCACTGTGGTACTATAGTTAAATATTATAATATGTGAATTCATTATTATAGAATCAAAATATAATATTGATCTAATAATATAAATAATTGGAAGGTAAGTCATGTGGTAATCATAAAAAAACCTATTACAATACTACTATAGCTTGCAGATAACGTATCTTTATGACATGAAAAATTAGTCAATAGGTTCATAAATAGAAAAAATATTCTACATATATTCAATACAATTTATAATTATGATTACATAATACAAACTTAACTACTGTTGAATTGACATTTGTGTATTAACCAAGATGTTAGTGTAATTTGTTAGTACTATAAAAACATTGTATTGAAGTAATCATAAATTTTCACATACGATTGAACGAACCACTTCTTCTTTTCTTTCGCCTTGCTTGATAAACATCGGAATCATCATCCAATTGTGTCATAAGATCCTCAGTTAATAAGCCAATATGTTGCGAGTTTTCGATGAATATCTGTAATAACATATACATATATTACACTAATGGTGCCCGCGACATTGTCTACACACGGAAAGTTTTCGCATCCTCACAATTTACAACAGTATAGCAATGAAGATTATAACAGAGTCGTAAAACTTTTGCTTTACTACCCCAATATACAACCAAGATGTGGTTTAGACAGATTCTACCGACATCAATTTGTTTTAATTTCTGGCTGAGTTTAAGTGAGTGGTAGACAAAAAAAAACTATTTAAAAGTTTTTACATTAAGTTTATTTGAATAAAGATTATTCCTATTTGAAACTAAAATTTTATTGATGGTGGTGGTAGGCTCGTGCGTGCTAACGGTTGGCTTACTCCCTGATACATTGGATTAGAATATAAATAGTGGAATGTGGGCATATCAACTGTTGTGTTCATGATGTCAACAGTTGACAACGCCTGTCACTACCCCATCTAAGATAACAGATCTTTGAAGTGATACATGTTAAACTCAATTATTATAAAAGTTTTGACACAGTGTCCACCATAATGAGCTGCTCAGAAGTTACTTAACAGCAACCATCCAAAATACTTTAAAAATGCACATATTTTGGAGTTTAATAAACAGTGTGTGTTTCTTTATTTTTAGCTATGTCAAATATTTTTGGCTAATTCAATATGGCTAATATTGAGTTGTACTTTCAATGGGCTGCAGATTTGCACTGTCATCTATCAAACAAATGAATTATAATATTGTTACTGATTATGGATAAGCAGACAACAAAAAAAAATAACAGTTGAAATATATATTATATATTTCATGGTTTTCAAAGAACTTTAAAATAAATAAGCTGGTGTACCTTAACAAGTGCAACATGGTGCTCCAGTCGTTGTGCTGATGCAGCAGCTGGCAATGGCATAATGCTGGGAGCCATAACAATTGCCAGATTTGAAGAATCCATTAAGTTCTCTTTGTGATTTGATGCAATGAAGTTTAGTAACTAAAATGTCATAAAACATAATATAAGTGGAAGTTCAAATAAGATGATGGTGGGTCCTACTCTCCGTCTAATTTTTGGAAGTAATTAATGAACATGGGCTCAAAATGTTTAAGACAGCCTTAATTGATGTAAGAATGTCAGCATGAGAGCACTACTGTTAAAAAAAATATTATTTAGTTGTAACCTCCTTATCATTGTATGACTTAATTATAAATTTTATTCATAACAAATTAGTATAGGTTCCACAGAAGACAAAAAACATGTTGATTGCAAAAATCATCTACCAAAATCAGTGCTATCATTGGTGACTACATTTAGATTATTGTTAAGCCTTGTTAAGTTGATTATTGTTATACTGTCCCTATATACATACCTCCATGATATAATGTAAAAGATGAACATGCAGTACAGGCAAAAGCAATAATGTATGCAACAGAGGTGTTAAACCGTCTTCCCCAGCTGAAAGTCGACACCGTAGGAGCAAATCTTGAACCTCAGCACTTATGAGGGGCTCTGGTAGACCCCGCAAATAAAGTTTAAGTACACTAGCTACATCTATAGGATGATGTCCGTCTGATACACAGCCACCAGCATCTAATAAACGCTGAAAAATCATTCCTCTATAAAACTTGGTGCATAAGAAAAATATTGTGCATAAGATAATTCCATAAACATACTGACAATAGATTATTAAAAAAAATTAATCTAGCAAGTTCTCTCAAGTCATGACCCACACTTGAGGGCCTTAATGCTATAAGTTTATTTTCTACCAAATGGAATGAAAACAGTTTATTTATAAATAAATGACATTGTATAGTTAGATACAAGCTGAAACTAGATTTCTCTATGCTATGAGTCTCATTAACTTAATGTGAGTGATATGTATATGGATATCATGGTAATGAGGGTCTGTCACCACCATTCTAGCAGAGCACCATTCTGGCAAGGAACAGTTGCAGGAAAACTTCCTCCATATTGACATCAATATCTATAAACTTACATGCTATTTGACACTGAAAATCAGCGCTGTGGTATACCTTATGCTACAGTAGAGTTTTAAGTTTTAATATAAAGATAATATTAAAATTTATTACAAACCCTAATGATACTAATGTAATGTGAGTTAATGTATTGTATTTTTTTCACCACTGAATAGTAGTGTATATGTTATTGTCATTACACACTCTACACCAGTCCTCTTAAGTTATTAAGTTGACCTATTCAGGTATCAAACAAGACTTGGCATTTACTTTATTCACACACACATAAACTGAAAAAAACTATAATGTTTATTTATGAGCAAAAAAATGCTCTTGATGACATTCTTATATTATATGTACCTATATAATTAAATAAGACATGCTTTATTTATTAACTGTAAGTGAACAATTACCAGTTTTCAGTAGTTAACAATATTTTGTAAACAGTATTGATAAAACCTGTTTTACTAGTTTAATGTAAATATTATATACATATAGAAAAGGCTTTTGTTTCATATTATTAACACAAGGGAGCTTTTGTAATTATTGTAGCAATGATTCCTTAGTACACTTAGGTGGCTAGTTATGTGATGTGAAGCTTAAGAAAATTTCAAAATTTACATTCAACTAACCTTTATATCTTTCTGGCGGTTTTGGGATCCCGCCTTTCGGAACAAACCCTCAATGTGGGCATTAGCTCGCAAGACCGAAGACATTTCCGTAACTACGATTGGCACACTTAATGTACTCCCACAACAAATCACACTACATGATGGCACTTTCACTAGCGGTGCACCAAACAATGTTTTGTGGTCCTAAATCAAATCACAATGCATTTCATTAGTTTATTTTAAATTTAAAACAATAAAAGACATAACCAGCTAGTATACTCACTTTAACATTTTTAAGTATAATTTTCTTCAAACGATGCTTCAATCCGGCCTTTTTTAATTCACCGACAATTATTGATTGCAATTTGCCATGATTTATCCCATCTGATATAAGCATTTTATATTTTTTTACAAATTACAAATAATTATAACACACTCAGTTTCCTCAATTCAAATTCTGCATTATTCGTTAACAACTGTAACGTTTCGTTTTCCCAAATTTCAATACAGTCCTCGAATTCGAAGGAATTAGTAGATATTTATAATACGTCACTTACTGTTTTTTTAAATAATGAAAAATTATATATGTAAAATATGCTCAAATATAATCATTGCATTTCGTGGTACTGAAAATAAAATTGATAAATCTAAGATTATTAATATTAATATATGAAATAAAATGAAACAGTAATGCCTAAAAATTCGTGCATATAACGAAATTTGCAGGGTGTCAATGTCAAGAAATGTCAATGACATTTTCAATTAAAATTTGTCAAGATTTCTTTCAAGACTTAAAAATTTTCAAATTGGATCAAATATTATTGTTATTATTTATTTGATCTGAAATTCAATTTAGAGATTTACTATTTAATTTATTAATGGTTATCATGACAGTATAATATTTATTTTTGCTGAGCTTGATTTCTATGGAAATTTGGATTAAATTACGTTATTAATATTTTATTTCTTATTTTGTGTAACGTCAGTTATCTGCTCTGAATATGATTGAACTCTCAGCAAAATTAACAACGGGGTCAGTTTATTTGGCTGGTGAGGCGTTAGAATGCTGTATTACATTTTGCCATACGACGCAGCCAGAACATAGGAACTCACAAAGTCATAGGTACGTAGTCAATTACTGTACTATGTATTTAATCTAAGATAGAATCTGAACAATCTGTAATCCAAATAACACGTCATCATTATTTAGTAGCATTTATATTATCCGCATTACATTCCGCTCCCCTTTTATGTACAGTTTATTTTAACAAACTTTTTATAGGTGAAAGAATAAATAATATCTGCCTGCTAATTATAATATATACTATATATATATTAATATCATTACATTACAGTAGTATATGTGTAGAATCTTTTACTGGAAAAAAATACTTATATACATACTAAGTTAAGTGCCTATGCACTTAATATTTTATAACATATTATTTTTTCTTTACAGTGATATTCTAGAAAGTTTAGCTTGGGTGTCAGCTCAAATACACTGTTTTTACTCCACATCAGGGAATAGTGGTGAAAAGACTCCAACTATAGGCAGGAAAACTGCTTTGGAGGTAACCTCATGTGATATTGGTGATGTTATATTCCACACAAAACCAAAAATATTATTTTGCGACCTGACCATACCCCTGGGTGAAAGTAAAACATGTAAGTTCAACATATTTGTATTTTTTGGTATGTAAATTACTATAGAAACCACTGTGGTTATATCACATTGTTAAAGGTGCATCAATGAGATATGTATACATCTGCCATGTTCGAATTTGCCACCCAGACCATGGCTCTGTGTTGCTCCCCTCAAGATCCATGGCTGGGGTTAAATAATATAGAAAAGAGGATATATGGATAAATATGAATTGCAAACAAAATCCTACTTATATTTATGAATAACATGTTTATGAATATTTATTTTTTACTTTCATAATATTTTAGTTATTTATGTTTATTTAACATTATGTATATTATAAGCTATTTTAAATTTTATGTGGTCATTATTTATACATGTATATAATAAAAATGATATGACCTTACCAATAGAAAATTTTTTTACTAATTATATATGTTATATATATTATATTCTATTAATTAAAGGCACTGAAAATTATCTGGTAATTATTTATATATATATATGTATAATTTATTTATAACTGGGATACACTTTTATCTAATATGAAATCTTTTTTAGTTTGGTATAGGGAATCAATACCAATTGAGGCACCACCATCATATAGAGGCACATCGGTTAAATATTCCTACAAAATAACAATAGCCACACAGAAAGTGGGCTCTCATATCAAAATGGTCAGAATACCATTTAGAGTCCTACCAATTAGTCCAATTATGAACATGCAGGATCTTGCAGCATTATGTGGCAATGAAACTACAGAAGAACTTCAGCCAACTAATCCATTCTCTGAAGAGAGAAAAGTTGAAACTACATTGTCTATGGCATTACAAGTATTACAGGTAACTGTTTATATTTTTTACTATTTTCAATTTTCTATGATAATAAAGTTTTAAAATTCAATTTGCAAGTAAAACATTAAATAATTATATATATGTTATATATACACAAACTATAATATATAATTATCTGGAGCTGAAAAACTTAATCTATATTTTATTATGCAACTGTTATAATATGTAGATATAAATTGATGAAGCTGATTTATAATTAGGTCTAAAATAAAAAATAATATAGCCATAGTTAAAAGTAACAGAAATCTCTGTTGTCTGTATTACAGTTGAACATATTTTTATATTAAATTATTAAAATCTTCCAATTTATTTACATAAATTAATAAATAGACTGAAAGTAGCAAAAACTCTAGAAAAGCTGTAGTTCTGTTCTCTTATACCTCTGTTATTTCAGAAAATTGTATTATTTATCAATGCACTATAAATAATGAATTTTGATTACAGAATCTTACAGCCAGACGAAGTCCAAACTCATATATGATAACAAATACCAGGGGTAAAGTGGGCAGATTTTGTTTATTTAAATCTGCTTATAAATTAGGAGAAGACATAGTTGGCACTTTTGATTTTTCTGTTGGCACTGTCACATGCATGCAGGTAAGAAATAAGTTAAAAATATTTTTTTAAGCTACTCATAGTGGTTTGCAATATATTTATATGGTTTCACAATCTTAGAAAAATTGCACTGAAGGTTTCCCAAAGTTATTTTTAATACAGGCATGCAATGATGAGTAATGCTTGGGGACAGAGCTATATGGTAAAACAAGTACAGTATGATGGGGGTCAATGTAATTTAAATAATATGAAAAAATGGACTCCACACACAATTATTAAGGCTATACAAAAACATTAGACATTAAATTTTTAGTATAATAATATGTTATAAAATAAATAAAACTCTATAGCTACTAAAGATGAAATAACAAAAATCTTTTTAGGTTTCAGTATCATTACAACCAGAAGAAATTGTGACATCAAAATCGCCATCTAAGAATGTAAATAAGGAAAATAGTAGCAGATCTATGACAGTGGCTCGGTATCATGAAGTCACTTTAGGGCTAACACATTCCCAACTTATATTACCAATACCACTGCACATAACTCCTGCATTTGAAGCAGATGAAGGTAAGTAATAAAAAACATAAACTTATAAATACTGTAGTATATATACATACACTTTTAAAGTGCTTGTTTTAAGATTTTTTTTATTGAAATTTAATTGCTCTTACCCTTTATCACCTACTTTTAAGACAAGTTAACTATCATGTCTCCTCTTAACAGTAAATATTACAAACATTTATGATAAGAATAACATCAATAAATTATATTGTTATTGTAAATAAGTTCTTTATTGATTTAGTTTCACTGAGATGGCGTCTACACTTCGAGTTTGTAACAACCAATGACAAACTATTACCAAACCCTGAGGACAAAGATTGGAATGCACCACTCAATGTACCTATTGAGACAATGGTCTGGAATCTCCCTGTTAAAATCTATTCCACATTACCCAAACAAATACAGCAACATTCTGTGGGAAATGATGCATACACTATGTATATAAAGTGATCTATGTTTGAGGATTTATATGAAACTGCGTGTTGCATGAGACCTAGCAGTGTGCTATTGCACAGGATGAGTGAAATATCAGATAACCCCTATTTGTACTATATTATGAGAGTAATCATGCATTAATACCAAATAGCATACCTTATTTCCTGTGATAAAGAATGAGTTATGCTTTGCAGGGACTTACTTCTCATTGTAATAAAACAGAAAATATAAAATGTAATGTATAAAATATTTAATTAAAATAGACTGCATTATTTGTACATTTGTAATAGAATTAATATAAGTTAGTTAAGTTTTTCATATTTATAACTTATGAAGTTATATATCTACATTAGGTTAGTTCACTCAACTAGTATTTATTTTAATATAAATACTATAATGTTGTATTACAAATGCTTGTACAAAATATGAGTATTATCACAGATAACGTAATATTACATACAGATACCCCATCCCATACAAGAAAATGGTTCCTTCCTAACTCGGGCTATTCTTCGGGCTATTTTATTTCGCCACCGTAGCCGCTAGATGTCGCTAGATCTGAAGCAGTTCGGATTACTAGTGGGTGCTTAGTAACAAAGCATGAAAATAGATGGCAGTCAATTCAGTCTACATGACATCTGTTTTGCAAAGATATGTATATAATATATATGTAGGTAACTGTATCGTGTACCTCATTAGGGACGATTCAAGATTCAATGTAAATGTGTAGGTATAATATCGTTAGCCGACACTCTGCAGATATGGCTTATGTGCCAATGTATATACCTATTATGTTATGGTTTATTTTACATTCCATGCCTATTTTTTTTGATATGTTGTAAACGCTAATATAGCCTGATTTTGATACGTTTATACTCGTACGTATCAAAATCGAGCTATACGATTTTTTATTTCAATCGTTATATGTATGAGACTGATTTTAGCTACAATTAATTTACTGGTATATACCTCATGTATTCTACGATGTACCCCTCTTTTACCTAATGAGAATTCCGCTATATCTTATATATAAATTTTGTATCACAGTGTTAGTTGCCATATTTCTCCAACATTTTGATGAAATTTGATATGTATACTTCCCAGGTCTGAGGTAGGGTTGTTATCTATTTTTTATACCCCTAAGTCATAGGGGTGGCCTACCCCGAAAAAATATTTTTTTGTATTATGGACAATTTTTTATTTATTTATAATGTTACATTGAAAATACATACACGCCTAAATTTTCACCCGTCTTTCACCAACCCCTATTTTTAATAGCGATATTCTTACAAATATTATAAATGCTAAAGTAACTCAGTCTGTCTGTTTGTCTCGCTTTCACGCCAAAACTACTGAACTGATTTAATTGAAATAGACAGATAATGTAGACCCTGAGAAAGGCTACTTTTTAATGCGAAAAAGTATTGAAAGGGGAAATGAAAGGCTATATGAGGATATCGTAATTTTTAAAGTCAGATCTTGTAAGATTAAGTGAACAGGGTCGGTCTAGGTTTTTCATTATTAGAAATGTGTAACGGGGTAACACGTTATTTAGTGCGAAATTGTGTATATTACAATAAAATTTAACGAGAAAATATAATGATATCACTGGGACACTCATTGCCTTACTACTATATCGTCCGTTAGTCGCGAACTTTCTGGAAACACGAGAGGCGCTATCCTATTGGTCGGTCGGCGCGGTTACCGCGCGTAGATGAGTAGATGAAGTACTTAGACGAGTCTCACGGCGCCGCAGCGTAAGTACTTACTATACATACGTAGTATACATATGGGTATTACAAATGTTTTTATTACTAGTAATATTACTCTGTTATCTAAGCAAGTAATGTGTGCTTATTTTGAACTTGATAACATTCTGAATTACTCGTATATCTTTCAATATCTTTAGCGGTATAAACCAGGTTATGTACTACTACTAGTATTGTTAGTGAGGGATAAAGTTGATGAACAAAAATAAAACAATATTCGTATTAAAAATATATTCATCTAATATTTTTGGCATTATTTTTAAGTTTCTTCCAAATATAAGGGGTCTGACATGGGGTGTTATGTACCTACATTAAAAAATACTTTTTGAAATGTATGAAAGAAACGTATTGTATGAAATTTTTGAAATGTGTGAAATGTATGCACCTACATTAAAAGATAATTTTTGAAATGTATGAAAGAAATGTATTGTATGAAATTTTTGAAATGTATGAAATGTAAGGACCTACATTAAAAGATAATTTTTGACATGTATGAAATGTATGAAAGAAATGTATGTACCTACATAAAAAGTTCATTTTTTAAATGTATGAAATGTATGAAAGAAATGTATGTACCTACATTAAAATATAATTTTTGAAATGTATGAGATGTATGAAAACAATGTATGTACCTACATAAAAAGTTCATTTTTGAAATGTATGAAATGTATGAAAGAAATGTATGTACCTACATTAAAAGATAATTTTTGACATGTATGAAATGTATGAAAGAAATGTATTCACCTACATTAAAAGATAATTTTTGACATGTATGAAATGTATGAAAGAAATGTATGTACCTACATTAAAATATAATTTTTGAAATGTATGAGATGTATGAAAGAAATGCATGTACCTACATAAAAAGTTCATTTTTGAAATGTATGAAAGAAATGTATGTACATTAAAATATAATTTTTGAAATGTATGAGATGTATGAAAACAATGTATGTACCTACATAAAAAGTTCATTTTTGAAATGTATGAAATGTATGAAATAAATGTATGTACCTACATTAAAAGATATTTTTGACATGTATGAAATGTATGAAAGAAATGTATGTACCTACATTAAAATATAATTTTTGAAATGTATGCACCGTACAATAACAATACACGTTAAACATCATACCACAGAGTCATACGCATGTTAAAAACAAACTGCTATGATATTAATGAGAAAGGAAAATAAACTTTATGGTATTCGAGTTAGGGTCGATTTCTCTCTTTTTTTAAAACTATTTTAATCTTACCAGTTGCCAGTATTCGAAGACAGCTACGATTCGTACTCGATATTTTAAATTATTATGTAATCGATTTTTCAGTACAAATGTAAATAACCAACGACACTAATAATGTACTACTATATTCCGTTCTTTGAAACGGAATACTGCTATACTTAATACAAAATAATGAAAATTTACTGTTCACAACGACTCATTAAAAGCATCATCGAATAATGCGCTGTAATAAAATCCTGTTATCGATTATTCAAAAAAATCGATAATACATGTATTTATTTTTAATATGACAACACTTCATACATAAGTATTATTGGAAATAGTATTATTTGCTTGTTCGGCTATTTTTAATTTACTTAAACTTTTTTTATATGTTTAATTTACAATAATAATATATTAAGTGCTTATTATTGGAAAATATAAAAAAGACATTTAATTAGGCCGATACAAATGACAACAATGCCATCTATGAAAGCATTTTGAAAACATTGAGCCCCGTATTAGCACTGATTAAAGTGTAATTAAGTACTGGAAAATAACAAAATGAGTAAATATATGAAAATTACTTTTCTAAACGCATTATTTCATTTTAACATGTATATATATTTTTTTAAAAATGGATTAAACTATTTTGAAAACACAGTTTTGTTTTTTAAAACGTTTGCAAAACTATGAAGAATTCCATCGATACCAATCACGCCATCTATATGCAACTTTTAGCAATAATAATGGCTATTTCCTCATTGAGTGCCACTGGTATTATACAATAATTCCTAATTAATACATTTTTCATTATAACAACTGCATTAACTGAATATTAACAAATTAATTATTGTAAATAAAAAGATTATGGTAATAATGAATAGGCACTTTTTTATATAAATAAAACAAGATTAATAATTTTACATTTATTTTTATTCTTCTACTGATTCTTTGTCCCAATCTTTCATTTTTGCCCCCATCATAAAATCATCCCTGCAATAAGATTTTTTTAAATTATTTATTAAAGATAGATTTTATAATCTGTATTAATGACAGATGTAAAAACATATATAACATATAGATTTTAAACTATACCTTAAAGCATTCCATTTAGGTTTATTATCCTCTTCTTTAACATCAGATGTTTTGGTTACCTCATCTACTACTATGGACTTTGTCTGGCCCATAAGAGTATCAAGGAATGCCCTTTTGTCAAACTTTTTTATAATTTTCTCCTTTTTTGTTTCTGGCAGGTCTTTCCTGTTCATTTCTTGATCTAATGATTTTTGCTGATTCCTCACAGCATTAAATAACTGTACCACTCCCTTTGTGGCAATTTTTGAAAGTAGCCGCTCTCTATCTTTCTCTAGTATATTTGGCTTTATTCTAATTGATGATTTTTCATGTTTCTGTAATAAAATTATCATATTTAGCTTTGGCATAAAAATAAGTTACCTAATATAACAATTATACGAAAACTTTTTTCTATAAATAACTACATAATACAACTGTCATCCAATGGTGTACCTAAACTGAGGATGGCTGTATGGGCATGGGTAAATTAAATGAATGGGTGCCTCCTTAATTATTATATTTAAAAATTAGCTAATGTGGTTAGAATCTGGAACTATCAAATTTTGCTCACTCTACTGTTATTATCAACACTAACCAACTTTTTTTCAGGGGGTTCTGATGGTAACACTTCTTTCTTAACTTCTTTTTCTGTCTCATTTCCTTCTCCAATTATTTCAAAAGCTGGTTTTTCCTCATTTGTGCTTTTTATTAATTGAGAATGTTTCTTTGCTCTTGATAGCACTAAAGTTTTTTTATTTTTCGGTTTCGTAGAACCCAGGATCTTTGTAATTGAGTCAGCCCAGCCTTCATTTGTTATTAAAGTTCCATTTTGTGAATTTTCTTCGTTGCTTTCATCTTCTACTTCTTCATTTTCCTCCGTGCTTGAAGAATCGTGATCTGATACTGAAACAATAATTTGATTCTGTAACACCTCTGAATAATGAAAAATTACTACCAAAACTATCAAACACTAACCTGATATTTTTAAAGATGGTTTATTCATGTTTTTAGAGATTACCATAGTTAATTGCTTGTTTTACTAAGTATGTAGGAACAAGTTTTAACTTTCACGAATTATGTTATATTAAAAAATAATATCCAATGTGAATAACAATATCGAAATATATTTTGCGAGCATCAGAAAGAAAACATGATACACAATACGCACATGTTATTATTTACAAAAGTACTCTATGATATGATGTCACGGATGTCAAAAAGTTGTCACTGTGTCCACAGATCTTTGAAAAACGTGACATTGATTCTCATAAATATGTTTTCATGTCTTAGTAAAGTAGTCCGCATTCTAATCCAGTCCTCTGAAGTTGTGTTGTTGTTTCCAGCCAGAGACGACGCGGGGTCAAAGAAGATCATCTCTGTACTTTACTTGCGAATGACCCAGTTAATTTAATTCTTTCAATAAATTATTTGTGAAACTGAAGAGCTATTCTCTGCAGTGAAGCGTGGCACCCGAACACTCCACTCTGGCTCTATCGGTCACACCACTGATTAATCCCCTGTCCCATTTAAATTAGGATTGAAATAACGATCATCTTAGTTGAGGTTCAAATCCCTAGCGGAGTTCTCAGACGTCATGCAAGAGTTGGTCTTCAGCTATTCCAAAGTCCTTAGGCGGGTTTGGTTTGCTTAAGGGTTCTCTGCACTCGCCTCCTTGGTCGTCGCCAGCTAAACAAACTAGTATTAAAAGTAAATCAACTAGGAAGTCAATTTAAATAACGCATCTATTGTCATAGTAGTAGAAAAACATTTCTTACATGATTACATTATAATTGAATGGCGCCATCTATTAATGTAAATTACAACTTGTTCCCCTTTCAACGTCAGTCTGTCATGTTTGTTTCAAGTCATTACGTAAAATGGAACTTGATGTTTTTAAAAATAAAAATACAGCTGATCGAAAGACAGCGACAAAAACTATCAAAAGTATTTGTTTCATTCTCAGTTGTCAGAAAATGGTGGTTTTGATTTAAACATGGCGAATATTGCAAACCCACTACCATATCTTACTAAAAGAGAATATGGAATTTTGCCGGACTTTAGATCTCATTTATTTAAAAACCGACTTAATGCTGCTAAAAACTTATATCGTCGGGATTTGGTGTGCCATTTTGGATGTGTAAACGCTATTGAATTTTCCAATAATGGCGAATTATTGGTATCAGGTATTTTTTTTGCATATTAAGTATATATTAATTTTGCCATAGACCCATAATTACTGATCTACTTGTATCATATATATTTAGGTGTATGTTAAAGAAGTAATTCCCAAAAATTTTGTTTTATGATAGGTATTTACTACATGCAATTCCTAGGATACCTAGAATAGGCGTGTTACCTATTTCCTCAATATTGATTGGTGACCTATTAAAACACTTACTTATAGTACATAGCGTATCGGATAAGTATGATATGTATGTCATGATACCTGCAAAATTATATTGTTTTCGTAAAATATGTATCAAAACAAATATTTACTTTATTTTATAATATGTTTAATAAACTTAATATTGAATTCAATTGCTATAAATATAGTGATTTTGCTAAACTTTATCTAAACTTAATACAGTATCCAATTTAACTTTGTAGCATTGTTTGTGTAGTGGTTGATAAATTACAGTATAATTTTAGATATAGAATCAACAAAAAAATGTCCAGAATACTCCCAGGTATTGCAGCTTTATAGTTTGTATAGTCTAACATTAGAGATTATTACATTAGACAAAATTACTAGTTCTGCAGAACTTTTGTGCTGAATATCTTAATTCTGAATATCTTCTTAAGTTTTCTTTGATATAAACCTCAGAATATGGTATCATTTAATATGGATTAAGAATCATAAATAAGCTTATTTTAATATATGTATTTAATAATATTTTCATACTATTGTAATGTTATAACTGACTTCTACAGATTCACTTCACTCTGACAGAAATATGTCTATAATATCTCTATTTATATGTCTATACCTATCATCCCATATGGATGCGATGTAAGAAGCGAATTCGGGAAACTCAGTATGTGAGACTAAGGTAAGCAAGTTGGAATGTAGGTATGATGACTGGAACAGGAAGAGAACTAGCAGATGTATTAAAAAGAAGACGAATAAATGTGGCATGTTTACAGGAAACTAAATGGAAAGGGTCAAAAGCTAGAGAAATAGGTGATGGATATAAGTTTTATTACTGTGGAGGTGATGGAAATGAAACGGAGTCGGAATTGTGTTAGATAGTAATTTAAAGCAAAGTGTGATGAATGTAAAAAGAGTGAATGATAGAGTAATAGCAATAAAAATAATGTTACAGAACATAATCGTTAATGTGGTTAGTGTATATGCTCCTCAGGCCGGTTGTGACGATAGAATGAAAGAAAAGTTTTGGGAGGAATTTGATACTGTAATGATGGACATTGCCAGTACAGAAGATATTTATATAGGGGGTGACTTTAATGGGCATGTGGGAAGATTGAATAAGCATTATTAGAGAGTGCATGGAAATTGGGGATTTGGAAATCACAACCACGAAGGAGAGGCATTACTAGAGGCAGCTTCTGCTTTTGACTAGGCCATCACCAATACATGGTTTAAAAAGAAACAGGATCATTTAATTACCTACACAAGTGGACACCATAAAACACAGATTGATTATTTCTTAGTCAGGAGAAATAAAATCAATTGTGTCAGAAACTGTAAGGTCCTACCGGGTGAGGATCTGATATCACAACATAGACTGCTAGTACTAGATACAAAAATTAGGATTCAGTATAATAAAAACAAAAACCGACCGCCCCCAAAAATAAGATGGCACATGCTCGAGAGGGATGAGAATGCAATGAAATTTAGAGAACAAGTAAATGATATGATGATGGAAATGAATAATATGGAAGGAAAATCTGTTAACGAATGTTTGAATGGAATGAGAGGTATAGCAAAACATATTGTTGGTGAAACAAAAGGGACTAGAATGATAGAGAAAGATACTTGGTGGTGGAATGAAAGTGTGCAACAAATACTGAAAGAGAAGAAAAGAGTGTTTAAAGAATGGCAAAAGGTCTGTAAAGAGAATGATAATACAAAAGACGAAAAAAAAGGAAGTGTATTTAGGATGCAAAAAGAGGGCAAAGAAAGCTGTTGCAACGGCAAGAGCTGAATTCCAAGATAAACTCTATGCCTCATTAGATACTTCAGAAGGCCAAAAGCAGCTCTTCTGACTAGCAAAAATGAGAGATAAGAATACAAACGATGGAGTATATGTAAAATATATAAAAGATGATAAAGGAAAGGTTCTAATGAAAGAAGATGATATAAAATATCGATGAAAAAATTACTTTGAAAACATAATGAATGAAGAAAATCCATGGAGTAAATCGATAGGAGAGGAAAGAGTGAATATGGGTTTAGTCAAAGAAGTAAGAATGGAAGAAGTAAGACAAGCTGTGCGAAGTATGAAAAGCAGTAAAGCCGTAGGACCTGATGGAATACCAGTGGAAGTATGGAAGTTATTGGGTGAAAATGGATGTAAATGGCTCACTTTATTCTTCAATAAGTTATTGCATGAAGAAACTATTCCTGAAGAATGGTGCCAAAGCGTATTGGCCTATCTGTAAGAATAAGGGTGATGTTCAAGACTGCAGCAATTATCGAGGAATAAAGCTTATGTCACATACTATGAAAGTGTGGGAGAAAATGATAGAGACGCTTGCGAGAGAAGTGTGATATTTCACAAAATCAATTCGGTTTTATGCCTGGTCGAGGCACCACGGATGCCACTTTTGCACTACGCCAGGTGTGCGAAAAATACCGGAGTGTAAATAAACATTTGCACATGGTATTTGTCGATCTCGAAAAGGCATACGACCGAATTCCCCGTCTAGTTTTGTGGTGGGCCCTAAAGAAGAAAGGTGTGCCGGGGAAGTATGTGGATCTAATACGTGCCATGTACATCCGGTCTAATACATACGTCCGATCGGCGGTAGGTGCCTCCGACAAGTTCAGTGTGGCGGTAGGCTTACACCAGGGTTCGGCTCTAAGTAGTACTCCAGAGTAGACTAGATAGATGGCAAGAAAAACTGGAGAGTATTGGCTTGAAGATCAGCAGAACTAAAACTGAATACCTATTCTGCGATTTCGGCGGTCTCTCCAGTTTCAAGCCTATCTGTCTTAACGGTGTAATGCTTTCGGTCTGCTCCGATTTTCGGTACCTCGGTTCAGTTATTCAGAACAATGCCGACATAGACCGCGATGTAAGGCACAAAATTAGTGCGGGATGGATGAACTGGCGACAGGTCTCGGGAACGATATGCGACCCCCGAATGCCCTTGAAACTAAAGGGTAAAGTATATAAATCTATCATAAGACCTGTCATTTTGTATGGATCTGAATGTTGGGCCGTAAAGGGGATGGACGAAAGGCGTGTGCATGTGGCAGAAATGCGAATGTTAAGATGGATGTGTGGGATTACCAGGAATGATAGAATAAAGAATGTGTATATACGAGGAAGTTTGAAAGTTGCGCCGGTTATAGAAAAGTTGCGAGGTAACAGATTGAGTTGGTATGGGCATGTTATGCGGAGGAACGAGGACCATGTCTTATGGAAAGTGTATAATATGAATGTGGATGGATGTAAAGGGAGGGGACGCCCGAAGAAAAGATGGATGGATTGTGTGAAAGATGATATGAATAAAAGAAGAGTATGTTCAGATATGACGACCGATAGAGAGCAGTGGAAGAGAATGACATACTGTGCCGACCCCAAATAATGGGATAAAGGCAAGGCAATGATGATATGTCTATACCTAATTATATAATGCAAAACATTAAAGGTATATATATATATATGTGTGTTGTTTAGGGATATATTTTTGTTTATCTATTGATCTTCTTCTATTCTGTTAAGATGAAAAGTTCGGAGGTAACTTCCCTCACATACTAGGTACTCACTACTATAATCCAAATTACATAAAATGTTTTGATTATAATTGTTTCAGAACTGACAAAAATATTAGGTATAGGATATATATACAAAGAATTGTGAGATATCCCTTACATTATTTTAAAGATGGTTTCTGAACTTCACTGAATTTCTGTAGTGTGTACAATAAATTATCCTTTTTTTTTTTAAAGTATTAAGAAATTTTGAAATTTTGCTAATATATTGATAGATTGCATCAATTGAGTATCTTAATTAGAACCATCATTTGATTATATTTTGTCAATATGTCATAACTTATTATGATTAAATTTGTACTTCATTTTGTTAATCAAAAGAAGAAAAGAAGATTTGTTAAACTTTTCTGGATATTTAATTATATAATAAACTTGAAAGTAAACACTATGGACATTTGTTACTCTTTGACGCAAAAAGTACTGAACTCATTTTGATGAAACTTTACAGTAATATAGCTTATGCAACCGAATAACATATATGTTATTCGCCCTATAGCCTATTTTTTTATTTTTTATTTAACATGGGTGAAACTGCAGGCACAGCTAGTGTATAATATTATTGCCAAATTGAAAAAAAAATAGTACACAGTACACAAATTTGTTTTCTGTGTGATGTCACTCATATCTCTGATAAAAAAACATGAAATTTTAGTCTGTTTATCAAATGTCATGATTTTTAATAATACACACATCAAAAAGTCTTAGCTACACATACAAATTTCAATTTTACTATGTGTTTCCATATTAAATCCTTAGTATTTTCTTGTTTCGATTTGGGTTCAAGTCAAGTTAGGAACTTGACTTGAACCCAAATCGAGACTCATCGCAAAATAAAAGTTTATCCCATTGTTCCCGGGTCCATGTAATGTGTTATACCATTCATTTCGACAGGCGCGATTCCCGTGACGTATCGGTAGGCACCTAATTGGCCGTCGTATTCATGTGTCATGCAGTCGATTTCGCACAGTTTGGCAGCTAACAATAACACCACTTGAATTTTGTAGCCTTACACCTATCTCTTGGGCGGTTAATGAGGTCTTGCAGTCAGTTGTACGAGTATATATCGATCTTGCCGTGTGGTTGTACACCTTCCTCGACCTGGGTGTTGCTCAACAGGGTCTCTCGTGTTAGTTTAACGCTGATGAAGAAGGCAAATAACGCTTCTGTTAACACAAAAATACCGAGATACCTGGGATTGACTTCTTCCCGCTTGTAACATCCCTACAGTTCTTTGCATTTCATCTGCGTTCAAATGACGTCGTTCCATGACTTAAAAAATGTCTCAAATCCAAATTTGTTCAAAACTTTTTCAAATTATTGTTTAAATCATATAATTTATAGGGAATACTAAATTTTAATAAGTATAGAAAACGCTATAAAATTCGAACAAATGCATTCGCTTTTGAATTTGTGAAAATATCTGAAATGATATGAGTATCATTTTTTTACAACCAGCCAGTCAATATCAAAAAAGTTTACATAGGTAGTACCTACTTGGTAAGAAAAGATATAATAATTTGAAATCGTATGTGTTACTTAGACTTTTTTGATGAGTGTATTGTATATACATTTTATGATTATTAGGGGGAGATGATCGGAGGATCATGCTCTGGCAATTTGGGCAGGCAATCCTGAATCGTGGCAAACCAGAGGCCATGAAAGCTATGCACCAGTCTAATATTTTTTGTCTTGGCATTACAAGTGATAGCCAGAAAATATATTCAGGCGGAAATGATGATATTGTAAGTAAACTATTTTGTTGTATATTTCTATAATCTATGAAGTTGAAAAAGTATCCTGTACTACGTATCTATTATAATTAATTACAAATCACAGGTGATAGTGCATGACCTGGAGAGTAAATGTCCTCTTGAAGTGCTTCAACATCAAAGGGCTGTATGCAGTTTAAGCATTGATCCATACAATGAGCGCGTAGTCACAACTGCTGGCAATGATGGCCGTCTTCTACTTTTTGACACCAGACAGTCTGTACATGGTAGGAACTTTTTGGTTTCTAGAATAAATTTATGTTTTTGATTGATATCATTCATCATTGTCTTACTAATATTATAATAGCGAAAGTTTGAGAATCGATGGATGATTTGTTTGTTACACCTTTCTGCAAAAACTACTGAACTGATGCTGATGAAAGTCCACAGTAATGTAGCTTATACATTAGAATAAGACATAGGCTATATATATAGGTGAAACTGCAAGCACAGCTAGTAAGGAACCTATTACTATAAATATTATTATAATAATACAGAGTAATAAATATTACTATTAACATAATATTTTTATGTTAATGTAATTTTAATACCAACTAGTCACACACCTGGACTCTGAAAAATTCGATGTGTATTATTTATATGGAGATTTTTAAATCAGAAATTTAGACTTAGTCATGTCATTTTTTGAAAAATTCTTGTCCTGACTATTTCAGACACCACAAAAAAGAATTAGCTTAAGTCTGAAGTTGCATACTTGGCAACTTCAGATTACTGCTATATGAAGTTTGTAATTTCTACAAATACATTACAAAATTCATATAGTAGTCATAATAACACATTGATAATACATATTCTTGAACTGAAAAATTGTATACCTACTGAATATAATTCAATTGAATTCAATCCTGTTGTAATTAAATTACCTATAAGATTACACATAGAATGTGACTTATGTTATGTATATTTTATTATATAATAAAAACGTTCTACTTTATATAAAGTTTATGTAACTGATTTTTGTCTTCATTAATAATCTAGGCACCCTTTGTTGCAGAGTCCCTTGTGATCTCTAAGAGCAGGAAGTCTTTCCATGGCGTAATGTTTCACCCACATCAAGTAGGCGTGCTGGTATCTGCTAATGCTCGCGATGGTGTCGCACTCTGGGATTTACGATCGCCAAAACAGTAAGTAAAATAAAATAAAAAAATATTAGAGAAGCCCTATGTCTTAGGACTAGCTGTTAAACAGAGGCAGATAAATAGAAATAAACAGGAACAAAATTAACTTGTCTATATAAAATAGTGTAGAGGTAAAATTTGTAAGGTTGTAGTGGGAAATCTCTGGATTAATTGAAAGTTCTTTTAGTGTTACATAGCTCAATTATTCAGGAATGTAATAGAATATAATAGTGAAAAATTAAATTGCGCGTGTCAGCTAGTATTCTATATAAATATTTATGTTTCAACAGTCCTGTACTCCGCTACGTCGGGAACAACGGAACCTGTCAGAACAGCATGAGTGTCCGTTTCAACTCATCCGGCACGCACATACTAGCTTTGCGTCGTCGGCTCGCGCCTGCACTGTATGCGGTACACTCTCCTGAACCGGTGGCAGAATTCTACCACCAGGACTATTACAACTCTTGCACTATGAAAAGCTGCTGCTTTGCTGGCGAGGGTGATCAGTTTGTGATGTCCGGGTCTGATGATTTCAACCTCTATATGTGGAAGATACCTGATGTTGGTACTGATACTAGTGGAAGTGGTTATGGTGAGTATTAATTTTTTTTTGGTAATTTGTTTAATCTTAAGAATATTTGTATATAACAAAGATTTTATATGCATTTCAGATGTAGAGCCACATATAGTTCTCTATGGACACAGGTCTATTGTAAATCAAGTGCGGTACAATCCGCATTATTGCCTCATCGCGTCTTCCGGTGTTGAGAAAATTATAAAGGTTTGTATTAACAAACCTTAAACAGATTACTGTTAATTTATTGAGTTGTTGTTTATGAACCTAAAGTCGTTTCACGTCAGAATGGGAGTCAAAAGTTTACATTGTTCGCAATTGTATTTTTCACAGATTCGAATTTGGAACCTTTACGGCCTTATTACAAAAAGATAAACCTGGTTTAGCACTAGTAATAAACCATTCACCAATGTATTCCTTATTACAAAATGAAGTTTATCTCTAAATCGTGATTCGTCTATGGTCTAAAGTTAGACCTGCGATGCCCCTAGTTTAACAGTGGTCTAAATGCAAAAAGTCAAACTCCATTTTAAAAATTCTATTGTAAGTTGTAGTTTTTGGAAAAATATTTTTACTAAATTAAAAATACATTAACTAAAAATATTTAAAGCAAATTTTACGACAATAAAAATATATAAAAGACGTTATTTGTTATTTTTTCACTCATTTGACTTTGAAATAGTCACCATTCGAACGATCCAATAAAAATATCTCGCCGTTCCTTTTCTCCGTATAGGATTCCTACTTGTAATTTAAAACTGATTTTCAGCCTAATAGTACATTAATAAATATTATATATTATTGAAATAGTTATAATGAAGACATAGATAAATAGAAATAAATTTATTTTTAGTTTATACATTTTTCTTTGAACTAATATTATTTTTGATCTTTTCAGTTTTCTGGTAAAATGGAACGTAATTGTACGGTGACAGACATGAGTGACTGATTTCTGTATGGAATACATAATGACCGATTTAACTGTAGTACTAAGTAGTCCTCTGTTAGATCTGGATCCGTAATAATGTTAGGTTTATTCCAAGTATTAACTTTAGGAACGGTTTAAACCACGACCATTTAGACCACGTTTCGTCCGAGTTTTAACAGATTTTTTGTAATAAGACCGTTAGGGTTTAGAAGTCGGGGTATTAAAAAACTACGCAACTATCATAAATGCTGACTACTATATATACAATGCTGACCCAAAATAATAAGTATTTTTGGGTCGGTATAGTATGCCACCTAGCACTGATCCCTATCGGCCGTCATATCTAAGCTTACTTTTCTACATAACGTCATTCACACAAAGATATTTTTATATATTTTTTGGTCGGCCTCTTTCTTTATAATGTGGTACATTATACAGATATATGAACATGATATATCTGTATAATCTACCACTGGCACAATAAACTCTCATCCTATATTATATATTTATTCTCTTTATTATTCATTGATCATGCCATGGAATATTTTTATAGGTGTGGTCAGCTTTGGAGTACCCAGAAATGCGAGGTACACTGCTGGAGGAAGCGCAGGGCTCCGATAATCCTCGTGAAATATACAGTCACGAAGATTATGTATCGCTCGTACATCACAGTGGACAAGTAAGTATGGTAGAAATGTTGTTGTCATTTCACAAACAATTTCGATAAATCATAAATATAGTTTTGTTATGTAAATATTTTTCTGTGCTTAATAAAGATTTTATAATAATAATACTGTAGATAATCATTTGGGTTCTATATAATTTATACATATTATTATTTAATTATATCATAAGACAGCCTGAAATAAGTGGCGCCAACTTATAAATAAGAACATCGCTCAAGTCATCATTTGGCAACATTACTAATTTGTCAATAATTTTTTTTTAAATATATATAGATATATTTGCATAACTTAGATATACTAGTAAGTAGTAGTAGTAGTAGTGCTACTACTACTACTACTTACTAGTATATCTGAGTTCATTCTATCATCTTCTACTGAAGCGTAACGTAAACCGTCGACGACGGCAGGAGCTTCATTCCTTTAAAAAAAGTGCGTAGACTGTCGTGTATGTACGATTTGTTTTTAAACTTCGTGAATGTTGACCAACAGCATATATCGCATAACTACGCGGAGCAGTCCACAAGCGAGGACCCGCGGATGATGGCGTTCTTTGATTCACTAGTGCAGCGCGAACTAGAGTGTCTTGCCGAGGAGACTGACTCACTTGACGGCTCCAGCTCTGGTGGCTCCGTGCACGACAATGATACTGTGGACTCGTCGGATAGCGATCAAATTGTAGCCGACTTTTTACAGTTACCAACCAAACGAGGTACTTTGGTCTTTTGTACTAACTGAAGCTTTAATTTATTATTTAAGTAGCAGCAGATCATTATATACTTAACCCCTTTATGGATAGTATCTAAAACCTTAATACAAAACATAAAATGATTGAATCTTAAATTACTGTATCGGGAAAAACAATGATCATTTCTTATATAAATAAAGTCAAAATATGAATAGAATAGAATAGAATAGAAAATCATTTATTCAAATAAACTTACATTGAAGCACTTTTGAATAGTCATTACATTTTTTAATCTACCGCTATGTAATGTATGTATGTAAACAACTTCCAGAGTTGAGGATGGTCTATCTTCTTTATGAATTCAAATTTCTTTCAGTATAATTGTATAATATTGATTGATCTACTATTGATTAAGATTTTGGTAATGCTCACATTTCTAAAATAAATTATGTGGTGGTTAGGTGGATCGCCACAAACTACCAGCTCATGAATAATGTGGCTAATATAACTGTTTACAGCCAACCCAAACGGGAGCCGGAGTCAGCGATGTTCAAATAGATTGGCCCGATTGGTTGCATCGCGGTTTTCAAAAAACTTGCGTTCTCAAAAAAGAGGTTCTTTAAGGTTTGTATCTAACCTGTCAGATTTGTACAATTTTAGTTCTCTAATAACTTTCCATGATGATGTTTATACTATAGTTATATTTACACATCTTATTACTGTAGAATCAATGAGCATTTGTGTGAGATATAAATTAATAATGAAACTGTACATTGTTATACTTTTTATGTAAATTTTGATATTTTATGAAAACAGTTGCATATCTTTTATTTTTCGATTTATTTTTTTAGCATCAGACATCGACAACATTTTATGTCACAACACCTGTGCATTTCAGCTGCCACAAAAATAAAATTATTTTGACAACTTGTGACATTATCACATACAAAAATAGTGTATACCATTCATATGCCATTCATAAATTAAGGTCACACGTTAAGGAGGGGGGAGCTGCTCTACAAAGTGTGACAAGGGCTAGGAGAACTCTGCACAGGTCGTATCATTTTAAATGTAATATATCTAAGTACTAATATACAAACTATTAACAAAATATTTCTATTGTTAGTAATTTTTAATAAAATTTTATAACATGGCACTTTACTGTATGGAATGACAATCACAAAAATGTGACTAGCTGTAATAAGGAGGGGGAAAAGATAATGGAATTTATGGGTGGCCCCTTCTGTACACATTTCACTCTCAGTGGAAATGCAGTCTAGTATTGATTGTTGTATGGTCAGGCGGTCATCGAAAGTAGCGATGTCTCGGCGCAGCAAGCAGTCGCGCAGCGGGCTGGGCAAGTCTGGGGGTGCGTGTGCGGGCGCGGGCCCCGCTCGTCGTCGCGCCGCGCCCCGCGCGTCCCCCGGCATCGCGCCCGCCGCCCGCGGGCCCCGCGGGCCCCGTGGGCCCCGCGCCTCCGCGCCCTCCAGCGAGCGCACCGACTCCGACGAGCCCACGCACTGTCTCTTCGGCCACTCCGGCAGGGTCAGTCCGCACACAGATTGATATTAAATTTTGTAACTAGAATGGTCTGGTTATCTATAAATTACGTCACACATTAAGGTTGAGGTGCATTAATTAATTGAATAGAACTAGTCAGATCATCAACAAAGTGTGACAACGGATAGGAGGACTCAGAAATTATGTGTTGCCTTAACATTATAGAATCCACATTTTATCAATATTTTAAATAGAAATGAAAATAATTCAACTGAAACTGTTATTTATTTTTTAATAATTGACTATGCACTAGGAAGAAGCTAGTCTCACAAACATGACCGTAATAAGGAGGTAGTATATGGATTACCCTTTATAACAGCAGAATTAAAGTATATCAAAGAAATAAAAAGTGATCACTATTTCTCCCTACCTTTATCTCGGACTGATTTATATCTTTTTACCCATGTTTAACCTTCATATCTTCACATTTGCATAAAAATGTATATGTGTTTAATTTCAGATAATAAGACCTATACGCCGACGGATGAATTTAACAAGAAGTAGTAAGAGGAAAAACAAAGTCACTAACTATAGAAAACCTATGAATTTACGAAGTAACGGTGAGTATTATTCAAATATTTTTATATAGATTATGTATAGTCTGTTTTTTTATAATGTACCATTCTTATTAACTTCGCAGGCGCAACCATAGCTCAAGACAGCAGCGATAATAATAACTTTAATACTTTCGATAATTTTGAAGAAAATTTATCTCTTCCTAGCACAAGTACAGGTAAGCATTAGGTCCAAGTATACATATGTTTTATCATTTCTTTATTTCTTTCGTTTGTGATAAGATTTATAAAATAATGTATGTTGTATAGGTTACAGGGGCCAAAGTACTTCGGCCCTATTTCGAATAGCGGAAGTCGACTCGGACGACGACCAGTCAGTCGACAGTCGACCTATATCACCTAGGAACCAAAACGGGAACCAAAGTATACCCACAAATCTAATCAGTATAATCCCAACACCAATAAACGGATCTCGAGACTCGTTGGGAGATTCCCTACGCGCCGAACCGGCGGAATCGGAGAGCAATAACTCCTCTCCACCGCCACCACCCGAGAACCGCCGCATAAATTTGAGGAGGGTCAGGCGAAACGGTAGGTTAAGTCTACACCGCTCAGACTCAAGCGAATCGCCGCCTCCCAAAGAGCTCGCAGATCGCGCGACTACATCGCTCGACGAGCGGCTGTCGCCAGGCGTCAGCTATAACAGGACAGTGGCGCGGCTAATGAACGAGACCAATGAGAGCGAGTTGGAAAGTAGTTGTAGTACGGAGGGCAGCGCGTGGCCGACTCCTGAGGCGACGCAGATGCAGCAAGCCACGTGCACGGCCGCGACCCCCGACAGTGGCATCGGTACGGCGGCTGGCAGCAGTTCCCGCGCTTCCCGACCAGCCGATGACGTGTCCGATGATCCAGACTATCAAGCTCTCAAATTCCGACGAGTAAAAAAGGCCCGGCGCAATTACAGGAACCATATGGATTCCGACTCGAACTGAACTGATTATATGTAGATAGATATATAAATTATGTTTGAATGGAGTTTCCTAGTTGTTCTGCCATGAGACTATTCGAACGACTGTAATCTTCTACTATTGTTAAAAAAATTGTTATGAGACTTGACACTTATAGATGTACCCTGAACCTTATGTGGGATCTCTACACCGAATGTATGTCTTTATACATCGTTTTTTTTTACTATATAATCGTATTATTATTAAATAGGTAAACTCCAACTAAAGGAATTAGGTACCTTAGTTACAACTGCGTTTATCAATAGAATAACCACGTGTGTAAATAGAAATATTTTAAACCTATGCCTACTACTACTTCCTTCATATATATGTACTTCATATGGATGTACTTAGTCATTATCATAGCATGGTGTAACAGGTAAGTAACGTGCAATAATTCCATTGAGGATTTAACAGAATTTGCATTTACCATACTATTTTAGTAGGTGTTTTAGATTATAGTGTTAAAGATTTCGTTACGGGATATACTATAGTATTAATATTTTATTTAAATCAAAAATATGTTTACTTAAATTATAATATATACATTTTTAATATAATACATGTAATATTTGGGAATTTTCAACTTGACAAACGTGACTTTCTTCTATGCTGCGTTTTAAGACATGGATATTGGTAGTAATGTAGTGCAAAACCTATTTCATATAGTGTTGAAACCTCTCGTCTTGGCACTTGATTTTTGTGTACAGAAAGCACAAAGAATCTCGATTTTTTTATTTATTTTTATCAATAGCAAGTAGAGATCCAACACTGTTTAGCTTTATGTATAGATATTATTATTATTCTATCAATATATGTGATCATTATTAATAAATAGATTATTATTAAATAAATAGATTTAAGGTAAATACATCAATGTTCCGTGGAGGGTTAGAATGACATGCATTACATTCACTTGAAAAATATATTTCTTTTATTATTCCATATATTATTTAGAGGCCAGTGTTTTAGTTTTTAACTTTATACATTTCTTTTTCTAAAGTCAGGCGCTAAAGCATATTTAAAGAGCTACTCAATATAGAATTGAATTTGAATCAACTTGAATCCTGAAAATCTATGCAGTACTAGGAGAGGAATGGGATTGTTACTAATGTGGACTGATGACCCCTTTGCTAGCAATACACCATGTCAGGTTGACCTCCACGCGGTTCCACTTGGAAACCATCGTGATAAGATACTGGTGAATTTGTCACGATGTGCTAATTGACCTGACCTCATGTTCATCTTATCACTCTTCACTGGTGCCCCGCCAGCCAGAAAACAAGAACTACGCAACTCCATGGACAAATGAGTTATGAAATTAAAATGTTGTGTGTAAGTATAGAAATAGTACGAGACTCCTGTCTACCTGTTCGTAAGAGACATGCCATGAACATACATGCCAAGATAAAACTAAATATGTGGCTATAACTATAACCAATATTAGGATGGTATTGTTTTATCACCAGACCTAACAACCTACCTACTTCCATTCGACTATGGTTTCCAGAAGGTAACACGTGAAGATCGACCTGATATGGTAAAGGTAGTCATAATTTCATTAGTTCCTATTTACTGATAATCTGCTTCCTTCCTACGATCGATACAATCGAATCGAACATAGTATATGTTTGTTATACAAATATTTTTTGCGCCCAGAAATACAGCAATAAAATTAATAATGCATATATTTTCTGATAAATATGTCATAATGGACTAAGTGTTCGACCTCATGATCATATCAATCTCTATTGGTACCTCACCAGCGTAATTTGCGCGTGTACCATGCCATTATCGCCCATTTAAAAAATCGTAGACAATGTAGTATTTAAAAGTGTGTGTGTAGCAAAGAATATACTACGCAAGAGTGTGGTGGTGTGTAGATTCGTAAGTGATATTAGTGTTATGATTGATCCCCCCGAGGTAAACTTCGCTTATTTTAAGACTTATTGCAAATATGTAAGGATTAAAGTCGTATGGCAAAATAATTTACGTATGGAATGTGGAGCCCTCTGGTAAGGAGTAGAATACTAAACTTGCCATTAAAAATAATATAGGACTGTATCTGACGGACTTGGGTCTTTTACATTTTGGGTGCAGGTTGGAATCTCGGGGCGAGCCTCTTTGTTCCGGTATATTGTCCGAAGACTGAGAGAGAAATCTCCTCACCCTCTAAGTACAGCACTTATAAGTACTCCCGCACGTTTATAAGTGCGTATCCCCCATTTAAGGAGATATGGGCAACAGAGGCGAGAGGAAAAGTAATTGGAAAAATTAATATTGGTTATTGTTACTACACTGGCAACTGTTTCCTTAACAGATCTCTTTTTTGATCTGTGGTTTTCTATTTTTTGTCATTCTAGGACTGTCAAATTGTGGTTATCTCCCTAAATTTGGGGAACAAGTTTTAATGGAAAACAGAGGAATTAAAATTGGGTATTGCTGGTGGTTCTGGGCCCGGTCAAGCTTAAAGGAGTCAAGTAAAGACTAGTTACGGCCAACAACATTAGAATAGGTCGAAATAAATGAGAGCGGGTTTGTCAAAAGTTTGCAGGCTAAATTGAGTAAGAACAGTTATGAAACGGGCATTTATTTTTACAATTTAGGTAGCTACCTCTATATATATTTTTTATATTCCTTAAAATGACTCAACTTTTCGGAATACCTAAATAGATTTTACAATAAAATTATACACATATTATTATTCAATGTTGAAATAATACTTTTTAAATTAATAAACAAGAAAGAAGAAACTGTTTAGAGATTCTATTAGTGACAGACGTTCAAAATATTGTTGGTTTTTGTGTGGAGTGTGAACTTGTCCAAATTTCGTTGGCAACACTGTTATTGCAAAATTTAGGGGAAATACCAGGCAGTAATCTGACAACACTGTTTGCATCGATTTTAAATTTCAGTTTGTGATCCATCCATTCAATTAGTATTGTCATTTTGGATTGATTTGATATGACTTAGTAGTGCTTTTAATAGAAAAAATGGATGGGATATCTGCATACAGTTACTTTTTGAGGGCACATTTGCCTCAATTAATGCTATCCAATGTTCCTGAACATTTTTGGGAAACGTTGTCGAAAAAGATTACTGATAATATCTTTGATTGCGGTTTGACTTTTCAATTATTAGAATTAGATTATGAAGATTCTGATTTTATGCCCTATGATCCTTTTTGGAGCGTAGTGCCAATATGTGACATTAAACGTTCAGATCCCAATCATATATATTTAATAGATCATGCTTGGACGTTTAAAGCAAACCGCATTAAAAATAACCTAAGGAGCATACCGGCTTTGTTGGATAGAATGTGCGCTCTCATGAAAGTGGTTAGTGGGAGTATTGAAGAAAAAATTGATAAGGTATCTCGTGGACTGTGGAGATATGCACATACTTATGCTGTTATTGGTGATCAGTTTTCTCCTGAGCAAAGGGTGCCAGTGTGGTATGTATTAGATGAACTGGGCTGTGGAATAACACATTCTGATAACCCAAACTTCAGAACCGTACCTTTTATTTATGTGCCCACACAAGTGACATATACAATCATCTTTCCAATTCGAGATGTAAAAGAGGGTGATGCCATCACAAGGAATTTTGTTGAAGGAAATTATCCCCATTACCGACAAAGAGATGCAATGCTTATACCATGGAAACATTATGACTATTTTGATGAAGACTTTACTCAGCAAGAACCAGAGTCAGATTATTTCCTAGAAGGTCATGTATATGAAGATTTACCTGATTTGGAAATATTGGACATTAGGCAAAATATTCCTAATAGGCTAAAAGTGTTCTCTCAATACAGTTTTATAAATGATCATTTAACATCACCACATTTCGAAATAGTTTACAATGAAAATCAAGCTGACATTATGTGGTATACAGAGCACTATAAAACCTTCAATGACCTTAGTATCAATTCACCAAATACATTCATTAACCAATTTCCTTATGAATATATTATAACTGTCAAAGACTTGTTGCCAATTGTGGCCAGAAGATGTTCAAGTGACTGTAAAAATCCAAATGATCCCTTTGAATCTAATCCTGCTTGGCTTCCAATAACATTTAATTTAAAGACTGAACTTTGTAAACTTGTATCATATTATGTACAAAGGAAAAAGGCTGGGTTGGACAACCTTTGGATTTGCAAGCCTTATAATCTTGCTCGAAGTTTAGACACCTATATCACAGATGATTTACAATTCATGTGCCGTTTGCCGGCTAGTGGACCTAAAATTGCACAAAAGTACATAGAGGACCCTGTTCTTTTTGATAGACCAGATGTTGGTCTGGTAAAGTTTGATATACGATATGTTATATTATTGAAGGGTGTTAATCCTACTGAAGTTTATATTTATAATAATTTCTTCCTTAGATTTTCAAATAAACCATTTGGTTTAGATAATCTGGAGGATTTTGAACAACATTTCACTGTAATGAATTATTTAGATGGAGTACCATTGTATAGAGTGCTTTGTGATGAATTTAAGGAGGCATGGGCCAGACAGTATGCCAATTATAATTGGTCTGAAGTTGAAAAATCAATCACTGAAATGTTTTCACAGTTATTCATAGCAGCCACTAGTAAAGAACCACCTTGTGGTATTGCTAAGAGTCCTCAATCTAGAGCTTTATATGCAGCAGATTTAATGTTAAGTTGGAACAAAAAAAATGGTGATACCACTATACAACCAAAGTTATTAGAAATTAATTGGATGCCTGATTGTCAGCGTGCCTGTGAATACTATCCTGATTTCTATAATGATATTTTCTCTGTGTTATTTTTGAATAGAGATGTTGGTTCATGTACAAAGATCTTGTAAAATGTAGGTAACCACAGTAATCATTAATATAATCAATATTTATGTCACAATTTGATTAAGACTGTAATCATGTTAAGACTGTCTTATTATTGTACTAGGATTTTTGGAAATCCAATTTTTATCCAAAGAAGTATTATTAAAAATATTTGATATATAAGTTGGACAAGTCTCTTTATATACTGGTGACCAGTCTTAGCTTGTAGTTTATACTTTACAATAACTTGTAATGTATTACTTTAAATTATAAGGACTATTAATATAATATTTATGAAATGCTTAAAGCAACTAACATTTTTTATAATATTACTATTGTGTACTACTGTATCGAGGGACTTTCAAGTACCTAACATATATGTAAACATTATTTATAAGATAAAACGGGTATAACAATCATTAAAATATCGACATATCCCATTGTGCCTTTTTTTGTAAACTTAAGACATTTCCACCATACTATGATTTTGCATGATAATCCTAGTCTTGATTGTTCCTAA
The DNA here is from genome assembly GCF_030625045.1 of Achroia grisella. NCBI lineage: Eukaryota > Metazoa > Arthropoda > Insecta > Lepidoptera > Pyralidae > Achroia > Achroia grisella. The sequence goes on from NW_026712925.1 coordinate 3,527,501, forward strand.
TAATTATCATCATATTTTAGACATTCCTTCAATTTTCACAAACATTCCCTAAAAAGGCTGTTGATAAATTAAAACTGCATGAAAATCCCATTAGTAGTTTTGAGATTATTGTGAACATAGAGGCTGAAGAAGACTCTCAGGTAATATGTAGTAGAGATGTTACGAATATTCAGCTTCTATTCTGTTTTCGACCGATTATCAAATCACAACAATATCAAATACTATTACACACCATAGATAGGTGTGTTATAGAATATAAATTACATTTCTAGTGTGGCGAATTTGTTTAATTACTTAATAGATTTATATATCGACCATTATTTAATCAATATTGCAATATGGGTGTAGGTTCAATAACAGTCTGAATTTGATTACTGATTGAGAAAGTCGTAATGCTTTCAGTAGCGGTAGTCAGATTTCCAAACTGAATATTTTTTGTTTCACGCATATTAAGGGGAGCGAAGTTAAACAAAATAATATAAATCCATTAATTAAATTAAACAAATACGCCACATCTGAAATGTGCCTACTTAGCGTTGCTGAATCTTTAGTAGTTGTACAATAATATGTAATATGAAGTGATTGTGTTTCAAAAGACTAGGAATATATTATTAATAAGATTTAAAGAAATTTTAAATTAATATATTCATTTATAGTACATGTAATAGCTTTACATTATCACTTTACAAATTGCTTCATTTTATAAATATTGTTATTAAGATTATTACATACATTAGTTTTTCTGCAATATCATTCGATCGTCATCCTGAATATATCCAAATGGGTTTTCTTCACTGACTTCCCTATGACTGAGCAACAATAGGATCACTACAATGGCTATTACTGCAAATAGTAAAATCCAATAGCGCCGGTAGATTCCACCCGCTCTTCTCACACGTGATGAAGGAAGTGTGTTTCTGAAACAATGTTAACAAAATTAATATTTACAAATACTATCAATTACCAAATAATTTAAAAAAGGTAAATAAAAGCTTTGGTGATCTCAGGTAAAAAAAGTGCGACCACAGACCAGCAATTAGATTGCCTTAATCATGATACTCTCGACCTGATTGCTTTTTGTTTATTATGCTATTGGTTTAGCAATGCAATGAAATGTGCCGATTGGAGTTCAATAAACTCATGGGTAACCATGTGTTTTTGTTTTTAATGGTGCAGGACTCCATTAAAAACAAAAATACAATATTTATTAGGAATGTTACCACTATTACAATAGGATTTTTTTAATGTAATTGGATTGGTATAGAGGCTGATGGCTCACCAGACAGTAAGAAGAACCATCACCTATATACATAAATAACAGCATTAGATACATCATGTTATCTTGTGATGTATGCTACACTCTTTCATGTGTGGCCATTCAGTAAGGCTAAAATGTTATTCCTCTTATTTAGTAATTTCACTGCCTTGTCTCACTCTTTAACCAAACAGCAAAGCAAGCTGCTTGACAGTTGATAAGGTACGCTTGCAGACTAATACATCAATATTAATTTCACAAATTTGTAATAATCTAATCACTTACTTCCACCAACGGCTGATCCATGCAAATGTAGATTTTTGTTTATACTTGTTTTCATCATGATCAAAGTTTGCTATTTGTTTCGAATTTTCTAATAATTTTGAAGATTTTCGTGAAGCCTGTCCTCCTGGAAGACAATTTTTATTTTATTAATTACACTCTCTTATTATGGATTTATTAAAAGTACCACACTGTTAGACACACACATTGTAGATATATGTACCTTGTAAGCTATCAGTCCTCTTTAGTGATGTGTTGTCATAGATATTGATGGAATCATCAGGCATTTGAACAATGGAATGTGGTGTGCCATTAGCTGCTCGACTAGTGGACTCATCATCACTAGCCCCTACTGGCGTCCCTCTTTGACTGTCTACTGTACTTGAATAATATTGACCTTGATCTGGAGACAAGCTACGTCGCCCTGCTGCACCTTTTAAATCTTGGTCCTCAGACAACTGAAAATCAAATAGTAAATACAAGATTGGGAAACATTTTAAGAATTTTCTATTTGAAGGATTATTTAGTTTTGTTAGTAAGTTTAGTTTAATATTAACTTAATTTGATACACTTATATACATTTTTTTTATAATAATTTCTTTTAGTTTCTATTTAATGTAATAGGAAGGGAACCCTACATGATGTAAAATGGTAACTATTACCTATATACATGAACCACACTATAGACATCTACAACATATGTCATAGCTATTTATTATAAATATGATATAAACCTTCAATTAACATTATTTTTCTTGAACAAGTGTGATAAAACCAATGTATGCTAAATATGTGACATTATAATGGTTGGTCTAAATACAACAGAAAACAGTGGTAGGAATGTAATGATATTCAATATCTACTTTAATAATTACTTTATTGAATTAAAATAACATAAAATGTAATACATACCAATGGTAACCCAAGACCAGCACGAGCCCAATTGACTCCAGCTAGTTTTTCTCTCAACACATCTGCAACCGGTGATACAAGGTTGGAGGGTGGGAATACAGGTGTGGCACAAGAAGGGCACTGGTAACCTGCAGGGGCTGTTGTTTCTGGTAAGGCACGGTAACGAGACTCTGCACATGCCCAATGAAAAACATCTGGGGAAGAAGAAATGATCAGACTTAGATTTCTTATTACAACAATGTTTCTGTAAGAAAATATTACATTCAGTAACAACAGGTTTTAATTTGAAGAAGTTTATTGATTTATATAAATTAATTTGACCATACATATATCATATTACATGGTGTTAGAAGACAAAATACTAATATACATATTCTCTACTAGCAACCTTTGGTGTGAACAGTAATTCAGGTGGTACTTAATAGAATAAGTGAATATAAAAATTATTAAATGAATCTGTTTTCAGAGTAATAATATGGTAGTTTCTAATGTGCATGCGGCTACTCTGGAAACGGAGAACTTCCTTTGGAGTGCCTTCTGCACTAGTCACCTTTTCTGTTATAAAAGCCTGCCGCATTGACAGCATTAAATTTTCTCCCAAATAAAATACTTATGACATTCTTGTTCATGCTGTATAAAACTGATGAAAACAAACACACTAAACACATTTGTTACATAAACCATACTTACGATAACAAGTGAGCCGAATACACTCTCCTTCACTTAGATTCTTCGTGCAGATTTCACAAATAGGATTGTAATCACTGTCTCGCAACCATTGTAAATAAGATTGGACGATACACTAGAATTGAGAGAAAACTTTATAATTCCGTTACAATATGTTACCATCTATAACTTAAGAGTTATTGACTTACTTTTGGGTGGTTCGTAACCATACAATATTCACAAACATTGACTCCATGTTCAAAACAAAATTGATTAGTTACTCTCCGTTTTGGGCATTTGCAAAGACCCATTTTGTACTTTTATACTACAGTACCTCTCTTAATCATATAAAACTATGTAACATTATTTGAATCGAATATTATGAATTGAATTTCAAGACAAACAAGAAATACAACTAAATAAACGTCGGCCACGTAAATGACAATGAATAAGAAGAGAGCAGAGCACTGCAAGTGTCAAGTCTATCAATGTCATCCTGGCATGCCTGACATTAACTTTGGTATTAGTCAATCCAATGTATAAAAAAACGACCGATTGCCATAGAAGAACTAGAAGAAAACAATCTATCAAAATTATGGTATAGGCATCCATTATTTTCAGACAAAATTGGAGATAACAGGCGTTAACATCAAACTACCAGAATATTATAACAATGTATTAATTTAAATTTAAATAAGATAATTATAATCTATTTGTTATTACGCACAAAAATATTATTGTACGATTATTATTTGTTGTAAAAGATATAAAAACATAGGGCGAACCAAAGGTGGAATGTTAGAGTTTTAGCTATAACTAGCTATTCGCCCCGGCTTCGCATGGGTGTACATGTATCATATATATATAAACCTTCCTCATGAATCACTCTATCTATTAAAAACCGCTTCAAAATTCGTTGCGCAGATTCAAAGATTTAAATGCTTAAATCTGCATACGTAAGGACGGACAGACAGCGACAGCGACTTTATTTTATACTATGTAATGATAATGATAAAAGGGTGCATTATTAAAATTTTGTGAATGATGTAGTTACCGTATTATTAAAATATATTTTTCAGAACGATCTGTAAAAGGGGAAACATGTGTAATATCTGTGTAATGGGCGAGCTGCGTTATACAAGGATTTTGCTTTTACTTAATTTTTACTAATTTTTCAATTGACGAGCCATTAGTTTTTAATTTTTGTGGCTAAACAACAGCCGATAATGAAAAATGAAAACTACCTAGTTTGTGTAGATTTTCATTCTCTACAACATTTACTTAAAACATTTTTTCATATTTTTTACTGTTAACGAGTTATTTTGAATACAAAAACATTTTTCAACCCTTTTTTTAAATTTTTTCATCCTTTTCTCGTCAACTCAAATCAAACTTTATTTTTAAATAATATTATTCATGTATTTTCGGACTTTTTTTTATATATGCGCTAAAATTGAAATTTTACTGGACTATACAATGTACGGTAATTTTTGAAGAAATGCCATATTTTAACAAGTTAACAATGACATTAGAATTTTGACAACTTTGACTTGAGAAGCAGACATTGAGTGAAACAGTTCAAATAGTATAAGAATGTTATTATAAATTAGAAGAATAAATTTATTTATTTAATTGGTTTGAATGTTTATTTTTGATAGTCCAGAAGAATAAAATATTCGTTTCAAAACGATGGCTTCGAAACTGTTAGCTATAAGAAATATAGGATATAAACCCTTGTCCTTGCTAGTTAAGCAAATTCCTATTCAACCTGTACCATATAACCTAAAGTTATTGAGCACTACTCCAGTGGTTTCTGTTAATTTTTTCAATAAATGTAAGTATTAACCTATTTTTTTAGTATAATCGGAATTTACTCATTGCAATAATTATACTCCTTTCCTTTTTTTGAAAATTGAATGTAAAAAATTCATGGTTCTATTTGTGACTAATGTATTATTTATTAACTTGATAGCCGGCACATAATATTTTCATATTCTTTCCCTTTATAGTACCAGCAGATAAGTTATGGAAATCGGTGACCTCAGTAAGTAATGCAGGTGCGAAAAAAGGTCGTGGTAAAGGTGCTGGGCGTATTAGAATACGCGATCTGAACAGAGGTCAGATTATTGGTGTGGGAAAAATTAATATGTTATGGCCAGGCCTGTCAGCACCTGTTATCAGAGGTAGAGAATTACTGAAGCAGCAAAGACTACCTGATGATCCAGAAAGGTTAGATCCTGTATTCTTCAGAAAATATTTTGTGTATTCACTTTGTAAATTGGTTTTAATAATAATAGATGGTTATAATTACAATTACTAAAATGATATGTAACAATAACAATTAAGGATATCAAATAATAGAGATATTTTAGAAAAATTGTATTTAAAATTCAATTCATATCTTTATGATTACTAAATAAGTAATTTAAGATTTTCTACAGAGATAAATCCAGCATGCAATATACACAATAATGTGCAGCTGGTAGTATTCAATACATGTTATTTTTTAGGATTGAGAAACTAATTAAGCTTAGAGACTCTATGACCAAGTTTCGACGTTTGAAGCTTAGTCCTATTGAAAGAGGATGGTCTGGATCACGAATGCCAGGCCGTAGTATTGGACCTCCAGATCCAGTGGGAGAAGGTAACATTGTGCTCAAAGACATAAAAAATATCTTACTTGGAATTAAAATCAATGAATTATAAAAAAAAATATTTATAACACATGAATACATTACTAATTATATACAACATGGTAATTTTTAGATAAGTAGTTAGTAAACCCTCAATATCCTTGGTGATCTAACAGTTTACCACATTGTTTTACTTCTGATGGTCATGGGTTGGATAAAAATATACTCTCGAATAGAAATATTTGTGCTATCCAAAGATGATAGTACCAATGTTTATAGTTTATTTATAGTATGTTTTTATTGGTCTATGTTATTATGTATGTATTTACAAAAATAATGTATTAAAGTAGTACTATTAGTTGTCTAAAACACATAACACAAGCCTTGCATAACTTGGGACTAGATGGAGATGTGTGAATTGTCTTGGGTTATTATTATTATAAACTCATCAGATAGATGAAAATATACAAATTCAGGCACTTCTGTCACCATGTATTTCAACTGCAAAGTAGCATGCTTCATAAATTGTGTTACAGATAATGGATTATGCCAAGAAAATTACAAGGTAGCAAGGTAGCAAGCATGACACTTTAGGCCCCTGGAATGAATGATGAAATCATATTTATGGTCTTGTTTATGTATATAGGTGACAGTTGCTCCCATAATAAAATTGAGTAATGAAGAAAATAAAATGAAGCAGAATAAATATGTTTTTATCATTCTTTAATACTGTGACATTTTTGTATTGCAGATGAATTTACTGGGTTTGATACAAAAGTTCTACAGCTCAGGTCTCTGCTAATCATGAAGGGAAGTTTGGGCCGTACTAGAAACTATCAGGCCATGGTAAGGTTCTCATTATATACCAACTAGATAGATAGAAGACATATGGAACATATTTTAAATTGTTAGGATGTATTTTATATAGTTAATTGATTTCATATTGTGAGTAAACATATAAGAGTACAATAAATATATGTAGAGTAATAATTGAGCATTGCAATATAAAAAAAAAACCATTACGACTAATCCTGTGTCCTTTATATTAAAATGTAACATTTTAGGTAGTCACTGGGAATGGGCAAGGTCTTGCTGGTTTTGGATTTGGAAGAGCTAAAGAAGCACCTGCCGCATTAAGAAAAGCCAAGAACAGAGCTGGACAAAAATTAATGCATTTTGAAATCTATAATGGCAATACAGGTAATAATTCTGCTCTAAACACAACATAAATTCTGATTGGGCCAGATTGCACAGCATTCATACATAAAACTGAATAGCTTTCCAAAGTCAGAAGTTACAAGTTTACCTATAAACCATATACATATATTTCATTGAGTAGTTAATTTAGTTTAACCAGACGGCCATTTTCAAAAGGTGCTGATTATGCAAAAAACATCCAGAACAATCTAAGGGGCCAAAATTGCGTCAGAAGTAATTTTGTCATTCTTAGTATGTGCGAGTAGGCATTATTGTATTCAAAGTAATTTATACTAAAGGAATTAATATATTAAAAAATATTTTTATCGGTTTTGCTACCGAAATAGATTAAGTTTGTCCTTAATTACTAACAAATAATAATAATTTATTAGCTTCTTTATGAGGTGCACCTTTACCTGATCAATTTAGTAAGAAAGTTCAATATATTGAATATTCAGATTTCCAATTGATCGGTGAAAATGATTGTTTTATGTGTATTCTGCCTGGCTTTAGCTTTCTGCAACCTTTATACCTAACCTTACATAACTTGTTTCTGTTTTAGTTTTCCATGATTTCTATACTGCATTTGGGAGAACAAAGATATTCGTACAAATGAAAAATGAAGGATATGGTTTGAACTGTCATAGAGCTATTAGAGAAATATGTCGAGCTATTGGTATTAAGGACTTGAGGGCTAAAGTTGAGGGATCGAACAATCTACAACATATTGTAAAGGCTTTTTTCATTGGATTGTTACAACAGGTAAGTGACACCTTATTTTTATATTAAAAAAAAGAGACCTACTTTGTGGGATTGAGTATAGGTTATGTGGTTGCATGATGATGAAAAAGAAAAAAGACGCAAATATAATATACTAGTGCTTATCTGGTTACGCATGGAATTTAAATTAAATTACACAATAAGTTAACCTTAAAATTTCATTAAGAAGGTCTATTCAGACGTAAGATAGTAGATAATAAATAGACTGATAAACTTTTACATTTATAATAGTAGTTTAAATAAGTATGTATAATAATACTTTTACAGAGAACGCATCAACAGCTGGCTGAAGAGAAAAAGCTTCATCTAGTAGAGTATAGAGCAGAGAATGAACGTTACCCAAAAGTGGTTGCCAGCCCAAGTGAGGTGAGAACCAAGGAACAGATACCACAAACAGAAACATTAGACTTTAATCAATATGTAATGAATGACAAAGTCATACTAAGGAAAAAGAAATTCCCTCGTTTCTACGAGACTATGCCACATTATGACATTTACCTGAAGAAATATGAAAGGTATAGAAACCACGAGAAAATTCGACTAAATCTCAAAATGGAATATGGTGAAATTAAGAGTTTTCTAACTGATAAGTATCCTGAAGAAAAAACACAAGATGCATAATTGTAATTATTTAGAATAGCGTAGTTGTAAATAAACATTATAGAAATTACACAGTTTTATTCTATATGGCTCTAGGTAGGTTGTTTCTAGTTTTATATTTAATTAGTCTCTTATAATACCTTGGCGTAAAAAATGTCTACCCATGAAAACAAAAGCCACCCTTCTCTTTAGATAGGGTTAAAGAGAAAGTAGTTTTAATTGCGATAATTGTAAGAGGCCCAATTTATGTTGATGAGGCTTAATTATCCATTAAACTTTTTTTTAATATGTGAGTATAGATTGGTGCACCTGCCTGCATTAATTGTTACAATATATGGTTGCTGGTCACCACAGAAAACTGAGAAGGGTATAAAGATAGGTTAAGGTATTGTGGCGAACTCATCAGGGATTACGGGTACAAATTTAAAATTAATTGATTTGACTTATCACTTTAACCGAGACAGGTTTTTATGTAGAATAAAGTAAAACATTGAGTTTGAATGATTTATTAATAGTTATTGATTCAAATATCAAAAAGGACTAATTTTCTTACTCCAGTTCCAGGAAAGACACAAATAATGGAATAGTTTCTTACTAATCTAGTAATATTTGAAAATAAAACACACAGAATAAAATGTATTTCACGTAAACAAAATAACCTTACTGTCAGTTATTATAGAAATAAAACATATAATTACCACAACTCTCTTACTACCTTCAAACAAGTCATTATTTGGTATAATAGAAAAGGAAAAATATATTTCAATAATTTTTACATTCATGTCATGGCACCCGAGTCATACCAAAATTTAAAAATATTTACATCATTATTACAGACTTAATAAGCCACTAAATGCTCTAAAATGCCAGACTGCTATTTAAATTAAGCACCACAGTCTTGTGTTGGAAAGCATTTTAGCCTGCGTGGCGTTACTGTCATCGTATACAATAAAGAAATTAAACTATACAATGCAAGCCTCCATAGAATTTGAGTATTATTGTTGAAGTATAGACAAGTTGTACAGTAGTTTTTATTGCTGGATTTCATGTCTAAAAATATAAAAATGACTTCTATGGCTTTTCATATGAATTCTAAAGTTGGTCATAGGTTTTTATCTTTAGCCTTTAACGACTCTCCACGGTTAGAATTTAAAACTGTATACCTTTATATACTGTTTTAAACTTAACGCGGTCATTATTTATACGTACAATTAGTAAAAATCACGGGTACACGGGTAAACTGTCAGTTTCATCATGGTGGTTGAAACACTGCCGAAATATCGGGAACTCAGCAAATAAATATAAAACGTGGTAAGATCCCGTGATTTTTACTAATTATATGTATACCTTTAGTAATATAATATTTAGGCATATCATTGTAAAATACCAGGTTCTACAATTAATAGGCGACGTTACCATTCTTATTGTAATTGGCTTTCTTCTGACTCTTATTTGTTCATATTTACGATGACAGTAACATGTTCCGTGTAACGTAAGTTGTGATCAACGGTAAAACCCGTACAGACAACATAGTGGCTGTATATAGTAGATATTGTAGCATGCATTGTATTATATATAATAATATGCTTATGTCGTCGTTATGTGTATAAATATATATTCCTTTTAGACCTGAGTGATGTGTTCCCAAACCAGTCAAAAAGAGATTTTCAAACGATTAGGTGATATAGTAATCACACGTATGCCTGGGCGATAGTTTTAGATAACCAAACTGTAATTAATAAAAAATACTCAGGTCTGAAACTGATTAGAATCTACTACGAAGGAGAATATTACCTTAAAACGCAATGAAGTAAACATAAAATATATAAATGTTCGTAATGTGTGAGATAAATAAAAGATAAGAATTTTCATTCTAAGAAAAGAACAACCATGTGCACACGGACTGAAATCGCTGGATCACAACTTACGTGCCAGGAAAAAAACACTATTATAGTGAATACACTAACCGAAAAACATTTTTTACACTATACTATATCACTATTAAATTAGTTACAAACATACAAGTTAATACCAGCATTGAATTATAAAAAATTGACATACAATATTGTAAGTAATATAAATACAAAAATTTGTAATATTTGACATATATAACAAAATAATTTTGTAATTCTTTTGCTAAATATATAATATTATCGCTGTAATGTTTGTAACTTTGTTTCTATAACTATACATCACATATAACCACTGTTCTACGTGGCTTTAAATAATTTTCAATAAAATTTTATATAATATCCATTATGACATTTAGCCGCCCTTTCCAAGAGTGCCTTACACCACATGCTAACTAAACAAGAGGAATATTTTTTTAATTCGACACATAGTTTTTGCGTGGATTGTAACACTTCTTGATGATTAGTGGTAGCTCATTAATAAGATTTATTACGAGATAATTAAGATTCATTTTTGTTCACAACAATAATGGTAAAGCATTCAGATACGAGTATAAAAGTATTTTTTATAAAAGTAATTTATATATTCTATCACTTCTATTAGAACCTTCACCGTTATAGCAAATAGATGATTGAGAGTTCATCGCACATACGCCGTAAAATAACGATAGAAGTTTAGTCGGTTCCATCTTCTGAAACAATAAAAAATAGTAAGTCACAGTGATGAAGCAATAGCAAAAAATAAATAATAAATTAGTAGTAGCGGTTTGCCTCATTTCCGATGGCCGCTAGTTCGATTCCTCGGATAATAAAGTAATAACAGTGGAATTCAGAAGTATGATTATGTGTATTTCTGCGTGTTTTCTATTTATACTATGTATGTATTACAGAAATATTTACATATTTACATCAGTTGCTTAGTATCCATAACACAACCTATGCTTAACTTGGGACTAAATGGCAGTGTTGGAATTGTTCCGGACTATGAATATATTATATCGCAAAATAAAAATAATTTAATTCATTATTTATTAGGGCTCAGGTTGAGACTTTGGGTTTTAGCCCCTTTATAGGAAATTAAAAGAAAAATAGAAATGATTTAGGATTAGCGTTGCGAGCACCTCGCTAACTCTGTGTAGAGTACACCAATAAAGAAGCGATCATTCTGTGAAGCGTGTACGACTAAAGAAGAAGAGAATTTAGGGTATTAGGACAACATACAATTAACTTAATTTAGAAACAATTACGACTAAAAAGAGAATTTAGCGTATTGGGACAACATATATGTAATTAACCTAACCTAGGCACTAGTGGTACATTAAAGTTTGTATTAGTGGGGTACCTCGTGCGCGTGGGGGGCGGCGCCACTTGTCGGCGAGGTCTCTGCGCTGGTGCGGCGCGAGGTGGGCGCGCACGCCGCCCAGCACGTCAGCCGCGCCCGCGGCCGCCAGCGCGAGCGGCGCCACCGCGCAGCCCGGCAGGTGCCGCAGCACGCCCGCGCCCGACGAGCTGCGCGCCGCCAGAGCCATCGTCTCCGCCGTCTCCGCGAACCCCTACCGCACCGCGCAACGAACACACACAACAACCTGATGAGTAACTAAATAAGAGTAAGCCGTGCGAATGGGGTAGGAAATATATAGATAGGGAAGGATATCAGAGGTACAGAAAGGACTAGCGCTTCTATTCCTTCCTGATATAGTTTACTATTTAAGAGTTAGTCCGAGCGGTACTAACTCTTATTTAGTTACTCAATCAACTATATATTTATTATTTTGACTCCAATGAACTCGTGCTACTTGATGCGTTTGTATTTCATCAATAAATCACATATTCATACAATAAAGGCACGCGCAATTGCGTATGAATGAGTGAAACAAAAAAAAACCGTCAGCATAATTGCCTGCATGGGCTTTCTTGCCCTAGCCGTATCCTTTGCAATCTATCAAAATAAACATTATGTCATTTCAGTATTCATTTTGTTCTAACTGAATGTTTTGAATATTGAAATACATATAATTTTAATTCAATGAGATGGGAGAACTCCCATTTTGGTTCCAAAGTACTTTTTAAAAGATTAAGTCAGCTTCTATGAAAATATAATGACTGAATTTAAATTACCTCCTTGACAGTCTGATAAGCGGTTGCAACGCCTTCCCGTATATCGGCTGGGTGTCGTGATGGATCCTGTTGCCTACGTCGGCGCCGTTGACGACGGTTATATGCGTCTTGTAGTTGCAGAGTAGGGCCCGGCGTTAACATATCGAAAGCAGTCTCTGCTGTAGCCTGTTTAAAAAAAAGTAAACGTATTAGACAACGTCATCTGTAGTCTATTTGGGATCTCAGAGACAATCAATTGACATTACTCATGTTGCCAGCATTTTGCAATTCTTATATAGCGTTGTTGCACTATCGAAATCTTCTCAACCTTCCCTCACGCCCTGCGTTAGAAATTAGCTAATACTCCCACTCTGAGGTTGAGCCCTCGCATTAATGTGGGGGCACGGCGCGATAAGGAACCTAGTAGCTTAAGTAGTTAATATGTGAGTGCCATACTAGGTCGACTAAAATAAAAAATAAATTAAAATAATACCTCAAGTATGGTACTACCACTTAAGATAGGATAAGTTAATTGTAATATATATATATTTTTTAGGTTATATTTTAGAATTTACGTTAGTTTTAGAATTCCGCTCCAAGTGGCTGGCAACTCAGTTACCCGTGGGTTGTTGCCTCGACAGTCAATGCCAGAGGCCCTAACCTTCACCCCCTAGGCGGGCGCAGAAGACCAATGTCACTTATTTACCGAATTTTATAATTATTCAGCCATAACTCGTGGGTATTTATTTAAAACGCTATTCAGAATGTATGAGGTGCAGCAGGTACGTGTATGTACCGCAGCAGGTACTTATATGTACCGCAGCAGGTACTTATATGTACTGCCGTAGGTACCTGTATGAGCTGCAGCAGGCGCGTGGTGATGTCGAGAGCGGCGACCGCAGTCCGCGCCGTGAAGGAGGCCGCGCCGCGTCGCAGGCCGTGCACGAGGCGCCCGTCGCGCCTCCACTGCTCCACCGGCAGCCACACCAGGTCGCGGATGCCAGTCACTGTTCCCGTATAAATGTCCATACTTTAATATTTACGTCGCTTCAGTATACGACGTCCCGACTTCACACGAGCGGGTGTACAATAAAAGTAATTAATTTTTAATTTCACTGTTACGATATCTGAGGCTATTAAAATTATGTGTGTATATAAAATAGAATATAAAAAAAGAAAGGAAAGGAAAAAGAAACATAGATACGATTTTGGTTTGTGATTTTTTCTAATATATTTATGTCAGTTTTATTTTCAACATAAAACCAGCAGTTTTTCTACCTACAATACACAGACATTTTTTGATAGATCTAGGTCGCTAAATCCAACAAGAATGCAGTTGTGCTTAGCGACCTATGGACAACATTCTGCGACAAAAATGCGTCAGGTACCAGCAATTTATTCTATCTATATAAAGCCGATAAATATATTAATAAATAAATAAGCATTATTTCGTGGCCTTAATAGGAATGGATTTCGAGCATCATGTTGTCAGCCTGTACTCACATAGTTGTAGTAGCGAGTGCATAGGTCCGATCCCGCTGAGCAGACCGGGTAACTGGTGAGCCTTGATATCCGTCAGCCATTCATGTAATGCCCACTGGACTAACTTCTCCAGGCCCAGTAGTCCAAGCCTGCATTAATTTAGAACACACAGATGAAAACTGTGGCTACTTTTATGGGAATTTCGAATAGTAGCAATAGGTGACTTATTCTCCTATAATATCTAAATAGTTCTAAATTGGTTTAATACTAATCTTCAAATATCAATTAAGTCTCGTATTATAAATCATTGCTTTATTAACAGATAAAAAATTATACATATATAATCTGAAACAGTGCCGTCATTCCGTTGTTATGTCATTGACATTGTGAATATTGTATATATGACGTGTATATTGAATAAAAATGCATTTCCAGTATTTGTCATAACCAATATCTATTCATAATTTAAAAGGTTAATTATTTCAGATGGACACTGGTTGAAAAATATCATTCGTTTTTTGTATATACAAATACCTGTAGTCGAGCCTTTTGAGTGTGAGTTCTGAGCAGTTAAGTTGCCCAAGTCCCATAAGCAAGCCGGCGACTGGCCCGGCCGACAGGTCCACTCGCTTGCCCACATAATCCAATCGCACTGGTACCTCAGGTGAAAACACCACCCGTCTGTCAATAAATTGGGAGCTCATAAACAATATTATAACGATAAATATCACGTTTATATAATATTTCTCATTTATTAATTGTAATAGTAAATAATGGTCAAAAAAGTTTAAAACAATATTTAATTAGCCAAAGTTATATAAAATCCTTACCAAGATTCAAGATTCTTTATTTTCAAAACATGCGTGATTACATAAGGAGATGATATACATATAGTAGGTAGGTAGGTAGGTATCTATATAAAACTAATAAAACATTTCGTCAAATTTATCATCCAAAAAATTCGATATATAATATTATATATATTCGATAGATAATAATATTTGTCAATCAACAACCTCTTTAATTTAAGATCCAGTAAATTCATTGAAGAATGTGATTTATACATAAATTCCTTTTAGGAGTGAGAACATTTTTTGATGAAGAAAAACTCGCGTCAACGTTATGTTTTGAAAGCAATAAGAAAGTATCTTTCACTTTTAGAATACGACAGACAAATTGTTTAATGGTTAACGTTATTTATTGAATTTAATTTAACATTAAGATGCCAAATACCTTCCAATTAATTTAAAACTGTAATTAAATTCACCAAGCACAGAGTATTGCACAAATTCACATAGTTTATAGCACAGTTCACAGTATTTACATTATGTACCTCCTTACATAAGATAAAACAATCGTACCTGAAATATATTGGTGAGTCATCAACCGGCTCTGTGTCAACGGGCAGTTTGGGTACGGGCTTTTCTTGACTGATGCCGAGGCGGTGGAAATCTTCTTCGAGTTGAATTAGATTGTCGGCGACCAGTCGCTCCGCTTCGTACGTCTCCATTAACGGTTCTTCATTGCGTATCACTATAAAATTAATAGTTCTATTCATTTATATATAACTAGCTGATCCCGCGACATAGTCCGCGTGGAATTATATTTTATTTTTCTAAAATAAAAGTAGCCTAAGTTACTCCTTATTACATCAGCTACCTGCCAAAAAAAGTCCCGTCAAAATCGGCCCAGAAATTTCAGAGATTAGTTGCAACAAACAGATCGACAGACAGACAGACAGACAAAAATAGTAAAAAATATTATTTTGGTGTATGTACCGTATTTATAGTCATATGCATGTAGTTTATTATATATTACGGTTATTTCAATATTACAAACAGACACTCCAATTTTCGGAATTCGGATTCGGAATTTACGAAAGTTGAGTCTTTAGACTACCGTGGCCGCAGTTTATTGTTGTAGATACAATTCCAATTACGTTTTGCAGAGTAACTTTCATTTTTATAAAAACATAACACGTATAATAAGCATATTATAGCTGTTGACCTGTGTTGTCCTTAATTCTAGGGTTATTTTTTTATTTAAGACAGAAAAAATACTAACGCTTATTGTTACAATGGGGTATTGTATATTTTTTAATATGAGAGCACACTTAATAATACCGCAATTCAGACAACTTCTTCTAATTCCATGGTAAGCTTATTTTATGGGTATTAGACAACTGATATAAATACTTAGATTTAAAAAAAAAAATACGTATATAATATACATAGTAAACACCCAGACCGATACAAACAATCATACTCATGAATACACATGTTTGTATCGTGCGAGGAATTGAACCGACAACCACTGTAAAGCAGTGTACTAAACCGCTAGACCACCGAGCAGTCCGTAATGGCATAGGAAGAGAGTAAAGGACTGAAGTTCACGGTGTCTGCTATAGGCTTGCTGTAAACTAGTGAATGTAGTAATCCATGAGTGACCAACCAGCTTCATTGAGGGAGAGTGAATCCGCGTCGCCGAGCGAGGTGGGCGTGGGCGGCGGGTCCCGCAGGTGGCTGGCGATGCTCATCACGGGCGGTCGGTGTGTGGGCGTCGTCTGCCGCGAGCCCTCCGCTACCGTCGCAGACAGTACGCCGCCAATATCCTCATCTGGATGAGAACACGCTCTAATGTTATAATACAACATACAATGAGATAAATTTAAAGAATGGTTGGTCTATTTCCATTCTTTTACCTATCAGCAAGTTATATAGCTCGTATTCCACATGGATAGGAGTGGGGGGGCGGAATGGGATAAATTCCTGGTGAATTCAACACGATGGGTTAACTGACCTGACCTCATGGTCATTTTATCAGCCTCCGCTGGTGCCGCGTCAGCGTAAGCCGTTATAGCGTAGACGGGTGCACTATTCCATAATCATCCATTATGAAATATATATATTCTGTACATATAAACAAGGTCGCCTCTGCTGAGATTGTATGTATATTTGCGATAATCTGAAAAAGTACTGAACGGATTTTCATACAGTTTTCTCCGTCAACCGAGTAATTTTCTTGAAGTTTCATATAAATTAATTGGAACACTATCGCGAAGCCGGCACTGGTTGCTTGTATAATATAAATAATATAACAGACAGAAAAAAACATCTTCAAAAGTAAGTGATTGCTGTAATCGTTTGATCTAGACTTTAAAAAAAAACTTATATAACGAGTTTGTTATTAATATTAAAATACTGTTTTATAAGATACCCACTTACCACCGGATTCGTCGGTGCCTAATTTAGAGAAGTACCCAACCAGAAAAGCTAGCGTATCTTGATCTAGGTTAAACCTGAGCGGCAACAGCGACACCTTGAGACAGCACTCCTGCGCAGACAGGGCCGGCTCCGGTCGGAGATGTACCGCTTTTACTATTAACTGCGGATACAATTAATTAATATTAATATCCTTCCATTATAACGTACAATGTACGACGGGGTTCTTATTTAGCGACTTGCGCTAGAGTGGAAAGATGGAGCCCGAGCTACTGCGGTTACTGTCCCAAACTAAGTAACAGCAACTCTCAATTGCAAGTCCTGTACAATGTAGATCTGTAAATCCAAGGTTGAATATAGAAAGACATTTGATATACTTTAAAAGAAATTGTTGTTGAGCCAACAATTTCTTTTAAAGTATATCAAATGTATCTAAGGCACTCAAAAACTAAATTACTTCTTATAATATTATTAAGGTGTAATGAATATACATACCATATGTGCATTTTTCCTCTCCGGTTCATCCTTTAGTTTGTATTGACTGAGCAGTTTGTTGATATGGCTGCACTCGAGTCTGTCCAGTATTTCTATTTTGCTAATGGCCAGTGTCTGCCGCGACGCGTGGATACCTCCCGTTGGATATATCTCGTGTTGGAACTTCACCTAGTAAATTTTATTTAAGTCGTACAGTACTCAATACTTCATTGATATTTTGGTTGTAAAGCATTAATTAATATAGAAAAATATTGAAATAGATTATTACGTAAATAATTACTTTATTGCTAAGAAGTCTATCTATATCCGTAATTATTTTTTATTACGTACAAATAGTTTAACATGCAGTATGCGTTTAAAATTTACGTTAAAAACTAATCCTACTTTGTCAAAGTGACATCACTGGTAATTCGTAACTATTTTAAAACTACCTTTGTTGATAATAATTGTGACAGGGTACTACAGTATTTAAACAAATATTAATAGAGTCGATTTTACCTTGGTGAGGCATAATTTGACACACGTAGAGAGGTCTCGGCCTGGTCCCCCACGCGTCTTCAGCTCTGTTCGGTTGGATCGCGCTGTCCGAACATGTGTTCGAACACGCTCGGTGCCCGTCGTCCAACTTATGCCTGTCGTGTTGGCCGCTGCACTTGATGTCCGTATACTGTCGTACGGCTCGTATTCTTTGTTGCGCCTATGCAAAATTAATGTTTTACCTATTGTACTGACCATTTTTACGAAACATCGCTGTTTAATCGAAATACATCGACGGTTCTAAATCATGTTAAATATCAACATCATCACATGTATCGATGCTAATACTCGAATAATAGATAAAAAACAAAAACAAAAAATTGAATAGATGCAAAAAGCATTGGTTATACAAAACGCAAAATCATACGAGTAGGACTTGAACATCAAAAAAACATCATTCCGATTTCATACGCATAATGATATGAAATCAGATAGGCTAAGGGGAAACATAGATGTTTGCCGGCATCTATGTTTATCATATATCAATGCTCATATGTCGATAAAAATTTTTTTTGCCACGCACAACCACACCGTAGAATCACCTTACAGCAATGGTATTTCAGAAACTATATAAGATAGGCAACGCACTTGTGCAATTATCCTGATGTTGCAGGTGTTCATAGGTGGCGGTAATCACTTACTATCAGGTGAGTTATGTGTGCCCTATGCTTTAAAAAAACCTATTGCTTTTTCTAATATAAATCATGCCTTCATTCTACACACGACAGCTACAAATCAACCGTTACATCAGAAGTTACCCAACTTACTTGACTGCTAAAGGTGACGTTTGTTTACGAGGATCAACCTCTATGGTCACTGTTTTCTTGTTTGAAGCCGGCTCGTTAGCCGACCGGAAGTCGTTCCCACCAAACATGTGCCACGTCACACTCATTTCGCACAAGCTGTATCTGTTCGTGGGATTATGTTTATTTATTAGATATTCAACTATATCTTATATATAACAAAAATTATGTGTGAACATTTAAAATAAAATCAATTAAATCAACAAATAACACTATTAGAGGTTACGAAAATATATAAACAAAACCATAAACAATAAAATGTATGCAGTATACACTTTTTTTTATACACTATGATATTTATATAATATAAAATGACAATTCTATTAAAAGTTTAAAAAAATCTGTCAATTATTGTTCAATATGTGTATTGATGTATATTACTACATAACCTACGTACTAACATTCATAGACAAAGAGAAAATAGATCGTTTTGGTCTATCTTGAATTTTTATTCTTCAAATACATACCGTGCAAATTTTAACATACCTATAAGTCGGAGGCGGGAAACTTTTGGGTGCCTTCAGTACATCAGTCCTCGCAGCCGGTACGGAGAAATGGTTATCGAACATGTGTGCCGGTCCATTTCCGAGCCAGTGTACGACGGGCTCAGCTAAGTCATTATCCTGCGCCGCTTGCGCTTCCACTATGCAGTACTCATCGTCCGTGTTGCTACCATCGCCGCCAGATTTAACCTGAGTTAAGATTATCTATATTAAAATCTATAAATTTTAAATGGAGAGCAATAGGACAAAGAGTTATTAGTTTGACCGTACACATGTTGCATCTAAATATCTAAGTATCGCGTAACGACGAGGTATCTTCACCTACATTAAATGTTTTTGTTTGTAATCAATGTGGTTTACGAGAGTTCAACACCAGGGGGAGGGGGTCTGAACGTAAATTTGTTACAAATGTTGTTATAGTTGTAAGTAAATAAGCTTGTTGATAAATATGTATTTCTTTTATCTATATCTTCACGCCAGATTTTCAACGGAGTGGGCAGATAAAACTTTTATTTGCCTACCCTGGTAGTCTGAAATTGGCGAGGTTACTATGATCATGACAGGATAATCGATAATCATCCGTAAAGATGACTAAATGATAATCAATTTTATTGTACGCTTTTTGACATATATCATATTTTAGATAAAAAAATAAGTTTCCTGTATGATTTTATCGATATATGAGCACATATATTTAAATAACCAGACTATTAAATAGGTAAATAAAGTTATTTCGTTCTCTCATCTTTTCGACTAGTTTGCACTAGCTGTGGTGGCGTTATTCGTGTTAAAACCCTTTTGACTATATTAATAATGACTAAACTAAACGCGAAAGTTTAAAAATAAGTATCAAATAGTTATCTGTATGAATGTCATTTGTAGTGACAATTGCAAGCTTCGACGTTTTATTTTATCTTTGTTACATCCACCCATTTTAAACAGTATCCAGTCCTATGTTAAGAGATCAATTATAAGTACCTTTTTCCGTTTTGGTTTCTTTGGCGTCGCTTTAGGTGTGGAAGTGGGATCGCCCAGTTCATTCGCAACTTGAACGTTTGTCGGCTTCATGTCTAGTTCATCTTGCGTTCCGCTGTGGAAGTCTTCATACTCTATTGATTTAGATTCTGAGTCTATATCTGTGAGTTCTATTTGCTTTTGTCTCATGTTTGACTCATCAGGGAAGAAGAATATTTCAACACCCTCTTTTTCCGTAGAACTATTCAGTTCGTCTTCATCAACTGGAAGGAAATATGATTTCCTATTTATATTCACAAGTAAAATGGGCTTAATTTATTTAAAAGATTAGTAAAAGCTACCTCTTATACTAATATTTCAAATACAATATTATGTAGTGTTTAAAAGTAATTATTATTAGTTACCAATAACATATGTTAGAGGTTGTCAATAAAATTATTTATTTCTTTTTCAAATATAAACGAAAGAAGTGTGTCGTGGGTAACCACCCACGACTTCTGCTTTTTGAGATAAAAGATAGCCTATGTCCGCCCTCGTTACACAATATATTTGTATATTTATTCATGAAAATGTAACAAACCAACAGACAAATAGACACACTTTCGTATGTATAAATAGTACGAACACACAAAGTGGTAAATCAATATTTAAACACGAGACTGGTTGTTCAATATAGTTAAAAGTGACATTCTGCCAGAGAAAAGTAGAATCTCACTTTTCTCAATTTTTATTAAGTATCCACTGTTAGTTAAGTAAATGTAAATTAAAAATATACTTACGTGTCGTATTGGGACTTTCTTTCAGCGCTTCGGCCATTAGATCGTTGACTTGCTGAATTTCATTGGGCGACAGTTCTCTTATTTCCTCTATGGGACGGTTTTCTAAACCTATAAATAGAATAGCATGTTGTATGACCAATAAAAATTTATGTACATTTAGTTAGTGAGTGGCAAATATCTTTTTATTATTATTAAAGTTAAAAAAAAGTGTTATCTTTACGATTATAATTGTATGTCTCAGTATATAATTCATAGAATGAACAACTAACGTCAGGACTAATTCACCAGCACTTACAACAGTAAAATAGTAAACATTTTGAAAAATAAGAATGGAAATCATTTGATTCTGTAAAGGCGGCGGTGGCGGGAATCTGGTAGCAATATATCCTAACACAATTCGTACCATAACCGCATAAAAATATAAGACTTCGTACTTTTGTTAAAGTTACATAGTTTTTTGGTAACTTTATTAATGTAGTAGTTATTGAAGTATGACTGTATACATAATAGATCGAATTTTCGTGAAAGCACAAATTGGAACAAATTTATGTATACTAAATAATTAAATACTTAAACTGTAAATAACTCTTAAAACAAATACAACTAGTGCATCATATCAAGACTGTAAGATTACGTTGCGTATTTTTACTAGTGTCTACGTACCGACTAGCTGCTCGATTGGCTGGTCCGAGCATATGCTGGTATGACGCGAGGAAGGATCGAACGGCGGTTGCGAGTCACCGTCGGCGGCGGCGTATGTCAGAAGTCGGCACAGCGCCGACGCGGAGTCCCAGCATGTATACAGGCTCACCATATTGTTAGATGCGCTTAGATCCACTTGCGGTTGCTCACTTCCCTGTAAAACCAACAAACAATATGATACAAGGCAACTACCTGTTACGATCTATCAATACTTTCAATCATTAGAAAGTTTGCTCAACGAAAATTTTCATAGACATCATTTCATGACATCTTTGTGAATCATCTATGGTTGTTAAAAAAATATGTTCCATTGTTTTGAGTAAAGTAAAGTATCAGTAATTACGATTGGGTCGAATCATGACATATTTAAAATAGTGATGCGTCTTTGTAAAAGGCAAACACATTTTTAATTATTTGTAGGAACTTGTTTTAGTTACTTAAATCATCTATCATCATCACTTAAATTAATAGTTGGGAATATAAATATAAAATACGTTTAACAAGGTAAGAAATAAGGAATAGTAATCTCATTATCTACACTAATAACAATGTACACAAGTGTGTGAGCGAGACAGTTAATATCCAATGTTTTATACCAGTAACAAATATATGAACACAAAATATTCCATATAAAATATAGGACTCACAGAATTGGTTTTATCATCCTTCCTTAAGGACAACTCGAATAAACCGACATCAATAACACAAACGTAATCTTTCATCACGTCGGGTAGTTTGTCGTCGTCTTGCGGCACCGCTACGTGGGGCTTCGTTCCGTGCAGATGCATCAAGAACAATGTACACTCTTGAGCGAGGAACCGGAGACATGACGTGTTTGTTTCAGCGATTAGGTTGCTAGATATAGCGAAGTTGCCGAGAGTAAGAACTGTCCTTATCGGCAGGTAGAGAGGTCTGTAAAATAAATAAAACGTTAAAATTATTGACTTGGCTTGAGTCTTCTCCTTCGCCAAAGGACACTTAGTACAAAGTCTTCCGAATGGCTATCTCTGTTTCATCTATTTATATTGTCAACAGAGATCTGAAGAGTGAGATACGAAAGACAGAGAGAGATAGTATCACTTTTTCACGGCTGTCACATATGAACGTGATGTCTTTGTAGTTGTTTACGTATATAGGCGACGGGTATAAGTATATACGTAATACATATATACGTAATACGTATACGTATATAGCGACAAAACATGTTAGCACTCAAGCATATAAATAATGGTTACACTTTCAATATGTATGTCATTCTAGTTTATTAAACTTAAGGGGGTCTTCCTATGTGACGGCCTGTTTTTTAGGGATATTTTAGGATTTTTTTTCTACGACCAGTAAATATTTAGAGCTTCAAGTTTTTTATCATTTATTAACACATATTTGGACAGTATAAATATAAAATTTCAGCTAAAAATATTCAGTCAAACTAGAGTTACAGCGCTCTGAACACCCCCGCCTCGAAAAAAAGAGCTCCCACTTCCTCCACGATTCCGGCTGATCGGCTTATCTGAAAAAAAAAAAAAAACGGCGTAAAACGCCGTTTTTTATTTGTAGGCTTAAAAGCACGGAATGACCTATAATCAAATGAATATAAAAAAAATTGGATTTTTGATAGACATTTGAAATAAAAGTTGCAAATTAGGCGTTTTTTTTTTGTTTTTTGCTATAAAAAAATCGAAGTTTTGAAAATTTTCGATTGATAATAGTTCATTCCATGCGTTTACATATATTGAGTGTGCCCTGTAAATTTCAAGTAATTCGGTCCAGCCGTTTCTGAGATACAATGGAGGAAAGTTTGAAAAACACAGTTTTGAGAAAAACGCGTTTAAAGTTTCAAGTCCGTTAAAAACTATTAAAATATCAACTTACTCTCAATCGGCGATGCCTGGTCCATAGAGTATCCTTCCTCTTCCTCGTGAAACTCTTTTAAAGCAGATTGTTCAGCTCTTGAGTCAATCCTGGCTTGTTTAACGACATCACTTACGCGCCGCTCAGAGCGTAAGATTCGCTTTTCATCCCGTTTCTCAACATACGCTTGGGCTTCACGACCAACAGGGCATCCCATAATCGACATAACTTTTAAAATACCTTGAAAACCTTCATTAAAGATAATAACTGCTAAGTAGCTAGCAATTTCAACAACTTTGGGACCAGAATGAAGATAATTTTAAAGCCTAGGCCTCGGAAACTTGATCGCGAAATAGACACGTCACTTTTACAAGTTTTACATATAACTATTTCAGAGATTGCAGCAAATACAGAAACAAACTCCAAAATGCAATATGCGAAATTCGAAGCGATGGGAACATTCATGTTCATGTTATTTTTAAGTTTTTTGGCCGAAGCTGATGTAAATACCGTATCATTTTGGTGGGTAAAACGGTTTCCACTAAACTTTCTTTTTTTACTACGACCAGGATGAACATTTCCACTCGTACTTCCTTTCCGTCCACTCATTATGAAAAAAAATAATTTGTAGCTGTTGCTCTCTTCGAAGTTCAACCAAGACTAAAATAACTTCGGTAAAATATTATAACAATAGAAATTTCTGTTTAAGTCTGTAGAAACGTGTCTAAACTTGTATAAACAAATATATTAATAAAAGGGAGGCCAGGTATAAAGCCGACGGTACACAATAGGCCCGGTCTCTAACTGCCAACTCACCGCTCCGAACCGCTCTTTCTTTTACCTGCTGTATCTTTAAAACGACTTCGAATTTTCTAAAATCGCTTTACTACCGTATTCTAGACATGTTAAGGGAGCAATTTATGAAAAAAAAAATCGATTTTTTCAACCCATCACATAGGAAGACCCCCTTAATAGATAAGTTACCTGTAGTCGACAGCGCAGTCCCACACGTGTACATGTAGTTCCGACAATACTATAGAGGGAGTGTATCCAGGAACAGGGTAGTCAAGCACATCTATTACGTCCATCAGTTGTGTCAACCACGCAATACTCTTGTCACCTCTGTGCCTCAACGTCGCTTGCTCTATGCCCAGCGCTATACAGATCGTCTGAAGTAAGAAACAGAAAAAAGCATTGTGCATGAGTTATGTAGGGTTTTCATGATTCATGATTCATATCTATATATGATTCATGATTCATATCTATATATATATGATATCGATTCTATACCTTTGGACAATTATTATAATAATATTAGCATACTTTACCTTCAAGTTTGGCGTTTCGGAGTCAGGGTCCACTTTAAGGGCTAGTGAGAACATATCCTTTGTTTTTATATTTTCCTTCACAATCACACCTTTTCCCGATGGGTAAATGGTAGTTTTTAAATGTAACGGCAATGTGGCTCCATACAATCGTAGGCCTGGCTTCTCAGATGGGATGGTTAGCAATGCTGCAAGCAATATACACTGTATTAACAGTTTTTAGGTATCAAGGTTAGTAAATGATTTATCTATTTATTACTCCATAAATATAACATTAAAAATATATACTTTATAAAATAAAACCTATATTTTTTTAATGTTTTATTTATTGATATACAGTATATTCAGCTACATGTTTATTTCAGTATAGTAAATTGATATTATTAATTCTTTTTGTTCAAATACGTATAAATAAGCTGCTTGGCGGCTGAAATAGGTGAGACCCAGAGACCGACGCACATAACTTTTTACAAAATTAGACTACAATCAATACATTGTTAATTACACTTACATTCGTGATACAGAGTTGTTTTGCCGGCACGTAGGCACATTTGGGCAGTTTTTGGTCGCCCATAGAGACCACTCACATGGCACATATTCAATTTGTGTGCTTCCAACACCAGTTCGCCCATCTGACCTGGCACTACACGTTTATTGCTGTCCTGCGTAACCATTAAAGACTTTATAGAAACAACATAATTCAATTTAATGGATACAACTAAAAATATATAATATTAATTTATTCAGATCATTATACACAAAAATGTGGCATAATATTACTTATATTATGCCACATTTTTGTGTATGAAGACGATTCGATAGTTATTAAAATATTTATTTTATTTTATTACTTAAGCAGTTTGCTGTGATAAAAAAATGTCAATTTTAGACTGCAATATATTTTGAGAATTAACCATAAAATGCTTTCTCGCAGTTCTTTGTGACATAGTTGCGATAAAAATGCTATTATTACGTATGATCAATTGTTGAAAAACTATATAATGGTTGTATACAGTGGTTATGGGTACATGTACATAACATGTCCTTCATACGGGCTATTATAGCCCGTATGAAGGACATGTTATAAGGACACCAGTAGGTCTACCACGAAGTGCAATTCCGAAATTTAGGATCGATATTTCGTGTGATTCGTACCATGAAAAACGTTCATTCCGAAATCGTGCCCGAAAACGGAGAATATCGTTTCGATCGTCCCACAGATATTTTTGTAATATTGGGACTTATGTAAAGAACATATCATAAATACATAATATAATAATAATATTCTTATAACCTGCTTGTTAAGTCATATGTAATTACTATCGGAAATATATATTTGCAATGTATTTGTTATAAGTATCAAATAAAAACATATTTATTACATTATAAATATTTATTATATTATATAAACTTATTTTGTAATAAACATTAATTTAATAAAGTATTAAAACGAACTTACCCGCACGGGGGCATATATAGTGAGTAGTCCACTGCCGATTTTTAGAGAAAAACAGAAGTTATGTGTGTCTTTCTCATGCACAATTTTTGGTGTACCAATTCCTTTCTTTAATTTATTATCATATGTTGAATAGTAGAGATTATCTTCTTCTGATGACGTGCTGTCTGTGTCTGAATCTATGTAAATGTTATTAATTTTAATACTGCATTCAATGATATATTTAAAAAAAATCCCAGGTAAATAAACAGAACTTCAATTTTTATATTAGAGTTTTACAATAAAAATCCTACATTGAAAGAGCTGTTTGTATATTACTTCTAAAGACGAGCCAACCAATCAAGCGTCATTGCCTTATGATATATTACCTCAACTTACTTCCAATGTTCAATGTGCATGACACAAAAAAAAACTTTGTGCCAATATACATTTTTTACTGTCTCCAGTGAATGAAATACCGAAAACAAGTCATAAATTAATCCGATAGAAGGCGGTAGATTCGCTGCTGTGTTCGATTCAAATATACCCAGCAAAATGTGGGTTGTTGTTGCGTTCATCGCGACATCGACAATTATAAATAAATGGCTCTCACTACCCAATCTGGCATAGGAGTTATGACGGTAAACTATTAGTTTTGTAACCCAAAAAAGTTATATATTCTTACCGTAACCAGAGTTTTTACAAGCGCCAAAGGCAGGATATATGGATGCGCACATGAGTGGGCTGATTTCGTACGGATCGTAACTCTGCGGCTCCCACAAGAGCAAGTCCGAATTGATACGGTTGTATATGATTTCGTATATTTGTTTTGATCTGTGGAATTATAATAACCAAAATTATTTGTTTTCCTGAAGAAAAGTCCCTGTTTTCTTCGTCCTTAAAATGTAGCATTAATCAATTACAAATTTGGAAACTACGCGTGTTTTTAAAAATTAACTTATTGTGGGTAAACCGGCAATGAATATATAGAGAGTTTTTTTTAATTAAAACCAGGAAACACTTGTTTTTAGTAAAGCTTGAAAAGTCTATTAGTCGCGATATCCAAGTAGTTACACATCCATTTACTTCCTGTTATCGCGGGTTTGATTCATCGCATGATCCAGGCATTTGTATTCCTGAGTATGATTTTTTGTATTGGTCTGGGCGGTGGTGTTTCTACGTCGACTAATATTGATGTGTTTGTGTGTGTTTTTCATATGTTTTCGGATTTTCTAGAGTACTGGGGCACAAGATGCCGGCTTATGAAGTGACTTGGCCAAAAAAGGCATTATACGAGCAACCGGCGAACGGAACGGACAGAACAGCATAAGTTCTGAGCAGGTTTCTAATACATATGTTATTATATTTGAAACTACTGGTTGAATTTTTCTTAAA
The DNA here is from genome assembly GCF_030625045.1 of Achroia grisella. NCBI lineage: Eukaryota > Metazoa > Arthropoda > Insecta > Lepidoptera > Pyralidae > Achroia > Achroia grisella. The sequence goes on from NW_026712925.1 coordinate 3,555,336, forward strand.
ATACTATTATAATTAGGGAAAATAATTCTTACTCGAGTTGCAAGCTTAGTACAGGCAAATTGAATTCTAAATGTATTGATGAATTCTCTATGGCGCTGGTAGTGAACTCGGCCATTTCTTCGTCGGTGCCGGGTACTATTAATTCTTCTTCACGACCTGTAATGAATGTTTTCATAATTAAATAGCTGTTATTATTAACAGGTGCCCGCAACTGTCCACGCGTATGCATTTGTAGATGGCTATTAATGATAATCAAACGACAATAATGAATAAAGATATACGAGGTTATCTATAATAGTTCCTCCTACCATTTTTATGTAAATCCTTCCACCACAATCAGGCAGATTTCGCTTCGTCATTATTTAGTATCACAGAAACATTTAATTACCTTCAAACAGTGATGTAACTATGAAAAAAGAACAGCTAACGATAGGGGTTTCATATTTTAACTTAAGCTAATAACATAAATGATCAAATAGCTAATCAGAGTCACAAACCCATAGACTATAATTATAGATTACCAATCTCAACGTCTGTCTGGCTATTTGATTTATGTTCAGTCAGATTTTTGCGCAATAGACTCAAAATAAACAGACATAGCTGTGTGCATACAGTTCCCTTTGCCTTTATTACTGACTAAGCAGAACTTGTACCTTGCGTGTTATCACTCTCGTGTTTTGTGAAGCTTTGATGCGCCATTTTCTTCCCGCTGAACGGACTTGGCTGTGCACTATGTAAATTGTGCATTATGTACATAGATGTGGTCATTGGGTTGGCAGTCGCCGGTTCAAAATGTGTGTCATCATCAAATGGACCTTTGTTAGTTTTGGTGGGTTTGAATGTTATAGATATTCTGAAAGATAATAATAATATTGAATGCTTTAAAAATACACTAATAATACATAGAGACTAATATAGGCTGCATTTTTTAAATTAGAGGTCCCTAGAATTATTGCTCCCAAGTGAAACTGAAACTGATCGGTATTGACAACTAAATAACAATGGACATAACATATAGTGTTATATAGTTTCAAGCTAAGTAAAGCTGTATAATTACTTACTAGAGAAGTGAAAGATCTTATACAAAAATATAAAAAAAATAATACGGTATAGAATGAAATCATACAAAAAAATGTATTAAAACGTAGAAAAACTTAACGCAAGAAGGTACATAACATAAGACGAGAATACAGTATATTCCTAAATAAAAAAGTAGCTTACGTCGGTAACATGGTTGTAGTGTTGCCGCTCAAAATATTGCCTTCAGAGGAATCGCTCATTGTTGTACGAGCTATATGAGTAGCTGGTAAACTGTCGTTTTCCTGAAATAAAAAGATTTTTTATGCCGTATTCAAATTTACCTGATGGTATATGACAATCGTCGCCTATGCATAAACAACTCTACGTACATTACCCCATCATGTACCCTCATGTAGCAGTTGATGGTGACTAGCAGGGTAGATGCCGTTCTAGAGAGCGTAGTCCCACAAGATAGTCTGACGAAATTCGCTAATTGATAGACACCATGTTGCATGATGCCCTCCATAACGAAAAGACCGACATAAATGAAGGGTGTAAATAGAGAGAAATTAATACTTCGGGGCTGTTACGCTCTTCAGGAATGAGAAAAATGAATTGAAGAGGAGTACTCCTCATGCGTTAATTTCCGGAAGAATAAGATGTCATGCTTCGTAACTCATATACTCACTGCAATATTGCGTTCCCAACATCGTGTAACTGAAGCTTTATGCAAGTGTGAATTTAAGCAAATAAAATTCTTATGCATCTATGGAAATTAATGAAAACTCACGTTGTAGTATAAGTCTAGCGTGGTAGCTTTTAGGGTGACGGTGGTTGGCAGAGGGCGGACGCTAGGTGACATTTGAGAACCTACTGTTACATTTTGGAATTTAAACATGAGGTAATCACTTCTCACACGACGCATTTCTCGGTTTACACTTGGCCGAAGGTCTGCTATAGGAAACCTGTTAAACAGAACAATATATGAAAAATATGATATGAATTCATTCTTTCATGATATATTGAAATCATAAAAGTAGTTTTAAATATAAAATATCGGTATATTTATATTTGTGTTTATGATATAATCTATACATATAAATAAAATTAGAGTGTCTGTAATATACTCTACTCTATATGTTGTAATATTGAAATAACATTTTTTACAATTTTTGTCTGTCTGTCTGTTTGTTCCGGCTAATCTCTGAAATGGCTGGACCGATTTTGACGGGACTTTTATTGGCAGGTATTTGATGTCATAAGGAGTAACTTAGGCTACTTTTATTTTAGAAAAATAAAGTTAAATTCCACGCGGATGAAGTCATCATCTGCTTCTTCCTTATCCCATTTATTTGGGGTCGGCGTAATATGTTTTTCGCTTCCATTCATCCCTGTTCGCAGTCATCGCGTTATTTACTTCCTTTCTTACCATATCATCTTTCACACAGTCCATCCATCTCTTTTTTGGCCTTCCTCTGCCCTTATAACCATCCACCATCTTTCTTAAAATATTATCCTCGTTCCTACGCATTACATGTCCATACCATGATAGACGATTACTCTTCAACCTCTCTGACACCGGTGCCACTTTCATACTTCCTCTAATGTATTCATTCTTTATATTATCCATTCTTGTCACACCACACATCCACCTCAACATTCTCATTTCAGTTGCATGCAGTCGTCTTTCATCCGTCGCCTTTACGGGCCAGCACTCTGATCCATACAAGACAGCAGGCCGGATCATGGTCTTGTAAATTTTGCTTAAGGGGTCACACGTCGTTGCCGTAACCTGCCGCCACTTCATCCATCCTGCGTGAATTCTATGCTTTATGGCCCTGTCTAATTCACCATTAGATACCGGAAATCGGAGCAAATCGGTAATGGAGCTCCATTTAGTGATATGGCTGCAGAGCCGGAAAGACCGCCAAAATCACAAAACATGTATTCCGTTTTGGAAACACTAATTTTTAAGCCCCCGCTTTCCAGCTTTTGCTTGTCCACGCGGATGAAGTCGCGGGAACAAATAGTTATATTATATAATAGCGCTGGCCGCGGTTTCACCCGCGTGAAATTTATAGCCTATCTGTTTTTCTTATATATTATTGTAGAGTTTAATTCAAATTTATTTAGTAGATTTTGCGTGAAATATTTATAAACATCCATTCATCCATCCACAATCACAAACTTGAACGTTTATAATATTAGTAAGATAATGAAACGGACAATGAAAAAAGATTCTGAAATAAGTTACAAGTTAATTTGAATCGACATTCCTTCACAAATTTACCTTAATGTTGCGTCTAGATTTGGACAGAGCAGTGAGAAGTTGAATTGGTTATTTGGGGAGGTGGCTGCGGGTGGCTTTTGAGAAGCCGAACCACCAAAGAAGGTCGCTGACATGCGTTCAATTACCGTTAACTCCACGTCTAAATGGCATGGCATACATTTTACACTGAAAAGAAGAAAAAAAATAGTACAATTGTAATTTTAATACTACTGTTACTAAACTAATAATTTCAAATTTACAAAGTAAAAATTTTAGTACCCTTTCAGTATACTGGAAGGGTGCTAAAATTGTTAGTTTGTGGATTTGTGAAGCATATTTATTTAAATGGTTGCCAACTACATTCAATATTTTATTATGATTTGTAAGGTACATTATTATGGACAGAGATACAGAATATATTATTCAACCCAAATATAAGTGATCAAGGGTTGGTAGGTACATATAACTAAATTGCCTAAAAAAAGTTATTACAAAGGAATACTCATGATTAATAAGTGTGTATATAGTAGTCGACGGGTATAATTGAGACAAGTATGATAGACACTGTAAAAGAATAACATATTACTCACACTACTTCAGTTGTTGGATACACTAGTTTCTTTTCTCCAGACACTCTCATATATTTGGAAGTCTGTTTGAAATTTATTTTTACATTTGCATTGGAAGAAACCGATGTTTTCTTGGCGCTATCTTCATCATCTTCTGACATTGACAAACAATAAATTAATTAATATAAAAATAGTAGTTATACAGTCTATAGGAAATCAAAATTTGTGATTATCATATTCCATTTTTTATTCAATACTAGTGAAATTACATGGTACATGGTAATATGGAAAAGTAATATCTTAGTGCTTTGGAAATCAACACATGTATGGGCAACGGGGATCATATGATGACCATGGCGCTTACATGATACATGTATATAGGCGTGGCTACAACATACCACCAGGCAGTTAGTTACTTTATTTGCCATTCCAATTACAGAAAACAAAATGCTCGCCTCGACTATCTATTTTTCATATACCTAAGTGATAAGGGTTGTCCACCCCTAACATTTTATTTTATTAAACACGTCATAATGTGGCATTAAAAAATACATACAATCCCAAATTTTAACCCCTCTACCATCAACGCCTATTTTTTAACAGCGATTATATGGCAAAATAACATTTGTGGGGTCAGCTAGTGCATCTATAAATTACATATCTGAAAATATTTAATGGATACCGGAAATCATTACAATTTTTTAAAGATTTCTATTTACCTATGTGATCAAATCGCAGCAAATCATAACTTTCTGGTTTGTGGTTATCACTTGGTGTGTAGAGACACTCTCTTACTAAAAGATGTCGTATCGATGCCTCACATAAGGTTTGATTGCCGTGTGATGTGGTTTTATCACTGCCGTCTAATGTCACCTCTGATGTTATTAGCCTGTCAAAATAAGGTATTAAATTTATTTACATAGCATAGCTTTTGCTCGCATTACTTTCCTCAAGTTACAGTCCTTCCTAATAACATTTACACATGTAACAAATACATATATAATTTTTTTTCTTTACAATTTCATACAATATGCTACTCTAACAATGACGCCGATTTATTATACACGTAAATACTCTTCAAGTACATTAAGAATATATCTATAAAAAGCAACTCCTTTACATCCATAGCAAACAAATAGTATAAGCGAGACCAGCCATTCTAAGGAACTGTTATAAATTTATGCAAATTTGGTAATTTGCTTCTAAATTTTTTAACATCCTATACGATTACTAAGCCAATAATTATGACCAAAAAATATCGCAACTGATGAAGTAATTTTTTCAATAGTATAATCTGGAGGCGTCACGGATCCATACTGTGCTCGACTTTTCAAACCATAATCAAATTGTCTAAATAAATATTTCTATTAAGTATCATTGGAAATGTCTATTTAATATTGTTTTCCAATACAAACTTCGAACTCCCGTATTACCCATCATAGTGAATGAAAATAAAAAATATTTTTTTCATTCTTTGTCAGTCTCAATAACATTTTGGGTGTTGATAAGTCAGGCTGAAAATGAAACGACTCCTAGTTACTTAATTATATAGAAAATTTGGTTGTACCTCAGGTGACTTCTTCTAGTCGCGTGATTGAGAGCTTCATTTGCCAGAGAAAACTCTTTTTTCCCACCATCTGTGATTTGGAACGGCTGCAGATGCTCGAAAAACGCTGTTGACACCTCATGTAACGTGTGTGCAGAGGCAGGCGATATACAGTCTCCCATTGGCAAAGTGGTTAATATATCCTTGAAATAAACATTTTTGTATACAATTACATATACGAATTTCGTGAATTCCGTACACCGAAGCACAGAAAAACCTTAATTGTATGTAAATATTATGTTATATCATTATGCAGTCTATACCAGAAAATATTATGTTCTTAATTGTAATAATTTAGGCTGTGCTAATTTAGATAGTAAAATATATTACTATTATATAGTAGTTTATTTTGTCTACTTTTAGGTGTAACTAAACCACCCTAAGGGTTGTTTATATATTGACAGACTCGGTGGTCTAGCAGTTTAGCACACCGCTATACGACCGATCATTACAAAAAATTGTATTTAAATGTTTAAAACAGTCGTTGAGTGCCTATAACTCAAGCTCTTCTTAGCTTGGGGATATATAACTACATATGAATTATTCAGGGTTATTATTATATGTATAAATAATTTGAAGACAATGAGAGTCAGTCATCATAATAAATATAATGAACTACTTACCTTATGTAGTAGAACACAGGATATTGAGGATATCCTTAGACTAATGTGTGATACTTCCGCTGTAGGATCACCATCGATTTGAGGAACTAGAAAAAAAAAAACTCTATTATATGTCAGAAGAGAATGCATACTACTAGGAAATATATTTGCTATGTTAAAACTTTAAGACTTTGTTGTAAAAAATACATTAAGACTGCACCTTTTTTATTTCGCTTAATACGTGGCTGCGACACCGGCATGTTAAGGCTAGACGTCATGCTGTTGTTCATAGAGCTGACTGATGAAGTAAAGCTCTCCATCATCTCCCCGCGTGACGTCATAGGGTGAAACCTCTCGCTATCCGTGTCGCTTTCTTCTGTGAAAGATATTATGTATGTAAATCACAGATAACATAATATTACATACAGATACCCCATCCCATACAAGAAAATGGTTCCTTCCTAACTCGGGCTATTCTTCGGGCTATTTTATTTCGCCACCGTAGCCGCTAGATGTCGCTAGATCTGAAGCAGTTCGGATTACTAGTGGGTGCTTAGTAACAAAGCATGAAAATAGATGGCAGTGAATTCAGTCTACATGACATCTGTTTTGCAAAGATATGTATATAATAGATATGTAGGTAACTGTATCGTGTACCTCATTAGGGACGATTCAAGATTCAATGTAAATGTGTAGGTATAATATCGTTAGCCGACACTCTGCAGATATGGCTTATGTGCCAATGTATATACCTATTGTTTTATGGTTTATTTTACATTCCATGCCTATTTTTTTTGATATGTTGTAACGCGTCTGCGCTATACGTATAGCCTGATTTTGATACATTTATACTCGTACGTATCAAAATCGGGCTATACGATTTTTTATTTCAATCGTTATATGTATGAGACTGATTTTAGCTACAATTAATTTACTGGTATATACCTCATGTATTCTACGATGTACCCCTCTTTTACCTAATGAGAATTCCGCTATATCTTATATATAAATTTTGTATCACAGTGTTAGTTGCCATATTTCTCCCACATTTTGATGAAATTTGATATGTATACTTCCCAGGTCTGAGGTAGGGTTGTTATCTATTTTTTATACCCCTAAGTCATAGGGGTGGCCTACCCCGAAAAATATTTTTTTGTATTATGGACAATTTTTTATTTATTTATAATGTTACATTGAAAATACATACACGCCTAAATTTTCACCCGTCTTTCACCAACCCCTATTTTTAATAGCGATATTCTTACAAATATTATAAATGCTAAAGTAACTCAGTCTGTCTGTTTGTCTCGCTTTCACGCCAAAACTATTGAACTGATTTAATTGAAATTTGGTAGACAGATAATGTAGACCCTGAGAAAGGCTACTTTTTAATGCGAAAAAGTATTGAAAGGGGAAATGAAAGGCTATATGAGGATATCGTAATTTTTAAAGTCAGATCTTGTAAGATTAAGTGAACAGGGTCGGTCTAGGTTTTTCATTATTAGAAATGTGTAACGGGGTAACACGTTATTTAGTGCGAAATTGTGTATATTACAATAAAATTTAACGAGAAAATATTATAATGATATCACTGGGACACTCATTGCCTTACTACTATATCGTCCGTTAGGAGCGAACTTTCTGGAAACACGAGAGGCGCTATCCTATTGGTCGGTCGGCGCGGTTACCGCGCGTAGATGAGTAGATGAAGTACTTAGACGAGTCTCACGGCGCCGCAGCGTAAGTACTTACTATACATACGTAGTATACATATGGGTATTACAAATGTTTTTATTACTAGTAATATTACTCTGTTATCTAAGCAAGTAATGTGTGCTTATTTTGAACTTGATAACATTCTGAATTACTCGTATATCTTTCAATATCTTTAGCGGTATAAACCAGGTTATGTACTACTACTAGTATTGTTAGTGAGGGATAAAGTTGATGAACAAAAATAAAACAATATTCGTATTAAAAATATATTCATCTAATATTTTTGGCATTATTTTTAAGTTTCTTCCAAATATAAGGGGTCTGACATGGGGTGTTATGTACCTACATTAAAAAATACTTTTTGAAATGTATGAAAGAAACGTATTGTATGAAATTTTTGAAATGTGTGAAATGTATGCACCTACATTAAAAGATAATTTTTGAAATGTATGAAAGAAATGTATTGTATGAAATTTTTGAAATGTATGAAAGAAATGTATGTACCTACATTAAAAGATAATTTTTGACATGTATGAAATGTATGAAAGAAATGTATGTACCTACATTAAAATATAATTTTTGAAATGTATGAAAGTAATGTATGTACCTACATTAAAATATAATTTTTGAAATGTATGAGATGTATGAAAGAAATGTATGTACCTACATAAAAAGTTCATTTTTGAAATGTATGAAATGTATGAAAGAAATGTATGTACAATAAAATATAATTTTTGAAATGTATGAGATGTATGAAAACAATGTATGTACCTACATAAAAAGTTCATTTTTGAAATGTATGAAATGTATGAAATAAATGTATGTACCTACATTAAAAGATATTTTTGACATGTATGAAATGTATGAAAGAAATGTTTGTACCTACATTAAAATATAATTTTTGAAATGTATGCACCGTACAATAACAATACACGTTAAACATCATACCACAGAGTCATACGCAAGTTAAAAACAAACTGCTATGATATTAATGAGAAAGGAAAATAAACTTTATGGTATTCGAGTTAGGGTCGATTTCTCTCTTTTTTTAAACTATTTTAATCTTACCAGTTGCCAGTATTCGAAGACAGCTACGATTCGTACTCGATATTTTAAATTATTATGTAATCGATTTTTCAGTACAAATGTAAATAACCAACGACACTAATAATGTACTACTATATTCCGTTCTTTGAAACGGAATACTGCTATACTTAATACAAAATAATGAAAATTTACTGTTCACAACGACTCATTAAAAGCATCATCGAATAATGCGCTGTAATAAAATCCTGTTATCGATTATTAAAAAAAATCGATAATACATGTATTTATTTTTAATATGACAACACTTCATACATAAGTATTATTGGAAATAGTATTATTTGCTTGTTCGGCTATTTTTAATTTACTTAAACTTTTTTTATATGTTTAATTTACAATAATAATATATTAAGTGCTTATTATTGGAAAATATAAAAAAGACATTTAATTAGGCCGATACAAATGACAACAATGCCATCTATGAAAGCATTTTGAAAACATTGAGCCCCGTATTAGCACTGATTAAAGTGTAATTAAGTACTGGAAAATAACAAAATGAGTAAATATATGAAAATTACTTTCCTAAACGCATTATTTCATTTTAACATGTATATATATTTTTTTATAAATGGATTAAACTATTTTGAAAACACAGTTTTGTTTTTTAAAACGTTTGCAAAACTATGAAGAATTCCATCGATACCAATCACGCCATCTATATGCAACTTTTAGCAATAATAATGGCTATTTCCTCATTGAGTGCCACTGATGTAAATATACTTAGTTCTAAAAAAATACAAGTTTATGAATCATTCAGTATCAATCGCAAATCATCACTATTTGTTCAGTTTCAATGAAGAGTTGAGTATTAGTAGTTGAGTATATTGTGTTATACCTATATTCTAAGAAATATCTTCGAATTAAGAATCCCTATTGTGGCTTTCGGTTGAAAGGAAGTGGTATAAGTCTTTTTATCACGGTAAATGCAGATTAGTTGAGAAACATAATACGTTGTAAACAATAGTACAAAGACAGGGCTATGATGATATTAATTAACAAATGTAATTAATTATACGTAATTAAACAATTATATCAAAGGCCAAATTATCATGCAAAGTTAGATCAGATAATGATATTTCGAATTTCAGCTATGCCTTGTTCTGAGCTGAACATATGGCAGACTGCCATAACATAACACACGCAGACAGTCCTACCTTCCTGTATATTAATTTCTAAGGAGTATTGACCTATTACATTTACCTGCATTCTTCCTCTTCAGTAATTTGCTAATATAGCTATCTTTAGAAATGTCTATATAGTAATGTAATGTGGACTCTATTCTTTGAAATTAGCCTCTCATTTAGGCCGATGTGCGTGTAGAGCCGAGACTACTAAAGTAGCCAGCAAGCTCCTCCTAATTTCTAAATAGATATCATTACAAAATATAAAAAGAGGTATAAAGGTTTTGCGTTTCCGATGAGGAATTTTTTCCAGGAATTTATCACTATGGTTTTGAGGGGGAAACCCGTGGAGATTAAACTAACATGGTACATAGATAGCAATGGGGTTGTTAATACATATTATTAACAATCCCCAATGTTCCCTTCCTCATCATTGTTTAAATACACTGTGTAGTTTTAGTACAATTAAATATTAATTCCATACCATAACTGGGTCCTGACCATCCACTCATTCCATGAGGTTTAGTGCTCTGCTTCTCCAAGTTGCCCAGTAATTGCGCCTCAATGAGTTGAAAATCAGCCCGCTTCATAGGTTTACATTGGACATTTACACCACTTGGTCGCATCGGTATGTTGCTGTAAATTGTATTATGTATGATTTTATTATAAAGCAGTTACGCTGCAATGACCTCAGCAGAATTTGTGTACTAGATAATTACTACTTACATATGTTCTTTTAGAAATACAAACACAACATAGACAAAAAATCCAGATCAATACAAATAATTATACTCATGAATACAAATGTTTTTACCGTGCATGGAATAGAACCCGTGACCATCAAAAGTAGAGCGGAGTGTTGGACCAACGAAGTAATAGTAATTATAAAAAAAAATAGTAAATATTATTAGGATAATAGCACAATTAATATTTTTACAAGTGATTAATAATTAATAAAAACTACCTTGTGTCTTCTAGTTGAGGTTCATTTACAGCTTCTATAAGCTCGATTAATGTGTGTAGTTGTCTTGGCGTTATGTATACTATGAATGAACCCAGCAGCATTTTGACTTCGACTTTTGGGCCCTCAGCCTCTTCTGTATGCTTGATTTTAAGCGCTAACTCTTGGTGTCCCGTAAGCTTAGCAAACAGTATAGGTTCCGGTTGATTAGTCTTCTCATCTGGCGTTGCGCCTCGTGTTTCAGTCTGTACATTATATTCCATATCAACTTCTTTGACAGGATCTGATTCTATAGTTGATATAACACTTCTAGTCTCATAGAATACATCAGATATAGTGCTCTGGAAGTTAATATCAGCTGAGTCAATTTGTGAAGACTCTGATTTGTCTAATTGCGACGAAGTCGATTTCTCCATTATAAGACTGCGAGCCATAGTGCGCAGTTTAGACGGGAACTCGTCTGTATAGAATGTGACACCATCAAATCTGATTTTTTTATTTGTATATGTAGCGACAATGTAAGTCTTAGGTTTTTCTGGATCTGTCACTTCTGGCGTGGGTTCCTCTCCAGCCTCATCAAAGTAGTCAACTCTAGAAATCATATTACATAACTCATTTGTTATAATTAAACTTTTAGAAATTTGAAGGGTAATATTGGGGTAGTAATGTCATATCAACGATTATGGGCCAAAGGCAATGAAGGGTGATTGTATTCCAAGAGTGATTCCTTCTCATTATTATTATTTAAATTACAATGGTTCTGTTCGCAGTTTTGCATGTGTGGAAAATATATCATAGTACCATCCCCTTAAAGGTCATTTTCAAATATTGACGAAAAGGAAGTGAGTGATTTCAGTGGCTAAATAATTTAAAAATAAAATTTATAACAATATTAGGACAGACTATACAATATATATGTAGCATAAAACGAAGTTACGAATTTGAATAATGATATGCAACATATATTCATAGTTTATTGACTATAAAATAGGCAATTAGCATAGTTTTCGCTACATATATTAAAATGACCTCCCTGACAAAATGTCAATTCAACTTGAATATTATACTAACCACTTAAAGTTGAATGACTAATTATTATAATTATCAATATGAGAACAAATGAGTAATATAGTTTGTTGAGTTCTTAACTTATATGTACTTTAAAACAATATAAAATTATTCCTGTAAAGGCATATTCTTCTTTTCCTACTGTTGTATTTAATTGTACAAATGTAAATACTTACTTTTGTATATGAATATCTAAGGCAATGCCTCTATCACCATTTTTAGGAACATGTTCAAGTCTTATTCTAGTGTCCACAAATTTAACTTTCACTCTGCTTAAAACTGAAAAGAGATTAGGCATTTTCTTAATGTATTTCATACTTCATAGATATAAAATATTCTGATATTTATATATTAATTTAAAAAGTATTATTCTTAATACTTTTTAAATTAATATGTTAAGAATACTCCATCAAAATTTCCACTTTAAGAAAACTTATTAATTATCATTAAGTACTAAATATACTTTTATTAGGTACATATATATTGCTGTTATTTATATATGATAATGGAGTTACAAAAGAATGTATCAGCACTCTTTTTCATCTTTAGGATAACTTTGCAAACAAAGTATCAGTTGTGTGATATTTTGTTTGCTAAGTTATCCTAAAGATGTATTAGTATTGAAAAATGAAAAGGTCTCTATCAAGACATTGGTGAACAGAATTAAATTTAAATGTGATAGCTTAGTAGGATCTCATAATAATTTATTGACACTTGTCATTGTCAGGAGCCTTACTTGAGTCAATAGCATGGGCAAACATTTCAATGCCCTCTACTGGATTTGTCTCTTGTGGTACATCTTCGTCACGGAGACAATCTGCAGCCAGCTGCATGGATGAGGACATAGAAGACCACATAGACTCCAACATTGATGATGCTGTTCCAAGAAAGATTTTCACATCAAGTAATATTTTAAGATTATATGTAGTGATAAGCTTAAGAAATATATGGAAGTAAAACATTATCAGACCATCTTGTTAAGAGTTCCAATATTGCAATTTTCTCCAACTTTTTTTATTATATTTAATGTTATAAATTAATGTAAATGAGACTAAATAAAATGTATTAATAATACCTACTAAATCTATTTTCTGTTTTAAATAAGGATATAAATATTAGTAAGCAAGCACATTTAATACATGGTTCAATTGATGATAATCAGCCTGTATGTCAAAGGTAGGATAAATATAGTAGATTCACCTATTTGGTAATATTTTCATTATGTAATAAATTATGCCAGTATACAGTATTGATAACATAGAAACTCCCATATTTTTACCTGGTTCTGTCCGTACTTTGGGTTGAACGGTGAGTGACAAGCCATGAACTTCCACAATGGAGTCATCTTTTAACAATGTAGACCATGGTATTGTGACTGTGATTTTTTGCATATGGCCATCAACTATTTCAAGTGGCCAGTTCTGAGAATCTCCAAGGTTATTTAGTGCCTAAAATTTTCAGTTATATAAAAATCCAAAGAATATTATTAATACCCATGTAATAATTAAAAAGAATAACTAACTAAAGTTATTAAAAGTTACAAAGTAGTTATGAAGCTATTTATTATATATAGCATATTTTTGTACTAAGTTTGATGCACATTACTAAAAAGACATATTTGATATAGAATTGTGTTGTACATTTAAAGGAATTCTAGAACTGAAAATTATTATTTCAGCAAGTAAGACCAATAAGCCTTTTTACCAACCAAACGAGTATAGTAAGTTTGCCTGAAAGTGAAGTGAATATTTTAGAAAATTTTATTTAAAAAGGGAAAATTTTATTTAAGATGTCTTTTGTCACAAGTAAATAAAAACATATTCATATCAGGTTGATTGTTTTTAATATACAATATATATTAATTGTTTATACACAAATATCTCTAAAGTTAATTATATTACTGCATAAAGTGGTAAATTTACTATTACTATCTGTGGTATTTACAACATCTGGAATAACTTTTTCGTGCGTGTACTAATAATTGAGAACATAACAACAATGAAAGTTGTGTTTTCTGTTTAATTTAAATTTTGATATTATTTATTATTACAACATAATATTAAAGTATGAATATTTTTAACTATGTTCCTTTGTTCTAGTGATTGATAAACGCACGTGTTATTTTATTTATTGCGCACATCGAATTGGCAAGTGTACGATACTTTGAAAGGACTAAATTAAGTTGCTACAATGTGGCTATGTTTATACATATGCTTAAGAAATATATTTAGGCATATTACTTACATCGCAATCAAGGCTAACATCGCAAACCGTGCCTGTTCCATTGTAGAGATCAACACTCAGCTGATCCAGTGTTAGCTTCTGTTCGAGAAAATTGCCCAGGTAACGCTGGAGAAGATACCTGCAAGCTCTCTTCTTGATGCTCTCGGACCATGGCAGATACCACAACATTTTCATAACTTTTTTAAGATCATCACACTGAAAATTTTTGCTTTGTGCGTATAATGACTATTGTGAATTTGTGATTGTGATTACGTTCAATTGACTCGCAACTGAGAACGTAAATAAACATGACGTTCCGTTCTACTTAATGTCAGTGTTGATTTTGACATATGTCGTTTTGTTTGGTCTTATGCTGTCACTGTCAAATTCTATTATATCGTAAAAAATTTGCATTTAGCGTAGACAGAATAAAATATAAAATTACTTTTAAACTTACGCGTTTAGTATACAACCGTATATATTTATATACTATATATAATTAATTCTAAGTATTAATAACTGATTAACTATATTCATAAAGAGTATATATTTTTGTCATTTATAAAATTTCATCTTAAATAAATATATATTTATTATATCCCCAAAACAAAATAATCGCTCTCTACCAATTTTATATATTGCTATTATATATTGCTCTCAGTATACCCGTACGTCAATTACTGCGTGTGTCGCAAAAAGTATATTAATAGATATACATATCTACAATTTCTGCCAATATTCTAGTGATTCTCAAAGAAAAAAATTTACATATTGTTAATCATACTACTTTGTTACAATGACGTTATTGACAAATATGGGATACTTTAATAGAAACAATTTCTTAATATGACAAGGTACTAAAACATGACTCAAAGACTAGTACCTAGTACTAACCAAAAGATAAATGTGTAAAGAGACAGAGCAGCTTTTTATATTGAAAAACTAAGAAATCAAAGATCACAGTCTATGTTTATATTAATAGTCGTTAGGAATGCTTATTTTTTATTAGACAATATTAATTTTATATATACCTACCTACCGACGTACGTGTCACGTGTTGTATTGTTGTGATGATGAGATTTAGCTAGTAATTCAGAACTCTACCTAAAATAATAGACAAAGTCTTAGAGATATTATTGTTTATTCATAATTTTAATACAATTTTTTTCTTTTAAACTCTATATATGTTACATCAGCCTTCATACGTATAATTAGTAAAAATCACGGGATCTTACCACGTTTTATATTTATTTGCTGAGTTCTCAATATTAAGTAAATACTCTGTAGATACTGTCTTAAAATAAAGCAAATGTTACGTTCACCTAAGGACAACTTTCCTCTACAACATCCTGGAGTCTATAAGGTGGACTGTAGTTGTGGGAGCTCATACATCGGACAGACAAAAAGAACAATAGCCCGTCGCATTGCTGAACATATAAACGCTATTAAAAACAACGATCCACGTAAATCAGACATAGCGGAACACTTGTTGGGATCGGGACCCAATCACTGGATTGAACTACACCGACCTGCTCGATAGTTAGTAGTTAATGAATTAAATATTATAGACTACTCGATGGATTTATATTATTTTGTTTAATTCCGCTACAATTATATTATAACTATTATATTGTAGGAATTAAACAAAATAATATAAATCCATCGAGTAGTGAAATGGACTTCCGCAAAATAACACCTAATTCGATTAAATAAATACTATAGACCCTCAACTAATAAATATGTATATTACAAAATATCTCTGTCAATTATGTGATTCCAAATAGGGTCGTCTAATTTCGTCATATTCTTCGTCAGCCTTACTTGAAGTTGAAGGTGCGTCCTTATTACAGGTAAAGATATTTAAATTGTAAAGAACAACTCCTGAATTTAAAGGTAAATATAATATTGCGGAAAATTCAGACGAACCAACTCCAGTTTCAGATTGTGCAAAGCAGTCAGTGTTGTTTAAAACTATCTTGATGTCCACTCTTGATACTTTGATAAAAGCTAGAAATGAGTAATTAATTGTTCATTATAAATAAAAAACATGCTTACAAATATAACCTCAGATGGATTAGTCTTTATATAGTGAACTGTGCCGGTATTTATTATCTACCAGTGGAAGGTCGATGTGATTTTTATGGATGGTAATGAAATAATGCACTCGCCTACGTTAATGGTTTAGGGGAAGGGAGGGCAAGATGGAAGGTGAGGGCACAATGGAAACTACCTACAAAACCAAATAAAGTAATCTATTTCAAGCATCGCCACGCACACAGAGACACTCGGCCGCGACGCCTTAACGGGCGAATTTTAGTCAGTTTCACAGCAGCCATTGATGTGTACGCGTCGTTTGTTTATTTAACCGTGAATTATTACAAAAACCACAGATTTTTGCAGTGACTTTGTTTGAAAAATGTAAGTAATATGATTTTTTTTGTTTTATCTGTAGTAATCTATTATAAATCAAGTATTTGAATCAATGCGTTTACTTAAATAAAACTAGTACTAGAAATTCGATATGTCAATATTATTATTACAGTTAGTGTAAAGGCAAGATGGAAATTCTGAATTTAGGGTAAGATGGAAATGTTTCCATCTTGCCTGCGTGATAGTGAATGTTATTTTTTATTTTAATTTCTATCTTTAATTGAGCATTTTTTTTTCAGATGGTCTACAAATATATAAGAAAGACTAGTAGAGGATCTTGGTCAGAAGAAACAATGCGGAAGGCCATGGATGAAGCACAAATTTCAACAATAAGTTCAGCTTCAAAGAAGTATAAAATTCCCATCGGTACTTTACATCGTCACATAAAAAAATGTGACGCTTCCAAAAAATTAGGTAGATTTCAGCCTGTTTTCTCAAAAGAGCTTGAGCAGAAGATCTGTGATCTTGCTATTGAACGTGACACACTGTTTTATGGGTTAACGAAAAATAGCCTGCAAGAATTAGCATACGAGGTGGCGAAATTAAATAATATTTCGCATGACGGCTTTATGAAAAGACACCCCCAATTAACGTACCGAACGCCAGAACCCACTGCTTTAGCTCGCTGCTCTGCTTTTAATCGTACTCAGGTAGAACACTTCTATGACAACCTATGGGACGTTATGTCACAACATCAATTTCTGACGAGACCTGACGACATATACAATATGGATGAGACCGGTGTCAAAACGAGCGCTTCTCGACCCCCACGAGTAATTTCTGTAAAAGGCAAAAGGCAAGTGGGGGTTATTGCTACAGCGGAAAAGGGACAACTTACTACTGTAATTTGCGCATGCAGTGCTACCGGTCGATTTATTCCGCCTTGTTTTATATTTGGACAAAGAAAAAGGATGAATGAGCGCCTTTTGGACGGTGCTCCTAACGGCTCTCAAGCATGGTGCTCTGACTCCGGCTGGATAAATAATAGCACTTTTAACAATTGGTTGCAAATGTTTATTGAGAAAACAAAACCAACAGCAGATAAACCAGTCTTATTGATTTTAGACAATCACACTACTCATCAGAACTTGGAAGCCTTAAACTTAGCAAGGGGAAAAAATGTGATTATGGTCAGCATTCCTCCACACACAAGCCACAAGCTCCAACCATTAGACGTGTCAGTCTATCGTTCATTAAAAATAGCTTTTGAACAGACGATTGACACTTTCCAAAAAAATCATCCTGGAAGAAGAGTAACCCAGTTTGATGTTGCCAGGTTGGTATGCACTGCTTATGAAAAAAGTGCCACCGTGCAAAATGCAACTAGCGGCTTTAAGAAGGCTGGAATTTTCCCATATGATAGAAATTTATTTTCTGATTTGGATTTTGCGCCTGCTTCCGTTTATGAAAATACCCCAGTTACCAAAACTATCGATTCAGACATTGCAGAAGACGATTCAGTCATGGTTAATGAGAACCCTGCAGTGACAGACGGTTGTGAATCAAAAGATGTATATATCGAGACCAACGACATTACAGTAAACACTACTACGCCAGAAATAAACAACGTTACCGAACAACTATGTAATGCAGAGATAGATAGCATAGAAGAGATAGATAAAAACGTTGGCATGACTGGACAAAAAGAAGTTACTTTCGAGAAGGAAGTAGATTGCATTATTTTTGAACAGCCATCCACATCTTGCCAAATTTTAATATCTCCAAAAAAAATACTGCCTTCTCCAAAAGTAACTTCTACTTTAAAAAAGCGTAGAAATAGATGTCAAAAGTCAGAGATTTTAACCAGTTCGCCCTTCAAAACATTGGTTGAAAAAAAGAATGAGCTGAAAAAGATACCAAAATTAGATTTAAAACAAGACATTAGGGGAAAAGAAAATAAATGTTCTAATAACAAACTAAAATCTGACAGTAAAAGCAAGGGGAAAGGGATAGGAAAAGGGAAGGGAAAACAAAAAAACACTAAAATAACCGAAGAAGCAAATAATAAGAATGAAACTGGAGAAGAAGATGTATTTTGTCTATTTTGTGGAGAAAAGTACGAGCATCCACCCATAGAAGACTGGTTACAATGTCCTTCGTGTTGTGGATGGGCGCATGAGATGTGCACTGATGCAGAAGATGGTTGTTTCTTATGTGTTAATTGCCAATCTTAATTTTATCTTATATATTCCATATTGCCCACATAAGCTTTCCATTTTGCCTACAACGTAAGGGCAAAATGGAAAATCTCAGGGTCTGTGTTTATGGATCGTAATTCATTTTCTACCAAATATTATTAATTAAAGTTTATAAGTTTATTTTTTACTAAATTGTATATCAAGACTGATAAAAATAAAAATTTCAATCTAAATACTTTTTTTACTATTTCCATTCAAAATTAGACCTTCCATTTTGCCCTCCCTTCCCCTATGTTGGCGGGACATCAGTGGAGGATGATAAAATGGGCATGAAGTTAGACTATGGATCAGTTAGCCCATCTCGGCTTATGACACTCTACTACGATGGTCTCCAGAGGGAACTGCGTGGAGGTCAATCTGACATGGTACATTGTCAGTAGTGGGGTTATTTGTCCACATTACTAAGAGTCTCCTTTGCATCGAAGAAGATCAGTTAATAATAACAATTGCAATGGTTTACGAAGGGAACTTGTGCTGGAAGTGATGAATTGTTAGCAATAAGGTATTTGTTGGGCTGACTTGATAATTTTATCTATCCCTAATACTTACAAACATATAAAAGATACATAAGCTCGTTCCTTCTTTGTTAACTTAAAAATACTTACGATCACTACTTTTGTAGTAAATATCAAATATGCGGTTTAATTTTACATTTCCCCACACTTTGTTATCGATAAATAGTAGTCGTTCTAAAAAAATAGAAATAATAATTAGAATATACGTTATAAAAATAAAATTGTTTGTTTCGTTATTCAAATAAATAAACTATTAAATTAGACAATGCAACGACGTTATTATTCTTAGCACAGATAATATTATGTTATCTGTGGCACAAATAACATAACATTATGTATTCTTAGTAAGGACGACCAGCAAATGGTAAGGTGGTACCTACTTAACTTACTTACATACCTTTACAACTTCCCAATGTCAACATCATCTTGTAGAAAGGAAATCCCACTGCTTGTATTGTCCGAGTGAATCTAATTTCATACGTGCTTCGAATTAATATTATTAGAACAATTATCGAAAGCGTTTTAATGCAGTTCATCATCTAACTAAGTACAATAGGTATTCACGGTGTTGGTATGACTAATAAACACTAGGTATACTTAACAATCGAGGTTCGGAAATTATATGCACTTTCAGTTTGTAGAGTTGGCATATTAAACGATTCTTAAATGGGTTTTTAAATTCTTATTAAAAGTTTGTAATAATTGTCCACATTGAAACTTCTCTTTGTGTCCAGTCTTATTTTTTGAAAACCAGTTAGATATATAAATATTTTTACCTAAAAAGCGGGCTAATGATGCCATGTAATACATAGTTTCAGGAATATCAGGGGATATCGTGAAAAGGTATTTAGTAAGAAAATCGAAGTGATATTTTTTTTTACTTATAAATTTATTTGTAACTAACACTACTATACGGGTTTACCTACTTATATTTATACGGCATTAGTTAATAGATACCAAAGTGACGCCAAGTATAATATTTATTTAATACACATGGATTGATAGATAAATAGATAGATATTTATTATTGAATTGAAAATTGTGAATATCCTGGTCCATTCTACTTTTCTCTTCTCTCTTTAGACGCTGTTATAGGTATGAATGAGTAGGTAATTTTTCATTCAGCCACTACACTAGGTATAATACTTCCAAATTACAGATGTATAATTTAAATCGTCATAGTATTTGTATTTGGTTTCATTTACCTACGATGCAGACATATCTTTGCAAAATATATTCTTTAGACATGAATATTTGTTTTGCTAATCATATGCAAACATGTATTGTATCAAGTATTCTAAACATAAAGTTAGCTACGTTGCGTCTACTGTCCGAATATAAGTACCAGTCAGTAATGTATATACTCAGTGTCCTAGTTCATTAAACAGTCAGTTTCATAAGAAACTAACTTTTTTAACTTTAAACCGCTAAACCAAAGCGGTCGTGAATAGTAACGAAATATTTAAAAAAAAGTATTATGTTATATTGCAGCTATATTAATACATTAGAATACATAATTATAAATCAGAGAGAATAAAATGACCACCGGCAGCTATTCCTTCCCAGGTTTCTGTCACGATTTGTTCAACGTACTCCGGTGGAACGAGGAAACCGTAACTGTAGCCGGGCAACTCTAAAGTGTATGTGAGCGGTATTCCAACAGAGCGAGTCCAGTCGCGGGATGTGCCGGTGGTGAAATACAACACGTTGGCAGCATTACCCACGATGTATCTTGGGGCTTCATTCAGGGCTAGTTCATCAATGGCCGTAGCCATGGTAACGCCGGCGAGATGAAGGTTTAAACCATTCGACGGCAGAGTACCTGTAAACACGTGTTTGTTAATTACGTAGGGTTTCCGTGTAATATAGATTCCAGTATCGAACTTGTAGTGCACAATTGATTGATAGTTGCAGAGTTACGTAACAATAGTCTAATGGAACTGCAGGGTAATTGAAAATGTTACCTAATTTATTGAAGAAATGCACATTAGTAATTATTTATCTGCTTATTCAGGGATATATATTTTATGAGTTTAGTTAAATTTATAATGATAATTTATTGATTTTTATCGGATTATCTCTGGATTTACTATGACTCATTCTCTTGCTTCCTGTTGGCACGATGTGTTACATTTATTGGAAGAGATCTTAATTAGAGGTAAGTCCACCTCTGCTCACTTTGTATCTAATTATAAAGTAAAATAAAGAGTAAAGTAAATAGAGAAGAATAACAATGATTTGTTAACGTAATATCTAGAACAACAATAAATGGAGTAAATAGAAACATTGTCAACTGTCGAAGTAGTTAGTACTTGACGTAATATTTGATAAGCCTATATTTCACTCGTTATATTTAAATGCAATGTGACAGGTGGTGAAGTAACCGCCGTCTCTGGAGAGTCTGCCATAAAAAACTGGAGAGTCAGCCATAAAATTGACAAACAAAATTTGTTGTACAGGTTTGAACTGACGAATACTCCATCTAACAATAAGTCGAGGTAAAACCACTGTACTAAAAAGTTCTTACTTATCATTGCACCTACCATTATTGCCCCAAGCATATAGGAACATGTTGCCAAAACTGTGCAGTGAAATATACAGTGAGGCCCGAGAGAGCTGTTGATAAACTACGTCTCTGATGATGCGGATTTCTGGTTCGGAAAATACGCTTGGTCCTTCGAATGTAATGGCGCAAGGGTTTGCTGCCGCGCTGTTCGTCCCCCAGTGGTGGTCGAAGTTGCGGTTGCCGTCAACGCCAGGACAGGCTTCAGTGTTCGGGGGGACCAATGACCTAGTCTTACGCCACATACGATCCTGAGAAAATTAGTTATTGAAAGTAGTTATTAATAAAATGAATATATATATATATCTCTATAGAAATTAAAAAAAAATTAAATGTCACAAAGAAATTTAAGTTCATAAATATAAATAAAATTGAAGTGTCTGTTTATAATATTGAAATGACCGTTTTTTACTACATTCATATGAATATAAATACGATACTATCTGTCTGTTTGTTTGTTCCGGCTAATGTCTGAAATGGCTGGACCGATTATGGACTTTTTTTAGCAGGTAGCTGATGTAATAAGGCATAACTTAGGCTACTTTAATTTTAGACAAAATCTTTTATTTACGAGATAGAAAAATAAAGTTAAATTCCACGCGGACGAAGTCGCGGGTAACAAGAAATGGTTACTACAGAGGAGAATAGCAAAATACATTAATAATATTAACAGGATTAATATTAACAGTTAATATCATTTAATTTCAGATAAGTTTAACGATAATCCTTACATTAATATTTTAATACATTAAGCCTGTTTATTTATCAGTGGCAAGTGAATTATTAGATAAAATGTATTCATATGACATAGACTATATGTTTATCTTATTATCCATCTGTTGCTTTATTCGCTTATGTAATATAACATCGTGATAATTCACTAATGCTACAATATTATTTGAACATAGTTTTCTATACAGTTTATAATGAAATTTAAAAACGGCACGGGATAATAGTGTTATATATGCGTCTAACACAAGCACGAAGTGTATTCCGCTGATGCATTTCTGTGAATTAAGAAGTTAAATTATCCGTATTGATTGATTTTTAAAATGCTAACTTGTGTTTTATCGGATTTATTTTAATCTGAGAATAAATCGGGGTTTAAGGCACGTATAATAATCTGTCATAAGAATGATTTTCCAAGATTTAGTACAAGGTTACATACAATACGAACATTATTATAGAATTTTATCCTTTTGACCCTTGTTTCTTCTTAATAAGTCACGTATAGAGGTAATCTATATTTAAAAATAATATAAAACTAGCAACTGTCTTATATAACATCTCGGTCGCTCTAACAAACAATATTGATGACACTTTCTCAAAAAACGTTACCGTTTTTTAGTTAAGCTACATATTTCTTGGTCTGTCATTTCATTGTTCTTTTTTTAACTAATGCGGTTGTCCGCAGCTGGGCTTTATCGCTGCACTAGAGAAGAATTGGTTCCAGTGTAGGAAGCACCACAAACCAAGGAAGGACTTGAACTCCAGCCTAATACGAATTTAGTCTGAGGGCACCACTAGGTTCGAATCTTGGCTCAGGTTGTCGTAATTTTATTCCCGTTGGAACAGGGAATAGAACAAAAGGAGGAAATGATAGTACAGAAGAAATAAAGACGTTGAATATAGGCCGTGGTACTAAACATAAAAACCGAATAACATCCTGTTTAACGAGTAAGAGGTCCAAGTAAAACCATAATCAATTATTGGACTAAATAAATTAAAAGGAATGTTTTTTAGGTATGGTATAATTTAAGAACAATACAATACACACACAAGTAAGAAAGCTACCGTCAAGATAATCGTGATGGTATGGTAACCAAATAAGTGTATCAGGGATATATATAAAGCGCTTGGTATCTATGTTTAATAAATAGTATAGTGCAACTGTTTACGCTAACGGCGTACATTGGCGAGGCACCAGGATCATAAAATGAGCTTTAAGTTAGGAATTAATTACGATGGTTTTCAGGGAACACCGCTTGAAAGTAGACATGAAACATTACAAATAGTCTCCTCCATGGTACTAGTGTAGAATAATTTTTATGTCTTAATAAATGCTAATATTACTTACTACTTCTATAGAGAACTCGTAGCCATCAGGGTTGGCCAAAGGAATGATAATCCAGTCGATCTCATTCGTGAGTTGTCTGTCAACGATATCAACTACCAGCTGGTTAATGATGTATAAAGCTACAGGTGTTGTGACCCATTCCCTGGCGTGAACGGCTGCATCGATGATGATTACGGGTTTTTGAAGATTTTCGAAACCTGTACTGGAAATTCTGACATATTTGATTTGGCGGCCTTCGTAACTCAAACCAGCGTTGATGACGGTCACTAACTCAGGATATTCAGCGCCCAATTCATCTATATACGCATTGATCTAAAATGTAAACAATATTTAAATAGTTTAATTTTTATATTTTCATGTACACATTATTAACATGTATTGACTTGGTGTTAACACAAATAATTTTATGGTGAATAACGGCTAGTGAGCCGTGATCAAGAGTTGTTTTTGTTCAACTACTAACATTAATAGGGGAGGTGTATGCTTTATTTACAAGAAACTATTAGAAGTATTAGTTATTATTATTTAGATGTAATAGGAAATCTCATTCTCTAAATAAATAGGTAAATATAGACTTCTAATTTTGATACGTACTTCTTCGTAGTTATAGTAGGTGTCCCAACTGATCGAACGTCCTTTTTGTTTTGCAGCTGCCTTTGCACTTTGAATCTTGGTTTCTTCGTCCCGAAGAATACTGAAAATGAATAATAATATTTTATTTTTTTGTATTAATTTGAATATTTAAAAAAATACTCAAATTCATTGAAATCGATTTAATATGATCATCAGATAAATATTTGCATTATGCGTATTTCTAATCCGCTAAAATAATGAATAAACTTACTCTGCAAGATTGTCAGCTATTTTCGTATACGGCATACTCCTTTCATCAAAATATTGTAGCCATTGTTCCTTTACTTCAGGAGAAAGTCTTACCAGAACTTCAAGTTTACCAGAAATAGAACGTTCTGCTGGGGTAATTGATATTAGATCTAAACTTGCTTCCAAATATGCTATTTCGTCAGCCGGGCCACCCACTCTATACAATTGGTGGCTGAAGAAAAAAATATTGTCATAATTTGTGTTAGAAATTTATAAATATAAATATATTACTAACTTTATTAATCAAGTTCAATGTAGTGACAACAGAGTAAAAAGAAATTAATCATCGATTTGCTTTTGATTATTATTTAATCTGGAATAATAATATGGTACGTGTAAATTACATAATATTCTTTAACAGTTTTAAAATAGTTAAATAATAGAACCACTAATTTCTTTAAAGAATTTAATAGATTATCTATTAAAAAAGTAAATAAGCAATATGTAATTAATTACAGTTGTAGAAACTTACCCTTCATATTGCTCATGGCGAGCATAAACTGCCGCTATTAGAAATAGGAGAGACCCCAGTAGTCGACCCATTTTCACTAATGAATGGCATATACAACTTCATTATAACTGAATCCTTTTCTGATACGTCGAATTATCAAAATGATAATTATATTTTTAGATAATCCGATTTAATATAATTAGCTGATGTTATTACAGTTAATGCTGATATATCATTATAGGGTGACACCAGCAGTAGTCATTAGGCATAAAATCAGAATAATGGTACTGTGATAAATTTGTAATTTCTATTTTAGTAGTAACCTTATAGGTATTATATTATTTATAAAGAGCCATATATTATGCCTCTTCATAAATAATATATTATATAGTTTGTAGTTTTGGATGTCTGATACTACTGATATGTAGAATAGGTAGAAAAACTATATACCATTATCTTAACGACTAATGAGCAGAGCTGCAATAAAAAATGTGAAAAAAAGGAAAAAAATGTGATGTAGATGAAGTTGCGTGTGTCAGCTAATGTAATATAAAATATCATAAAAGTGAATATTAGATAAGTAATATCAGTTCTTTTTTATGTTGGAGTTTCTAGTTCTACATTACAAATCACATAGAGAATAACAATTATTAAGAAAGGTAACAAAGTACCAGTAAAAAAAAACGAAGTTACCAAACATTACCACAGTTATGGCACTGCAATTGTTTGGTTCTTTTGCTGTAATTGTCATGTTTTCGCAATTCATCTTTGTAATGCATGCACTACTATTCCAAAATATTGTCTGTTCCGAGTAATTTGGTATGACTAGATGCTCAATTTGTTTTTATTATACATACACATACAATATGGGGTTTTCAGAGTCATTGTCAACTATCTACATCGTGACGATCACAACACTTGATATGCGGTGATTAACGGTGTTTCCTTCACCGGAGCGTCAGTTGTAGATATAAATTAACACACAGTTTGTTTAGTGTCAGGCTAGATTGTAACTCACTACTTTCTCTTCATTCTGTATGTATGACGGACCACTAGATTCTCAAGATTTTACTATAATTATTTTTATATTTCAATATTACTAGTTAGTAATTTACTAGTTACTAACTTTTTAGTAGATTATTTTTTTATGATTTTCTCACAAGATCAATTATGTCAAATTGTACCTATATTATGTCTTGTTCAATTTTTACTACATTTTTAATACTCATTTTGTGCATTTATTCTAGGAATGTCAGTGTTGTTATACGTTTCGAAACATTTTACATTTTTACTTCATACGAGTAATTTGTATTTATTCAAATCTTAGGACGATAAACGATTGATTTTTTACATCCATTCAACCAACTTCAAGTCAGGATCTTTGCGAAATTGGCAAACCAAATTTTTCTATCTCTATCAAAATTTATCTATTATCTCCTTTACCGCTTTTTCATAATTCACTTTAAGAGACATACTCAAAAGACTCAATACTCTTCCTTTAAAGAGTGTTTGACTGATTGATTCATTAAACTTATCGATTATTAAAGCTTATCGTTTTATGAAGTTGCTTTCTTCTATTCTACTACTTACTGTTTGAACATTCTTTTTTAACAACATACCTGAAATGGTTGAAATAACATGGTACTCTCTTTTTTGTTTATTGCATTATTTAATAGTATTACAATTATAATAACTTGTATTAGTTAACTAATATTCTACAATTTAATTTTACATATATATTTCCAATACATTCTACGGATAGAGTTTTTGAAACCAGAATGTCTCCAAGCATATATTAGCGGATCTAGCAGGCTGTTGCATACGCCTAATAGGTATAACGGTCCTAGAGTTAAAATCTCTAATGGAATACAATCATAGCCATGCACCATTATGTCACATTTTACATAAATAATGACAGCTACATAGTACGGTGCCCATGTACCAACGAAGGAGAAAGTCACCAGTAAAACAGTTTTCACTGCTTTCAATTTACTAGGATTGGAATTTAGAGCTTTTGCTTTGCAGTATGAACGGGATATGTTTGAAATTTTTTCTTTAAGTTTACTCTTAGTACGTTTCTGCTCTATATTGGTTTTACTAGTATTCCTCATCTCCATCGAGGTACCCGCCTCTTGTGTCACTGTTGAAACTGTGATTGTCACAGTGGTTTTCGATATTTGACCACAGTCGTCTTCAAATGCTCGATTCACGAACGCTATGCTGTTACTTTCTTTAAACTCTCGTATCTTATCCACAGTTTTTACTGCACTGTGTAATATAATAATATATAGAACACAAACTACTATGATTACTAGTAATACGACAATGGAAACTATGATAAGTAACGATGGAGGGAACACAGCAATGTACCAACATCGGTAGTCTCTGAATGTCTTTCCTGTCCATCCCATGGCTGGTAAGCATGAGATAAATATTCCTGCAAATAATAAAAGAGTGTCAAAATTATAGCACAAAGGGAAAAATATATACCTACCTTTAATTTAAAAAATATACAAACCTTCTAATGTTCTCTATCTATCTAAGCAGAGTAGGTATACATTGGAAAACTAAATACTCATATAAACAAAAAATTACCTTGGGTAGATAGAGAATTAAAATATAATAATTAAGTGTTACTTATTGCAGTAAAAAATTTAGAAATATTTCAACTTTTTAATTTATTTATCGTATACACAAAATTAAAGCGTAGTGGTGAATGTATTAATAAGAAGAAGGACTTGGTGATGGAGTGGTATTGTACCTATACGACCATGGACTGCAGCGACAGCGATTCTGTCGACAAGCAGTTGGACTGGTAAATACCAGTCCGACTGTATGTCGACAGGATCGCGTTTTAGGTATAGAAAAAATACGAATAAAAAAATTGAAAATAAGCTCTAACTATTATAGAAAATAATTTCAGTACATAGAGCAAAAAATATGAACTAGTTTAGTAAATATGTTACACTGTATGTAAAATTTGTTATTTACTTACGAATAAGAGCTAGGATTGGCAAGTTAGAGACAATTAAAACATTTAAGTATTCTATATTATCTTAATCTAAGTTATCTATTAGTAATGCCAAGAAATATACATACACAAAAAATACGAAGTCAGCCTAATATTCTTACATGTAATTTATTTTAGTTATAAATAATATTAATAAAGACGTAATAATATTAAAAAAGCTTAATTTACAACAGAGCCTTTTGGAAACGTTCTCTTCGGTAATTTTTTTATAAACTAATAAAGCATAAAGGAGACTTTCATTAGGTTCACAACTAAGCAGTCCGTTGTTCTACTTTCAATATAACAGGGACTTAGGTATGAGGAGGTACCTACTCTACCAGAGTAGGTACCTCCTCCTCCACCTTTACTTTAATGGCTTTTAATGAAATTAATCCTTTTTGTAATTAAACGGCGCACAAAATCTTCATTCATAAGTCTAGGTTTACATTATGTTCACGCCTTCTTTTTTAAATCATAAAAAATTACCAATAACACGTATGGCTCCATTTAATATGATCACGAGTGTATGATTAGCAGTACCATTAATTGTACATGAATATGAAGTTGTAAAGTCACAATTAGTATCAGACTTACACATATCCGTCTCAATTATTTTCGTACCTTACTGTACAAAAACATTATTGTTAACTTATTTGATTAATCTTACTAGTGTTTGTTTTTTTTGTCGCCTTACATTTATTTCTGTTGCAACATCTTTGTAAATAATTTATATAATAAGTCTTAAGTGATCTTTTAAATCCCTTATGCCACCATGCATATATCAAAGGATTCAATACACTGTTAAGAAAAGCTAGGGCTGCTACCGGACCATTGAGAAGTTTACGTAGTTTTAAACATTGAACATTAGTTGTTTTTTCTTCACAAAGAACGTACAATATCATAATTATAAAAAACGGCATCCACGTTGCTATGAAACTACATGAAGTTAACATCACTACAGTCACTGCTCTGCATTTATTTGGCTCCTTAGCTTTAGGGTTTGTAATTTTAAATCCATTCTTTTGTTTCAATGTAAGACTACTTAAAGACAAATTGCGGTCCGAAGAAGTTGATACGACCGTGTGTATACTAAATTCTGATTGGTTTAGATCACTCTCAATTTGCTTTGTCTTATCGCATTTGAGAGTTTCAGAAATATTTCCATTAGAAACAGTGAGATCATCGATGCTTTTGGCTTTTGAACATTCACTCTTTTGTACATTGTGTAAATTTTCATTGACATAGTTTGTATTAAATGAAACACTTCTTTCCAACTTGTTCATGTTACTCCTAAGTGGATAGTTAACTGAAACAGTATTAGTTAATTTGTTTTTGCCGCGATAAATTCTTAATTTAGGTTTTTCTTTTGTTTTTGTTATTGTCTTTACATTTTTCTCCGCGGTCTTTAAATTTGTTAAATTCTTTAAAGCTTTAATTAAAATGATTGTGTACAAGATCGCGACAAGTATTATAGGGATGACGCTAATGAAAGAATTAAATAGTATTAATGTGCTAGGGTACACAGCGATGTAGACACACGGAGCATTGTTTAGTTCTCTGGTTACCCATCCGGTAAGTGGCATGAAACCGAGGGTGATACCTGTAATAATACATTGTAAACGTACAAACAAAGCAACATTAAATAAAATTTATTATTGACAATTGCGATTAGTTACAGGTCTACTCACGACACAATTTGGGAGTTGATGTTTGGGCCGATATCAGACAGAGATTGTGCATTTTATCGAAATATCGGCTTAACTTACAAGAAGTTAGGGTAACTTATTAATCTGTCTAATTCGGTGTCAAATTATGTCATGCGTAGCAATTTATTGCAAAAGAAATAGATAGCACAATCTGAGCCCAGCTTCAGTCGCAATTTAAAACTAATTATAATTAAATTAACTAAACACAAATTTCTAAATAGTTAGAATTAAAGAAAAGCATTTAAGAATTATGAAAATAACAAATGAAATGTTTCGCAACTGTTTATGGCGTGATGTTAAATATTCATTACATACAACTTATTTACTATTCGTAATTGTTAGGGTTTACCTATGATCCATATGCACAGAATGCCGATTCTCACTCTGGTAGTGTTGAACCATCTCTGGTAATATAACCCATGTAGTATGTAAATGTATCGATCCACGGCTATGAAACCGACGCTAAAAATTGATACCATCGTAGGACACACTAGCAAACCTGTTAACATATTTTATAATTATATATAATACAAATATACTGTCGCCACTGTTCCTAGATATATAAAATATGGAATCGTTGTCAATCGATGTCTGTCGATGCTGACATGACATGAAACTGAATAGTCAGTCAGAAATTAATAATAATAATAATAATAATCTCAGGACAATTCACACAGCGCCATCTAGACCCAAGTTAAGCTAGCTAAAACTTGTGTTATGGGTACTAGATAACTGATACAAATACGTAGATATATATTTTTTTGTAAATACATACATATTACACATAGAAAACACCCAGACCGATACAAACAATCATACTCATGAATACAAAATGTTTGTACCGTGCGAGGAATCGAACCTGCGACCATCGGTCGTAAAGCAGTGTGCCCATATTTTTTTTATTAGTTGAACTAACAACCTTTTTGATGTAAGATGGGGTATACATATAAATGAAAAATGAATATAAAATTGTATGTAAGATACATATATACAAGAGAAATTGAAACTCTTGTTTGTTTAGTATCTTGCAAACTGACTTTCCTGTATTATTATGATTTGTTATATAGATTATGAAAAATGTTTATGATAGGTTTCCAGTTATTCTATACCCACCTAGTTGGAATATACACAGAGGATCAGAGTTTATATTATTGTCCATTGTGGCGCCAAAGATGATTGAGATACCAATAATAGTATCTGCAAGTGACACGTTACCAAGCAAGAGATATGTGCTCTTGTGTTGCTGACCTGAAAATATTGAAAATAAATGCACTAATTTGTCTTATCTATTAGTCTGAATATTCATAATAGTTTTCCACATTAAAAAAATATCTCTCATATATTTAAGCCCCGTCAGCAGTCACGAGGTGCTGTGCTTGTAACCCAATAAACTAATATTAATGAGAGTATATTTTATTAATTTAGGTTTTGTAATAAGTATAAATAAAATACGAAACTTAAAATGTAATATCTGGGGTGGTGACAGCACTTTATGTGAGTCATGGCGGGTTAATGGTGTGGTTTACACAATTTCTGATTGCAGAAATCACGGTATTCGCTACTACAAAGTATATAATTGATATAAAATAACATATTGTAATATCTAAACCAGGAGTGAGCAACCCTTTTAATTAACGAGCCAAATTTATATTTGCGGGCCGCACGTCAATTTACAAAACTTTATTTATAATAAACAAAATTCGAATTACTTTCTTAATTTGTAATTCTAATTTTGATTTGATGATTTAACTTTGAAAAAGTAAAATTGCATATACAAATTTTAATGCAAAATAAAAACAAACAAGGAAAGAACAGAAAAACATAGTATTTTATTATAATAATTTTATAATAATGTATTGATGCGAAAAAATCGAATAAATAAATATAATTTTTGCATTTACCGCATGTTGCTCATCCTTTATTTTAACTGTTATTGAAATTGTGTTAGAAATTTGAAGTATATAGTATACATATTAGCACCGGCATATTTGGAGAGACCTAATTCCATTATTGAACAGAGCTCATAAATGTTGACCACTACGAGTAAAAATGTAATATCCGAAAAAATCAAATGTAGAAAGACAAATTTGATCTCGTATTTTCAAAATGGCGTTGGTCACTTAATAATATCGAATAAATGCACATACCTACCTTTCTTTAATATCAGTCCACTGGATACGACTACAACCAAATTACTTAAAATTATTAATGTCCCCAGAACGTACGCTACGATCTGGTAAGTCAGTAATTGTTCCTTCTCTTTAGTACTATACGCCTCATATAAATCGAACAGGTGAATTTGTGACACGTCACTCTTATTCGTTATATTTGTTATACTCAAATTAAAGTACTCCATCACTTGGTCCAATGTTACGTTTGATTTGAAATCTGAATTATTTAAATTCATTTTTGCTACTTTATACATAAAGTAAATATAAAACAATGCTTTTTGAAGTTTTTGTTTCAAATACACGTCAATATGTTACTACTATTCCCCAATAATGGAAGAGATGACCATCACTGCGCATCTTGAGTTATCCTCAAAGCAAACATGAAGTTTTGTTTATTATAATGGAACTATTTATTGTTATGGTTCCTTCAGAAATAAACAAGTTCTCGAAGTACGTAGATTGTTTCTATTTCATTTTAATAAGTTAGCCCAGATAAGATAATATTACATACAAACAAGAGTTTGAAGGACAAAATATGTAAAAATTGGAAAAATTAAAGCTTTTTATGTATCTATTACCTAACAACTTGATACTTGACTTCAAATTATATATAGATTTTTTATAGAAACTATATTATGTATATACATTTCGAAGTTATGTGTTGCCTGAAACAGGCAAAGCCAAGTGAAACAGTTAGTTTAATTAATACATTTATATATATAAGTACAGATTAACATATGGAACCCAGCTATGAATTTTTAAGTTTTCATTATTTTGTTATTTTCGTGGGTTATGTATTTATTATAACAAGTGACTGTTATTGCCAATTACTCTTATGGCTCTCGCTTAGCGCTTTGAATACAAATGTGAACGTCCGTAATGAGGATGTGGTAAGTGTTCATTTTTATTGTACCTACATAGAAAAAAAAACTACAATTTACATAGAAATATGGTCCCGAACCAGTAATAATCACCGATTTGGTGCACTGCTAACAAATACTAATGCAAAGGAATGTTATAAATAGATAAGTTAAAAAGTTTGTCAACTGATTTAAAAAATTATTACCTTATTTTTTCAACGACCAACGTGGGACTGTATTTCAAATAAATATATCTATTATGCTTTTCCGACTGCCATCTCATATGAGGTGGTTTATTAATGTAACATTTAAATTAAATTTTATATAAATTTTAAATAAAAATTGAATCCCCTACAATAACTGGCCTCGCGCGAATCCGTAATTGTATTAATACATACCTATATGGGTATATCGGATTGTATTTTAGTATAAAAATATGATTTCTTGCTATCTGTAGTTTCCTTCCTAAAGTTAAACTTTAAAGATGAAAAATATTTCTAAGTCTATACAAATATTTTGTCTTGTAGATATCATGAAGATATACATTGATAACTATTATAATAGCTATATCCATAGGCTTGCAATATTCATAATGTAGTCCTTACCAAACAATGTATTGACGTGATAAAATATCGAAGATATGGTATACGTAAAGGACGGTATTTAGATACATATTTTTTTTAATGATTGATAATGAAATGGTGCACTCGCCTTCGCTAACAGTTTACGCTGGCGGGATACCAGTGGAGGATGATAGGATAGCGTATCGTGATAAATTTATCACAATGGTTTCCAGGGGGAACCGTGTACCATGTTAAAGTGACCTCCACACCCTAACATGGTACATTGTTAGCATAGAATCTTTTTTTATTTTTTTACTAGATGTCCCGGCAAACGTTGTTTTGCCTTAAAATAAAAAAAGAATTTTTGGGGTGGACTATCCCTAACATTTAGGGGGATGAAAAATAGATGTTGGCCGATTCTCAGACCTACTTAATACGCTCACAAAATTTCATGAGAATCGGTCAAGCCGTTTTGGAGGAGTATGGGAACGAAAACTGTGACTCGAGAATTTTATATATAAGATTTATATATTTATTTAAACCTTCATCAGTGTACAGTTTGATGCAGTCCTAACTCCCAAACTATGTTCCTTCCCAAAACAAGGATATCAGTTTTAATGAATTTACAAGTAGACATATCTAAACCTAATTAATATTTTATACAATATACGTGTATGTGTGTGTGTGTGTGTGTGTGACTGTACGTGTGTGTAGTATATTGCATATATACACATATACATATATATTATATACTGTATATACCCTTATATAAACGTATATTGATTTAGTGTAGTAGTTTATACTCTACTCTGCATATTAATGCTTCAGTCTCACTGTAATTTAATTTCTCTAGCCATATTTTAATTTTTTGTCGAATTTGATAGTAATTAGGCATACTACAATTAAAATCTGCGTTAAATACATTATATAACTTAGGAGCAAAAAATGTATACTGTTGTCGTTCAAAATTACTTCTAATATTAGGCAAAGGACACGGTCGTCTCCCAGTTCCTATTAATGGGAGTGCACCTTTATGATACCTACGTATACATATACAAAGAGTGTAAGAACTTTAAGCCTTTAAGTAAACCTCAAAAGTTGGGTGTCTCTATGGAAAACGCATCATTACTTTAAGTACTGCCCTTTGGGTACGTTCAAGTTTTAAAAGATGTGTTTTAGCTGCTGCTCCCCATGCGCAAATACAATAATCAATACACATTCCACCAAGGCTCTATAAACCTGTATCACGACCATATGTTCTAAGATTCAGCGTAATTCTTTAAATATATATATATATATAAATTTTGGCAGGCGCCCAGTAACTACTGTTATATGTTTATTCCAGTTCAGGTTGCCATCAATCGCTCGTTCCAAATATTTTGTATCATAGACCCTATCAAGTAATTGACAATTACATGGTTTAGCGTATACACACTGCCTATTACATGGAAAAGTATGCATCTTTATCGTATTTTCACTGGGTAATCTACTTCGTCTACGTCCGGCGAATATATATAAGAAGGGAAGGGTGATTAGTCCACATTACAGACATTACACATACTAAGAATTCCCTACCCTCCGAAATACTAATGTGATGTGGATTACAATAAGTCAACTGTTCCAAAATTAAATGCACATTCGCTAAATCGTTATTTTTTCAACTTTGGAATTGGAACAAAATTACAAAATGTAACCCAATTGATTATAGTACAAAGAATAAGGTAAGTATACCAGAAGCTATACAGTAGTAGTAATAGTAGTATATTTTATCCACAAGTGGATAGGCAAAGGTACAGCAGCAATACATATTACAAAATTTTGAATTATAGTATCACCACAGATAAAATAATATTACATAATCACAGTGTATTTTTTTTTGGTTGTGTTTATGCTTTATCGGAAAGGCAAAGGGTACTGCGCCCATACAGCCATGTCACAGAGTTTTTTATTTATACGTGACAGTTGACATGACATTTCTCAGCTGTTAATCTGTGTGCACTGTCAGTATTTGAAAGATTTGTATTGAATAGGTTATTTCTTAAAAATATATGAATAAAATACTTATTACATAAAAATATTATTAAGTGTTTAAATTAAAAAATAGATCATGCTTAATTTATCGTTACTACGGCAATTTTCCAGGTATTTTCTGTAATAGAGACATTCATACGTCTGAGTTTCAGAACCTACATAACCTAAGTATAAATATAATAAAATTAATCGAAAAAAATATATTTACAGATTATCAGTGTGTTCTGTTACGAAAATACCCATAAATACTCGAAATATAGTAACATCAAGTGCTCTACAATTCAAAATTTCTGATCAACTATGGTAAGTTGAAGAACATTAACATTCTTGTAGGATATACAATTTTTACCTAATAAATAGAGCATTTTAGTACATATGATTTCAATATATATTTTTTATAACTTGAATTAGGTATTTATTATACTATGCTTACTGATATTCATTATAGCCTATTACACTGTAAACAATTACCTAGGGTGATGCCCATCTATAGTTTAGTTTAAGTTGTTTAGTTATGAATTTTTTATTTATTATTACAGTGTTAAAAAGAATAGTAGAAAATGTTTCCGCAACCACTTCTTCTTGTTATGCTGTGTTACAAACAATTATTATAGCTTATTATTCTGTTTTTTATTTTAGAGATATTAGACATTTTCTATGTAGCTAGCTTTTTGTAATTTTTAAATAGTGATGTGGCACTTGTAAATTAATATTAATACCATGTTTATAGGTTTCTCAGTAATTTGTGTGTGTTTATTTAATACACAATAATACAAAATTAATTAAGTATACTCTCTATAAATATACTTTGGTTTTTGTATTTTCTTTAATCTCGACATCCATTTATAGGGCTGAACCAATGAAAAAAAAGAAGAAAATAGACCCTGCTATTGTTAAAGCCCGAGAAGAGCGCCGCCGTAAGAAGTTGGAGAAACAAATTAGGAGATTGGAAAAGAATGCTCAGCAATTAAAACCTATTGATGAAATGGAGGTGCCACTACATTTGTTGGATAATATGGAGTATGTAACATCTGTATTATGAAAATTCATATTTAAAAAATTTTCAAAAATTTAAAGGGAAAACATGAACAGTACTATTAGAAAAAGCATAAAAATGTTGTATACTTACTTTAAATTAGGCACTAGCAGTGAAAAAATTAACTTACTTTAATGATTAATTATGACATTTGATATGCCTTGTTTTGAGGAATGTATTGGACTCCATAATTATAAGGTTATTACCATTTCTCAAAATAATGATAATAAACAAAATGATAGCGATCATAATTTCTATTTCTAGACAGTTATCTGTTATATTAAAAATCAAAAATAGTGTCTTTAGTGTCTATTTAGTTGTATTTTAGTTGTTGTTTTAGAATAAATAATAATAATCTAGGTTTAAAAAGAAAGAAAATATCATTAAACTGAGACACTGTGTGTTGACTAGTAAATTGAAATATTTTCTAAAAATTGTCAAAAGGGATAGAAAATAAAATTTATGAATGTACAGTCTATGAAAAAACTTAATTAGAATAGTTTTGAGTAGTCTAATTTCATATTTTAATTATTAAAAATAATCTGTTTCAGAAAACGCAAAAGACCTCAGCCACAGTTATCAGCAGAAGTATTGGAGGCACGAGCATTGCTGCAGAAGGAGTGGGCTCGATACAAGCATAATGAATATGTAACACATGTGGCCCAAATTGACAGGATCATGGCAGCACAGCGAAGAGCTCTAGATAGACTATATGAGGAGTCCGAAGACTTGTACAATGAGGCTGTTATGGTAACATTCTTACTAATATAAAAATAACCTTTATGATTATTACCCCAAATGGAAAAGATATCTGAATATTTTTATTTGGACAAATATGGTACCCTCTTGCTGCGCTTATGGTACACATACGCTGAGTATTAGTGGATGATGGTAGAATGAGGATACAGGTCACCGTGGTGAATTCACCATGTGTGATGCGTAGAATTCATTGTTATTGTATTGTGAACTGTTGATGTCTGTTGGTCTCATCATTTGACATGCCTACATTTTACTCTGTATGTTTGTATCCAATATGGCAGGGGTATATATATCATAAAAACATAGCAGGAATAGACTGGATGTGAACTGCCATGGATGGAGAGGGATGGCGGAACATGGAGGAGGCTTTTACCCAAGGGGGGCCACATAAAAAGAAAAAATAATAAAAATAAACCAAAAGTATAATGTTTAAAAAATATTATGTGGAAGTTAAAGCTATAATAATAATAATAATAATGGCTGGGGTAAGGCATACCACTGTCTCTTAGAGTAATCTGGTTTGTATTCGGTGTTCTCAAAACTAGATAGTAGGTCCGAAGTATTAATAAATGTACTTTTTAAACAGAGAAATATTTTTTTTAATTGATCAAGTATTATTATTATTATATTCAGTTGAAGAATGTGATATTACAGTGAAATTACAGGATAAGAGGGATGACATCTGAGTCCTCTATAGTGGTATTGCATGTAGTAGGTATTATATCGAATACGTCTCATATTAACTTTGTGCCCATAGTGTTGTTCATATATAGGCGATAGAAAAATGTATCTTCTTTACTAAATTAGTGTAATTGTGCAGACTATAATTTAATTCTAATATTAACAAAAGCAATTTATATTTTTGATGTTTATGTACCATTTATTGTCTTGCAGCCAGATCTACAATTGTTACCTTTCTCAGTGTCTGGCCCAGTGGACACTCCACCTATCAAAGGGTATGACTCGCCCGATGGTGAATACATCGACATATCTAAAAAATGGGACCATTAAAGTGTATGAATTGTAAAATTTTATAGTTAGTAGTGTACATTAAATATTTAAGTTATTTCAAATGAATTTTTATTATCAATAACTTTAAATTAATAAAAGTATATGTATTTGTATAGCAACTCATTTCTACATTATTAATTACGTCAGTTTTAGTGTAAGATATTTATTGAATAAATAGTATTTTTCAGTACAGTATCGTACTGAGTACCTAAATACTAAAATCTCGTCAGAGTTGATAAGAAATTAATTAGAACTGAGCTTTTATAACTATTATTGTCTTTTCGTGAGTACTAGCTACTCGCCCCGACTTCGCCCGGGTGAACATGGATTATACATATAAACCTTTCTCTAGAATCCCTCTATCTATTAAAAAAACGCTTTAAAATCTGTTGCGTAGTTTTAATTTAAGCATACATAGGGACGGACAGAGAGCTACGGCGAATTTGTTTTATATTATTTGACTATGTAATAATGATAGTCGTTGAAGTATGAAATTAATTTTTATGCATGATTTATTACAAAAATGTATTTTGTTTTTGATGAAACAATCAATTCATGTAACCATAACAATAGATATTCTTAGAAATTCAAGCGATGTGACGCATTCAAATTTAACTTACAGAGCCATCAAATGTAAAAATGGTATTTTATCTGATTTCCTGAAAGTAAGTGCCAATACTAATATTATTAAAAAGAAAATTTTTCACTCTTAAACATCTGAATTAATCTTAATTAACGTATGTGAGTTTTATGGGTGTCAGAGTATTCTTTAATGTTTTATTTGTATTTTAAATATTATCTAGTGGTAAAAGTTTATGTCCATTAATGAAAAGTCATAGAAAAACTGTAATTATTATATGTATTATTTTAATTTCCAGTGCGCATATTTCATATACTATACATTTTAATGATTTTCTTTAAATTATATAAATGTACAAAATGGCCAGAGTCTTCAGAAGACGATCTTGCATTCATCAATAATCCCATAGAAGCTAATTTGCCCAGTCATTGGATGCCGATTAGTAGCATAAAGCGTATCATAGAAATGCGGGTACCTTATGCCACAGCGAACAAGCATAGAGAAAATAAAATTATTAAATTGAACATCAGTAAAATGAAATCTGTAACGCCAGGTATTTCTATAAA
This sequence comes from Achroia grisella, assembly GCF_030625045.1. NCBI lineage: Eukaryota > Metazoa > Arthropoda > Insecta > Lepidoptera > Pyralidae > Achroia > Achroia grisella. The sequence goes on from NW_026712925.1 coordinate 3,595,004, forward strand.
TGAATACGCTAATCTGAAGAATATAACTAAATCCGTGGATACAGGTAATAATGTTCCAATAACAATGAATAACAATAACAAATCAGTTATCGTTTCTGATCGTTTCAATAACATTAAACACGTGCACAATGAAACTTTAAATAGCAAATATATTCAGCCACCAATTCACACGAAGCAATTAGAACTTATATCTACTATTGATGAAATAACTGCAAAAAAATACAAATCATATAATGTATTTAAAGATTCTATAACTTTTACATTATCTAATCCTCCTACGACTCAAATTACTTTTATTTCACATATTGGAACAACTAAAAAAACTGAACTAAAACAATCACTACTCACTGTAAAAGATATTACAACCTCATCATCTACATATGAAAAAGGGACGAGAAAAGTAACTTCAGGTCCTGTCACAACTCAAATACGTATGAGTTCTCATACTGAAAAGACAGAACAAGTTCAATCAAACATTTCCTACACTATTTCAGAAATGACAACTAAAACTTTATTTATAAAAAAGAGCGAAAACGACTCGACTAAAATTAACTATAAAGAAATTACTAATAAAAATACAATTGATAAAGATAATTTTACTAATTTAATTCAAAGTACAGAAGCAATTAAATTAAAAATGAATACTACATCGGTCAGTAAATTTGATGAGACGACAACTGGTCGTACACAAATGTCATCTGTTCTTGATTCAGTAGCCTTAACAAAAGTTGTTAATTTAAATACTATGCCAGCAACAGTGCGTATTGATCCTACAACAACTACTTCAACTACAGAAGCGGAATTAGATGGAAATCCATTTTATTGAACACTCAATATTTTATAAAAATGGATTTTGTGTAAGTTTGTAAAAAATTAGTAATATGAAATTTGAGTTTATTCACTTCTCTTTGCTTGTAAGTTATTTATTTATACAAATAAACACTTGTCATTATGCAGTCAATATCATTATATAGAAATTGCAATTGTTTTTAAATCCTTCGGAGCACCAGTGGTGGATAATAGAATGAGAATGAAATCAAATTAAATTTAGCATATCATGGCGACGAATTCACGAGACATTAAGCACGACTATTTCTAGGGGTAGTCGTGTGTAGACCTGACACCAATGTACCAGGTAGAAATAGCATCACAAGTCCCCAAAACTAACAATGCTCTAACATTCCCATATAGCTACTAATAGGTGCATAAGAATAAGAAGATTAAGTATGTATAATCCATTGCATTGAATTTCATACTGGTTTCTGTTTTATAGCCGAATAACCGGAAAGAACTACATTTAACCGGAAATCTAATCTTACTTCACTTAGGCCTGGTAGGCCACATCACTGGGGACAAACTATTTTTTATATGAATCTATGTAACACTTTTTTTTTCAGCACAGCGTATTTGCTAGTAATTCTCTGCATCTATTAATTTTGAAGGATTATTTCGTACATATAAACCAATTTTTCTGTGAAACTGTGCAAACTTTTCTTTTTTAGAAGCATTACGGGATGTTATAAAGATTCAATACTAATTAATAAGGACTGTGTCATTACACAGTATAAAACAAAGCCGCTGTCGCTGTTCGTCCTTATGTATGCTTAAATCTTTAAAACTACGCAAAGGATTTTGAAGCGGTTTTTTAAATCGATAGAGTGATTCAAGAGGACGGTTTATAGATATGTATAACTAACTATTCTTCCGATTTTGTCCGCGTTGAATTTAACTTTATTTTGTAAAATCTTTTTTTTAAATAGGAGTAACTTAGGCTAAGTTACTCCTTATCACGTCAGCTACTTGCCAAAAAAGTCCCGTCAATCGGTCCAGCCATTCCAGAGATTAGCCGGAACAAACAGACCGACAGACAGACAGACAAAAATTTTTAAATTTTATTCTGGTTTATGTACCGTATTTATATTCCTATGCATGTAGTAAATAACGATTATTTCAATATTACGAACAGACACTATATGTATAGAAGATATATGTACACCTGGGCGAAGCCGGGGCGAGTAGCTAGTAACTTGTATAACGTACATAGATAATGTTAATACTCTATGCAAACAATTTAATATGTAATGTGATCAACGTTAAAGATAAAAAAATGTATTTTCTGCTGTATCACGTCTATATCCCTATCAGATATTGTACAGATGTACTGACAAGAAAATATCAGTATCAATATTTAATATATTAATAAAGAAAGAGGGAAACTTTACCGCGTCATGTTGCGCACACAAAAAGTATATATGAACTTTTTTGTGCATCAAAAATATTCCTGATGGAAAGGTTCAAATGAAACGAGAGGGTGTTTTTTTGTTAGCGTTGCAGAGCAATTATGCTAACTTATTCAAACCGATGACGGTTGCATTTTAAAATGCCAGGTGGATGGTTCCTAAATATTCATTGAGGTAAGGAGTACCTATTCACGCTTTTATTCAATGTTTAGTAATGAATATTTAGAAACATCTTAATTTTTTTGTATTCCAATTCTAACATGTATGTATATAAATATTTATAAAAATAAAATTTGTATAAATGTTAAAGTTAATTTGTTTGTTACGGACTAAAGCTTAAACATCGTGAAAAGTAGTATATTTTCAATGGATAATAATCAAATGATGCACCCGCCTGTGCTAACGGTTCACTTTGGCTGGGCCCCAGTAGAGGATAATAAGATGAATATGAGATCAGGTCACTTGATATGGTACAATGCTAGAAATGGGATCATCACTTCATATTAACTATGTACAATTTCCTTTCCCCCCGAAAATAATTATTACCTATGTGGTATTTGGGATGAAAAAAACTAAGGCTACTTTTTATTCAGGTCGACCATGGTTCAGCGAGTGAAATCACGGGCGGAGGTAGAGCTAGAGCAGAATCGCATCATACAATAATCTGTCATAAATAAGTATATTTACTGACTTCCTCGATGGTAGGCTTTAGAACAGCGTTTTGCTTACGAATGTCACGAGTTCGATTTCAGGCACGATGCAAACATTTGTATTTTTGTTTGTATTGGTTTGGATGTTTTGTATTTCCAAAAAAATGCTTCTAAATAGATGTCTATGCTTTACAAGTTCTGTTTACTTTGGATTAGTTAAGCGTAATTATTATTTTTGCTATATCTATGTATGGTAATAACTTTCAAAAAAATGTTGTTTGCAATTCTTATCAAAAAAATTGTTGCTCAGAAACGTCAAGATATAGACCATATGGAGTGCTATTTGCACTTATATATATATGTAAGAATTGCGGAAGGAACACTTTAGTCTGAGGGCACCGCTAGGGTTTCGAACCTCGGCTCAGCTTGTCGTAATTTTGATTCTCGTTTGAATTCGTCGGGGGTTCAATCGGAACAGTGTACGTTCGTAGACAAATACTAATGAGTATAAATCTAACACGAAAGCCAAAAACATCACATACATTTTCTTTGAGGCAATCGGTTAAATAACTGTATCGTTAGTTTCTTGTGATGTCGATGCCTTTGTTTACTTAATGAGTTAACTTACTGTGATGGTTAAAGGTACTTTTTACCTTTAACCATCACAGTAAGTTAGCTTGGTCTACTAATTGTCAGCAATGAGTTTATATCAAGTCATTATGCTTAATGGTGCTAATACAAACCAAATAGTAAGTAGGTAATGTATACTAATATTGCGAAGAGAAACGATATGACTTTTTTATACAATTTTAATTGTAAACAAAGGGGAAAGGAGATTGTTAGTAATGTTGATTGATGATTTTATTGCTAGCAATGTACCATGTCAGGTTGACGTCCACGCGGTTCCCCCTGGAAACCATCGTGATAAATTCTTGGTGAATTTGTCACGATGGGGTAACTGATCTGACCTCATGTTCATCTCTTATCATCCTCCACTGGTGCTCCCGCCAGCACTATGCTGGCGGGAGCAACCATTTCATTATCATAAATAAAAAAAATATATACACATGAACAGTATCGCGGACGTACTGTTAACGTATGTGGTATGATGTGTTGTTATGTGATACGCGTGATACCACGTTGCAATTCAAGAGGACGAAAGATATCATTTCTCTATTGTCACAATCGAAACAGCATACAAAGGAAGCTATTTGGCGGCAGAAATGGATTGACTGAGGTAGGTAACTACCTCAGAAAAACTTAATGGTTTTGATATTGTATACAAAGTAAATTAACCTAATTAGGACATTTCATGTATAATAATTACATGAATATTTTATTTGTCAACTTAGTTATAGCGACATCAACATGCTCGTTCCGGAATTAGGCAATTAGGGTGCTATTATAATCGAGATTGCTGTATTTCTTTCAATAGATAACCGTACAATAGGACGGATTGTCTGTTGGGAATGAATAAAAATATTGGGCATTTTCTAGAAATAGATTAAGTACCTATTTATAACAATAGATTAGGTAGTACGTACGTAGTACATTAAGACTTAGAAATTTTGTGTCTCATAAAAGATCAGTCCGAATTTCGAATAGCTCAAAAAATACTGTTTCTTTATTTCCTAAGGGAAAGTGATTAGCGTCAATCAGCAGTATTGGTGTTAACCATGTCACGTTGCCAAGAAGTGTTCCCTGGATTTGTTAATTTGTCACGATAGCTTAAGTAATCTGACTCCTGCTACATTCTTCTCTGGTGCTCCGCAAGCGTAGGTATACCATTAGCGCAGGCGGTAGCCTTTCCATCATCGTCCATTATAAAAAAATATTGAAGGATAGCGATGATGCAAATCAAAATAATTTATGAGGCGGCTCATTCTTTGCTTTATTGGATTTAAATCTACTTCGTTCTATGAGCGTTGCGTTAGCACGGGTAGATTTAAAATATAAAAGTGTTGCGTTTACCAGAAAGTCGATAATTGCAAATACAATTTTGTAAGTATTATAGGTATTAGTATGTATTATTATGGTAAAAGTAATTTTATTAACTTATTTTTTTATTTACATGCTAAAACCTATTCTGTGTACATATAACATCTATGTCTAATATCCATAAATAAACGACTGAAGATTGTCAAAATGTCTATCTTTATGGAGGAGTACTTCATATAATATTAGTGTACGAAAACAGTGTAAAAATATCCACACGTTTAAGTACAGTCGGCTTACTAAAAATATATGTGGAAGAGTGGTCAACATACTTACGAAGATACTAAGTGATACAAATTAAATTTTATACTACTTACTTAAATCTTAGTTTTTGTATGTAATACTATGTTATCTGTGGTTTTTGTAACCTTTTATACCTGCGCTGTATGACCTATCCAACACCAGAGAAAGTTTCAATTTTAACCTATGATTTCTAAGATTAGCGTATTCACCCAAATAAAGAAACATGTCAGCTTATAATATTGGTTAAGAAAATATGACGATATTGTGGTAACCATTCAACTTTAAATAACTATGTGCTATAGTAAATATTTTTCTGGGCGTTTATAATAATTTAGAAAATAAGTAAAAGCGTCATCAATTTCTTTCCCGTCAGTATAATGTTGATGTTTTTTCCTTAAGGATGATATAAGAATCGTACTCCCGTCTGTGATTGAAGTATACGCTTGCGGAAAACCAGTGGAAGATGATAAGATGCGTTAATTTTAGTTCGGGTCTATATCTGTAAGGTAAATATAGAATGTGGCCGTTTACCTAACGTGGCGAATTTACCAGGAACTAAGTAAATATAAATTTAAAAATGTAAGCACAATGATTTCTATAGGCGAACTCTATTTTTAAGACTGTACCGACCTACGCTTTCCTATAATATTCTACAAACCTCGACGAGACAAAGTCAGGCAGGGTCAGGTGTACGTCAGATGTAGGTACTCATTATTTTCATGTCAACATAAAAGTGACATGTAAATAACAGAGCGGGGTAAACAAAGCTCCACTTGTTAGTGTATATTGAATTGAGACACCCTCGCGCGTCTTGTAGGTAAACGAATGAAAGACAAATCAAACAACTTGTAGAGTCGAGGTGACTCATACCTAGTATATTTCATAAAAGTCGGTTGTTTTCTGTATTTTATAAATACATATACGACTACAGTCAGGTTAAAGTAACCAATGCTGATTTGAGAAATAATCATTATAATAATAATAGTAATATCTCAGAACAATTCACACAGCGTCCTCTACTTCCAAGCTAAGAAGAGCTTGTGTTATGGGTACTAGAGATAGACAACTGATATGCCACATTTTTTTTATTGTTATTAATGGGTTAGCGCTTGATCTTACCTCATCTGATGGTCTATGTACCTACATAGAAAATACTCAGACCGATACAGGCAGTCATAGCTATGAATAAATGTTTGTATCGTGCGAGGTACTTCCGATGGTCGCTGGTTTGATTACCCGCGATCATCAATAGTAAGGCAGTATTCTATCCGCTAGATCACTAGACCGAGGCCATCCAAAATCGGATTGGACGGACCATTAAGCTATGTGAAGTTTTTAATACTATGGATATAAGTAAACATTAAGAACTCATTTTTTGGTACGTGGGTATATACCGGTATATTTGAAGTAAGCCGAAAACAACTTATTGCTCGTAGTTAAGAATTGTCGACCCTTTGATGTATACCCTTCGTTAACCATAGACATGAAGTTTCTAGGTAACCAAACAAACCTCAAAATAACGAGAAATAAATAAAATTAATGGTGTGTTTGTATTGAAAGAAATTATGGCGCCACATTATTTGTATACACTTATACACTTGACTACAGGTAGTATGTGCCACTTGTAACTACGAGTAGAAGTAAATTTAGTGATTTTGTTCAAATTTAGTCACAAAAAATAAATCTTATAGGATTCTGTTTCTCTCTCTTTGTATCCTACTCGTAACGCTTCTGTGGAGTATACTGCTTATTACCACCACAGTGACGACAGTATTCTATCAGGTAAAGGCATTTCATTATAGAAACATAATAGGTATTTAGACAAAAAATACTTTAATTACAATAAAACGCGTTTATTAAAATTATTATGAACAACTAAAATACATCATCGTTTAAACTCTACCTGCGTAAATGTTGAAAATATTAAATGAAATGAAATTACGACGACCGTTAGTTTCCATCCGCAATTATGAGACTGGAAATGATTACGTCACGGTCCTCCAAAAGAGCGTCGAATGTCTTCCGCTTTTCATCCCTATGATACATCAAAATGGCAAACTATACGTCTGTCTGGCCAGATAACTCAAACTGCATCCTCAACTCAATAATAAAAGTAATAAAGTTTACTTTCCCTTAATGAGTTTTAAGATTTATATCTTATTTGAATCAACGTGCCAAGAGTGACAAGTTTGCGGGGTTTTAAAAAGATATACGCTTCACCAATAGTCGGTTCATGAAATTTTTATGCTGTAAACCTTTGAAGCGAGTCTCGGAGTCTAAACGAGAAATGATGTGAATGTCCGTGGTTTACTAGGTCAAGAGAGGCCTATTGATGGCGAGGACACGGTGTAAGACGAGCTCTAGTTTTGAGTATAACATGTCCTAAGGAACGACCGTCATAGTTTTCGCTGGCCTATTTGTGTGGTACTAGTTAAAAATAAGGCTTTTATGTCACCATTTCACTGGCGTCTGAATAGAACTGTATCCCATTACAAAAACCCATTATAAAAACTTCTTTTTAACTATGAATAGCTACGTACTATTACCTACCCATTTGTTAACATTGAGTAAGTATAGGGAGATAGATACGGATTATAAGTAGGTATTTGCAGCGTGAGTACCTATTATAACTATATATATATACCTATTATAACAGATAAGATAATGTTACATACTATTATAATGCTTTGTTACTTTCGTAGAAATGAAGAAATTGTCTCGCAAGAAACGACAGAATTGTACAATAGCTAACATATATTTATAGGACTTACGACGTTTTATGAGTAAAATGAAAAGAGATAAAGGAGTAGGTAAAAGAAATATCTGGTACAATGAAGTGCTTGTTTATGGAATTAAAATTATGTTGGAAGTTATTTCATTAATTTGGAAAATAAACAAAATTACAAAGGTAATTGGCGTTCGTAGATTGTTAGGAACTGGAGGTATTGTTCTAAAATAGGAACGCTACAACCTATGTTACTTCTTAGTACAACACTATTTTAATTATTATAAATAATAAATATTTCAGTGATTACTTTATCTTGATGCCTTACTTGAGTTGTGATTTAGACAAATTTGGGTGTTTCATAAAATTAAATTCCAATAGTTTAGGTATCTTAGAACGACGTAGGTATAACCATTATGTTATCTGTGGTATAACTAATACCACAGAGAACTAAATATTACATACTAATACCTACACGCTCTCAACACTGTGTACATTTATTTTAAATAATAAATAATTTAACTAACAAGCTTATTCCAATAATTTAATGAAAAATAATAACTGAGGAAATTTTCCTATTTTATTTCATTAAAAAAAAGCAATCTAACATGCATCTCTATGCAATATAATATAAATAGAAAAATCTATAGATTTAACTAAAATTGATTCGTCTAGAAATTAGTCACGCCAGTTCTGCTCACGTGCCTGCCATATTGCATACCCTTTTAGTATACGGACTATAATTTATCTTTTTGATTCAAAACAAAATAGATTACATCCAAATTGCCAGTCATTTCATTATGGGGTAAAAAATAATTTCAAGCTTTTTTTTGCTAGGGAAATCATCTTAAATCATGCTTCGGTAATTTCTTTGTGATCAAAAGAAAAGTAACGGACAATTACGCCACCCTTTAGTGTCTACGCGTTCGTGCATAATGGTGTAGTGAAATTCTATTTGTCAGCCCCTTGTTATCTTGTGAACCCTAAGTATTGCAAACAGTTTCTTTGTATTATATTAATATTTCATGATTTTAAGAAAAAAATGCTCTTGTTGTACATGACGTGAACAAATTATAGCTGTTGTTTTTTAACTATGGAATTAATTACACTGCTTCAAATCATAAACATAAAATAGTATTGTTAATATTTATTTAATACGATTTAGACTGAAAGAATTGACTAAGACTGACATTTTGACTATTGTTCTTAGTTGAAAATACTTTTTAAATCGAGAGATACTACAATAAAAAAAAATTCAACTTGATCTGAATATGGAAATAATCTTATTTTATCTGTTTTCCGTGTTTGATGGCAAATAGCCATTAGGTATTAATTAAAAACAATAGTAATCATTTTAAATATGGAACGTGGAACAGAGCTTGATTGTTTCTTGTAAAGTTATATATCTATACACATTTCATTTATACAAGTAGGTATATCTCGGAGAGTCTTCAATACACAATCAAGTGCGCGAAACAATTTATCAATTATTATTGTTATTATGCAGTATTCCTTTTTTTTATTTATTTATAATACAGGGGACAAACGAGCATGCGGCTCACCTGATGGTAAGTGATTACCGCCGCCCATGAGCACCCGCAACACCAGGGAAATTGCATGTACGTTGTCGGCCTTTTAAAAAGGAATAAGCTCTTTTCTTGAAGGTTTCAATATCGTATCGGTTCGGAAATACCATTGCTGGAAGGTGATTCCACAATGTGGTTGTGGGAGGCAAAAAGTTTCTAGAAAACCGCACTGTGGAAGACCGCCGTTCATCCAGATGATCAGGATGGTATTTCAGTTTCTGGCGGGTGGTACGGTGGTGAAACTCAGCGGCTGGTATTATTCCGAACAATTCCTTAGAACACTTCCCGTGATATATGCGGTAGAAAATGCACAGAGATGCAATATCACGCCGCAAAGCCAATGGGTCGAGTCTGTCAGATAGACGTTGATTACCAATGATTCTGGCTGCTCGGTTCTGATTCCGTTCTGCATGAAATAATAAATATATGTAAAGTTTATAACGTATATTTAAGAGCAATAAGACAGTTTTTTTTTATTTATTTCTGGCTGAACCTGCGTTCCGAATTAAAGAAAGAAGGTCCTAAAAAGTAAGTTTATTTAAAGAAATAACATTTATATTCTATTCCATCACTACAAGAAATGCAAAAATAGATCCAAATGGTTAAAATATACTTACATATTGAAAAACTGAAAGTGAAACTTCGATGAACCATTAGTGTCTTCCAGTTGGGCCTGAAACATGTAGTGTGTGAGTTGCGTGTAAAATTCTAACTCTCGCTTATTAAAGGTTTCAGGCAGGGTTGCCAATGAATATTTGTCTTCGTACCTCGTACGAGGAATAAAATATTCTCGTGTAAGTTTGTACGAGAGATTTTGATGCGTAAATTTTGCTCTACAGGTTAAGTTATATATTTATTTCTAAGTTTCGTTTTTTATATTTAATTTTTAGTAAGTTTTACAAACAATAGCCCTAAAGTTTTCCACTCTCCGGCACCTTTCTGCTCCGTTGGTCAAAATATGACGATGTACGAAACTGATGAGTCAATGGGGCCTTTTTTTATATAATTGGAGTGGTAATCAAACTGGCGGTCTATTTGGTGGTAACTGGTAACCGTCGAGCAGGCAGATAAATAGAACTATATACATGTAAAGCAACACAGACAGAACAGCATTATGTGATGTCCACTATCATGTCATGCGTTGTCACTCCGAAGAACTGAGATATCATGTATCCGTGCCATGTAATTTCACTACCTTGCCTCAACCTTCGACTGAACATAATAATAAAACCGTCTGGACAATTTACAACGCCATCTAGTCCCAAGGTAAGCAGGGCTTGTGGTATGGGGACTAGACAACGGATACAAATACTTATTTTTTTTGTAAATACATCCATAATATACATAGAGAACACCCAGATCAATATAAACAATGAATACAAATCTTTGAACCTTGCTGGAATTAAACCAGCGACTATCAGAAGTAAAGCGGTGTGCTATACTGCAAGACCACCGAGACCGTGACCGTGACATCAAAAATAAGAAGCTGCTTGGCGACTGACAAGGTGGCACTATAGATTTCACGGACGCTTGGTAATTTTAAATCCCTTTTTCATGTATGAGGTATTTAATCTAATTTGCATTGGGGCAATTTTTTAAAGTTGGCAACCCTGGTTTCACGTGAGGTGGTAATAATGTTGGACATTGGTACACGTCGCCCACCCCGTGACCACTACGTGACCGGCTTATATAATAACATACCACCTTAGTGGTCAATGTCAGTCTCACTCGGGCATATCAGTCAAATTATAATTAAAATAATTTTCAAGCTTTCAGTTCAGTACATAGTATACTAGTTTATTAACATCCGCGGTTTCGCCTGCTTTATAAATAAAAAATAACCATTGTCCTCATAACCGGCAGTGTATTTAGTCAATAGTATTTGACATTTCATTTATGATTATATTTATTTTTTTGTATGTTTGTTTGCAAATAAAAACTGTTCATGAATTAGATTTTTTTAAGTTTTTAAAATTTCTATGCAACGCTTGAGTCGCGGTCGTCACATGTAAAAGTGATGCTGTTCATGCATATATAATGATATAGACGACGGTTACCACTTACCATTAGGTGGACCGTCACTTTGTTTGCCAATCCAATTAATTAAAAAAAATAGACAAATAAAGAAAGAAACTTGCTGAAAATTTAACAAAAATGTTTTGGTATTTATTGTGTTGATTAATCAATATTACAATATAACTAACTTTGATATAAGCTTTTACGTATTGGATTTTTAAAATAACAATTTCCTGTAGTTAAATGCTTATTTATGCTTAGTGAATTTATGATTAAGATCCAACAAGGAAATTAGTTGATTCGTTAAAACATTATTATTCAGGTTATATTTTATAAGCAAAGTCTGCAATTACATAAGATTATCTCGGCGCAGGATCTCCAGGGAGCGTGATCTGCAAGTTAATTATTTTCAAATTCGAGCCAACACTCGCTTAGTCCGCTTCCATAATGACTTCTGTCATTTCGGTGATATAGTAGTCCTTTGCTGTGAGAACCTCTGTTACAGTATGTTCCATTTTAAGTTCTCAAAATGAATGATAGTATTGTATTTCATCATGTAAATTGGTTTACACAATATAAGGTTTTCAATTATCATATCTTTGAGAAATAATATTAATACTAACTAAGGGCAGTTTACACAGCGACATATAGGTACTTTTAAACTAAACAGAGTCTACTATGGTTACTTTTGACTAAAGATAAAGTGGTAGGAACTCTAAAATATATTTTTGTGAGCAGATATAACAGCGTATAAAAATATATACTCATGAATACAAATGTTTACATAATGCGAGACTCGAACCGGAGACCATTGAAAGTAAAGTGAAGCCGTCAGAAACTTAAACGCTGGCTGCTCATCCACATCACCATTTAAACTGAAACATGGAAAAGTCGTCTATTTTGAAGGAATACAAAATAAACGACTTTGTATAAAATCCACCGCAATTACAATATAATGTAAGTATTACCTTATATTGTTATTGCGGATACTTTGCAGTTTTAAAGAACATGTTTACATGAAATCAATTTATTATTGGTTACCATTATATATATTATGTTGAACAAAATCACAGGCTCGCAAAACCGTAAAACGATCTCTTTAAAAATTGCAAAACACAAAACAAAATATGGGAAGAATACTTTTGGAGGTTCACAACGCTTCTATTGTACTTTTTAATGTGGTTCCCTGTTATAAAAGCCATTCAGCGATGGATGAAAGCGATTTTCATGGGCACTCCATTAAGTTGCCGCAACTTTTTGGCTGATTCCCTAAGTTTACTTTCAATATTTAACTTCAGGAAGAAGTTTTTAGACACAAGAAAAGGTTACATTTATTTTAATGTTTAGTACAAAAAAGGTTATAGGCGTATTTCTCCATTACAATGTGAACGACTTATTTTTCGCTGTCATAACAAATATGATGGCAACTGTTTTCTATATATAGATAAATACACAGGAATTTTTTTTAATGAACACGTTGCGTTATATTTTTTTTTTATATTATAGCGCGTGGTTGCTTTACGTTTGAATGAATTCATTATACAAAATTAATGCAAATCTGACAAATCCAACTTTTTAAAAATTCCAACAATATAATATTTGCAGAATTCGATAGTAAAAAAATTACGATTGACCTCGAATATTGAATATCGAATAAAATTATTTATTTCTACAATACAATATTAGTAGAATTTAATAAGAACAAAATTTTAATTTATTAATGTTCCTTGTCTCATTATTTCGAAATTGCATTGAAACTCCTATACCTACAATTTTACTAAACTACCCAATTATATATATATATATATATATATATATAGTTTCTGTTCAGCGTGAAGAGCCTTTGATTACTATTTAGTTGGTTTCCCGAACATGAGTAAACTAATTTAGGATTTATTTGTCGAAGGGAAAACATGTTTAACTTTCAGATGTTTGTATAAGAGAAAATTAGGCCCCACAGGAAAACTTAGCGGAACACACATTTTTACCGTATACTTATATAATGGGCAACATCAATACGAGTATGCTATTGTTCTATATAATTTGTATCTGTTCTGAGTGGTTATAGTTTATCACTATGAACACCAAACGTTTGCATATATACAAAAGTCTAAAGAAAATATACCTATTCAAAATACGTTTACCTGTTTCATCTGTTACATAACTCTCATATTAGTTCATTACGTTTATTGTCTAAATATTTCTTAGTAATAAAGGAGATATTATAGATATTATAGCCGGATACTGAATTAATTTCATAACTAAATTATTAATATATTTTTTATTGAGCTAATTTGTTAATTAAAATTTTGTACGATGCGGTACGAACTACTATGTAAACTCTGAACAAAGAATACAAAAAGAAAAACTCGAAGTAACCTCGAAACCTACCCGAAGAAAACTCCGGATAAAGTCGAAACCACAGATGAGATAATATTACATAGTCGAAACAATTGTCGCGAAAGACTAAAACGTAGAGTCATTAAATTTCCGTACATATAGTAGTTATAAAATATAGGTTTTAATTTGTCTTCTTTTTGTATATTACAGGTCTGTTAGATATTGTTTTAATCAATATTTTGTGAGTTTTAGAAAAACAAATAATGTTTATGATGGTATCGATTTGAAAGTAAACAAGGCTACAGTATCTAATTCATCTCAGAATTACTCGAATGCTAAGTTGAGCGTGAACCGTAAACTTTTTCGGCGATGTTGGGTTGTCCGATAAATAAATAGAGGAGAAATATTTGGTAAACAGTAAAGTTTCTTGTGTGTTCAACCCACGGATGTAACTTTTACTGTGCGGTCACCGCATCCTCCAAACTATTTGGCATCATGGCTAAAATAATTTGTTTTGATTGCGTAATACGAATTCATGTGTGCCTCGTTTCCCTCGCACATTGTTGAGCAGGGAAAATAATTAGAAATTTATTACATTATTAAATACTTTAGAATTTGAATTCCTTTTACTATACAGAAGTTTAATTTTAAAAGTATGTAATGCAATTTATCCTATCCTCATTTATAATATACAAGTGGCCCGCCACACTTCGGTCTCACATTATTATGTAATTATGTACCTGTCAAACAGATAAATAGTTTCGCAAATTGGTGTGCATTGCTTTCAGAGTTTTCTGTCTCTGGAACAAAATACGTTATAATATTTGTAGATAGTTATAGAGTTACGAATAAAGAGACTATGGAATTGTTACATAAGTTTTGTAGCGTACGTAATTTTATTTTTGTGGACCAAATAGTACACTCTACAAAACATATATATTACATCCAATGTTTGAAATTATTCATTTTAAAAAAGGATATATATTGTTAAAGGAAGGTATTGTTAAAGAATAGTTTATAAGCCAACCGGCTTCGCGCGGGTGCAATATAAATCTTGAATCACTCTATCTATTGCTGAAAAATATATTACATATCACCAACAATAGGAAAGAACGGTCTTTAACAAATAGCGATGTTTTATATTTAAAGTAGTGAACATTTAGAGCTGGGTTATGGTTATTTAATGTTTATCTCGCTCATCATTCGTTACTGTACCTTTCGAAACTTTTATAAGGGATTATATTACAATAATTTCTCGACCATAACTCCGCATGAGGTAATATATTGAATACCAGTCTCAGGGTGAGAAGCCCATAAATATCGCGCTCTGAAAGACCATATTGATTAGGAACATTATACTTGATGTGCCCATATATAATGTAGCATTTACGAATCTAACACGTGATGAAGCGAGAGTGCCGCCTATGCAATTTACTTATATTTCGATGATTTATTTTTTCTCTTATTATAATTTAAGAACTTGTTTTCTTATAAAAAAACACATCTTCCAGAATAGTCTATTAAATATGTCTAATATTAAACTTTCTAGAACGGTAATATGTTTTCAATACAAGTATAAACACGCCATTTGCCGCGAGGGTGATTTCGGGTAAGCTTTGAAATACGTGTACAATAATTTATTTTATTTGTTTTATTTACCTGTGTTTATAAACTTTTATATTATTATTTAATAGAGAAGTTCTATCTTTTTTTGCTACTAACTTTCTATTAGTTTGTCGGTTAAAGCAGTCAAGAGAGCATCGTGTCGGATAACTGCTTCAACTTATATAACCTCAAAGGTCGGCAGTTCGATCAACATGAACTAAGCATTGCTATGTTACATGCGAATTTATTGGGACTTATATTACTTTTATTGTAATTTCACTATACGGTTTCAAGGAGATCCATTAATGTGCCAAAGCACCAGTAAAATGAATACGTTTGATCAATTTGAGGAAATCCTTCGTGGTGGATATGTACTGGTCAAAAATCACCACGGTATTTCTATTCTCGCCATGGGATCGCAAGTGCATTACACAACAATCCCAGCGCAAGCTTTGAGATATCTACAAATGCACATTCAATATTATACAATGGAATGTACAATAATAATTTATAAAGTATTTTCAATACCGGAATCTTAAAAAGAGGTTGTGTGAATCTTATAACATAGATATAGTAGATGTAGCATTATAGTGATTATTTACTTAATGGTAAATCATTTGTATTAAATTTTGTTATTGCATCAAGTAACTTTTTATTTAAATATTTTCAGTCAGGTTTTGACGGCTTCAATTTTAATTTCTAGTGACGTATAGGTACGACATAGTAAGTAAGTATATTTACATTTACACAATGTTTTGCCGCGAGATATCGATGAAATATCAAATTTTACTGTTCAAATATTAAGACGGGAATTAATCTGTTCATTTTGGCAATCGTGATGTTATGAAGTATTATTCGTATGTTCCCATATACATATATTTTCGGTTATATTCTTGTTATTTTACACACCGATTCTTTTCATTTTATGTACTCAGGGAAGAATGGTAGGTAGGTATGTATGTACTAGAACTACTATGGATATACTAACTGTATATCCACAGTAGTTCTAGTACATAGGTATATCTTAGAATTCGACAGCTAATTAAAAATTCAGAAAAGAATTTACTCAATTCAATCTTTACACTTTACAAACTATAATAAAATTGTTCCGTTTTAAGGTTTGTTAATACAAAATTTAGTTCTATGCCAATACAGAATTATTTTTATTTAAGCTTTATTGAAAGTTCTAATAGTAGAATCTAATAGTAGATAATGTTATTATTAACCTCTATGGGTTAATAATACAACCCAACCTTTAGGAGTGCAGAGATACTCGAAGCTCTTTTAGTTAAGCAAATAAAATTATATATTAAATATCTATAAGTATAAGAGTATATATATATATTATACGTAATAAAATACTATTTACATACAAACATATACGCACTGTTGTTCTTAAATGTATTTTTGTACAATGGCAGTATTCTCAATATTGTATTGTAAACATCCCATCCTGATTATATATTAAGTTAAATGAGTTCCTCTCAGAACAACGGGAGCGTTATATTTGAATTTCTTTGAACTTTCATTTACAATCTCAACGACAAATTGTAAAGATAAACCAACTTCAATTTCTCTCAAAAGTTATACAGAGCTTATGTAAGCTGGAGTTTGTGGTGTGAAGCGTATTTGTACAATTGTGCGTATGAAGCAGCAAAATGATAATATTATTTATATAATCATTCTTGTTATCGTAGATGATATCGATGGTTTAGTGGTCTGGCACACCGCCTTACTCTCGATAGTTGCGGGTTTGATTCCTCATATGATGCAAACATTATTTATGAGTATGAGTATTTATATTGGTGTGGATGCTTCTTATGTATGTGTTTACAAAAAAATGTGATTAATTACGGAATTATGTAGCTTTCTTTTGTTTTCGTTTAGTGGTCTAGTACCCATAACACACTTTGTTTAGCTTGGGACGAGATGGCGCTATGTATATTGTACAGTGTTACTGTTATTAATATTTTTAAAAGTTTTCATTTAATTTCTTTCCTATCATTTTGTTTAGTGGACAATGTAACGAATCATTCGTTTATAGCTACCGGCAAAATTTATATATATCTATGGATTTTAATTTCTTTATAATAAAAAAACAGTAAAAATAGTTAAATGCATGCCGCATTTAACACAAATATAATTTAACCACAATTGTAAGCATAAATATTATCAGTTATACCTATAGGTTTTGGGAGGTTTATTATATATCTGCAAAAAATCTGTATTCACGTATTTGTATTTTTTTGTACAATACATATTATTACATATAACTATACGATAGTTATATGTATATGCGTTATATATGCGTCCTTATTTTTTTTAACAAATAAATGAAGTAAAAGCATTTGTATAAGTGTTTATGAAAAGAAATATGATAATGAAGAATGTGAAGAAACAAAAGAGACATCATCAGGCATGTTCCTGTCAACGCCATCCACATCACCTCATCATCATCATCAATCTGAACATTAAATAAACTATTTTCATGTTTATTGTGAATCAAATTATTTAAATTATTAAATTATTTTGTAATAAAATATTTTAAAAATATGACAATCATAAAATACAAATAAAATACGAAACATTTTTGAAACAATACATTTAATATTGTATTAAAATCAGTTGTGAGCGAAGTTTCTATATTGCGAACTAAATTAACAATATATGTGGTATTGTCGAATTGCTTTTTAAAACATTTTCATGGAGCAGTTCCGCATTTTTGTTGCGGACATAATAGCATAAAATTGTTGAGATGGTGTAGTTTAACGCCATAAAGTACAATAGCGGACGATATACGGCGTCATTGAAATAATCATAAAGATAAAACTAGCAAGTGCAATGCTGAGAGTTTTATTGAGGTGTAAATAAACGACGATGGACTTCTGTGAATTGACTTCATGCTTTTTGTCGCTGTTATAGTTTTCACACAATTGATATTGTAGCCCTTTGCAATCATATGAATTTGTTATTTACTTCACTCGAATGGTAAACGCCCGTCTAATGAATAACGAATAATAATAATATTTATTTCCACAAAAAAACATTGTATAAACTATATGTGGTGAATGGCAATTATAGTATTTAATTATGTGACGGTGGTATATATACCTAATGCGTTACCATTCCGAAAGACTAAGGTATTATGCCTCAATATCATTGCCATAACTCATACTTCAATTGAGAGCCAACTAACAGAGCAATCTGATAAGCTGTTAAAGTAACTGAGGCGGAGGATGCTGACAACTTGACGAAATTAGATAGGTATGTATTTAGAAAGAAGTGTATTAGAAAATTAATAAATATTGCGTATATAGTCTCGACTAAAAAGTTTATTTTAAACATACGTATAGTGAAATATTAAATTAGTGTATATTTTCCTCAATTTTACGTGGATGTTAATATTGATTTATTATTAGCATATAAAACCATCTTGATGTTACACTATTTTTTTAATATTGCAGACTTCTTGTGGAACTATCTTAATTTGCAAGAAGAAACCTATCCAAAACTTTTTTAGAGTGTTGATGTCAGAGTTTACATTTAAAAGGAAGTGATTAATGACTATGGTATCTAAAATCCATTATCAGATTAATGTATTCATGAAAGCGAATAGATAAAAATCGATTGACAGTATTTTAAGTGAACTGAACATCGGGAAAGGCTTAATCGCATGATCTTCGAAAGCGGAGGAGTAAAAATGTATATATACAATATATGCATGTATTTACTTGTAGGTGTATGGAATAGTAAAGTAGTAAATATGATGCTATATCGGCCGGAGATGATAATTTTAAAATACAATATAACTTTTAATGAAAGTAATAAACATTTCAGCATCAGTGTAAACACACTCGTTATGGCTGATTGAAAATTTTATGTTATATCCCCACACTTTAGACTATTGCATAAATGCCTGCCACTACAAACTAATATCGATATATATACATATATATGTGATTAAAGCTTCTATTGCATGCATCAACTACCATAATATTGTAAAGTAACTTCCGGCTTGTGACGTGACACTGCAGCAGGAGTCACTTTGATTGTTTAAGTTGCTGTCCGTCTACTTTGTACTTGTCAAACGATACATCCTTAATCATAAAGCTATTAGTGAAACTGTCATAATTAAATTGTTACCAACTAAGTGATCTTAGTAACTAATACTTTGATCTGAAAGAATCCAATCCCTGTATGAAACAAATTGGACCATCTGCTTGAACTCATTCAAGATTGCAATACAATTCCATCAGCTATTATTCTTTTATTACTATACATAAAGCATTACTCGATTAGTTTATCGGATTTCACCTTATTCAGTTCAGAACGACCGTTCCCGATCTGTACGGGTGTCCTTCGAAAAATCTATGGAAATCTTGCAAGTGACAGTCCATGACAGCACTAAAAAAGGACTATAATTTTCGCTTCAAGTGTCGGTGCGTCGAGTCGCGAATGCGGAAAGTGGCGGAAATCTTGCGTTAGGGGTAGTGTGGAGGGGTGGAGGGAAATTTCGCCCGTCATAGCTTGCTCTCATAGCGTTCAGCGTATCGCTGAAACTCGACTTCAGTACCCCGGCATTAGCCGTCGTTATTGGACGTGTGTTTTGTTGCAGGCTGTCCTAGAACGCGAGTGATGATTTTTACGATGTTGTGTGAAGAATATAATTTGAAGTGTGTTCAGTGAGTGGTTCAAAAAAGTGTTTCAGTTTGGCCGGCTCCTCATCATCACTGCACTAAAATGTAAGTTGTTTTTATTAAAAAAAGTTTATGTTTGTCCTCAAAGTATGGTTCATTTTAATTAGATTGTACTCGCCGGAAATTATCATACTTTGCGGTTTAGATAAGAAGAGAATTTAATTTAAAAGTTCTGAATTGTGTTAATAACTTGTTATTTTTACGACGCCGGTTATACTTTTTGAATTTGTAATTTTGCGATGTTCCGCGCAAATTGTGGAAAATAGGTTTCCTCTTTATCTTAATTACAGAACAATCAGTATTAGGCCCTATTATAAATGAAGTTTATACTTTTTTAAAGAACCTAAACTATTTCAAAAACTCATAAAAGTATACAAAATATCTCAATATTTGACTTTCAAAATATTATCATGAAGACTTGTTTTTGTAGTTACGTATGTACAAATTTATTTATATCGACAATGTGAAAACAAATGTTACCACAAAAGTTATATTGCAGTTTTGTCTTCTTACTCTTAATATGCTTCTTCTCTGCTCATAGAGATAGATATCCACTATTCATGAACTAACGATAAATTATTATTTATTTATGAACTATATTAATTTATATTTAAAAATACCAAGGAATATTATCATAGTACCTACGATATTTATATTTATGGGTTAGAATTTTTATAGTATATAAAGTTTTTACGTTCTATAAAGTTTATAAAGTTCTGATACCCTTTATGTGATAATATTTTTTTTATTAAGTTCTATTACTACCTAAGTTTGAATTGATGCAGCTGTATTATTTTGCAGTTGTGATTTATTCCCCAAATTTTACAGACAAATTTTTCAAAAAAGTTTAATAAACCGAAACAATGGTATCCTATGCAGATATATATAATATATAGATCAATCTATATAATATGCAGATCCTAATTATTTCTTTTCTAAGATATTGTTATATAAAAATGTTTCTACGTATTTTTAATACGTATATGTAATATAAATAAAATTGGAATGTCTGTTTGTAATATTCAAAATAACCGTTTTTTACTACATGCATATATGAATATAAATGCGGTATATACACCAAAATATTTTTTTACAATTTATGTCTGTCTGTTTGTTTCGACTAATTTCTGAAATGGATCGATTTTGATAGGACTTTTATTGGCAGGTAGCTGATGTAATACCTAAGTAGTACCTTAGACTACTTTTATTTTATAAGAATAAAGTTAAATTCCACGCGGACGAAGTCGCGGGTACAGCTAGTATAATATAATAATACCCTTCTATTTGAAGAGAGAAGAGGTTTTGGCGTGAGAATATAATCAGATAATACAAGTATTTTTTTAATATAATTGATATGCCAAATAGCTGATGGCCCACCAGACCTTTGGTGGAGGTAACCGTAGCCTATATATATGAACAGCAGTTCGCACATCACATTATCATGAAGGTACACGAACCAATCATGCGTTGCCTTGCTTTCCTGAGGACTAAGATGTCATGCCTCTTATCGTGTGAGGTAAAATAAGGCACTGTAGCCTTATTTTACCTTTACCTTCAACCAAAACTTGCTTGGTGACTGAGACTGAAATACTCACGCAGACGATTTTTTACATAGTTGACCGTGGTAAAATTAATAAATCAATATTTTCGATTAATTTGTAAAAACATGTAGATATCTGGCATTTATTCAAATGGATATAGACAAAGTAATAAATAAATTTAATGAAAGCGTTGTAATAAGACAGCATGATTTCTGCAAGCGAACTTGGATCGGTTGTATAGTATTTATAGCAAAATATGTGTCCTATTTAGCCGACGCATATCATAGATGATCAGATGGAACTTGGCACAAGGCGAGACTTTAGGCATACAATAACAAGTAACTAATAGCACATACATACAATGCGGATGTGGAATTATGCATTACAGATCATGAACGAACAGAACAAATGAATAAATACCAAGAATCTTGTGTGGGTATTGGTGAAACATGTTGAAAATGGAAGAAACTGGAGTTGCGTGTAATGTCATAATATCGCTGTCTATCCTATTTTACTTAGCGTTAAACTTATTCTAGAGGTTACTAAATAATTAATGTGTAAAGAGATACATACTAGGAAAAAAATAAAGTAAAACAATCGCTAATTCTCTGTACGTGAATAATTAGCTTTTGTCCGCGGCTTTGCTCGCGTTAATTTATCCCTTTAGGGGTGGAATTTATCAAAATCCTTTCTTAGGGGATGCCTACGTCATAGTAGCTTTATGCTTGCAAAGTCTCAGCCCGATCGGTTTAAAATTGACAAAGTTTCATACAAACTTTCAACCTCTATTTTATCCCTTTGGGGATAGAATTAATTAATATCCTTTCTTAGAGGATGCCTACGTCATAACATCTACCTGCACGCCAAATTTCAGCCCGATCCGTCCAGTGGTTTGGGCTGTGCGTTGATAGATCACTATGTCAGTCAGTCCACCTTTGAGTTATATATATTTAGATAGTCAAAAAAGAATTAAACCCGTAATGTGTAAAACTATGGGATAATAAAAAAATCATTTTCGATATAAAAAATAATATAATATTTATTTTTCCCACGATGTTTCTCCTACAAGTATTCTATTGTTATTGCCATTTTTTATGTAATATTTCATGGTTGAGGTAATAATTAAAAAAAATTGGCAAGTACCCCTTTTTTATATAATATACCTTTGAATACAAAGGCATAGCTTACTTAAATCATTATGGTATTAATGGTATTAGGCAAAATGCCTTCCGCCGCGAGTTTGCAATTTCTATAGATATAATGTCACCGTTTATGCAAATTTTTTTTAAGTTTTATCAGCCATGACAACTACAATCCAATGCTACTTCAAAGCAGTTTTAATGATGTGATGAAATAAGAAATCTTTACCCGCACTTATATTTGTGTATTATAAACCCTGAAAATATTACACTATATTTTTAGGCAGCCTTTTAGAAACTAGGCTAGGAGGGTTTCCATCTACTCATATTCCTGCTGAGATTAGGCTTTGTCCGTTGTACCTTATTTTCACTACCGTATATTACATACAGCGAGGTATTTCTGTTAGGTGAGGGTTAAAAGGTTTTATGTTGGGGCCTTCAAGGCCTGTTGGACCGTCAGCTTATTTTTATACACATCTATCTATATTCACGACAGGTACCTTATGGAGTGCGCTAAGATTGTAAAGATTTATAGTTACTAGCTATGTCCGGGGTTGATCCGCGTGAAATTTATAGCCTACGTACTGTAAAGTTTCATCAAAATGTGTTCAGTAGTTTTTCCGTGAAAGAGTTATCCTCGCAATTTAATCGTGTATGCTTCGGACTGAAGGTAATTTCTCGCGCTCCGCGTTGTTACTACCACTGAAGGGGATAAATTCCCTGCTGCTGCCGCTGTTGCGTGCACTATATATATATCGTATCTTCTTTACATACATCTATCTATACTTATAAACAGTCGCTTTTATAACTAGTCTCGTGTAATCACGTGAGTTCCAGTATTCTTGACTCATCACTGAGGTAGTATTTATAGGTACATTATAATATTTACGATAATAAGATAGTTATGGATAGAATATACTGTGGCTGTGACCCTTCTTAGAACTGAGATGTTACATTTCTTTAATAATTTTCGCATTTCTTAAACAGGTTTTTAAATATATACCTATATTATGATTCAGTAGGTCCGAAAATTCTAATGCATTTTTGGCTTTGTTAAAAATATTTTAATTAGAATAAAAAATAGTAAGAACTACTTTATTATTATTTTATTAACACATGTAAAAAGTTCACCAATTAGAAAGTTTTCCAATTTATTATATGAATTGCTATCAATATACATTTAACTTTTTTATTTATTTTCCACAACAACCTTGGCACGTTGTTACTGATGACAGAATATAACAAAGCTTGTTTGTTAACGAGCTTTTTGTTTTCAATAATTTTTTAAAATTTTATACCGGTGCTGTTTTTCAGTGAGCTTGTAACGAAATTAAAAAAGATATACAACGCACAAAACGCGTATTGTGTTCAATACCAAACAATGACTTTATATGCCCATATAAAGACTTTATAACACTGTGTATATTATATATTTTTAGTTGTCTATGCCAATTTTCTGCATACGAGTATAATATATTGTTTATTCTGTTGCTCTTCCTTTCATTCTCTTTGTAAGTTTATTATAATAAATCATCATCATCCTAATTCTTATACGATATTTTTTAGGTCTTTTATATACTTCTATATTCGTCTGTCTTCTATATACTTCTTGAAATTTTATTCTGCTTTGGGGAATAAAGTGCAGTTATATCTGGCCACTTTAACTATATCCGTATTTTACACTTCATGTGTGTCATTATAATAAATATGACAAATATATATGATACATTCCCATCCCTTTTGTTTATTTCCCCAGATGTCCAAAACTAGTGAAAGGCTGGTTAGTAAAAATTTTATATAACACACGCGTAAAAAGAATGTTAGGATATTTTTCATTTTACGTAATACTTCAACCAGCTGTTTCCGTTCGTATATGTATGAAAAAATAAATTACAAGTTTTACAAAATAACCGCTTTTAAATTTTATAATTCTGTATAAACTGGTTTATGTTTACTTTCGTTTTATTTTTTTATTATGGACAAGTTGAGCCACTTACGTTCATTCGTATGTCTTTGGGTTAATGGATTGAAAAGGCTTCTATATTGTTTATGGAAATTAAAAAAAGACGAAAATGCTAAAATACTCTATCTTTGTCTTCTCTATCTACAAAGATGCAATCACTTATTTGTATTCACCATTATAAATATTACATATATATAATTAAGACTATGCGACTACACACCTATAGCAGGTAATGCAGAAATATCGTAGCATCGTATATTTGAATAAACCATAACACATGCATGTTTCATTTCATTGATTATTAATGCAATAATCTAATTTTGCTGTGGTTATGTAACAACCTGAACTATTTAATTTAATTATTCTACGTCCCCTGCTAGCGGTCTGGAAAGATATCCTTGAGGAACGAAGTAAATATTCACAACACCCTCGCTTTCTCCAGTCAAGTCAACTGGAGAGATAAACAAAATATTTTTCTAACAATTTCTTTTTAACAGCCTATGTGTTCAGTGGAAAGTTTTGAAAGATGCCTGTATTGAATAAGAATGATATAATATTGCACATACTTATAAACAGCCAGCTGTACACCGTGGCTCTGGCGTGGTAGAGTGAATTCAGTTATAAAATAATATGATATATTTGTGTATCAAATTTTATTCGAGTGACATGAATTTGTTTCACTAGATTTTGGGTGTAACAGTATTAAAAAACTAACTAGAATTATTGATTTTTTAAATAAAACTTTTGAGTTTGTTTTATTAATAAAATTTATTTAACAATAAACAAATGGAGTAAGGAAGTGACTCTTTGGTATCCAAAAAGTATAGAAGAGGGAACTAGAAGACAGGCGTCCTATTAGTTTAGTATATACTAATTCTTCTAGTCTATACTAAGTCTTTACATATTGCTATTAGTATATACTCTTATATAAGAACATTGGGATAACACCGTAATAGAGTTGCAGAGGATAGAGTACAACCTGGATAGCTGGAACAGGTCTATACGTACGACTATATCTAAAAGGCAAACCGAGTTATATTGTAAATATATCTAAATGCTACACAATGTACCAGAACTTTGGAATAAAAAGGCTTTTATTACATTATATATGTACGTTAATTTATAATATTGTTAAAATGAGGACTGATGAAATGTAAATTGATCAAATGAATTGTTTTGAATGGTAAAGCGTTCTCTCAAATATCAATGGATTAAATTCGTCTTTTATTTGTACACAAGAAAACGTAACAAGCCAACAGACAGGCTCATTTTCACAGTAAAGTTTATATTGGTTACGAAACATTGTATATAAACTTCAACATCCCCGGCTTAACTTAAGGGATTCGGGATAACTTCCTATCAACATTTATAGGCGGGTAACTTTACCAGGCCGAGTACCAAGACATCATTTATCAGAAGTTTTTCTGGGACTAACCAAAATGATTGATAAATAATAGGCACTGTAGAAAAACGGCTGGCGCACCGACACACTGGGAAGTTTTTTAATCATCCATACTTTTTCCAATAAAGTTCACACAGTTCAATAATGTGACTGTGAAAATATTATGGCTAGCCTGAACAAGTTAAAGAAATATAACTCAAGCTATAAGATTTTTATAACTTCGGATTTTATGTCCGAATGACCTTCCGTATTTTTGGGATGGCGACGTCAGGGATGGCAACTGAACAAGCATCCTCGTACAGGCACAAGATTTATAGTCTTTGGTAAGAATAAATTTCTATCTTTGTACAATTATGTACATGATTTTGACAAACGAACATTCGATGATGTACTAGATTAGATAGCGAAATTGAGCCAATATACGAGATTTTTATCGTCTGAACGTATGAACGTCATACGAGGCTGAATGTTTTAAGGTTGGCAACCCTGGGAGACGCTATTGTATACGAGTATACGTCCGTGACTTTACAATCTAACCTCTTGACCTTTGACCACTCCATTTGGAATTAATCCAGATGGCAGAGACATTATGTTAACTGTTGATTTCATTCAGTTCTAAGAACAATATGCTTCGGTTATTGTTGTCAGGTTCAATTGATATCGTCGCAGTGGTATTTGAATTGACACTTGAATTTCTAATTGGTTTTTGGAATACTATACTACAAACATTATTACAGTATTACAGATTACTAAGGCCTTAGTTCTCTAAAATGTCAAAGTATGAGGGATACCACGCACTTAAATGATTTTTGTCACATATGTGATTTTTGGAGTTTATGCCACTTACCATCGCCGCGGAGCTGATGAGCCGTCAACTAATTGAACATTTTCGTTACAAAAAAAAATGTATATACTATAGTATCGCATATGTATATATAACTACCATTTATCACCATAATGTGTAATAGTTATAAGCTAAAATGATATTGTACAGGCGAGTTTCCTACTTCTACAAAACCCTAAGGGTTTGTAGGTATTGTTAAGTTAGTAGGGTTATATACGAAACTAAATCTCAAGAGAGCATTCCATTAGCTTAGTGGAAAATGTTAGATTAACCTCATTTACATGTTAGGATGCTAAATTTATTGGATTACTTACCGGAGAGCTGATATGCTATGTTAACGATCAATGGAATAAAACCGATTTCATACCTATGTTATACAATGTTCACAAGTTATTCAAACGATATTGCACATAATAAATTATTAAATATATAGAATAATATATAACATAACTAAATAAATTAGTGCTAGTTGGTAGTTTCTATTTAAAAATGTAAAGTTACTACAATTATTTAAAAGAGCAACACGCAAGTTTCTTGGTTACTCTTCTTGTGATGAGACAGCTTTCGGAATGAGCGGTAGATGAAACGAAGGATAACTATGACTATTCAAAAGTGCTAAAATATAATTAATAAATTAAGTTTCTTTGAATAATTGACTTTCTATTCTGTTTATTTCGATAAAAAATGTAGTATGTAACTATTCTAAAAGATGTCATTATTATTTAAATAAATAAAAAAAAATTATATCGCGATATTCCAGTGAATTAAGAACTTTTTTAAAGTGGGTTAAAAAATGGGAAAACTTTGATTAGAATCTTTGACTAATCTTAGTCTTAAGAAGTCTCCTTGACATTATGGCATATATTGTCAAGGAGCATTAACTATGTGACATAAAATATCGATGATGATAAAATGGTTATTTCAGTATTTATACATAGACTAATATCTGGAGATATATATATAGTCAATTATGTCGAACAAAGCGAATACACGATGTAGTTAATTATACAACAAAGAGTCTATCATGAATCCGTCACTAAAAATATTTTGTGTATTTTTGTGACAGATTTATAATTTCAATAACTTGAAACTGAATTTAATATTTTATTGTTAACTATGACTACGACTACTTGTGTACGTGTTCCTTTGTAAAAGCCATATATTGTCAGATAATCAGATGGACATGGAGACGCGCCATCTGTAATTTTATTAAAAAACGAATTACTAAATTAGTAGGAAAAATATTACCATATATTTTTAATTTTCGTTCTACCTATGTTGACCTAATTCTAATTGCTCTAGCCTGTTTTACATAAATCCTTAGTTCTTTGCTCGTAATTATACATCGTATATTTTTAACAAAAAATAAAGAGTTATATCAGTAAACGTATGCTTATGTACTTATATTTTAATAGAGTTTTGTATAATCACCGGTATATTGAATATAATTTAATATAATGCCAATAGATTCCAATCTGGCACTGGATAATGCCAGTTATATACTGACAATTATATACAAGATACCGACGTCGTGGATATAGTATCCGTATATTGGCCGCTGGTGCTCCATTTCATAATGAACGAAACAGTAGTAATTACAATTACAGTGCTAACATGTATCGACTAAACTCGTCACCTATTAGATACCAAAGCGATGGGCACTGATATCGAAGTAGATTAAAGGCGGACAATATTAACCACTTTGTTGTTAAAATATGGCCTGAAAAAACTCAGGATAGAGAGGTTTGGAGGCGTTTTAGATTAGTAATAAAATACGATGGGACTGGCATTATCATATTATGATAAAAACCCCTAAATAAATGTAAGAATTAAACAAAGCTCTTTGTCACTGGCATTAGTGACTAAATTTAAAAATTTATTTATTCACGATGGACAGATGAATAAATTATTTTTGCATTTGAATTTCTGTACTCTTCAACAGAGTACCAATATGGATTGTATTGACATCGATATTTAGGTTCAGAATAAAATTGCCGGTTGTTGAGATGCGTTTATGCGGTTGAATAAGAATGTTGACTTAAATCAGTAAGCTTCTATTGTATTACACGTATTCAGTTAAAAATATACATATTGAACGCGCCAACCTTGTATCAGAAAGGTACTAATCCTTCAGTAATGGAATTCCCGTTACCAATTCAAATAAGCTATTGTCTAGTGTGGTCTTGCCTGCTACGCTCTTACCACCGTCCTACAGGTGTACGTTAATAATTTCTATATGGACAGTATTGTATAGTTGGCTTATTAGCTGCAATCCGCGACCTTGTCTGTACAAACTTTTCATACTTGATTTCACCCTCTTTCAGAATAGTTTTTTGAGATAAAAGATAGCGTGCATACACCTGTCTTTGCGATATAACCTATCGTGGTATAACATTACTATGGACACAGATAAGATAATGTAAAAACGGATTTTTCGTATGGATGATAAAAGAATGGTGCTTCCGCCTGCTCTAATGGTAGCCGGAATTCAGATATACTAACGCCTTTGTGGCGAATTCGTCAGGAATTAATCACGATGGTTTTCAGGAGGAGTAGTATGGAAATCTAGCTGACATGGTGTACATTATTTTTGTTATTAGTATTCTTTTTAATCTATTTCTATACAATGTATATTATCTTATTATGATTAATATTATAAATGTGAAAGTTTGTGCCTATGGATGTATATTTTAAACTCTTTCACGCAAAAAGTACTGAACTCATATTGATGAAACTTTACAGTAATATAGCTTTCATCAGATTTCGGTTGAAACCGCGGGCACATCTAGTACATTACTAGTCCTCATTATTATCCCTTTCTATCAATGAAGGCGGATGCAAACAGATTAAGGAATAAGGTTCTGAAACGCAGTTATAAATGAAAGTACTCGTACTTACTATGACTGCGTTCCAGAATAAGATAATTTGTTCGAATTATCAACCGATTTAAAAAAAACTCATATAATTAAAATATGAATTCCATCTTTTAATAACCATTTTGACTGAACGCATCTTAATGAAAATCGTGAAGTGAAATTGTATCGGTATATTTGTTACGAGAAAACGCTTTTATCTAAAAAAGTAGACGAAGATAATAACTATTATTTCTATAATTTTGCAAGATCTGTTTTAGAATAATATTTATAACAAATTATATGTATGTTTTCTACTGTATATCATATCCTCTGGCCAGCGTTATAATGGTGGGTTTACTAGTTAGTAACTCTCAGTTTTATGTAAAGTTCCAAGCCACAAGACTAAAATGCTTTGGTTTTTTATAGGTTGATATAAAATAGGTATGACTTAAGTTTAAACAATGTTGTATTTTACTTGAAATACTCTTGACTCCATCTAGACAAATGGCGCGTTCTGAGTTCTAGCAACTATGTTGCGATGTTAGAATCTGTGTTCTTTTTAGCCAACCTAATCTACGAGAAAGAGTATAGAAAATTAATGTATTTATTTAATAAGGCTAAAAAACTACATTCAATGAATAAAAAGAAGACATTATACACGCTACCATTCACAAAGTTTGACACATACATATACAGTAATTTTTGTCGTTGTAGTTGTTTGGTTCCACTATTGAACCTTAATGTCGTTCAAACTTAAAATTAAAATTATTTAAGATCGAATTTCGTCCGGCAATCTTTAATATAGATTGTAATTTTATATATTACTGTATTGTTTTCAGCAATTACGTCAATACGTTATTCTCCTTAATAAAGACCACAAACTGTATACTGTTAAATGTAAAATAAAACTTAGGTTAGATGTGAAAATTATTCCTAAACTTATTATATTTTAACGACGTTAACACCCAATAATATACATCCTCATTTTCAATAATTAATAATAAAAGACAAGACGAATCTATAAAAAGTAACATATAATTATGTGCCAGTATCAAAGGAGGTAATAGTTGTTTCACCTTACACAGGATTTTTTTATGTCCAATTCATCGAATTCAGCGATTTAGCCAGTCATCATTGCCATGCCTTCATACCATAAATCTTGGCGAAGTATTTCATCTCCTTCTTTATCATATCTGAACTTCCTCTTTTTGAAATAATTATTCTTGTTCAAATCGAGAATATCCATCGCTTAGCCTGTATCAATCCACTTTGCTTGAGATGAGATTTCGTATTGTTTTGGGTGTTCTACTATATATAAAACTTAGATTATGGGGGTTTTCAAGAAAGATATATTAATTTTCTTTAAGAGTAGGTGACGCGCACTTGAGACCCCTAATATCAAGAAAAAACAAAGTAGAAAGGGTAACTATGAAAAAATAATTGAGACGTCTTTCCCTCAGAATAAAGTACGTGATGGCAAAGTGAGTGAGGCTAATGAAGTCATGAAGTATGTAAATATTGTATTATCTTATCCCGGCTGGGCTTAGGAAACAAACTTTCTTTCTAATTAGGTTAGTTTCTTGTGTTGTTACTATGCTTCAGTTATTTTGGTTTCCACATGCACAGGCTTCTTATTTGAAGGACAGACAAATGTGATTGAGGAAGAACTGTTTATACCTATATTAATAATAAGTATTTTTTTATTTTAGACAACAATATTCCATTTTGTTAGTAATTATTACTCGACCTACGTTACCAAAGAAATGTAGGACAATTCCTTAATATATTGCCTCTCCTACCCAGCCAGAATAGAACAGCCCATTTTACAATTGCTTTCACTATTAATATTGTTAATATTAACTGTAAGCAAACCATTGCTTCCAAAACCTGAATCACAATGCTGTTTTATTATATAGTGGTAATAATGAAGTAGTAGTCTCGCCTGTGCTATTGTATATGCCTACGTGCATCAATGAAGAATTATGAATGAAAAAATTTTGAGAGATTTTTTATAAAAATGCTTACAATGTCATGCTTTTTTTGGTTCTGTTTATCTACTAAGTCTGCGCTAAAATAGCATTGTGTTTAATCATTTTTTCGTAGTTTTCTAATTTATTATAAGATTTTAGAAATTCTTAATAGGTCCACGTTTTGTTAGTAATCTGTCAGCCACAATCTCATTACTTTTTGTACTTACAAAATATTTTGTAATTTCCTCAGATTATTATAAGAAATAAATATATAAATACGTTGTTATACAGGAAGGTCTATACTCAGTGGTGGGTAATGGATGGACGAAACGATGATGATAATGACCCCTATTTGTATTTCTAATTTTTATTTAGATGGCCTTCAAGTCGGCGCTAAGTAATCGCTGTACAAGAAAATTTCCCTTTAAAAAGTGCTCACTCTGTTAATTATATTGTTTGTAAACGTTTTGTTGTCTCAAGTTTGGGCGGCGCGGAAGGGTTTTAGGCGAAATTGTCTCCTATTTTACCCTTCATATCTTTCTAAATAGCTATAATTGTACTTTATTTCTGTATAATGTCAGTTCAATATTAAACCAGGATTATAAATATATAAAATTAAGTACATATATTTACTTATTTATAATTCAGTTGTTAGGGATAAGAATTTATTTATACCGCATTGAGAGTGGGAATTTTAAATATATATTAGAAAGACTATTTGTAAATAATTTATATAATATAAAGTATGTTGAATAAATTCTACTTGTTTATTTCTTGTCTAAATAAATTGACTTTAGATAGTTTGAATTCTGTATAATTTTTTAAAATGATGAAATTAATAAATATATGCTATAAAAATGTAAAGATGTTTATGTTACGTTTAATACTACGAAGCAAAACGGTGTAGTAAACCGCTAGATCACTGAGACCGTCGAATATAGGTATATTATATTATTGGTCTGAGATAAAAGATATATGTATTGCTATTTGACGCGGGGAAAAAGATCAGAGATTACGTGTCAAACAAAAAATGACAAAAGTATTGCTAGGCGAAAAACTCTGCCGAATACGTTTTATTAAAGACAACGTTTCATTTTATTGGAAATGTTCAAATACTTATATTTCTGGTGTCATATAAAAATAGGTCGATCGTGTCGATAAAGGTCTAAAATGCGTCATAAATAATATATATCCTATTTTGTTGTTTGATAATCACATTTTGTATGTTAGACAATATATACAAACAAAGAAGTTGACTAATAAAGATAATCTTATAATGGTCCCAAAAGAAACCATGTTTTTTAAATCCGTTGTGTAATATTCTGTCGACTAATGCTTGATCTTTATGAATAAAAAATGAGGGAAGATTAATCTTACAAGAATAATAATAAAGTGTATATTACATAACAATACAGAACCAGGAGCCAACCAACCTATCTGGGATTATTAAATCTACATATCATATTACATACAAACATTGTCATTATCAAATAATAAAAGAGACGACATAAGAAAGATCTTATGTCGTATCTAGTACTATAAAGTTTATTCCTGTGTAGATGTGGAGATTACATGGGTGGATAGTTTGAGAATTCTCCAGCAAAAACGTAAGCACTTTGAAGTACATGGTCATCAATAAAGCAAGCTCTCTTTGACATATTTATTATCACATTATTTCTTTGCTTGGTATCATAAAACTAAGTACCGGTGAGCTTGAATTTAACTAAGATTTTTTTTACACTAAATATGTATGTGTACCATGTCATGATGTAATCAGGTAAATAAAATTCATACAAGTTGATTTATTTACTACTTACGTTGGAATTGAAAATGATGAGTAAAATTGTTACCGAAAACTTAGGATTTGTCATTCTGTGGTTAAGACAAAACAGATTATTTATGTGAGATGAGATGTACTCAATATATTGTTTCAATACAGTTTTCCTTTTTTCTTATTTCCATCATCCAGATCGACCCCTTTCGGATCTTTACGTCGGGAGACGTTTGATCACAGTTTATTTGATGCTCCACATTCTGGACGAGTAATCAAAACAGATTGCTTATATTCATATTAAAATTGGTTTATAGATCTATTAGGCTAATCTAAATAACGAGTAAAACAAGTGCTCTTATTTTCTTCTGTATCTGTACTATTAAAATAGAAATATTTACTTACTTCTTTAAGCCTTAAACTAACTGTGTGCGTGAAAAGGCGAGAAATAATTACATCCCATATATTAATGTAAGTAGGTACCTACTCGTATTTGTAACTTCATCCCTTTACTCTAATGAGTAAAGTTTGTAAGTGCTATTGGTGTTATTGGATACTTTACTCACGCTGTATGTAATAAATATTCAGTAGTGCTGCTTATAATACACACCTACCTATTATGTGTTTATTCAATAATATTAACATAATATGTACGCATGGTCATGATTCCATCATTGTGATACAATTATAATTCTCACAAATTTCACACGTACTTTAGAAACAATGTTAATTCAAGTTTGTTTATTACCAAACGCTCACATAGATGTATATATTAATATTAGTTTAATAGTAATTACTCCATATGGTGTATAATAAATATGACAGAAATTTTAGAAAATGCATTTTTCTTATTATATTCATATATAATATATTTCGATTTCTTATTATATTCAGTTTTTGTTGCTTTTTTTGATATATAGCGTCTTGAGACGCTAGATAGCAAAAAAAGCAATACACATGAACGCGTAAAATTAGCATTCTTAATTCTAGTTACTAACAACCTCTATAATTAATATTTCAACAATTTATTATTGTGATTATATTTCTACGTATTGTGATTAGCATATAGCGTATTCCACAATTTTAATTTCCAAATAGATTTTATTTTATATTTAACTAGTAGCTCGAGCTTTATTTTCTTTACAGTTTATTTTAATTTTACTTCAAATGAATATCGGCACTCTGCGATTCTCATAATTTTGTGAGTTTTACATGTAGAATTATATATTATTAGCTTATGGTACTCTGGAATAATGTCCTTATCAAACTCGTGAAAAAACTTCTTAAGTCGGTGCAGAATACTGCATTGGTAATAACCAATGGAAGGATTGCTTTCCTTTGAGCAAAATCTGTTCAATATATGTTTTTAATATTACAGTTTAACACAGATTAGTATTTTTAATATTTGATTATTACGCAAAAATTTGATTTTAAGTACAGTAACATAGGTATTTAATATATCGAGTTTAAATATTGTGTGAAAGTCAGTAGAATGAAAATGCAATATTAGATATAGTGAATTAGTTAGTGCTGGTCTGGTAGATGTCTAGGGGAATCTATACATACCTATATATAAGAATAATGTAAATAATCGCTGTCTGTACATGTAAGATATGCAAGAAAAGCTATTATTGGGGGACTTTATAAATAAACTCAAAACAATGATTATCAGAATTCTTGTTTATTTGCCTTTGAGTTTACGGGCAATAATCTCAAATAAAATTAAACTGACTTAGGCGCAGGTTTCACTAACATATTGTGGTAAGATTTACTTAAAATTATTGTTTTATTTCCATATCTTCATAAAGAAAAAAGTTATAAACTATTATTATTACACAAGAATTATAGATGTACAAAACGCGGTCTTATCGCAAATAGGTGTTTTACTTACTATGGTCACGGACTTCCACGATACAATAATTTGTTTCATAAGTATAATATATGTATTTTTTCATGTGTTTTTCTATTTCTCTATTACATATAATGTATTTATTTAATCAAAAATACAGTTTAAAATATTTGTATTACTTGTTCAGTACCCATAACAACTACAAACCTTTGCTTGAATGAATTACCTTTATTATTATTACAAAAAACATTCAAACGTCACTACTGACAGAGTAATATTTTTTTTATTTAATATTTTACGGCTCTGGATACAAGTCCTTTTCAGCCCAACATAAAATACAAAACCTAAAAAAAAAATTATAATTTCTTCCCAGTGTTAGAAATAAATTTATATAAAGTTTTGAATAGTGCAGGCCTTGATAAGATCTCTTCTAGAGACTTCGGTACTTCATTAATATCCTCTTGAATCTCGTGAATGAGTAATAATCTGTCGAGTCCGTCAAATTGGTGATACAACACTTCACATGCTCCCATTTCGCCGGGTATATTTAAATAAAACGTGACCGACAGGTATTCTCTTTAATTATATATATATTTATTAAGTAGATAATGTAGTTTTTAACCCGAAAATGTATGAATGGAAAAGAACATTTCTGTACTTCTAAAATATTTTGCGGTAGAAACGCGCTTGGAACTAGCTGGTAATTGAATCGGCGAGAGCGTTACTGAACTTATTAAGCTCTGACTAACTGCCGTGAGTTTGGCTTGTCAATAAAAACTTTGAGTGTCAATTTAAATCTTCAACTAACTCTCTAGTGACTAGAATCACTGAATATGGATGCAGTTATACATACTATATATAATTAATTTTAAATATACCGACTTCTTTTAAAATATTTTTTATTTAAATGTTCCATTAGAATAATTCACGGTAGCGACTGAACGCGGTTTCTCTCGGGCTAATTACTATTGCATGGACTCTATTATTTTTAATTTTAACATTAATAGCTAGTTTGGTATGAGTGAAAGAATTTTTAAAATAAGTAAAGTAATTTATGAGGTATTTCATTACAAACAAAACAAAATAAAATAAACTCTTTTAGATATTAGTGCAGTTTTTTTTTATTCCTATTCAGAAAGTAAAACGGAAATGATTTCAATCAATAACTTAATTAATTGTAGGATACCTAATGAATGTTTTACTTTGCTCAGTGAAATAAACGGGGCCTAATGAAGATTGGATACTAACAAGGCCGTCTGCGTAATAAATGGAATAAATCAGATTACCTCGTTTCCAACGATTATTGAACTGTTTTTCTACGGGCTTCAAGGAAAATGCAATGAGAAGCCTTACAATTCAGTGAATATTTAACGTGATTCCAAAGGATTACTAGAGTTTAAATACAAATTACTTAAGCTATTGTTTAATAAACTAGCGAGTAAACTTTAAACGATGTTTAAAAGTATTTTCACTGTTATCGGAAGCTCATAAATAATACTAACGGTCGTCCAGAGCTCGAAGTTCGACCAGCAATCTATACATGTAAATAAAATTTTCGTGTCTGTTTGTAATATTCAAATAACCGTTTATGTACCGTATTTATTATATATAAACGAAGATAACATTTTTTACAATTCTTGTCTGTGTGTTTGTTCCGGCTAATCTCTGAAATGGCTGGACCTATTCTGATGGGTCTTTTATTGGCAGGTAGCTGATGTAATAAGTAATAACTTACGCTACCTCTATTTTAGAAAAATAATGTTAAATTCCACGGATGAAGTGCTAGTAACAAATATATCTATTATAACAATAAACAAAAGAGTATAATATGCGTGTGTGTAAAAATATTAGGAATATGCACTCATACTTCATATAAAATATAATATAAGTGTGTGAAATTTAATACTTCTCCGTCCGTACATTTTCATAAGAAGGGGTACAAAGATTTTGCTTCACGTATTAATATTATGGTCATGACGGTAAATATCCTGTTTATACATATAATAGGTACAATATACTTTAATGGCTGTAAATAGAAGATATTTTTTCTCAACAGTATTTGTGTATACCTATTATTATTAATAGATCAAGTATCTATTTGTAAACGTCAATGAATATTAATCAAATGGATTCATTGAAAAAGTACCAACAGTTTACAAAGGACGATGTTTTCCAATTGACATCATTAATTTATATTGTAGTGTCACACTACACTACACTACTAGTGTGTAGTGTAGTAGTGGTAGTTCTGGGTTGATGTAGAAGAGTATTCTCAAAACGTCAGGGTTTTCCCTTTTTAAAATAATATTAGAAAATATGACGTCCAAAGTAATATTATAATATTAATAAACCATATAATAAATATTTCGGTTGAAACGTTGAACAAATACTAGTTAGGGTTTCTGTATTATATTTAGGATGCCATAGTAAATACTGTAGAATACTAAAATAATACAAGAACCACTTCTGTTTGTAGAGGTATTGAATTATACAGTTCCCTTCCTATATTCGCTTCTCTATATATAGGGTTCCTTTAATTAACTGTAAATAATTCTACTACATTACTATCTATATTATTAATTAAGATAATCTAAGTCAGTAGTGAATTAGTTGGGAACCGAGTTTTAAATATTTATACTGTCTGTTACCCGCGCCTTCTTCTGCTTCTGCTTCTTTAGTGTCTAGTATTTATATAATTTATCTTGACATTTAAAATTCAATCAAAAACAAACACACGAATTTATAATATTGCTATGGAATATTGAAAGATTATTGATGATAAAAAGATTATGGATTTATAAATGAACCATATCTATATAAATTTAATTATGGTAAGGATCAATTTATAATTGGAATATATTGGGAATAAAAGCGTGTACACATATACTAGAACTATCGGGCTGATATGTCAGCTCCACTTGCCTCTGTTGTGCTACTTTGTTATAATTTTAATTTATTTTAATTTAAAAATATCCAAAGTCATCCTAATATGTGTAATGTGTGCTATATTGTGCCGTACGTAGACACTTATTGATTGTTTAGATATTATTGACAACATTGAACTAATATAGATATTTAGTATTGATCATTTTGTCCTTACCAAGTAGGTACACGTATGTTGGGAGTTGTTAGTACATATCTAATGCTAGTTACTCAAATTATTATAATGTCCGTGAAATGACCGATACTGAGTAATTTGTAGTTTATTGTCTACGATCATAACAATGCAGTCCAGTACAGTATTTATTAATGTAATCTACACTCGTATGTACGTACGCAGTATGTACGAGTATGTCCTGCCTACCTACCATGAAAATGTCTTTGAATATTAGAGCAAAAAACAACAAAATCTGAAAAAAAGTTTAAATCATTATTAATATTACTTATAAAGGTAAAAGTGATTTTGTTTTCACTCTTAAACCAGGAATAATGAAATTTCAAATAATAATAGATTGGACCTTGGCAAACGACAATGGCTATTATCTGAAAATAAAGTATGAAGGGGATGAAATAGGGATATAGCTGAGCATGGGAATCTTAGTAATAGAAGAACGGAATATTAGTAATAACAATAATATTACAAGACGATTCACACATCAGAACTATCTAGTCCCAAGCTAAGTAGAACTTGTATTATGGATAACTGATACAAATACATGGATTTTCTTTTGGAAATCATGATACAAACAATTAAATATAAAAGAAATAAAAATATTAATTTAAATAAAATAAAATATATTTTTATAGAATTACACAATTTTTAATGATGTCCTGTATTCGATAATTGTGTGCAATATGATTGTAGGTGAATAGGCCGCCTTACGAGTGTACTATGATACTATAGTAATTTCTGAATACGTATCATGGTAGATACTCTGTTATAACATGTGTTCTAGCTCTGAATGAGGTACCATTATGCAGTTAATCGATTCGAGAACTCGAGGCTAGTGTAATGAATACAGTCATCGTTTAGCGTCCAGATTACTAATGGTTTCCGTGGTCTGAATTATATTAGTTGAAACCCATGTCACAACTGCCGTAGTAATGGGGGCTAAATTTAACAAATTAATACTGTGATTCGATATATAATGAAATGTACTTCCGTGTAATAATATTGCATTTAGCGAATAACTACAAGTTCCCTTCAGTAGTACCTTGGTTATTTAATAATAATAATAATAATCTCAGGACCTTGGTTATTTGGATGATATTATGGTAAATTATCGCATGTTATTAGATTTAGTGTTCATTTTTAGACGGTAACTCAAGAGTATAATTATAAAAATATTTCTAATAATTTTAAGGTAATAACCATCTTGATCTCATTAGCATTAAAAAAAAACCGGATCACAATGAGTCCGTTCATTTATCAGCTATAACCCCACAGACAAAAATTTATAACATCCTTTTTTAGCGTCTGAGCTAAAAAGATGAAAATGATCGCAATTTTAAAGTCGATTGATTGAAATTCCGAGAGCTGACCGTCTGGGCTTATCATCAGATCTGTATTATCCATTTAGTGCTCATTTTCATGAAAACGCGCCGAAAAAGGTATTGATAAATTAGGTCACCCCGCTTTTTAAAACGGCTTTATTTTAAAATACGTATTGATTGATTTCGTTCTTTATAATACGGATTATTTGGGTTTATCCCTCGGTCCTTCAATTCACATAAAACTTAAACGTTTCCTCAAAATGCCGTTTTTCAATGCGTTCTTTTACATACATAATTAGGAATTTTATTGTCAAACCCACTTCATTCAATAAAATTAAGGCGAGGGAAATATAAATTAGATTGAATTTAACTTGGTTGGATAATCTAAATTGGTAGGTTATATTCACACTAGGGGTTTAAAACACCTAGTAAGAAGAAATGATAAATATAATAAACAATTGTACATTAGCTTAATTTCGCTCTCTTGTCACGGATATCATTATATTTTGACAGATTTTCGTAATTCAATATTACTTTATTAAACTATGATGAAAATATTCTCTTACTGAAGACCAAAAATGTCGCATTTATACGATCACTTCCGTACGTTTAGCATGCCTCGGTCACACTAAAAACTTTAATATTATAATTATATGTTATAATTATATTGATGATTTTTTATATAATAACAAAAGCTGGTGTGTGCGCGCATGCGTTCTTCTTCAAATATATATGTATATTATCCCATTTTTTATATACAGCTAAATATATAGATTAAACTTTACATACCCTTCGTGTAGTGTTGTCTTACCCTTATACAAATTGAAATTGAACTTTTTTGTAAACACAAACTTTGTGAGGTGTATGAATAAACGTTTTTTATTACTCTTTCACGCTAAAACTACATGCTATGAATATAATACTTAATATAGTTAATAATAATGATTTCTTACATGTGAACGAAGCCTTACTTATTTGTAGGCGAGTTTCCTCGGTTCACCGTTATGTGATTACCATTCCGTCTTGTTAAATCCGATCTTTTCCTCTTTAGATAATACCTGATAACTCCGCTCCTTGAGTCCCCCAGTTTATAAATCAGTTCATCTCTGTCAGTCATTTAAGCTGCTGAAGACGTGACGATAACGTGCATTTTTGTTTAAGCCTTTAAATAAAAATATGAAAGTTAAAATTTTTAAGACTTTTTAAATTTGTTTGTGCTATTGAAGTTCTAAAATACTTACAATTTATTAGAATATTACTGATTTTGTGTTTAATCCGCTGATACAATGGCGGTATGTAATGGTAGCTTTTACGTCATGTTGCTGATGTAGCCTAATATAATCCCCAGACTTTAACTATACAAATTAAGAGATACCTATTGTCTTTACGTTTGTAAGCCGCCTAATACAAAGCCATTCGAAGTTATTTACAAACATTATCTATTTAATAGGATTATTAATGTAAACTTTACCTGATTTAAATCGAGCAACATTATATAATATAATGTTTATATAGATTAAACACACCATAATTTGGTTTGGGTTGAAATTTGTATTATAATAATGTGTGTAGGTGTGGGTATTTTGACATCGGAATTAGGCTATTATGTCTGTCAATGTAAGACTGTAAACTTCGTTAGTTTATAATCTCTCTCGTTTATAGTAAACTGTCATAAATTATATACTGTACTGTCCTGCTTATAATATAACATATTTGTTTTTTTGGTACTTTATAATATTTTTATTTAGGACTAGCTGTTCTTTCGACTTCGTCTAAAATAAAAGTAGCCGTCACTCCTTATTATATCAACTACCTGCCAAAAAAGGTCCCGTTAAAATGGGTCCAGCCATTTCAGAGATTAGCCGGAACAAACAGACAGACAGACAGACAAAAATTGTAAACAATGTTATTTTGGTGTATGTACCGTATTTATATTCATATGTATGTAATAGAAAACGGTAATTTAATTGTTACTCACAGACACTCCAATTTTATTTATATGTATAGATTATTTGGTTGAAGAGAGTACATCTCAACTAAAATATTATTCAAAGTATTACGAAATGTAACTGTTATAAATTCATTTTGACAAACTGAGGCACACTTTGTTTAAAGCCGTCTGCATCCTTGTCTAGTCTATTTCAGTCACCAAGCAGCTTGTTTTGTAAGCTGTGTTTTGGTTGAATGAGTCGTAGAGTCTTGCTCTAGGAGTCTTGAAATACACGCAATGAAATTGCATGATATGGAGCAAGACTAGATAGTCCTCCAGAATGGCAACAGTTGTGTGTCGTCAGGGTGGGGGGAGGGGGTCACATGTTAACGTGTCCGTAGTGCTGTAGTGAAGGTCGCTTGATTAAATCAGCTTGATGTAGCTTTGTATTTTTTTCTTATCTTGTATAAGAAAATAAATACATAATACGTAAATAATTCTGGTATTATTATTTTTTAATTAAACGATACAATTCCAACTAAACAGGTCATTTTTTAAATCTTTATTTTCTTTCTTTTGGGTATATTATGATATCTTTTTAAATTATATATACATTGCATGATTTTTTTTATA
This sequence comes from Achroia grisella, assembly GCF_030625045.1. Classification (NCBI taxonomy): domain Eukaryota; kingdom Metazoa; phylum Arthropoda; class Insecta; order Lepidoptera; family Pyralidae; genus Achroia; species Achroia grisella. Next base: position 3,637,432 of record NW_026712925.1, read on the forward strand.
CTACGATGGTGGCAGTCAAGCATTTTGAGCTTAGGTATTTCTGCATTATAAAAAATTATGTCAAGGAGCATTGAATGTTGAAACACATAAATTCCAATTGAAGACGTTCTGCCCGATGTGAGTAAGCTTTGAATATATTATTTATACTCGATCACACACAAAACGACGCGTGATTTCTCAAAATAAATTTAACCTACACTATTCTTAAGGTTAAAAATAAATGTCATTAAATAGATGCGTGTTAGTGCGCCGTGTAGGTGGTTGTTAATAAAAAAAAGTTGTAAATTATATGTGTGCAAGAAAAAATATTTAAATAGATGTAGAGATGTTGTGATAATACGAGGCATTTAGGCTTTTCTGTTTCAAATAGATAATATCTGTGGATTTAATCGAAACCGATCAGACTGAATTGGGTGAGAAACATTCTAGTTTGATATAATCGTGTAAAGGCGGGTAAGATATGATTGTTATAGTAATACAAACCAGTGCTTCCATTCTCTAGTTATAGGGTTATTAAATATAAATATTATTTATATTAGTTATTAAATATTAAATTTTCTAAAATACGTGGGATATATATGGTTTGAAACTATAAATACAAGTCATATTATGTAAGCTTTATAATATAAAGTAAATGTTTAGAATGATATTAATCAATAGCCTCATTTATTGACATTTTATTTTAGCTGGGATCCTATATGTACATATTATATATTCATTCAACAATGTAACAACCTCTTAAGAAGCATATAGCACTAACAGAATTATTATCAATTTTACATAACATTAAGCTAGAATATACAACTATAATTGTTTGTATAATCCTAAAGATTTGACACTCACGTGTATAATCCCGAGACATTATCTCAGTCATATAGATGCAGCCGCCGCAATACTCAGCAAGTTAGTTGCTGCTACTTGCCACAGACTCGGGCGTTTAATTAGAATCTAAGCCACTATGTAGAAACTGTGACATTGTCGCAGTCACAATTTAAATTATGACATAGACGTAAAATTAAACGTATTGTCTATCGGTGCTTTTTGTTTCGAACTAAAATTATTTTCGTGTTTAACACATATTATTAATATAGTTCGAGTGTTAATAGTCGTGGACGTCGGGAGAGGCAAATACCTTTATTTGTCGTAAAATTATTCGTGTTAAGACCCGATTATAATGATAATATGTTTATTTTTGATATGAATATTGAATTGTATCTCAATAATAATAAATATATTTATTAATAGACTACCATTTAAATATTCTTTATAATTTATTTTGATTATTGATATAAATATATTTTTTACATGTATATATATTTGTATACATATTTAGTATACGTCTTTAATATTAAATTACTCCGCTTTATTATCTTTGTCCCGCCCGACTGTCTGGTAGAGAATGCATCAAATATACAGTCATCTATGTACCTATTTTCTGTGCAGAAGGATAAATAAATAATTTATTTAACAACCTTTCTCCAATCTAAAGTAGGACAGGCAGTTTTATTTATGTCTCTCCATGAAAGCGTTCAAGTTTAAAATATGGTGTAATCTTTTGAGGTTATTCGTCTGACTTATATATGTCTCTCCTGCGAGCAGAGAATTCAAAGATCAGCAGTAGTATTAGGTCCATTTGTGATCTGTGTCGAAGAGACAGTAGCATCTAAATCTTACTTTCTGTAAATATATTTGTTTCACAAAAAACAAACCGACTGTTAATAATATCATCACAAATATGGCATTTTTTATTCAATTACGCCTGTACTATTAAAGGAATTCATGGTTTTCTCTAGAGATTACAGCATGGGGTTTATCAAAACATTTTAGTACACACATAATAATATTAGTAAGTCATCTGTCTAATCTATAACTAAAAAGGTCATGAAAATTTAGTTCTCAAAAAAACTGTCACGGGTGCGTTGCTAACGCATAAGAACTGCCACGGGTGTCTCATATAAGTGACGGTTGCCACTTACCATCAGCATATATGCCATTCCAGTTAATATGTAATTATATGTTGAAAATCTGAATGTGAGTTTGTTTGTATGTTACAAATTGATACCCAACAATTTGTGTTGTATATTTGCCACGTAACATCGTTTAACAGTCAATGTTACTTACTTAAAATTGGGTAAAGTTATGATGTAACTAATAAATGTATCTTATAAATTAACATTATTGATACAGTTTGGTGTCTCCCAATAGACACTGATTCCCATCATTTGAATCGAATACAAATTGTCCTCATAAACAAAGCGACGAGTCCCTTTGATTAATCATTCTCGATATTGTCTCACGATTATGATTTATTACCTACTATTGTTATACAGCTACGTGGGAACTTTACGGAGAGAATAAAATTTTATGTTACCACATTTCACTGTTTGAATTAATAAAATAGCATAAAGTACTAACTATGTTATGCATATGTAATATATTACAAGCTGTTACTCGAAACTTGTCTGCTATTTGCGATAATAGGTAGATTACACTGAAAAAGTAATGAACTCGTTTACTAGTTTATTAGTTACCTTAGAAATAACGAAACTTTAGTAATAAACAACAATTGGTTATACTCACAAAATTGAGCTTAATGAAAAAACTATTTTATTTACCAGTATACTTGTTTGTCCCTCAATATTATTTAGTACTAGCTGCACCTGCGACTTCGTCCACGTTGAATTAAACTTTATTTTTCCAAAATAAAAGAATTTTTCTAAAATAAAATTAGCCTAAGTCCTACATCAGCTACCAGCTAAAAGTCCCGTCAAAATCCGTCCAGCCATTTCAGAGATTAGCTTGAACTGATAGACAAAAATGGTAAAAAATGTAATTTTGGTTTATGTAACTTATTTATATTCATAAGCATACGTAGTAAAAAATGGTTATTACAAGCAGATACTCCAATTTTATTTATATGTATAGATAAAGTAATTAATATTTTTGGTGCTTCGTACTATATATATATATATAGTAGTAATTTTTTCAAGTTACTGTTTAGTGTGTGCGTCTCGTGACTAATTCACATGTCTAACGTTATTAGAATCTTTTCACCCATACAAATAGATATACACAATTACACAAGTTCGAAATTCTAATTATAATTATTTAAAACAATATGTACCCCTGAGTCTATTTGGAATACAGCGATAAGCTGATAATATTTTGTTGACAAATATTAAAATCTCTTAAGTATTTATTGAGTTTGTTTTATAAACAACTAAGCAAATAACCCCACAGTAAATCAAAACTTTTCTCTTCGTTAGTATAAAAAATAAACTAATACAATGGGATATTAATGAAGCATAACAAGAAAATTCACATTACCACGCATAATCTATAGATAAGTATGTATTGTGGAAACTAATTATTGCAATTATAATCTATATTTGCAGTAATTATGAATTTTAATTTTTCTGTAATCCTTTGTTATATGTATTACGGTTGTACTACTGTTGTGTTACTTAGATTCATTCACTATATTTGACAATATTTATTCTTTATTTTCTTTTGTCACGGCGTAACAAATTACTTAACCAATTTCAGTCGTCTTTTTGTAGTAGGTTCAAAAGTTGATATATTATAATAATATCGCATGATATAATTATAATTCTAATCAGACTATTCTAATGCTTTTGGTAGCACTTGGAGCTCTGCAGCTCTTCATCAAACGAATGTGGGTGCAGACACTATCCCAGCGGAAGAACTTATACGAACTTACGACTTTAGTCTAAGCGCACCACTAGGGTTTCTACCTAATTTCAGGTCGTCGTAATTTAGATCTCCGTTTGAATGCGTATGGTATCCATCGGAGGGGATATTATTGTTGTACTTACAATAAAGAAGAAGATCGTATGTCGCGATGATAGCGGCCATATCACCAGTATCAAGAAAGCCATTCGTGGTAAACAGTAAGCTAATCTGTTTGTGTATTTTGTTACGTATAATTTGACGATTACGCCAGGTATGTTTGTGGTAAACAGGCTTTACGAGCCAAAATATCCTATTCATTATTCAAAGAATACATTATAATAATTTATCTCACGCCTATAGGTGTGGGATACAAAGAAATCGTAAAGGGGAATATTTCTCTCGTGTTCTAAAGTAATCGCTTTTGTTTATGATATTTCCTTTACCTTTCTGTTTTTATAATTTTATTATATATGTTCTTATTCTGAATACATCGGAATGAAACGTTTTAATATTTGTTTAAAAACATATTAGTCAATGTAAAGTATGTATTGTTACATACATTGATCTGCAAAAGTGTTCTTGTTAGGAATGGAAGAATTGAGTTTATGTTGCAATGAATAAACTCAAAATATTTAAATAATATTAAATTAAATTATAACTACACTGTTAACGAGTTAACCGACCTTATTTTATTCAAATTATATTTTTAGAATAGAGACCACTACAATAATAGCACTTGTGACCTAAAACGGGTTAAATTGGTGGATGATATTAATATAATTAGTACAAATAAAACAAACGTTAGTAGATACATAACATAATAAAATAGAGTCTGAATAAGGAAATATTGCAATTTACGTCGTATGAAGTTGCTATTTGGAATATATTAAAAATATAATTCCGAATTATATTTTTGTGTTTGTTTAAGACAGTCAATCGAAATCGAAAGTCAGGTAAATTCTTTCTCACAAAGAAAAACCGGAAAGTAAATTTATCATGTGTGTGTGTGGCTTTTGAAAATTATTTTTTATTTATCACTTCACTTCTTTGGAGTTCAGTTATATTCATATCAGTACTGGCTTTTAGCTTAGTGTAATATCTTTTACATCTAATCTTATAAATTAACTAACTATTTATTGTCTAATATAAAAACCAAATTAGAATATAGTTTTACTAACCGTACTATACAGAAAAAACATTCCATTACCGTACATGCAAAAATGTGAGTTCTAAAGTCTACAAAGGGAATATGAAATGAGCACTTGAACACGTAACAGTAGTTATTAAGAATAGTGGATAGGCTGTTTTATCACCGAATATGGCCCCCTTGGGCGGTGCCTTGTTCCGGCCCTGGATTTCGGTAGAACATTTAATATTTATACGGGCCTGCCTTTAGTCATAGATCAAAATAAGCGAATAGACAATCCATTCTCGTTATATTGCAACATTTTTCGTTATATTTTATCCATTAGGTACATATGAATAATTTAGAATATGTAAATAACTGTAGTATAAAAGATTATTTAAATTTGAATGACTGACTCTTCAACTTAGACTTTTGTGTATATACTATTAATTCTCTTATCTGTTTTATTATAAAATATGTAAACTAGAGAATATACTATATGGTTTGTAAACGTAGTAGAACTCTTTGGTGAACACTTTGTAATAATTACAGAAAACAAAAGATGATTGAATTATTCGCTTTTGTTTCTATTTATACAATACATCTTTCCTTGGAAATATAGACTTAAGAGTTCTCTCTGTCCTTATTCTTATTATACCTATCACATATATACATATCTTATGTTTAAAAGTCCGCATACATTAGGTTCACCCTGGACGTACTGTCCCGACAACGCAGTTCGACTGACGCATTGCTTGATACGCGTCACCCTATTTGAAAATGCCGATCGAACGTCGTCGTCGACACGGGTCGTCCGGGCTCAACCTGATAATATGAGCATAGTTTAACAGAGTTTAGTATAGGTATACTCTGTATTTCATAATAATAATAATAATGAAATTGCAACTTCACAAGACGCGATTTTAGAAAAAAAAATATGATTAACGGACTCGGTAGTCTAGTTGTTTAGTACACCGCCTTACTTCCGATGGTCGTGGGTTGGATTCCTCGCACAGCACAAACATTTGTATTCACGAGTATGATCGTTTATATCGGTCTGGGTATTTACATTTACATAGATATATATATTTTAAAAATATTTATATCTATGTATTTAGGACCCATAACATAAGCTTTAGTTAGCTTAACTTGGGTACAGATGGCGCTATGTGAATTGTCCTGAGATTATTATTATTATTATTAAGTTATATATTAAAATAAGCATGCTGAACTGAGAAACCGTCATAAAACTCAGTCATGTCATATCAGTACTCGCATGCAGTCTAACGAGGAGTTAATCACATATTCATTACGAGTTTATATTATGTTTTAACGGCGCTAGCACCTTAATATATCATCTTTAGGGCACCCAGTTATCGTTTAAGAGATCATTAACAAATTTGTGTCAGCTCTGTTGTTGTCTTATACATTTTTATGTGTTGATAAAGGACAGTTGACATTGTGTCTACCTACCCTAAATATACGAGGGAACATAATAATGGTGTTAGACGTGGTTGTTAAGCTTGGTTCAGATGAGTCGATTAATTATAATATAACAATTTCATGGACAGTAATAGAAAAATATCAGACTATATTAATAATGCTAATAATGGATGCGCTAGCCAGACACCAGTGTAGGATGATTGTATGATCATGATGTCAGGCCAGTTATTCATTGTGGTTAATTCACAAATTATCCACAATAATGTTCAGGGTGAACTGGGTGAATTACTAACAATATCTTCACACCAGGAACTATATTAAAACCACGTAGATTGCACTGAATAGACCATATTATTGATATGTAAAACAAATACTTGACTTGAGTGTAAATGCTGTTAAAACACCAAGCATAAATAACAATTGTTAAATTGTTTAACGTAATTTATAATATCACATAGAGGATCTAGGTGTTAATTATTGTGTAAACAATTTAATAAATCACGTTGTGTAGATTTGTACCTGTTACCGATTCAGTATTAAGTACGTTTGTTATCATTACGAACTTTAATGGAGCCATGTCAGTGCGACTTATAATGTACTCTGCGCTTTAGTTGTATAAACTTCGTTAATAGTGTAAACCTGCTATTTTGCTAGTTGAAATTAATGTTTAATGTCGTTAACTGGTTATTGTGTGATAATGAGATAACTTGAGCTATTAATTTGACACATTACCGCTGTTGTGATAGTTTAGGGTTTAGCTGATACCGTTTGATGTCGGCTTCTAATCCGTTGTTGGGATGTTGTGCGGTGACCGTCGATTGGTTCTTCGATTGATAGATTGAATTAATGAATTTTTGTATTATACTAATATATAGTTTTTTAGATCGATTTCTTAGATTCAAAATTGTAAAAAAATATATAAAATAAACGCACAGAATACGGATTTAGTTTTTCCTTACTGCTGTATAAGGAAAATATATACAAATAGTTCATTTAGTAAGTACAGAGTGACGAATTTTGATGCAGAAGTAAAACCTTTTCTAAGATATTTGTGTAGTGTAAAATTGGCCTATTATATTTCATAAGCGATAATAATTAATAACTAGGAAACCATTACAACCGATAAGAAGATACTGATTAACATCGAACAAGAGCCTACTGATTACATTGCTTGTTTTTCGTATTGCATTATTATGGTTTCAATTCGGTTCTTATGGAGGGTAACGAAGAGCATGATTGAGCTAATAAATTGTAGATCTTATTATTTTCACCAGATGGTAAAAATATTTTCATGTCTACTGTCAATTTTTTTTATTTTAATTATTTTAGAGCCTATTGTCTTATATAACAACTAACGCCAACAATTCATAGTCAACTTGTTATTTTTTTAACTGTAGCATTTCTTGTCGGGTCGTCCTTTTGTTTCGGAATTATTAATCATATTACATCGTTAATTTTAAGCCTGTTTAATACTAGTGGCAGAATGCGGAAGGCAACCCGTAATTACAATATGTTACGGTAAAGATTCGCTGTTGTATACTAATGTTAAATTGTAGCAGGGATGTCAACCGTACAGGGATCCTCGTGCAGGTACCAGGTTTTTGGTATTGGTACAACAGGGTTGTCGTCTTTAAATCTGATAACCAGGACAAAAAGTGTATAAACTCCAAATTTCAAAGTTTAGTCAGAGTTGTTTACAGTATTTCTTTAAGTTACGTAATAAAGTAAGCTGTGGATTTGGTTACTATAAATCTACTTTTTATTTATTTTAACGAGCAACTCTAGCCATTGCATATAGTGCCGCGCTAACTAACTTGAGAACTTTTAAATCTGTACTACAAATAAAACTCTGTCCCGACGCTCACTAGACGCCCTCTAAACTAGGACAAATACAAAGAAACCCAGACTAATGTCAACCCTAGTACGAATATACTAAGCTAATTTATTAAAATATGATAAAGTATACTAAATTGGACTAATATATGAGATACTTATTTTTTTATGTACAAGGTATATTGTTTTACAGGTTGGCAACCCTGTATCATAGCAATATATTATGTACAACTAAGTTCGTACATGACACCAACCCACTAGTTATGTAAATTTAAGTCCAGACCAAAGGTTTGTGGTCGTGCAATAAATTATGCATTGAACATTAAGCCCTCGGTTATAACCTATTATACTTCCTTGCAAACTTATTAATTTCCTCTAAATGTAAACAAAAATTATGTTCTAAGGTTGTGTATTGGTAAAATGTATTTATGGGATCGAAACTGATGCTTGATTCATTGGGGTTTGCTAGATAAATATAATCATAAAAAAATCGCCTGTAGTAGGTACAGTCAGTCAGTCCAGTCCGTACATTCCGACCATATTTTAACTTTCAATATTTTGTGAACATTACCTACTTATCATAAATTACTGGTTACTGTACTAATATCGGTGAGCGGCGCAGCATCCTGTTCAATATTTCAGGATAATCCTCGTCCTTATCTCGCAGGAATTTCTAAAAATAACCTTCCACAATGTTTACTCACGTCTTATATATTTTGCATCAAATTTTAAGCTTCCACGCACAGAGATTTATGTTGAGTTTGTTTTCAAATTAATGCGCTTATTTCGAAGTAGTGAAATGGTGAATATTTTAAGCTACTGATTAAATATAAGCCTAGAAAATCCTCGAGATTTGAGACTGCTTACTCGACTGTTTATAAGTCTTAATTGACTCAGATTCACTATGAATGCTTAGAAATTCAACTATCTCGTAATAAATATACATAACTCATATCGTATCTTCATTTTCATGTCGCCTTAATTATATATAATACTTGAATAGAGATAATTAAGTACAAAGGTTTAAAGGATAGCGATAGAAATGTACATTATGCATGTATAAAATATATTTTTTATTTCTTTAAGTATAAAGTCAAGTCAAGTTACCTATGTAAGTAAGTGTAAAAAATAATAAGATGCCAATATAATTAAATTTTAGACAGCAAACTTTATTGTATCTTGATTAAAACACAATATTACCCGGAAATATGCAGCACAAAAAGTTCAGATACATTTGAAATTAATTTTATTCTTGATGGAATTTTTATTTTCCTTTTGCTGAGTAATTGTTTACGAGGTGCTTAGAGATTAAGAAGTTTAAAATGTAAATCTCTGTTGGCAAGCTTCTATAAGTATAATGTTGATTCTAAATATTTATAATTACATGTTTTGAATTTTTATAAGAAAATAAAAGTTTTACTTTAGGTAGTTACAGCTTTTAGTATGAAGTTGTATTGGTATAGTAGTTTCTAATATTCTTTACGGTTGACACTTAAAACAAATGAATAAATTTAACAATGGTTATTGACTGCATCGTGTGATCAGAAAGGCAATTATAATTGATTCATGAGAAGCAACTAGTTTCCAGCAGCGAGATGTTTTGTTATTATGATTGAAAATTGTTGAAAGATATAGCTTGTCGGTATATGGATGTATCTAACACATGTTTGTGTATTCTAAGTAATGTAAGTACATTAGAACTGATCGTTATCATTCACTCGTAGAAAGCTAAACATACCCAAAAGGTGTTTACTTCAGATCCACTGTCATTACCATATCTGCCTCGTATTCAACTCACGCCGTTGAGATATCTGTGACTGCGTACGTATCTCCGCTCGTTCCGTAACAAACATGCTAATTTGAAATTTAAGCTTTACGATGCAAAATACAGAGTTTGCATTGCGTTGTCGGAAAATTATACATGTAAACGCTATTGTTTTTCGCACACTGTGCGGGAACATGGCGTAAACAATGCGTAGTAAATATTTTCAACTTTGAAATAATCTTTATAACAACAAACATAATAAGAAGAAATATATTTATTTTAGTAGAAGAAAATTCGGAATAAAACCCCATATCATGTCGTCTAACCAAAACGACAATAGTAGTTTTTAGGAGAGCAGGCGCATAATTACGCAACGCTGTTACTATATTATTAATACTATACTACTCATATAAAACAGATTAAAATATGTATACATATAAGTTTAAAATTATGTAGATATATACGATTACTAATCAACGATTACAATTGTAACCATAGCACTTAGCTTGATTTGGAGAATTGGGGAGTGTAGAAGTTGCAAAGGTTTCGCATTTAGAACTTCTGTTCGAAAGTTTTGTGTGAATATATATAAACTTTTTGTTTAATCGTATTTTACTATGGGCAACTGCAACTGTCATATAAAAATATTAAATAAGGAATGTTTACGTAATAATTTCCACCATCGCAACGGTAATGGTCTGGTTATGGATTTACAGTTTGTCTAAAAGTTTAAATGTAGGTGTAATTATAATTTAGTTTAGTCTAGTGTAGTATAATGTATTATACCTACTCAGTAATATAAATTAAAGCAATTATTAGAGAAAATTTCTTGATGATCGTCGTAGCGAAATTTAATGTCACACATGTTGTAGAATAATGTACGAAGAGCCAATTGCTGAGAGAGCATTCAGTTTAAATTAGATCAAGACAGTGATAGGGTTAATTAACAATAGCGGCGTTGTGAGAGCTATGCTTTTTCTCTTCATTAGGTTGTTTTTGTTGTACGTACACACATACCTTATTCCCTTTATGTAATATACATTGCATAAAAAATAGTCGTAGCTGTCTGTAGGGAAAGATCTTTTAAATATCTCATTAAGGGGATTTTAATACAGTTTTAGATAGAATGATGAAATGAGCAATATAGTAGGAAGGATTATATATGTTATATATACTTATATTATATGTAGTACAGTAGAAGCCAAGAAGTTCAAAAATTTGTAATACGTGCGAAGTCGGGGCGGGTCGCTATTATATAATAAACAATACAATTCCATTAAGTTTGACGTATTTTTCGCGGTAATTTTTAGTTGATATCATCAATGTCAGTAGTTAAAAACATATGTACTTAAATAATATATTTATATCGTAGTAAGATATCGTTTTCATCTTCCCAAACATAGGCAAAGACAGACTATGTGTATACATATATGTACTGCAAGAATTGTATATATTTTTTATGAAACTGGAGTAACAAGAATGTTGTTGGAACACCCTATAGCAAGAACCTATAGTGGTAACCATCTCTTGTGTACGTGAGCAGGATAGTGCATATATACGTGATACCTTTCATATGTTGCCATTCTAAAGACCACACATAAGAATAATACTAATACATACTAAGGACTAAGTTTATCATGCCTTCGTACTATCAAATCTCCTACCTGTAGGTATATATACATGTACTCGTGTGAAAAGATCCAAGTTTAATAATATTTTCATTCTCTATATTGTTATAACAATTTGAGTAGATTCGTTTTTACAGAAACACGTAGTTTTTCGTTGTAAAAACAACGTTTTGTTTGAACAGACCGCGTTGTTTCCTTCACTGAGTCAATTAAAGCGGGCGTTTTTACGGCAGCCCGTCGAGAACTTTAAAACTTTTACTAAGCTGCCATTTTTAGTGGCAGCCAGAGAGTTAAATGGGCAGTTTAATCGAGTTCGATGAGAATATTCCAGTTAAATATAACCTGCACATAAATTTATTAGTTCCTTAACGACTTGTTAAATTAATATTGATTAGAATTACGGAAGATCGCGGAAAGTGGCAAGAGCTCCACTGACAAGAGCATAGCTCTTAATTTATGAATGAAATGAAATGAAAGAATTACGGACTGTAGAATGATGATATCATTATCTTTAGTTAAGTATGTGTTTTGTTTTATTACGTAACTGTAATGGTAAATAACCTGACGGTCCACTTGATGGTAAATAGTAATCAATAGCAACACAGACACAACATCGTCATGTAATGTCCGTAAAACCCACTTATGCGTTGCCATTCTAAAGGACAATAGAGTCATAACTTACCTCTGTACTCTTTAATTTTACTGCCTTATTTATATATATAGTTACTTAACTTCAATTCACGAAAGTAACACCTAGACCGATACAAACAATGAATACAAATATTTACAAACAAACCTGTGACCATCGGAAATATGTGTGACTGTCTATTTGTTACATTTTTACGGTTAAACGGCTGGACGAATTTGACTTAAATTTAATATAAAGATGTAATGTATCATGGGGAGGCTATTTATTGTCATAAAAAAACAGACGAATCATAGGCAACAGCTTGTCTTATTATAAAATTTCAATCGATAAGTAAGTTATTATATACCAATAATTATTATATATATAAAGCGATCATGTATCACTAAATTCTAAGTATAGCGATGGGTCAAGAATTTAAAGGCCAGTACAAAAGGGTGCTGATGATTTAAATTTATGGGGCAATGTTATAAATATGAAGTGCGGGTAGATTATCATGGTTAGTAGTTTTGGTCAAATATTTTGTAAATATGATACACTTTATTGGGATCTCCGCTTCGATGAATCTTTTCTTGGAGTGGAAATATTTACTTTATTTACATAAAATCATCTTTTTTTAGATAAACGATACTTTCTCTCCATCCTCGAGTTACAATTCATCAGGTAACAAACTGACAAATAGTCAGACAGACGTAATTTCAAAGTTATCAGAAGTTTTTTAGGCTTTTTTTAGAACAATTTACATTCATATCAAGTTAGTTTTCGTACTGTAGTAACGATAACTGTCAGTTGTCATGTAGCTATTATCAGGCATATATTTTGGCATAAACTACCTACTAAGGTTTCTCACGAGACTACAGCGTGGAGTTTTTCAAGGAGTACATGAAGGTTTCTTAAGAGTCGGCAACTCACAAGTGACATCCCTGGTGCCTCAGGTGCCCATTGGCTACGGTGCCTATTTACCATCAGATGTGCCGTATTTGTTGCCACCATCTAGTTCCTTGTTTGCCACCATCCTAGCGTAAAAAATATATATTCATGGCATACAAAACATATATTAATCCAATATGAAACTATAATTACTTAAGACGATATTGTTTGAACACAAACTGAAAATCTCTGATAAATATTTTCCAATTAACAAGATTAAACATGCCTAACATGTACAAACATATCCTTAATTGTCACAATTAAACTCCGAAAATGTAAACAAATCAGCATCGTGCGGTAATTCAATCGTATGGAATTAATGTTAAATAAATTATGAAAACCATCAACCATCAGAATAGTCCGTTGTAATTAAATAATGTGAAACGTTTCAATATTTAATATTATTGTTCTTACAATTATTATACATTAAAATACTTTCTTATGGGAATTTATAGTTACACTACAGATTGCTTTGAGCGATAAGGCCGCCTTTTGTTCGCTTAATTTTTTACTTTCTTTTTTGTAATTATTTGTTCTTTTTTTATGCACACTAAAGAGTTTTTATTAGTATTATTATTATTACACTTAATATTTGTACGCGATGTCGTAGCGGGACTGGGATGTATTATTAGATAAATCACTAAATAAATTTTGCCTATAGCCTACTCCTTCCTAGATAAGATATACAAAATTTAATGACAATTTGATTGAACTATTGCTGCACTAAAAGGTAGGCAAGAAACACACCTTTGAAACATATAAATCTTATGATATAAATTTATACACATAACTTTAATCAATGAAGGTTCTGTATTTCTGTAAAATGCTATACACGTTTCGTCATACCACATATAAGGTAATATTACAAAGTCATACTTAGCCAATATTCATATACATTCATAATTTTAAATACGTTTTATTTTTTGTTGCAACAAGCAAAAGCGTGTTGTCTTTCGGGATTGTATGACTATCTTGGGTATGCTACTTCAGTATGTGTAAATTTTAAAACTGTTTGACCCATGAATTTGCCTGCTTTTTAAAAAAGAATATCGTATATGTTTTAAGATTCGTTTATGGACTAAACGGATCTTAAAAATAACATACAGATAGACATATACATTTTCGCATTAATAATATTAGTAACTATGGATACAAAAGGACCTATCACATGTTATTTCCGTTTTGAACAGAATTACACGATATACAAAAAATCAGGGAAACAAAAGCTCCGAAAGAAACCTTCCAGTCAGGAGGATATAAAAAACAAATTACTGGTCGGCCTGTATAGAAAAACTTTTCCTTGTCTGTTTCTCAACAGATAAAATAACAATTCGGAAAGAAATAGTATATGGTACCTTACGACGAAAATATGACCTTCGAGAAGGTTGAAATGCTATTTGATCTTCTGAAAGTTCTAGTATTATTTAAATAGCAATACGTTTTATGTTGGTATTTCATATTATCTTCTATATACATAGTAAAACAGTAAGTGATCACTGTCTGTACGTAGAAGATATATGAGAATAAATATTATTGGAGAATTTTATCAACATAACATAACTCGGAATGTTAGTTTTTTTTTCTTTGTGCTTATATCCGAAATGGTTTCAATGTGGGTACGGATTAATTAATTTTTCTCCATTCATAAATGTAAATATAACTAAATATATAACTACACTGAACCGTAAAACTTTGATGAAATTTCTAACATACCAACATTAAAGTACATAAAATCCTTTCAAATGATAAAAATAGTTTATAAATGTCAGAATTGAATGAATGAAAGTAGCAATGAAGAATTAAAACCGATCTGGGAACCTATTGTTATGAAGTTGCTTAAAAATTACATCTACTTATGGTATTAATGTGTGAATCAGCGAACTTAAAATGGTAACAAGTATGCTTAATTCATATTTCGTACTCTTTATTTGTTTTTTTTTTTAATATTTGAACCAATGACTGGGTGATTTAATATTATTTATGAATTGCTCGTGTTTATAAATGACAGTTATTATTTTTCATCAGGCGGGCCGTTAGCCTCTGTAATTTCTGTATAGAAATAAATATCAGCAATTACATACATATATTATTACTCCCTCCTGCACTATGCACGTTATTTGGAATAACTTTTTTCTTTGTCAATCAATTGGAATATAACAACTACTAAATATACTATTGTACAATTTTGTTACATTCATATTAGTTAAACCGTATCTTAGATTAGCATATCTTGAACAAACAGACAAAAATTACAATAACTATTTCTGAGATAAGTACAGCGTGTATATATAATGTTATTGAAAAAAAAATATACACAAACAGCTTGCTTATGATGTGTATGTTTTTCATGTGGGATAGCGATTGGATTGATTTAAAATTTATTCATTACATCACAATAAGTAATATTGATTAAATAGTTCTTAGAAATTCTTTTGTTAATTAAATATTAATTCTTAATCATATTTTTGATTATTAACCAAATTACGTGACACCACCAGCATTAATTTAAGCGATAGTCACCTTACGTAAATAATATTAATTATTTGTAGGTATATGTTTATACTCGTCGCGCTATACAGAAATGCTAAGTTAAAATTGTTTACTGTATTTTCAGAGAAAATTAAAATCGCTTAGAAGTTGTTCTATTTTAATTAATATGAACTCATTGCCACTAAATGTGTGAACGGTCAAACACTAGAAGTTGCAATAGTTGTTAAGTTAAAAATATGCAATTATCTTCGTCAAACGTTCACAAAGTATTAGAAAACAATACAAAAAGATGAATGAAATCGTTTAAGTCGTTATGTCGCGATCTCAAGCGAATCTCAAGTTATGCCGCGACCAAAAGAAATATTGATTCATTTATATGTACACTACACTACACTACACTACACACTACACTACACCCTGGCTTCTTACGGCTATACATGCCTAAATGTATAAACCTAAATTTCGAATCATTCCATCTATTGTCTAAAATTTTATTAAAATCCATTGCGTAGTTTAAAATGTCTAAGTAAATATACTATATAAATATATACTATGTAAATATATGTCCTAATTTTCCCCGAACGGTAAAAAATGTCGTCCGATATTTATTATATTCAAGACCGTTATGCAATATTGTTTTTCTACGATGACGGATCGTTTGTACATTGCCGGCCGACCACTGCAATGTCTCGTTTGGACTAGTGCCAAGTGTATCACATATTTATAGCTGCGATGTAGGCATATTTCTTAAGTCACTACGCTTATACGAGCCAATATCGACCATTGTTTCCTTGAGTCTTGGGGTGTGAATCGACTGATTGATGTTCCTTGGTGATTATGTTTTTTCGTTACTCGACTATCATTTTCGTTCTCAATTTTACACAATATATTGTATTGTAGATTGTACACTTTAAGCATGATTTATAATTATTTAAGAATAAGAGATTAGCATTTCTTTTGTTTATCCTCCATGTGATGAATTTATTGACTTAGATAAATGTATATTTTTGGAATTTTAATTAGGTATTATTTTTTTATATTTTTTAGTAAATAAAAGAGGAATTGAAAGGATAACAGTTCAATAACCAAAGAAGTCTTAATTAGATATATTTCGATGATATAGACATACCGTAATTATAGTCTAAACTCTTTTTGCATTACTATACACATAAATATGATAATTTAATTGCTTTAGTTTGATTTCTGCGTATTTGGTTGATACTGTTTCTGCAATGTTATTGACGATCGTAAATTATCTCGATGATATTCACAAATAATAAATACAGCACAGTATATTTTTTTTTATTTATTTGCAATGGATAAAAGCTGATAGCCCACATGATGGTAAGTAGTAACTAAAGACATCATTTGACGCCCGTGATACTACTCAGGTATTACCATTCAGGAGGACTGAGATATCATACCTCTTATTCTGTAATTTCACTGTCTTTACTCACCCTTAAACACCAAACAGTGCAAGCGGCTTGTCGAATGATAGAGGTACCCACGCAAACTTGTTTCAAATTAGGAGAATTAAAACAGTAATATATTATCTTCTTTATGGTTTATCATACTACATTACGGTTGGACATTATCAATAAATCTGAGCGTGAATTTTTAACAATATGTAAATTGCAACGTAACCTCACGCGACCATTAGCACAATCCGCGGCTGGTGAACACGGGCCAAACTAAATAAATGCAACCTTTATGTAAATGCTGCTTTATTGCCAAACGAAGCCCACAAAATGCAACGAGTTCAGTTTTGTATGTATTTGTATTTTGTATATTTGAACTGTATCCGCAGAAAGAGCAGCTAACGATAATAAAATATTTATCTCTTAAAATTAGAATAACAACAGTAGCCTTTATTGACTGAGTAGTAATAGGGCGATATAAATAAAATGAATCTACAAGATAAGGGATATGACATCTCCTGTGGAATGATAACGTATGAGTTGTATCCCAGACGTCACATGATAACGTGATCATATGATAAAACAATCGAAATATTATTTGATAGTATCAATTGTGATCGAAATGTTTAATTACTCATATTTATTCTACAAAGTTTTTACTTCTCTTTTATGCTCTTTCTATTCATCACGAAACTGTATTGTTAATTACATTTTAAGTTTAAACAACAAGGAAAGTATACAGGTATAACTGACTGACACGGAAAACTTCGTACCATCTCAGAATTAAATAATATTTCTACGCCTTAACCAGGTCGTCGTCTCCTTGGCTGCTCCTTTATAAAAAGTAAATAAACATTTATCACACTCCAACTACTAAGCTATTGCAGCAAAACACTAAATTAGTATACATATACATTATTAAAAAATGTATGACTTATACTTAGTACTACCAAATAGGTATATAGCAAAATATTTAATAAAAACAGGCTAGCATAGCCTATTTTAATAAATTTTTGCACTTTCGGAAGAGTTCGATGACAGACACTGTGATACAAGATTTTGGTATATTAGATATATGTAGATTAATTTCAAAAAGACTCATATTTTTAAGCTCAGTGTATTTGAGTATATTTGTTAATTTGTTACGGTAGCGCAATTTTTGGGCTCTTTGATAAATCTTCCCGTTTCCTTAGTTAATTAGTTCCGATCTGTTGGGAATGTAACCTTTATTTAGCGGATTCGTTGCTTTGCTTCGTGAATAAAAAAGGTAATGTACCAAATTTACGGCTCGTTTGAAAAGGAAGTTAATTGAGATACAAATTGACGAATCCAATCTTGAATTTTTCTTCACGTTTGATTCAGGTTATTACTGACTAGTAGTCTGCCCCGGTTTCGTGCGGTTGATATTACATATTGCATCTATGTCTAAATAAAAAATTACTACTACATAGGTACTAAATATCTGATAGAAATCCATAAATACATTTATTTTGTAAATACGTACATAATATACATAACATAATGAAAACGCCTATATCAATACAAACATTAATACTCATGAAAACAAAGGTGCAAAGGAATCGAATCCGTGAGGATGGGAAGCATACCCGCTAGACTACTGTGGCCCATAATATTACAATATATACTGGAAGATGTTGATAGAGTCATTATGGATATGTCATATCTTTCCCATCTTCTTTTGTTATAACCAAAAAGGATTTACCAAGTTCTGAAAAACAACGTTAGTGAAAAGTTGCCCCCGTTAAACTGTTATATGTCTACCTTAAAAATATACATATGGAATAACTTTTTACATTCATGGTGTCGTGTTTGGTTATATATTCTTAAAAATCCTACTCATTTTTATTTTTTACTTTATATTTATATATATATATATATATATATATATATATATCATGTTTTGTCATAAAGTAAGTATATACTTTATAACATAGTTTAGTTTATGCTATGTACACAATACAATCTCAACCTGTTATTTCCATTTATAATTTTTTTGTATATTAGATATTGTTACCATTAAACAACTGAAGCCGTTATAAATATTAGCATATATAATATTAGCGTTATAGATATAAGCAAATAAATAAATAATAATTATTATTATATTATTATAATATAAGCAACGATAATGTACTTATAAGGTTATTGGTCCCTCTACATGAATGGTAGTAGCCTGTTACGTATATAAAGCTATACTATACTAGTATACTAATCTCTGGAATCAGTCAGATAGCACAATTCTCAAGGAAGGCTATTTGACATCTAGCTACAACCTTAAGGAGCCAAGAGAGTCAGAAGAAATGCTAAGCGAAAACGAAGTGGGAGACCATCTGATGATCAGAATATGAACGAGGCCACTATTTTTTTTAAATAGCTTACAACATCAGATTCAGTCCGTACGGCCCATGCCGATGGCGCCGGTCCAGTAGTACAATCGAAAAGAGGCCGTAATAGCCAATGCGTTAATCAAACGGCGTGGCCGACACGAGCCGTCCTATTCCTATTGTGGTGGAAGTGGATCCTTAAATTACAGTGAAACCACAACGCACAGCTAGTTTTAGTATAAATATGAATGAAAGAATGAAAAACTCTTTATTCCCCCATAATCCTGTTCCTCTCACAGAATGAAAATAACAATTACATAAATTAATATGAGCACCAAATATAAAAACAACATAATTACAATACAGAGGTAACAATGGGCGGCGTTATTGCTAAATAGCGTTTTCTTCAGGCAACCTCAGGATGGGGAGGAGTGATTAGACTGAATGCGGTCGATATATATCTGATGGGTATATTTTTATACCTACATAGTAATAATGAATTCAATTTCGCTCTGTATTTATAGCCGTGTATGAAGAGCAAACACAACGAATCCCAAATAGGATGCTGGATTTGACACGAATGCGCCTCGTATCCCGCCCGACGTAAGGGATCGCGGCATTGTTTACAATTGGATTACAACCGCGAATTTGGACTCACTACAACAATTTCGTTGTGTACTCTAGAATTATGTATAACATTGTAATATATTCCATATATATTATATTAGCAGTTAGTACATAGATATCTATGTACTAACTGCTACCCGGGACTTGGTTCAAGTGGTATTTTTTTACATATACATATAAGTAAAAGTAGCCTAAGCTATTTGCCTGTGAAAAATATTAACACAAGTTCTGCTTACCTTAGGACTAGATAGCGCTGTCTATTTAAATTATTCACAGTTGTTGTTGTTATTATAATTATTATTTAATGAATTACATAGTGAGAGAATATGTCTACGTTGTAAGCGAAGGAACAATTTATAGTCAACATGAGAATAGTTAGAATAAATTGGTGAAATTTTGCACAAAGTCCACTGATTACTAAATTCAATTAATAACTATGAAAATATACTTACTTATTTATCGATTAGTAGACGACTCCATGAATTGTGTAATCTCTAATTTAGTTTTATGAAAAATTGTACATTTTTACAAGTATTTTATAAAAAAAAAAATCTTCATAAGATCCTTATCCGAAGTCCAAGATATATTTCAAAAATAAAATAGCTAAAGTAATCCGTCTATTCTTGATTTTCGCGGTTAGCAACACATTTAGCAATTCATTTCTATTTATGTAACGAAATAGATAGTATTTCGTTACATATTTAAAATTAACGTTTTCTCTCTTTTATATTATGATTATATGACCTACTACTTGTTTTCAACGCCTAAGCCAGATTTTATGAGTAAAACATAGTTCGAACCCTTTTCGTAATACGGATCTTCATGTTAAAATTAATTTCTATTTACTCATTCAAATTCATATTTATTCATTCAAAAGAATTAGTGATTGCACTAATAAAAGCTTACGTAACAATAACAAACTGATTTTACCTAAATGTCGTTTGGATAGTAATTCGTTTTATGGCAATTGCGTAAGGTTTTACAATAAAATACCAGAGTCTGTTATAAATCTGCCAGAAAAAAAGATAATAATAAAACACTTCCTTTGCAAAAAAGCTTACTATAAAATTGAAGAATTCGTTAACGATAATAATGTTTTTGTAGAAAAATTTTAAATACATAGCACTGACAATATTATCTGATTACACTAATAATGAGTGCGTAGCGATTTCTATGTTGATTGTCGCATGCCTCTTACTGTTTTTTTTTATATAAAAAAAAAGACATCTATTAAAAAGAGCAACACACAAGTTTCTTGCTCATTCTTCTTGTGATGAATCTGCATTCCGAATGAGTTGTAGAATCAAAATATGACTATTCAAAAGTGCTTGTAATGAGTTTATTTGAATAAAGATTATTTCTATTTCTATTTCTATTTCTATATATTTCATATATTAACTCATGATAAGTAACAACTACTTGATATACACTATTTGTTTTTTATATTTCACTAACTGACCTGAGCGACTTCGTTTTCATCACACTTACTTGACATTTATCATATTTTGCCCAATTTACATAATATCTTTTCAAATTGATAGGTTACAATTTGAAAAGATATTATGTAAATTATTTATTGTAATGTATAAACTATATTACTGTAACTAGTTCAATTAAACTCTAGTGTTAGGTCTGCTTGATATTTCATTAATGTAGTATTTATAGTAGGTACTTGGCGCTAGCATAGACTGGCTCGTTATATTTAGCTATTCTACAAATATATTAATTGGTTCTGATCACTACGTCACCGCCGCAAATTTATTTTTAACTTGTTGAACTACGCTAACTTGTCGACTATTGTCATTAACGTTTCGCTACTAGGACTAGCTATTCAGCTACACTTAAACATCACATTATCAATAGGATTAAAAAGATATACGAAAGCTATAAGCATAAAAATAAGCTATCCAACGTTAAAATGATTTTTCAATTCGAACTAGTAGTTCCAGAGTTAGCACGTTCTACCAAACAAATTCTTTGGCATGAGTATTGAATAAAAAAAACACATTTTCTCACTGGTCACCTTCTAGGCCTATAAATGTATGTAATTATCTATTTAGCCCACAATAAGTGCTCTTCAAAACATATATAACTACTAATTTACGGAACAGACTAAAGAGCTATGTATCTGCGAACTAGATCGTGTCGTTTGTAATCGAATTGTTTTTTAATAATTCGCTCAAGTCACAGAAGACTTGTCTTGTCTAGTATGTAATATCTTGTATATCAACTTTGTTACGTAAAAAATAAGGTATGTTGTATAAAAGTATATACTGTTGAGTTGGGAGGAACAAAGACATTAGTTAAGATGGTGATAATAGGGAGGTTCGGCTTAATCATAAAATCCTTTTGGTCTGTTCTTATCCACAGCCTACTTGTTCTGTTTGTATACGGATTAATCCCCTTGATACTTGTACAAATAAGTTTTTCTTTAGGATAATGTGGTGGACCAACCTACACCTATTGTTATTACAAAATAAACTTTGTTATTTATGAAATATTATAGGAACAAGATTTTATAGTTTATATAAATATTATATTATATAATATATAGTTTATATAGATATTATATGAATATATGGTTACCTTAAACATTCAAGTTTGGTATACACTATGGTTTAAATATTGTAAATCGGCTCTTAACTCGTAACTTAGGTCAGGTAGTGCAACCGACGAGAGAGTCGTCAAGTGTCGAGAGAGGAATACTTAATTTACAATAAAGTATATATGACTAACTCATATATATAGATTACTACCAGATGAATTATATTAATAATAACATAATTGTAATAAATAACTTACAAGGCAAATGTTATTCATTCATTCATCCATAATATTAAAAAATATATAGGTATAAAAGATCAAACATTTCTTATATTAATTTTATTTGAATAAAGTTTATTTCTAAACCTATTCTATTTAACACGTTATAAAGTGCACTACAGTAAAATTGGAGCGATTTAAAAGCAAATATCAAAATTACGTGGGCGATGTGTGTGCAAACGAATCTAATTACATTGTAACAAAATGGTGGCGGACGGTGGATACTATTTTCGCGGCTTAAAATAATTTCTCTGGTTGGTTACCTACCACCGTAATGAATAAATGAAATTTATTCGCCCCGCGTCGCCGCCGATCATAAAAGTTATGTCGTCCTATTTATTTGAGGAAGTCGACGCAAGGAAGATGCTTTATCGAGACTGTGATACGAATTGTATTTGGCGAATAATACAAAAGTTATTGTCATCTCTGATACCTACACCAATATAGATGTGTTATGTAGAAGATTCACTATTGATATTAATGTGCAGACTGGTCTGAAAAGATTGAATGTGGTCATATTGCAGGATTTTTTGTTTTATGTTAGTAATCAAAATACTGCCATACCATGACAACAGGTGAAATTAAAAATATAGTATGACAAAAAGAAAATGCTATCAAATGACTGGTAGATAACGCCGCTAGGTGTTAAGTATCCTCCGCCTCTATATATGCATTTTATTTGTACGCATTGAAGTTAAATAAATACAAAAAATGAGTATTGATTTTGAAAGCCTTAGTGATCTACACATCAGCGCCTTATTTTCAATCGAAGCGGGATTGATTCTCGAATAAAACAAAAAAATATATACAAATGTAGATCTGAGTATTATGTACACATTATGCATGTATTTAAAAGAAATATGTATGCATTTCTATCATTTCAATTACTATAGTACAAACTCTGTGAAGTTTATTATAAACCAATATTTATTACAGTAATACTAAGTTATTTATATTATAACATTTGCTCATATTGTTACTAATTTACTTATATTATTGCAGTATTATCTGTGACATAAAGAATATATGAATTATATATGCACATGCCTGATTGAGAAGATGTCGCGTAATTAACAAAAAAACAAAAATACACGCCGCCGCGCCGCGCCGTCTCTTATTAAAGCTTTATTAAAGCTTTTACAGTTTGTCGTACATTACCATTATGTGACTTAGACACCCGGTATGAAATATTTTGCTGGAAATACTGACGGTAATGGGAGATATCGGGTTACGTAACGTATACTAAAATTGTTAAATAAGTCACGTCCATCGTATTGAGTTTCTGTTCCTGCAGGTTTACCACACAGAATAATAGATACCTTAAATATATTTTAACTGTGTCAAACTCCGTCGTTATTTAATTATGTAACCCCATTGCAATGGAGACAACACAGATAATATAACTCAAAGCTGTTTAGGTAGGCCATAGACAAATCCAGGGCGCACATTGCGAAAAGTTTGCGTCGCAATGAATGCAAATTCCGGTGCGGGGCGAGTTGCGGGCTGCGGGATTTCGAAATGAGAACGCCTGATATTCGAGTTGGCGGCGTAGGGCTGGCGTGAAATGACGAAGGTCACACGAGTTCGCGATGCAAGTCGGGAATGAGAAAAGACGAGAACATATTTTTTTATATATTAAAATTGACATCGTTATTTGATATATCTTATTCTACAGATCAATTTTTATGACTTTTGATTTTATAATAACAATTATAATTATCTGTGGATAATTCACACAGTGCCAACTAGTGCCAAGCTAAGCTGAGCTTGTGTTATGTAGATAGATAGATATATAGACTTAGATACATTTCTTTTAAATACATACATAATATACAAATAAAACACCCAAAACCAATACAAACGTGTAACAGCTTAGACCACATCATCACTTAACATCAGGTGAGATTGCGGTCAAACACGCTCAAATTTTAATATAAAAAAAAAATAGGTATACTTACAAATGTATGTTATACAAATGTTTGTACTGTCTGAGGAATAGATTGCGGTGTGCTAAACTGTCAGACCGCCAGAGGTCAAAGTCAGTAGATATTCATTTTATTAGGATTGAAGCGATTTGTTATACAAAATTTTCTATTTCTCTGTTGACATTGAATTTTGGTTCGTATTCACCCCAAACAGCAAGGTAACTATAATATTAAAATATCGTATAAGATTACGTAAAGAACGAAGTTTACATAAAAATACACAAATATATCGAGAACAAATAACAGTTTGAGTCTCAAATGGATTCCAGATCAGTCGGTGTCAATCAATATTTAGGTCCCGAAAATGTGACATTCAATGCCTGTTAGAAGGTACGAAGTTCGTCATGTAGACTAGCTAGTCTAATATATAAAATTATCGTGTCACAATGTTAGTTACCATACTCCGCCGAAACGGATTGGCAAAAATCTTATGAAATTATATGAATATTCAGTAGGTCTGAGAATAGGCTATTATCTATTTTTCATAATATGGCATTAAAAATACACACAACCCTAAATTTTCACCCTTTTACCATCAACCTTTATTTTATAATAGTGACTTTAATTTATATAGCAAAATAACGTTTGCGGGTCAGCTAGTAATATATAAAATTTAATATTACATTACACCAAGTTTCGTATTTATAATATTAGTTAGGATTTAAAATGCAAATACTTTGAGTTGAGAGTATAAAAGTTTTATTATGTAGTAGGAAATTCCTATTACTAACAGAAATGAAACCGCAATCTTCCCAATTAGTATCTTCCTGTCAGTTACAATTAACAGAATAGAAATATATATAGCGGCGGAGTAGATTATTTCGGTCACGGCTCTAGTGTGTATACGTCACGGTAATATTTCAAACACTAGTGTAAGTGTATTTGTTCAAAGATCATTAGTGGTGTTGTTAAACTAAGCTTAGTTATTAGCGCCGAGGGTATCCGACAATGGTTTAATTAAAACCGGGTCAAACACTCAAATCCCACCCATATTATTTGAGATTCGCCACGCATTCGCCGTGCATATGATTATTTGAAAGTAGCAAAATATTTGAAAATGGAATATTTGTGTATACAAAACTAGTTATTAGTTTCGACTTTAACTTTTATTAAAAATGTGGATTTTCGAATCGCTTAGTCTTGAATAGGTGACGAACTTACCGAGAGATATATTATCGCATTAATAATATTAATAATGTGAATAAACAAGAACACATATAGACGTACATACAAGTGCAGATATACATTTAACTGTAAAATGTCCAGTTTACAAATAAATGTATATCAATAACAGATATCAGTATTTGTATCATATTTTAAAATGCAAAAATACTAGTATCCTGTGCTTAATACGTTAAAAATCTTTTATGTGACCTTGATAAATCAATGACAAATAAATTTTAATGGAGAATCGAAGTCTATACTAGATATGAAGAGCCTATATATGAGTAATCTGAAATAACGGATATATGCTTGTTCGCCACCATCGAGTATAAAAAAAAACCTATTAATCCTATTATTTAATGTGTCAACCCTAGCTATATGTATGGTGTGTATATTGTATAATTGCACACGATACAACAACGTTAATACAACAAGACACAAATCACAGTGGCCAGCTTTGGCTTAGTTTATTATTAAAAAAAAATATAGTATGACTGTTCCAAAAAGCTTAAATATAAGTCTATTTGAATAAAGATTATTTCTATTCTATTCCAAACCATGGACAATAAGGCGACCGCTAGTAGTAATTAGCATAAATGTTTCATGAATTTTGTGTAATGTATGTAACATTCTATAAGCAAAAAATAATAAAGTATTTTCACAAAAATAAAACCAAATCCATCATCTTTATATTATTATTTTAAACTTAATATTTAAGACTAAATGTTAAATTATATTATAATAAATAAACTAATATATTAAATAATATATATTCTAGTATATAACTAAGTGCCAACCCTAGCTAAATCTGGATGTGCTGTGTGTATTGTACAATTGCACATCATGCGTTAATACAACAAGTCACAAATTACAGTTTCAAACTTTGGCTTAGTTTGTCAGTAAACCACGGCTAACAATAAAACATCCTGTAGTACCAGTTACCAGCATAAATGTTTCATAAATTAAGCGTTCTTAAAGTTTTAATGATGACTGTCACAGCTGACGGGATAATCAGAGTTATTGTTACCTGTCGAACTTGTGGTGAATGTAGTATTGAATATTTCGTTCACGTATTTGTTAGTTTAAATAATGATATAATTACTTGTATTAAGTATTTAGTACCTTACCATCAGGTGGGCCATCTGTTTGCCATTTTAATTGCACACATAAAATATGTTCACTAATTTTAATAAACCAAAACTGATTACCAATCGTTTGAATTCGAATTATAATAGTTTCTAAATATGCATATTGGTAAGATTATTCTTTCTCTTCTCTACTCTTCTTTTTAAATCCACTACACCTCACTACATTACAGAAAGATTCTTATTTCTCGGTGAGGCATGAAGTCGTGGGCTACGCAGTTACAAACCTCAGTTTAAAAACCTCTACCCATACATCCTCGTTCTATACTAAATCCTTTTCTGCACTAGTTGTTCGTTTATGGAACTCACTTCCATTCTCTATTCGTAGCGCACCATCGCTGGCCATTTTCATGAACTCTGTTAAATGTTACTATCTCTCCAACTAAACTTTTCTTGTTCTGTCATTCGTCATCCAGTTAGCTTATTCGAAGTTGCGTGTAACATAATTACTTACTTAACACTCCTGTGTATTTTGTATATATATATATATATATATATGTATATGTTAATTATTATTATTGATATTTAATATTACTATGCCTTTTTTATTTCTCTAGTCCATTCTTGCGCCATCTACCACTTTCTGTCTTCTCTCCTC
The DNA here is from genome assembly GCF_030625045.1 of Achroia grisella. Taxonomy (NCBI): domain Eukaryota; kingdom Metazoa; phylum Arthropoda; class Insecta; order Lepidoptera; family Pyralidae; genus Achroia; species Achroia grisella. The sequence continues at coordinate 3,665,091 of NW_026712925.1, forward strand.
TACCCAAAGGTTGTCTGGAAGAGATTGTTTAAGCGATAAGGCCACCTTTTGTACCTTATTGCTTATTATTTGTTTAATTATTTGTATTTCTAGTGCAATAAAGTGTTAATAAATAAAGGAAAAAAGGTTTTGAAGCAAAATTGAAGGGTTTTTTCATATCATTGTGGTAAGAAGTTCGACTCTGTAATAACATGTAAATTAAAAACAAAAATGTTTTAAACCCTGCTTCCGGAGGATAGATATTCTGTTGTATGAATATTATGTCTAGGTTTTAGCTTCTCTTTACTACTGACCCTATATACATATACATAGATAACAAAGTGGAGGGGATAATTTTTTTTTTTTAATTATTTCTGTTTAATGTACTCTATGCTTTAGCGTTTGCGCTTGCGGTTTACGCTCGCTTCAGCAGAGTTGGAATGGATTTTTTAAATTATGTTTTTATTGGGTGTAAAATTGAATTGAGTTATTATAATATATACATTTTTATAGATAATTAGTAATAGGAATTGTCGGGTGAACCTCCATGCGGTCCTCAAGGTTCTCGCAGTTAATTTCTATTGGAGTCGCCGCGACGGGCTAACTGTTCTCCGTTGTCATCTCGGTGGTCATACAGGTGCCCTGTGAGGTATATACCTTTAGCACAGGTAGGACCACCATCCATTATCAAGTACAAAGATCACAGATAATAAAAAATCAAGTCAGGTACTTACAACCTATGAGTTGAGAATTTCAAATGGTAAACGCTTTATTTAAAATACCAGCAGGTCCCGTATCCCCCAGGTGAAATGTCAGTTCCGGATATAACCGGAATAATGCTCGGGATAAGAGGTTCTATTATGACCCTAAAATTCAGTGTAGGCGCGCCATAATAATATTACAGGAAACATTCAGTATGTGAATACCATTCGAATTATAACGTATTTTTCTTAAATTTATTAATTATAGATATTCAGCTTATATACTCTGGTACATATTTTTTATATATATTTTTTTATTGATGACATGCAGAATGACATGCAGAAGCAAATGTAGACTACATTTGCTTCTGCATGTCATCAATATATTAATAGAAAATAAACACAATGTAAACTATCCATCTGTGTACCAAAATTTCATTAACAATTTGTCAAGTTCAAGAAAAGAACTAATTCTTTCTCCTACTCAAAAGCGGCAAAACACTTTCCTCACCTTAGTTTTGCCGGTGCTCATGGGCGGCGGTAATGACTTACCATCAGGTGAGCCGCTAGCTCGTTTGTCCCCTATGCCTAAATTAAAATGATTTAAGTATTTTTTTAAACGTTAAAAAATCTGTATACGCTTGTGGTACACAAGTTAATACAGATTTTTACATCGGTAGGAAATAGAGTTATTTAATTATTATTAGATACAAATGCATGTAATACGCGTAATATTATGTGTTAACATTTTGTTATTATTATAGCAATTAATTAAATGTTAAATATATTGAGCCCAATCTACTATTGATATATAAGCCACCATCATCACGGTGTCAACTTGATGGAAGTATTGGCAATTTGCCCACAATGCGGCGATTTTTGCACGACTGCGCAAAAAGGTGTATTGTATATTATTTGTCTGGCTCATGTATGTTTATTATATACATGAGGTTCTTGTGTATCATATGAATATATGACTTAGTATTATGCACTGCTGGGAGCCAGTAAACGACTTGGCGGTTTTGATGAATGAGGTATTACGATCGCATTGCTGAATATGTTGATTTAATATTGTGCTTCCAAAGTAAACTATTAAAAATTAACATGGCACCAACAAGAGAGTAAACTGTATCATTTGTAAAAAGTAATTGGCGATTAGGTTTATACATTTTGCGTATAACAACCATTTCATCATATTATAAAGGTTGTACCTTTAGTACCTTGTTTTACAATAAATTACAAAAATGTATCGATAAATTACTTATTTATATACTCTTATTTGTATACATATATAGACGGCGACAAAGTGTAGTTATATCGCTATATATGTCTGTATGTTTCTGTACTGTATGTGTTCTTTGATCTAAGTAATTTTTATTATTTTATATGTGTTTTACTACCATAGATAGAGAGCGCGCGTTCTAGTGGTTCATAATCCTGACTTGCGGCCGTTTGGTTGTGCAGTGAAATCTTGTTGAGACAAAAACAATTTTATTTCTGACTTATTCTTCGGTGAAGGAAATACCATCAAAAAGCAAAAATTAATACGAGAGACAGCGGTAAGCTCCTGCTACACTGAACAAGTTATAGAATTGTGCAAACATTTAATTGTATCCTAATTATTATTGCTCTATAGACATTTATTAGGCGTATAAGCCTTTTTCCTTTTTTATGTTTATATATATTTTTGTGGAGGTGTTTCTTTTCTCTTTCTTTCTGACATCATTCTAGCCCCAAATATTCAATTCTTACAAGAAGGGCAGGTAATTTAAATGTACAGTTCACAGGATCCCCTCAGGTATTTAAATATTCTGTTATGTATTGACTTAATTGTACGCCAGTAAAATCGGCCACATATTTTATTAACATCTTTAACTCCTGAAATTTACATCTTCAATATTATCTACCTCAATGTTTGTTTATGTATATGCATTTGCATATTCTATTTGTTTTGTATTTCACTAACTTCTTCTGCATCAGTCTTACTTGATATGTATCATTATTTTGTGATATGTATTATATTTTCCCCAATTTACATAGTATTTTATAAATTTATTTATTGAAGAAAAAAAATTGAGGTGTCTAATCTTTAAAGCAATTATTTGTATAAAATCTACAATTGAATTTCCCAGCTTGTTAAGCAAACAACTAAGTGTAAATTTTGTATTAACTACGGTTAACTTTGATTACTGCAAACTGCATTAAACTTGAGTTTGTTGGCCGTAGCATTAATAATATTGAGTTTACAAGCGTAATTTGAGACTATTAATTCTCAAAGTATTATTACTATCTAGATGATGAGTGAGAGGTTAGTAACTACATTGGAAGTAGAATGAACTTTCAACTTAATTTAATGAACTATAAATAAAATTGAGAGCGCGGTTTTCTAGTGGCCCCTACCATGATTAACCCGTAAGATCATGAGATTCAATTTGGTCGACACCAAAAAGTATTTGTGTGTATTAATATATATATTATAGACCACATAAATTTATATATATTTATATAGTTTATATTCTGACTAACTCTCTGGTGATGAAAACACGGATAACAAACCAATTTATTGCTAGGAACAGCGGTAGGCTCGCCCTCTGTCACGTCTGATTCCAATATAACCAGCGAAATGTGGTCATGTGTTACGTTTAACACGATGTCTACATTTCACAATGCCTCTTAGGGTATATTTTTTATAATGTATATTTAAATAATTTAGGCACTGATAGGTTTTACTGCTATACAGTTTAAAAATATGTTTGGCCTACGCTTTATTTTCATTTACTGATTTTCTTCTGCATACTTTTTTTCAAAAAACAAAAAGTAAGAAGAACTTTCTTTTTATTGTAATCGAAGATATCATGTGTGTTTATCTATATAGGATGCTATCAAATTATCTGACAATCTTTTCTATAGAGTATTCAGTGTACATGTTTAATATAATGATTGAATTGAATTCCAACATAAGCAGAGTTTGTGTTAGAGGTATTAATCAACAGATTAAAAAAAATGTTTTTATATACCTAGGAAATATATATGAGAAACATTCAGCTAAACACACAACCATATTCATAATTACAAATGTTTTGTACATTTGTAATTATGAATATGGTTGTGTGTTGCATTTGCCAGGAATCGAACCCGTGACCATCGGAAGGAAGGCGGTGTACTAAACCGCTAGGTCACAGAGGTCTTCAATAAGCTCAAATATGTTTATAGAAGACGCGAAAACATGTTTATAGAATGTAAATGTACAAATCAAACAGACTAAACATTTTCTCATATACATAACGTCACTGCACGGAATTCATTCAGTATTCCGAATAAACAAAAGATAATTGTTTTTCAAAGACAAAGTAAAGTGAATATATTATACTCTGTTTGATATAAATAATTTTACAAGTCTATAAATAAATTGCTCACCCTTAAAATTTTACCTTTTTACTTTTAATATTTCATTAATGCTATTTAAATGATAGGTGAAATATACATCAGGTCCTCTTATTGGATGATTGTTGAAGAATCGCATAATTAAGGTTAGATTCCAACCATCAGATTGAAGTAGAATATTCTTAATTCAAATGATTTTTATGTATGGTCTTCGCCAAAACTAAATGAAAAGTGAAAGTATCATAAAAATACAATAAAATAACAATTAGTACTCGGTTTGACGCGTAGAACAAAAAGGTACTCGATTGTTTAAAAATCTTAAATAATAGTGTAGAAACTTTAAATAAAATAGTGGGTTATCAACACAAAAGGAATGCAAATGAAAAGCTGTTCTCGTTAGCGTGGTTTCAGGGTGAAACCTCGAGGGCCCTGTGCGGAAATTGAAAGCAATGAGTGAAAATTGGAAACTGACGCCGACAACCTTCGGCTTTAATATCAGTGGCATGAAAAATGCGGAATGTTTCTCGTTTTCTACGACTTTAATTGCAACATTTTGTGTATTGTTGAACTAACAATTCCGGTTTTAAACTGGGGTTTGTTCATTGAAATATAACAATATTAGCTTGTAATATTATAATAACATGTTAAACTCAGTTGACAGTTAGATTTTAATACTTAGGTACTTACCGCTTAAAAAAGTAAGTTTTAGATTCAATTATAATTTTATTTATATACATATATGCTATCCTCGCTAATTTGGAACCGAAAACTAAAACCAAAACCAATTGTTGTTGGTTGTTATTGTGTGGAATACAATCCTAATTATCTTCTAAAACTATCTTTACTCAACCTCTTCAATCCAAAATCCTACAGCGTTATAAACATATTTGATTTCGCTTCAAGAATATATATAATCAGTCGATCACCTCTTGAAACCCTTTTTTATGGATAGATGTTGGAATTCCCAACTCCTATCGAATTCGCATATTGCGTACTTTTCAGTTCATATTTTAGTTATAAATTCAATAAATTGGAGTTTACTTATATTAGTCATATCCATAAAACGTCTATCTCACACATGTAAGTGTATTTCTACCATCAATGTTTAAATATAAATACATATTTAAGAATGTTATATTATAGATTACATACGAAGAATTACAAATATTATAAACTCGTATTTGTTCGTGGGTAGGGATGGTTGGATATGATGTGATGTTATGATATTTGTTACTAAACGCAAAAACTACTGAATGGATTTTAATGAAATTTTACAATAATATGTATCTTATACATCAGAATAACACATAGGCTATATCTATCACATACGGGTGAAACCGCGGGGACACCTAGTCAAATATATATTTAATATTTATAAACGTTATTGTATTTTGAATAAAATTTATCTCATATACAGCCACCAACTCTCCCGTATCCACTTCATATATTAAGTTCGCCCGCTACCAGGCGTTTCCTTTCAAAAGATGGGCCCTTACCGAGTTCAAGTATTTTAATTACTGAAGCATTTTCTTTCCACACTAAGCCCAGCCTCGTGGCTCCGCATAACTTTATAAGATTTATTAGTTCTCGTTACAACGTTAGTAAGGGTCGGACTTTTTGGGATCCCTGTCAATAATTAATAGTCGATAAAATATGACGTACTCTTTATTGGCTGCTTTATATTGTATTAATAATAAGTATTATAAAGGAAAAGTAGATATTTGAGAATATTATTAAATATGTACCTACTTATCGCCGTCGCCGTATATGTATTCGTAAATTCATACTTTGGTCTCGAAGTTTATACTACTTTTAGACCAAAGATCATGAGTTAAAATTTAGCCCATACTGAACATATTAGTTTGTTATTTATGTTACTGACTGCTTCCGGAATGAAAACACCACTAACAAACCTAATTATTCAAGGTACGCTCGACCGTACGTTGAATACAAATATACACAATGTCGACTTGTCAAATTGTATGTTCATTAAGAAGTTAGTTGATATATCAGTATCAACAACCTAGTTGGGAATTATAATAGTAAAGGAGCATAAGGACTTCAGAGGCATATTCTACGCCCATTTAGATTGTGAAATATACTACTTGCTGATGTTTTTTTTAGAGACCACAGCATGGGTGAGTCCTCTAGTATTCTAGGCTACCATAGATTATGTAACCGTTTACCATTAGATTACTACACTACACAATATGCAGTATATTTACTATTATATTTTATTTACCTCTCTTTCCATTACTTTACTAAACATATTACATATATATATTTATTAATGATATATACAGGGAAGAGAAGTATTCAATTAGTTCTGTCTTTAATATTCAAAGTTCAATATCGTCATATCGATTTGATTCTTATAGATTTCGAAAATATAGATAATAATAGATCTACATTTTATATTTCTTTATATATTACTTACACAAAAAACATCACCGTCCTTTCGTCGGCAGTCGGATAATGAATAAATCAATTTCCTCGTCACCATCGATTTGTCGTTTCCACAACACTGACGCTGGTCATATTTCACAGCGGCACAAATTTTCTGCATCATTATATACAGCTTTATCATTAGGAGGCCAATGACCAGCATTGTCTCAGATTATTCATAATCCCAAGTCAGTAATGAGTTTTCGCTGTGCTGCTGTAACTTTAATAATAAATATTTATGATACTGTCCAGACTGATTGGATAGCACAATCATGTTTATGTTAGTAAACGATCAACGTAGACAAACGTAGGAAATGGTAATTGGTAGTTGCACAGTGATTACCACTATACAGCACCACGGACAGCATGTCATAATTTGTTGGGAGTGCTAACCCAAATATAGCTTATAAAGCCATGCAGACGATTTGTAAACGGGGATGGATTTTACGACGGCCTGAGCCGAGGTTCAAACCCGTAGTGGTGCCCTCAGACTAAAGTCGTATCCATCAGGCGGGAGTTGGCCTTAGGCTGCTCCATAACTCCTTCCGCGGGTTTGGAGTGCCTTCTGCACTCACCCCTAACGTCTGCTGAAGCTGTTAAGGTGGGCAGCGGCCAACATCATAAAAGTAGTAAAAAGAACCTCAGAGATTTATATAATTATATATTTCAAAACTTCTACATTTCCTGTATAAAACACCGATGCTATCTATTTTTTAGATTATTCTATTAAATAAATAACATATCTAACTATCTTGACTTTATTGGCTAGTTTCACAAATGATATTACCTGTCTATTACAAATAAAATTTGCAGGAAAAATATGAAACATAAAAGTAGTTTTTTTAATTAAAATTAATTATTTACTTGCACGGAATGGGACAAGTTAATATGAATTTTATCAGTAACCTATGAAACTAAATGTGATCATAGTTAAGATAATATTACATATTATGATCAATTGATTTCTCTTCTTACTTCGCAAATATTCTGTTTTATGGCTGCTGCGTAAGCTTTGTAGCTTTTATGTCGCAATTTAATATTACCATCAAAGTGTATTATAAAATTGTGAATAGTGACTCGCCTTTTAACATTTAATGTTGTAAGAAATAAAACGAAAATGATATCGTAAAATCTTATTAAATTGTTCAATATACTTTTACTGTTAATCTATAAGTGTCATATATACTTGAGTATATGCTGAACTTTAGAATGAAATGTGATTATAATGTCGACCTAATATGGTACATTACCAGCAAATGGAATCACTATTCCTCATGACAATCCTCTCCCACGCTGTTATTTTACTCATATCTGTGTAAATATAATAAAAAAATCTGTCTAAAGATTAAAAAACACTAATGAGTTCCATTGAATAGGGGAAAAATTATGGATACACCTGCATATCTATAATTAAGTTCAACGTACAATTTAGTTAACAAGAAGCGAGCCTGCTGCTGCTTTTGGGTTAATCTAATTTATTATCAGTGTATCTTTTACCAGTCAATAAGACTATATATAAATTGACATACAGAGTTTTTAATTTATTAAAACATACAAATAGGTGCTATTTTCTAATATTATAACAGACTGAACACATTTTCTCTCAGTGAACCATAAGACAAAACTTATTAGTGTTAGGTATTCGAAAGTATGTTGTCAGGAGCCTAAGTCGGATTAGACAACCAACTATGCTCCGGCGCTGTACAAGGAACTAAACGCTCATCTAAACTTTTCTATAAAAATAATACTATGTTAACTAAGTAAAAGAAGGAAATAAATATACGTAAGTTTATCCTTTGATACAAGTTTGCGGAGAAATCTTATTCTGCATTATGTACATTATACGCGAACGCCCTTTGAAGGAAACGCAATACTTTATGCGGAATTGGGGGCTCTTTAACTTGCTCCCACTACGAAATTGAGTTATATGAGGCAACTTTTTTATTGTTTCCAAGTGAACGCTGTACTAAAACCACTTAATACATATGAAAATGTAACGCTATTTTTTGCTATATACTCGTGTATACATATATTCTAATACATATTCAGTAGCAAAAATGTATATTATATTGTATTTTTATATTTTCATTACAATTTTTTCGGAATATACACTAAATAGTTTAAGTAAATTACATATTTCACGGCTTTACCTGAGTGGAACGGTTAAAATTAAAGTCAATAGTATTTATTCGATTAGGACATTATCATCCACTAGAAAGTATTTTTTTTATTACTGTATTAGTAATGTTACCGAATTAACTTTTCTCTAAGTATATGGTATCTAACATGTCAGGGAACAAGTCTACCGTCGTTTTTCTTATTAATTTACTTTGTTATTGATTAATTAATTAATTAAAAAATATAAATTTGCTACATATATTGTTTTTATTTACGCCCAGATTTCAACTCTCGATTTCTTGAGAGTAAGTCGGCACTAGGCCACGTCGATGTATACTTACTTATTAATAATTATGAAACATTATTCTAAAATGAACTGTACTGTTTTCTTTCATAATTGATATAAACAGAAATAATAGGCGAAAGACATGAAAAAAGTGCGCTCATTGCGAACGTATTTCTGGAAAAAATACTAAACATTATATCTGGATACAATGTAGGCTATATTTCAAGTAATGAGGATATACGGCCATGTTATCAACTCACATGGAAACGTCTAGAGAGTTGCTCTTTTGTCTGTGGCTCATTCATGAATGTAATGATGTCTCTGCCGCTCTACATTGTCTATGCCTCATATACATATTTTAATTAAAATAAGGATCTTATACGTTGATTGCATATTTTGTTTTATGCATAGTAAGTATGCTACGTTGTTATTATAATAATAATAACCCAGGACAATTCACACTGCGTCATCTAGTCCTAAACTAAGTAGACCTTGTACTAAAGGTATTAAACAACGTATAGATGACGAAATACTTAAATACATATTTTTAAATATGTGTAATTATGTATATATATACTTAAAACAGACAGATCAATGCAAACAATCAGACTTATGAATATAAATGTTTCTATCGTTCTAGAATAGAACTTGAGAGTATCGGGTGTAATGTAAGGCGTAGGCTAAAAAAGGTAAAGCTAAACTACCCAGAACGTCAAATTAAATAACCTTTTTTTCTTAAACTTTATCTCCAGAGTCTATTCGTATTATACAAAAGGTTAATATAGAATATAAAAAAAAAAATTACATTAAATTATAATTATTAGGTAAATTGTATCTTTCTATGAAATTTCCAACAATTTTTATAAGAACGTGTAACAAACATTCATTCATCACCACAAACTTTTGCATTAATAGCATTAGTAGGAACTACATGTATATTATAATATAATACACTATCCGTGTTTTAACATCACATAACTAAATAGATTTTAATTAAATTCGACGTGAAGATATATATTTGACATCACAAAATAATGCGGAAGTTGATGAAATAGGCAGCCAAAGTCGCGGGTAATGGTTACTGTTACCTGTAACATATAAGTTAAACGACAGCAATATATTAGCAAAATACAATAATGAAATCACGGCTGTACTCAAATATTCTTCATTACACCAATTGCCAGAGTGTACGCATTTACGTCTATATTGAAAATAATGAAATGTACTCAGTCTTTCGAGAATTTGTCTCTGTACGAACAGCTTCTGTCGTCTTGTTATTATTAATGGCTCGAGAGACCTCTCTCATCGTTTCAGATAATAAAAGAACATTGTAAATGAGTCCTTTTTGGGTTCCGTACAAAAAAAATGAACTATTGCCAAGCGATTTGTGTCTGTCTTTTGCAGGCGCTGACTTAAAAAATGAATTCGGCTACTAGAAGGGTTTTGTTATGGATGTCGAGATAAGGTGTTGAAGGGTTAGAAATCTGTCATCAATACTGGGGCCTTATATCATTATATTGAGGAATTTGTTGGAAGAAGCGGAGTTCGATAGTTTTTATACCTATGTTATAAATATGAGCAAAAATTGTTAATCTTGGTTCGGTAGATTACTTTATAAAAGTTGGCTGAGACTACTATTAAATATTCTATATTACAGTTAGGTTTATTTAGATACGTAGGTTAGGCAAGTGGAATAATAAACTTCCTTAAGTGGTTATAGTCAGTTATGTACTTATACATGAGTAGGAACTTGTATGTCAAGTTATTATTATAGATTTGTGGTGCTCCTTACTCAGTAAAATTATAACTTTAGGCACTGAATAAGTACCTCATAGTAACAAAGTTAATAGTAACTAAAAATAGAATATATTTTTTAACGTTAAACAATACAAGAGTAAATTTATCGACAGCAAAAGGAATATTTAAAAACAGTTTAAAATTCAGAAATTACAAGAACACCAATCATATTGAGTACCACTCGAGAGTTTTAGTAGTATGTAGGTTTGAAAATAAAATAAATATGTTCATGGCCGTGATCCCAGACGGGGTAGCCTCTTAATTTTGCTACTTCGTTGTGGTGAACGTGACAGTGGACTCGTTATAAATTATTGTTATAAATTTTCTTAATATTCCTCCGTTGGGAAAAGAAACATATTTTTAATGAAAAGCCTGTTTTAATTATTTATAGTGCCTAATCCGGTGATTGTTTATTTTAATGAACATCTAGGGAGTTGGTAATCAGTAAACATCTTGAATTAAAATTTAGAAAATTTCCTTTTTCTTCTTCCCTAAAGCCTAATGGCCACAAATGGACTAATGGTTCTCTGCAATGTAAAAGTTGATTTTATAAAAATATAGAAATTATTATGCTTATGTAAAGACCAGGGTTAGTTAGCACTGTGATAACACCATAAGTAAGAACATTTTAGTTTTACGAGTATGCTATCTGTTTCTTTTTTGGTTTGGTGTTGTAATAATAGTAACTTGACAGTTTACAGATCAAAAATAATATTAACCCAAGACAAATCGCATAGCACCATCTGGATCTGAATTAAGAGCTGCTTATAGATTAGTGGGTACCTAGTAAGGTAATAAATAAACAACTGATACAAATATTTGACAACATTTTTACGTACTGTACACTGATGTAAAACTGAATAATATTATTTTATTTATGAACGGTAACGAAAACAGTTATCTACCACTTAAAAACCTAAATTGGGATGAAATTTACTTATTATCAAATCTAAGATAAATTTACCAAATCTATGCTGTCTCACTCAAATTACATTAACCCATGGCTCAGTTTCAATAACTTTAAATGTTAATTACAGTAAGGATCACCATAAAGGACAAATTATTCAGCGGAAGCAGTTAAAACTTATTTCATAAGAGCACTTTAAGGGCATCAATTAAATTTCATCTGAAGAGCATATTCGTTTTTGTGCACTTATCAACAAAAACGGAATTCAAGTTATAAAATAGGGCGTCGTTCACAATGGCCCGGTGGTAGCGACCGCGACGGCCCTCTGACATTCCGACTCTTCATTAGTCACCGTTACTCTGCGCCCTTTGTTCTGCGCGGCCAATATAAACTCGTTTTTTGCGCCGTTGGATTACGTACAGCCGCCGTTTTCAGTGGAATCGACGCTGTTACGTCACAATGCTACTGTTTTTTTTATAAAACTTTTTAACATTTGTTTCAATAATACTAATACCATAGATGGGACAATTGGACGCATTGTCAACGGTCGACGTCGTGTGAAACGCAATAGGCCTACGTTTCACTTGGTATTTTCTCTTCAGTTATGTAAAAACTCTCTGTCAATACAAGGTTGTCTGTAAGAAATTGCTGATAGCGATAAGACTGCCTTTTGTAAAACATTTATTTTCATTGTTTGTTCCTATGTTTATCTATACGCAATAAAGAGTTTTTTTTAATTTAACGTAGCGACATAGGAAGAGAGGAGAAGGAGGGATGCTCCTCTTTAACCTGAAGTTCATTGCATTCATTTGAAACGAACTCTTAATGTATTTTCCTACTATTATAAATGAGCAACTTGTTGTGTGTGTTATACATACGAAAATAAAAAAAATTACAATTGTTATGCTATTTATTGAGAAAGGGTTGATGCAAAGCTAAATAAAAGATAATTAATATAAAATTAAGTAAAATAGATGTAAAGTACATTTTATATACTGTATATAAATATGTAAATGTATAATGTAAGTGTATATTCTTTAAATGTATAATGTAAATAAAAATATATTTTATAATTTACAACAGTTTATATAACTGTTATACTTCTACGCATGTTTAGAATATGATCCAGTAATATGATAAAACTACGGAAGCTAGCTAGTTGTAAATAAAAAAAGAAATCCCATTAATGTATCTTAACGGATAACATTTCTTAGTAATTCGTTTATCTTATAATTTGTGTGACTAATTACTTAACACAATTGATGTGTAGCGTGTAGTTCACAAACGAACAAAAAACAAAGTTCAAAGGCAAGTCGTAAATTGTATAGTTTGTCCCTAAATCCAAACGTCCTGTCTGAGATCCAACATTAATTCGGACAAAAAGCAAATAAACTAAGGAGCCTTGTAATAAGTTGGAATTAAATTTGAAAGTTATAACTTTTATTTAGGAATATTATATTTAAAATATTAATATTGCCTTATCTTATATAAAAGCTACCAGTTCTATCCTCGCATAAAACATTTTATTAATAGACTAATGGTCCACCCCGACTTGTTCGGATGCTCATAACTTTATGACTTTTGTATATATTAATATAAAAGATTGTCTATATTACTCTCGACATTAATAGAATTTCTCAAATTTGTGCGGCTTTCCTCATAACGAAATCCGCTCTCATTCTCACTTTATAATATTATAAAGTGGATACTGTATTAGATCAACAGTAATAATATAAATATATATATCAACAGCACAAATTTCATCAAATCATATCAATTAAATAAATATCTTTATTCATCTATAGTCTATAACATAACTCTTATAATAGGCCAAATCTACCAAAGTGTTTTCGAGCTAAGAAGAACTGATGAGAATCTCAGCCAATGAGCTTGTACATGATATAAGACTATTTCTTCTATTCATTTTTCAATTAAATTAGAAAGCATATTTTGACTGCCACATAGGCTATTGCATATTTGTCAAACGAAAATAATCTAAGTCTAAGTAATAAAATAGTCTAAGTCTCAATGGCCGCGAACGAACAGACAGCACTCGTTCACGAGTATAACGGATGATAGTACATGTTTTACATAATTTACAATATTTCACAATACAATATTTTATTAGGCATAGATTTTTTTATTATTATTTGTACCACAAATTACTATATGAAAGACATAACGTGACGTGTAAGTTTAGTGATCTAGTAAGTTAATATTAATTATTATTCTATTTGTTTCAGGTAAGACCTCACTAATCATTCTCTTCTGTAATCCCCGTGTAACGTTATAGACTAGTTTGGTGATTAACATAACATATACTTACACCATAATCCAAATAAACACAGAATCATTCTATTGAATTTCACACAAGGAGAGTCGTAGCTGAAAAACCTATCTGTCTTCCACAGATATGTTTTGATCTGGTAATATAACTAACTAATTAATTAAGTATCGCACGTTTAATAATTATATACATTTTAAGTATCAATGTTTTTTTCAACAGACTTGCTCGTACGGTGGACATTCCATAATCGCACTATTTACTATTTTTTTTATCTAATGTTATATGTTATTTCATTGCCTCATCTTATCCTTCAAGTGTAACATAGATTACAAAGCAATCTGTTTGGTGTCTGAAATAGGTAACGCAGAGAACATCTTACAATGTCTATCTCGGTAATTAATAAGATTCTAATAATTTATTTATTTAAAACTTTATTGACCAAAAATTAGGGTACAAAAGGCGGACTTAATGCATAGGCATTATCTACAATCAAGTGTAGAAATACTCGATGGTGGCTTTACAATAACTATTGTAAAAGACTACAAAAGAAGAGTTCACATTTGTATAAATACTTGTTTGAATGTGTATCAAATGCATGGTAGTGTGTATACCTAATGTTATCTACGTCACTTCTTTTTAAAGTATTTAACAATAGACGAATAAGCTCCGTTTAATTTAATTCCTTAATTAGATAACCCACTGTTAATCGCAATGGGTTAGAATAAGAAATGACCGCTGGTACGTGTCACACAGACCGTTTAGAATTTCATCTAAATTGTATCCATATAAGCCACTGTTCACAACAAAAAAATATTCTGTACCCTCTTATACATAAATTATACTCTTTATAACCCTTTATTGTAACATATTTCATTTATTACATATATAAAAAATACTTTTTGAATTATACTTTGAGTGTATGCAGTTTGTGCTCAATATACTCAAATTTATTTGTGTTTTTATACTGTAGTTTTAATTACACTTTTTCTTTATTAATATTAATCACTAAAATGATGAAAATATTTTTTAAATAATAAATTAAAACAGTAAATCCAAGCAAATTCTAATACTGTGTAAGAATAATATTATAGGTAGGTACAGACATAAAATACCTGGCTTTGAAGTGAGAAATTTTCAAAGACTTTATCCGCCATGTGAAACTAGCCAACAAGTTCCTTAGGTTTAACTTCTCTGAAATAAATTGTTTGATCGTGACGTTGAAGAAAATAAAATCAAATCTTGTAAGATTAAGAGGTAGTGATTGAGTGTAGTAAGGAAAATGCATAATTTAAAATGTAGGTATTAGTATAAAGAAGGACCAGATAAAAAATCATAATTGACTTCGAATCTGGTTGATAGCGTATATAGTATTATATTGTATTGTATGGATTTAAATTATTATCAAAATCAGGATAAAGAAGTTTTATAAATGGCGATCTTGATGCCTTAAGCCTAAGTTAACCCTTACCTGTTATACCCAAATAAATATAAATATATTTGTTGTAACTGAGTATATTATTGGTATGTATATAGGCCATGACATCTGTTACATATTATTTCAAAAAGTACCCGGATATATTTTTTATTGTGACCGGTTCCTCTGACCCAAATTGTATCAACCCTTTGCGGGACAAGCAGGACACACACGCGTCTGTTAACCGAAATCCGGTTCAATTTAATTTTTAATGAACCCAGTGGAAATTCGGCAGCTATTGGAATCTGAAAAAGGATATATACAAAAAAATAAAACGCTCCCGGCTGAGTCTTATCGCTCGGATTTCAAACGAATTATAAATAGGTAAATAATTTCTAATAAAGTTTATTTGATAAGGAATTTAAACCAATGCAATTCCCAGAAAAATTTTGTAAAAAGTAGATTGCTTGGTATGTGTGTATCTCTGTCTACTTGTTAAGGCCACTTAACAGCTTCCTTTTTACCTGTATCTCGATTGAAGATTTGGATACCCTAGTCAATAAAATCTTGTAATACAAGTGAATATTGTTATGAAACACTACACGTGAAAGTTAATAATTAAACAAAAATATTTAGGTATCGTATATCTGATTAATGTAGAATTTGATCATAATATGTAAGGTTCAAGCAAAACATTTGTACCTACCCCTTTTTATGTAAATAACGCGAATAACGGAGTAGTAAATTTGAAACAATTAAAGTTTGATTTTCAAATTTAATAATAAAATGAATGAATAAATTAAATACACTCCCGTACGTTTAACACATTTACCTACATACAAACACGGGTACACTAAATTATACTCTTTTTTTAACCGTCTTTCGGCATCCGAACCTTATTAACGTTCAAACTTGAAATTTAAATGCATTTATGGACGAATTTTGATGACACTAAATTGACGATTACTTATATATATACTTCCAACATCAATCCCTTCTTATGGAGTTCTATGTTATACTTTGTTAAAGTATGCGGCAGAGATATGTAGGTATATGTAAGTTGTTGTAACTTTGTTGCTTTGTGTTTTATATATTATTTATCGACAGTTTGACAATTTTTGTCTTTATCTTCTACTTTATGATTATAGAACATGTTCGCGCCGTCGCTGGCATCCGATACTGGACCCGCTCCAAGGATCGTAAACTTTGCACATTTGAGGGCCTTTTTTGACCCGCCATAGATTGCGCTAGAAAAATTCTATTTTTGGCAACTTAAGTGTCATCGGCAGATCAGAACTGCGTGTTATGTATATAAGAAGGACAATTTATAAAATGACAAACTTTTAGTTTGGTCATAAATTAGTATTATTAATGTTATTTAAGAATTCATTTAATATAATAATATCAAATATAAATCTAAATAAAGTCAAAATAATTTACATTACTCATTGGCCAATTAGGTAGGGATATTTTTTATTGCATATTGATTTAATAACGTTCGGCTAGCTTCAGTTAAGAAGAACTGGTAATAAACTCGATATTTTATAAATATATATACATATATAATATCAAATTAAACATAAAATAACTGCATTAAATAATATACCTATTTATTATTATATAATAATGTAACTGTTAATAACGTAACCGTTATCATTGCACTTTTCAAATACATATCCAATTTATCAATTAAAAAGTGGTGTCATGGCCAGTGTATGTAGTATTGAAGTGTATGTCGTATAATAGAAGCTTTGCTTAATTTTGTTCCAGACGGAACAATTTCTATAAAAAAACAGAAAAAGGACACCGCTTACATTTTCTTGAATTCGAAGGAACCTTTCAGGCCGATTAGTTTTATAAGGAGTGTAGTAAAATTTGGAATGGTGCTCTTAGTGGCTGGCGGTGGCGTCTGGACCGCGGCCAAGACAATCCAAGATCACTCCGAATTGTAAATAATGTATGTGTACTATTGACTTACTGGCTGTATATTTTGACGAATGGCCGACATTACTGGTGTCATTCGATAGACAATTGATTTCATGGAAGTAATATACTATAGGAACTGTGCTTAGAGTAGTACTTATTATTTTATTTATAAGTGGAACGACAAAAATATAAAATTATACAGCCTAACATTTTCTAACATACCTGTTTTTTTTTTTATCGAAGTGCAGTCGTCTTATGTTTGAATTTATTAATATTTACAATATATTTCTAGTTTCTTTATCACTATGCAATTAATTGGCATATTTATAAGTTCAATTCAAATCAAATGTTTTTATGAAATATGATGAAGTAATTTAAAAGTTTATTTGTAGCAGTCAATTTAAATAGTAGTAGTTTTTGAAGATGAGATAATCTAATACATTCCTTAAAACTTTCTACCTCTTAATTGAGAAAAACATGGAAACATTATTGATCTCCTCACAGAAAAAAACAAATATATAATATATTATATGAAACAGATATAATAACATGTCAATATAGTTAGCAAAAGAATAAAGTATTAAAATATAATAATTTTACAGAAATATGATTTATTATCATGCACAAACTGTCATAATCTGTAGGTATTCGTAATTTTTTATATTTATATTTTTATACTATAAACGAAAGTGATCGTTATCGGGTCGTCTCTGTTATATATATTGCTTTCAGAAATAAATAAATGCTCTTTCTTTATGTTTTTACTTTTTTCTTATTTCATGGTAAGACTGTTTTTATGGATTTGCAAACTTTAAACTCACCTCATTGTCCCTCTCCATCAGGTGAAATTGAGGTTAATGTGACCCATTAAAACTCGCCTCCCGCAAGAACAACAAAAAAAAATAACAAGTAAGATTGAAGCAAGCCCTTCCAATTTTTAATTCTCTAAGGATAATATTGCGTTACTCTTGATGTGACAGTTTATTTTTTTATATTCAGAAGATATTTCTATGAAATAGAGTTATTCGCGTGTTTTTAAGTTGAAATATTTTTGTCTGCAATGTCTTTGCTGTGCAAAAATATTTGTTTTTAATGTAAAATATGTAAGTCTCTAAATAATTTAAATATATTATCCCTTTACTACGTTTTCGTCTGTTTTTTAAGATAGAAAAGATATCAGAGAAGAAAGTTAAGACCTCAGGGTCATGAGGAGACAAAATTATAAATTATATAAATTCTTCAATTTAAATACCTCAAATTTTATTAAGATCAGAGATAGCAGTCAGACTGTGAATTCACGTTTATTATAGTAACATTTTATTTACTGTACAAAAAAGAAACTATTTAATTATATTCTGCCAATATTAATTGAAATCTGTTGAGCCTTGATTAAACAATAACTTGAAATGTCTTGTTAAAGTTTCATATGTATATGACACATTGAGTTAGATATGCAAACATACTACACAAATATACCTCTTTTTCATCCTATAAAATCCAGCAAGGATTTAATTTCTTGGACCAAAAAAATATTCCAAAATAAAAGGAGGAAAAGTTAGGCTTAGCGGTATTTCGCACACAGCTGCAGATTCCCTAAAATTGTCAGGAAAAAGTATCGTTGAATTAATTAATTAAACAACATCCATTATGAAATGTAAGACCTTTTTGTATTTTTTTTCAAACTTCGTTAAAGCAATTCAATGTCGAAAAAAACGTGTAAATCTCTAAGGGTAGTAAGGTTTAAGAATCCTTTACAACGAAAAAGGGCCTTGAAAGAAGTAATTCAGGGAGTACCTTAGTTGTGTACGTTAACACCTCACCATTAGGGCTAAGCCGAGTACTTTATCAGACCTTACATGAACACTGAATTCAATTTACTTCGCTTGGGTTGGTTTAGCTTTTGTTATTCCCTGATATGAGTGAGTAAGAGGAGTATAACTAGTATTATAAGATGAAGATGTTATTCCAAATTCTTAATGTAACTATTCTACTGAAATACTCTATTATATCTTTACTAATATTATCACAACGAGAGCTAGTTTTGCTATGAGAAAAGTAAAGTTTTGAAGAAAGAATTACACAAAATAATGCAGCAATTTGTGAAATTCTTTCATTGTTTGAAAAGTCACTAATTTATTTTATTCTTCGTTGTTTTTGTATTCCTTAGGTATATTACATATTTTTACCACATATCATTATCTCAAAATATTTGTTACCTGACAATAGTTAATAGAGTACATATGTGGCAAGCTAGTTTATTTTTATAGGAATTCGGAAACGATTAAGTTCAACTATTGCAGGTATTCGTTTCTCCATTGTATCAAAAGTATAGTGAATTAGACTACAAATTCCATTAACCTATTGGATTTATGTACATAATCGCTTTAAAATAGCGTGAATAGTAATTTAATTCTGTTTTATTTGTTAATTCTGTATGTTTATTCGTAATGTTACGAATTTAAATTGTAATTATATATAATACTAAAATGATCTAAAAACACCTGTATCATAGGACACTGCCTGTATGTAATACGATCTAGGTGACTCGTGTCAATATAGTTCTAAATATATGAAACAACTAGGTGTGCTCGCGGTTTCACCCGCATGAAATTTATAGCCTTCGTGTTATTCTGATGTATATAACTGTAAAGTTTCAACAAAATCTGTTCAGTAGTTTTGCGTGGAAGAGTAACAAACATTCACACTCACAAACTTTTGCGTTTATAATATTATATTAAGATTAAAAATCCACAAAGTTGATTTAATTGCATTGAAACACATAAAAAATAATGTATCTTTTTATAATAGTGGCATAGGTAAGCGAACTTTATTACATACTATTCGTATGTACTATACATAGATATATGTACTATATATGTAACAGGGCAACTTCGAACTGCCACTCATAGACTGGAATATGAAAAATGTCCTTTCCCATAAATTAGGATATCTAAACTGAGATCAACAATCCAACAGAGATTTACGTATGTGTATATAATAAACAGTAGTGTTCCTTTCATAAAATAATGAATATTGTAATTTAATTACTTTTTATGTTGTTTGCTTTCTTTACAGAATTGAGTGGTCATTATTATTAGATGTATCTATTACAGCATACCATTAGCAGAAAAGGTAGAGAAATTCACATTCTAAATAAAGCCATAAGGTCTAAAATAAACGAACTTATTCAGTTATTATGAAATTACAGTTTATCACCCCCATTCCTCTGATGGCCCATTTCCACAAGAATATTTTATTATCCATTGATGCCCTCAGTGGTAAGTATTTATATCAGTTATCTAGTACCCGCAACACTGGCTCTGGTTAGCTTGGGTCTAGATGGCGCTCTGTGAGTGGTCCTAAGATATAATTATTATAAAAAAAGTACTACTATATAAACTTGGCTTGTTTTGGTAACATTATAAATCGGCTTCAACATGACAAGTTTTTCAGCCAATCCTTTATTTAAAATTAGCTGTTATACTAAGGTTTTGCTTAAAATAAAATTGTAAGTTGTGTTAACATATTATGTAAAATAATCAAAGTGAAAATATTTTCATATTTTGCATCCCTCATGTCAATTTACCTTATCCTTAGAAGACTGCACGTTTAAATAAATCTACGCAGGGTGGATTAAGTTCTATTTTGTCCCAGGTGACTGAACTTTTGGGACTTCTCTTATTATTAGACCAGGCATACTTTGTATTATTAAAAATATCTAACCTTGGATATAAAGAACGAAATAAGTTCATTATTCCCAATGCCCCCTAAGTGCCTTTACGAATTTGATCCGGTATGAATCCAGGTATTGTCGATCAGAAATTATTCAAGTAATAATATTAGGTTTACTTACTATGTCTGAAATTCGATTTTCAAAACTGAGAATATCTATTCTCATGCACTTCGGAGAATTGCTAATGAACCCAAGTAACCAACCATAATATTGAGAATTAGATTCGTACAAATTTGAGAGAGGTCCCTAGTTGTTAATACACGTCGAAGTAAAGACACGACTGTAGTCTCAAATCAACATCCATTCAGTTCAAGAGCCGGGGTTTTCTCGGATTCGAATCAAATGCAGTACGCAAACGCCCTAAAGACCCTTAGTTGGGTTATTCTAATTAATGGATTCAGTCTCTAATTTGCAGATAGCAATCTCGTAAAACTATTCGTTTTAAAGGGGGCCCATTAACAGAGCATTCCGGGCAAATTATTTGCATACTCCATAATCTATTTGAACATGCCGCCAGTAGAGTAATTTTCAAATCGGTGAAATAATACAAGTTACTGGGAATTTACGCTTCGACGACTCCAAATCTTTAGTTATAGGAGTGCTTGCGTGCTTCGCTTTTCGACGCTAGTGATCCGTGAAAATCTTCTAAATGGAATTTTCGCCAATACGACGACGTTACGGACCGTTTCATAAAATGAACAACATCAATTGGTTAATCATTTAGAGCCTGTTGTTGGTCAACTAGATTGTTTTATCACTATGACACTATTATGTCAATAGGACAATATATTTATTATTCTACTCAGAACAGGAGCCCATTCAGATATATATATACGAGTAAATTGATGACGGTTGCCACTTTCTATAAGGTGATTAGTCAGTTTTTCGTTATACTTTAAAAGAAAGACAAGTTAACGGCCCACCTTATGATAAGTGGTAAATATCTCTTATATACATATGTAAACAGCACTCCGAATGGCACATGCATATCTCCATTAATGCTTTGCCATTGCGGAGGACTAAGATGTCACATCTTTGTACTCTGTTATTTCACTGCGCTCAGACGGTTTTGTACAGTTTATAGTAAAAAGCTTATGTCTGTTATGTCCAGTGTAAAATTGTGGATGTTATTTGATGCTTATTATTTGTTATCATATATACTAACAAAAATTTGTATTAGCTGTGGTTAATACCACATATGGTTAAAAATATCTAATTTACTAATGTAAAATAGATATTTTTAATACAACTGGTCTCTCACTTAAGTAAACTTCCAGTTATTTTTTCCATTTCCGTAGCTGATAGTTGTGATAAGCGTTTGCGGTTTGCTAGGCGCAACGGAAATCGAGGAGATCAACATAAAAGGAAAATGAAAAGATATATAGAGGTATCTGTTATATGTAATTACTGAGAGGAAATCTCCCCGAGCGTAGATGTGAAACCTGTTAGTAGATCCTACCTACGGGATATTAATTTTTCTATAGAATCTATATATATTACAGTTTTATATATATATATGAAACGACAATCCATCTGTTGGTAAGTGGTAACTATCGTTTATATACATACACAGTATCTTATCATGTTTCGACTCGTTGGTTATACCGCAGTACTAAGACGTCATATATTCGTATTTTGAATATAGAGTATTTGCGTATTGACTAATAAGCAAATAGCTTTTCGATCTCTTTAAATTTCTACTCGTATTAATAAAAATGTAAAATATTCAATAAGATTAAATATTATATAGCTTCTCAACGTTTCTTCATTTGAAAGAAAAGTAACTTAAAGTCGTGGAGATCTTTGGGCGAGGCCTTTGTCCAGCAGTGGACGTCTTCCGGGCCGAGATAATGAACACTGAAATTTTATTTTAATGTGTTATAAAGCAAGCTTTAAATTTTCGTATTAATAAAAATGTAAAATATTCAATAAGATTAAATATTATATAGCTTCTCAACGTTTCTTCATTTGAAAGAAAAGTAACTTAAAGATCATTTCATTTTAATGTGTTGTTTTGATGATCCCACACAACAGGCCAAATGAAGGGCGAAATGCGGAAACATATTTCAATATACATTACAATGTATATTGTGGGATACCTGTGAACGATGATACGAACGAGCATGAAGTCAAGTTAGTTAAGTGCATCATGGTAATTTCATCATAAATTAACCACAATTCCTCCAGATTCCAGAGGAGACTGTATGAGGGACAACCTGACACGGCATAATATTTAATGAGGTTAGGTCCTTTCTGCTTCTTAATTTTCGTCACATAAAGTATTCTATTTAAATTAACAAAGTCAGGAATATTGGTACAAGATATCTTGTTTTTACATCTAGAAGTTTTAGTAGTGTGTTGATTAATCAAAAAAGTTTTGTAATACAATTAACAAAGACTGTCTGACTTTTACCTTTAATTGTTTACTGAATGAGATCTATTTGAAGCACACAGTATACGTTTAACCTACCATTAGGCCAAGAGGTAATAATTTCAAATATGGTTGATTACAGTTTAGTTTTTTATATAACACCTTAAATATAAAAACATGTATATGTTGTGTCGATCATAAATATATTTCAGTGATGTTCAATAACACTTTTTGGTTGGCTATAGAAGCACTTTATTATGGTATATTCAAAATCGTCTATTAAGTTGTCAAACATACGTATGATAGTAGAATTTTATTGTCTTGTATCGGATTGTTAATTCCAATTTATTTTTGTATATAAATGTCTGTCATTACACACCAAATTCTTATTTAATAAATTTTAGGAGTTGTTAAGTATTTTTATAAAAAAATAGTAAATTGCCTTCATATAAAAATGTGACCGTCATATATATATATAGACGACGGTTACTATTAGGTCGGCTATCAGCTTGTTTGCTATTCAAATTACATAAAGAAGTCTGCGTAATTTTAGAGGTAAAAAGAGATACAAAGTTTTTTTTTCAAGTATTAATATTATGATTAGTATGAATATTAAAAAAATATCCGACTTTTCCGAGACGTAACGATTCGCAAAACAAAACCAAGCGCAAAAAAAGACATCAAGTACGTATCCATATTAAAATTTATATCACAGTAGCAGTATAAACAGCAATTTTTAACCGCAAACACCTCGGTCCACCATATTTCCTTTTTATGAAGACGTAAAGTATCCTCGGCACTGCATGGCCCAACGTTTGTGATCTATCGCCGGTGGTATATTACATATGTGGCAATTTAGAACTAACAGAAGTGAATTATTATGGTGATGTTATTGAATTGTGAATTCTATTTTGTGCGGTGTGATATTTATTTTACATTATTTGTTGACAACCAATCATTGTTACATAGTTCTTCCTTCAATTATACATTACGCAATGTAATATTACTATTGTTTTTTTTATAATGTAGTACCTATTTAGTATCTTTAGCATAGTATGACATAATGTTTGCGATCTATCCTCAGTGTTATTTTACAATATAACAATTTACGACTGATAGAAGTGAATTACTACAGTGATGTTATAAAATTATTTTCCATTACTTTTATGGTTATAATAATATAGTGATTATTGATTACAGAATTCTTAAACTAGCTCATTATTATAATACTTATGTAATATTTTATGTGATTATGTTGTATAAATTAATTTGATTTCTATTTCAATAACATTTAATTTGTAAAAGCAGTAAAAAATCTTGTAGAAGTTTTTCTATTAGACTGCACTGTGGCGTGTTTGTTACATGACCCAAATTTAATTCAATTCAGATAATCGTTTTAAAATCGATATTAATATGGTTCATCCGGATGGTGGTTCATACTAATTATATCAAAATTAAATTCTGGTATGTTTTTGGTAAGAAATTACTTTTGTTAAACAAAAGGGCAACTATTATACTTTGATAAAATACGAGAGTAAATGTTATCTGTGACAACCACATTTATCTCTATACGCTTAATTGGCGACGTTTAGCCGGCGTTTCGCTATATGTCATAAAATGTTCAAAACGCCCATTAAAATGTCGTAACTTTCTTATAGGCGGGGAGAAGTCGTACATGAGACGAAAAGCAATGGTAAGATTTACGCTGATTACTTGTTTTCGTATATAAAATACTAACAACTTTTCCCCGCCTCCTACCAAAAAGGTTTTATAATAAAAACTGTTTTTGTTTTTGTAGTTTAATTAAGCAAATCCGAGCAATATAGTTACCAGTATATTTGTTACGTTAGACGTAATTTTACTAGTTCTTATTTCATTAAAATAAGTCTGTAAACAAAATATACGATTATGTATACTATTGTAGTCAATTTTACATATTTTATACAGAAGTAATATACCATTAGCCGAGGATATTATTTCCATTTGAAGCACATTGAATATTACGAAATAATTTTTATTATATACCGGTATGTTCCCTTCAAATTGAAACGGTACGGACCTTTTTCCATCTTATCAATAGTAGGTATCTACTTTCAAACAAGACATTTTGCGTATCTTTCACTGGCGATTCGTTCGAGCGGAGTCACTCCAGATATTGCGTATAGGACGCTTTCTATGTCATCGAGTTTTATTTTAGAAGACGGTCTGAATTTCGACCCTATCAATGTGAATGTTCACTTACTTGGTTATTGCTAAAAGCAGAGCGGTTTTGCATTTAAATTGGAATAGTTATTGGCTTCTTATTCATCTGGAAAACCACTACCAACAAAATGTTTAATTCTCTTTTTAATGTTTTCCGAGAATTTTAATATTGCATTATATCGAGAGGAAGCTAAAGGAAAATGGCTTTTTACTAGATCGATCCAAGTGGGAGAGGTAATGCAATAACTTTAAGAAAATGTTGAAGATTCATCTACCATTTAGCTAGCTATTTCATATCCACTTTTTATATATAGTGCTAAAGGTTAATTAGCGATGTGTAAGTACAAATTTGTGCTTTAAATCTTAATAATACTATATATGCTAAAGTTTGTGAGTATTTATGGATAGATGGTTGTATATTTGTTACTCTTTCATGCTAAAACTATTAAACGTAGATGAAACTTTAAAGTAATACAGCTTATAAATACATCAGAATAATACGTAGGCTATAAATTTTATAGTTTCATTCAGTTAAAACCGCGGACACATCTAAAATTACATAGTACAACATCGGGCTTTATTTTTTATGTAAGAATAGGAAAATGTTGAAAACTGTCATGAAATCTATTATATATTATATTTATATATATTACCTGAAAGAGAAATCTGAAAAATATCGAAAAGTGACCGCAACTTATATAAATAAGAAAGGATATCGCTGCAATGTTCGTTATTTAAAAAGATTTAAGGTCAAAATCTTTTAAGGTACCTATAGTTTTTTTCCGATATATCGTATACAAATAGATCTCTCGTCTACAACAATAGTGATAGTAGCTGACTAATACAGAATATGCTGTTTCTGATAGTAATAGTATATTTCAGATGCATATATGTATTCGCCACTGAAAAAACTGTTAACGCTCTTTTAGACGAAGAGTTTTGACTGTTTAGGTTTCACAATAGTTGAATGTGGACCAGTTTACGTTTATTTTTTAACGTTCAATATTATGGAAAGAAATATCGCATATTGGTATGTACAGTAGAAGACCACCATTCTTCATACGTTGCCACTTCAGAGAACTGATGTGTCTTATGTCTAAGATTATTATATTATTAGATATCTTACACTTCTTGAATTAAAATATAATAACTTTCTTTGCTACCTACAACAGAAATATATAAACTGTATAAGTGAGTTATAGAAAATAATAGTATTGAAGTTAGTTCTTCAAAAACCTGTAATAATGCCTATTAAATTTCTCCCTATTGCGTCAAGTTACTCTCGAGGTGTTCCGGTTGATACAGTTAGAATTTATAAATAGTATAATTAAGGAAAAAAACATGTCTATACTAATATTGTAAAGAGAAATGGTTTAATGTTTTTTTGTATTAAATAGTCTCCGAAAATACTGGACCGATTTTAAAAATTCTTTATCATTAGAATCAAAATTATCCTTGATGAACATTGGCGATTACAACAATATCAAAAATGTTTGGAATCTATAATATATATATATATATATATTGGATAATGTAACCCAAAGTGTGAAAACTAAATCTTATATCACGTCTGCAGCGGAAAATAATCGCAATAGAGCAGGTATTGTACTACATTTTTATATCGGAAATCAATATCTACAAAACAGTCTGCGAATCCTTATTGTCTAACTATTACTGTTATGTTACAATAACTACTTTTTCATGTTAAAATATGCAATAGTAAGGATGGTACATACTAGGCCACATTATTATTCGTACCCTTATACTTTTTTTATTTTTTGTTAAATACATGTGCGAAATCGGGGCGAACCACTAGTATACTTATAAATGCGCTATGTATTCGATAACCTTACAATGCTTTCAATAAATTACTAAACTGTATGTGTTCGTTAAATTAAAATCGTTCCAAAAATAATCAGAATTTATTGTAAAAACAATCTGATATAAAATAAATTCTAACAAGACAGCAAAATTTTGTAAAAATACATTCAGAGTCGGAGATGACAAAACAAATAATTGTCTACACAGAAGTTTACATCTTTATGAAATTATTTACGCAGTTTCGAGAGATTAGATCGTTGGATATATTTTTTTTGTTCCCAGTGAGCCGCTTAATTACAGGATTTGTGCAAATTTGTTAAAACCATTTTGTCTTTCTTGAGATTCTCTGTAGCTGTATATTCAATTATACCTATAGGTATAATATTGTCGTTTATGTGCGAAGTTTTAATGAATTGTATTGTTCATTACAATATATTAAGAAATATTTAATAGCAAGGTGATATATTGTTATGATGTTTATTGAAATACGTCCTCAAATATCCTGTCTTAAATTTGTATTTGTGGGGACGTTTGTGCTTATCCTCTTGCATTTCTAAAGTTTTTTGTTAGGTAAAAAGAACTTACATAAGATACTAAAATCAGGGCCAATATCATAAAAGTAGTGGGTGAATAGCCTTATAGTGTGCATGCCGAACCAATATCACCCCATCACAACTGCTCCAATTTTGCCCCTAAATTTGTGCCATATATAAGATTTTAATTCATCAAATATATAACATCTAATTGTGGTAGTCTCTGGTTTCAGGTATCTTGTCCCCACTAGTCCCATACGTGAGTTATAAATGCACATCATCATGCATGCATGTTGTTCCATTAACTAACTGAAATCCTGTATAAATTACGCCGATTTTGAATAGTTCGTACTTTACAGGAAAGGGTGCCGTCAATGTTTTCATAACAAGTCTAACCTGTTGTCATCTTCTGATGTAATTTTTTTTATAATCGAGGTTTATCTTTAGTAAACATTTTTTAATGTTGGATAACTTTTAATTCTCTATAATATTTTTATTGTCATGTGTTCGCATATTTCTCTAGGGCGTTGTTATTTATCGCAAACGCTGTAATGGGTTCTGAAACTATTGATTTTATTTACAATATCTTTCTGATCAATGCATTAGAGTTTTCAATACTTTAATTTTTATATGGTCTCATCAGGTAAAAACTGGATTTTATTGATTCACATAAAGAAAAATTGTGTACGATATAGCACAAAAATTATCCAATATGATAGAAAGAAAGAACTTTCTTTCTCTCTTTAAATATCCATTTTTTAAGACAACTATATTTATTTTCTGGTAAATCATGGAACTATTTAAGAAAATTGTAATCCAAAGCTTGTTGTACCTATACATGAGTATCCACAACTTTTATATTCCCTTACATCGTATGCGTGACTGCTCAAATGTTGCATTCCTTCAACCCCCCCCCCTTTTTTTTTAATAAAAATGCTTACCAAATTTAATCAGCGGAGAATGTTTTTGCTGTTTTCTCCGCGTACTGAAGATATCTCCCTAAGGTGTCGTCGACTTACAATATTATATGTATACGCAGATAACTTTCTACAAAGCATTGAGCTGCTTTAGCGGGGCCGCTAAATCAAGATGCTGTTTATTAAACAAGTATCATACCTCTATTCTAATATATAAATATATTACAGAGTTTACGTTCAAAGCTTTAATTTTGTAATAAGATATAAGGTATTTATTTATATATCCAATATGTATTTTAGATAAATGTTATAAATAAATAATAAAATAAATCAGTAAACATTTCATAAATCCATTTAGGATGAAACTATTTATTTCCCGATTGATTGTAGTGTCTTTTAGACCCTTAATAAATACAGAAATTTCTATACGAACTTACATAACAAATTTTATTTTTATATTTTTTCTTTCGGGCTATAATATACCATTTGGTATTAACCTAACTGATTACTTGGCTTAACAAAAAGTACCGGTAAATTGAAATAACGTAGAGCATTTCAATTTTTCCATTTCTGCATTTCAAATTCAACCTCTGTCTGTTAGTTTATACACATAAGCTTTTAAAGATTTGTTATTCAGGGACGCAGTACTTGTTTATCTAGCAATCCCATATATGAGACACATCTGCGCTGCGCATTTTTCCTCAACACATTGAATTTGTTATGTCACTCGCAACTCTTGTAAATTGCACATGAAATTTTGCTGAAACAATTTTCCGATCGTAAAAATGGATTTTGCGTAAATAAATATACATTTTATAATATTATGTATTATTTATTAAAATATGAATTCAGATATAATGTTTTCTTGCGTTTTAAAAAATACAAGGAAACACCGACACATAGAAACTAAAAAATCAATATACATTATACGTCTATGATCCCTACCGTATTTAATAAAAAGTCCTTATAACGTACAAACAGATCTTCGTAAATTGTAGCTAAAATCACGCCAGTTTTCTATCACCACAAATCGCATCATTATCGGTCCAATTGTTTAGAAGCTACTATGTCACAGACAAACACACAGACGCGTTAAATATATCGATTTAGATTCTGGTTTCAAAATAATCATCTATCTAATCTCAACTATGTACCAAGTGATAATAATTAAAACAAAAACGCATGTTTGTTAAACTTAATTATAAACATTAATTAATATCTGTATCCGTTGCTTCACAATCACCCATCAATCTTTTTAGCACAGTTAAATTGATTACCGGTCGAGTAAATTTAGGAAAGCAACTTTTTTAAATTTTGTATCCAGCTGTTCGTTAACCGGTTCCGGTAGCCGAAATTATCTCTTAATTTAATACCCATTAGATTGCTTTTGCAACTCTTTTAATGAGTAATATATGAGGAGAATGAGAGACCTTTTTCATTTGTGTAAATTGATATAAAGTGGTTTCTGTCACCTATGAATATTAGTTATAAGTACAAGAGTAGGTTGCATGTCTGTGTTAGGTTTTTTTTATAAACTCTACTGCATATGACAAAACAGGGCGACACATAAGCAATAACAATTATATAATATTAGTAGAGAAAATATATTTTTATTTTATCCGACCTATAAATTCTAATAATATTATAAATGCGAAAGTTTATGAGTTTGTTTGTTTGTTTGTTAATACTGAACGGATTTTGATGAAACTTTACAGTATATAGCTTATGCATCAGAATATCATATAGGCGATATATTTTTTTTAATTTAACGCAGGTGCAACCTCGAGTACAACTAGTATTATATATATTTGTGGCACAAACTTTAAAGAGGCTGTTTGTTTTGCTAATTATTCGTACTAATTAGTTATCAATGAGAAATATATAATATAAGCTAAAATATATCTAAAGAATATAAAATAAGACGCGCTTGTCAAACGCACTATTGCCCTCTTAACGGGGTCAGTCTTGTTTCTGCTCCAATAATATATTTTTTTGGGCATTCTTTCGCTGTCAAACATAGGTCAGGGTTAGGCCAAAGGACATCGGAAGACGAGTCCGCCCTAAGCAATAAATAAACAAAGTCGTTCAGCGACATTAGGATTTTCAGGATTTATGGAGGAATGTGCGACCCTAAAAATGGTTTCTTGTATTTATATACAACACCAAATTTGTACATCCTTGTACAGTCGCGCAGAAAAGTTTAACAGTTTATTAAAAGTAATTAATTAAATAAAAATAACGTTCTCTTTCTGTGTAACACAAACAGTAAATGCGTGCGGTGTATTTTTCGGTTGTCTGTGTATCAGCATTTTGTTCGTGTATGCACATAATTCACATAACTCGCACCCCAGAAAAAAACATGACACATTTGTTAAGCGGACGACTGGGATAGAAATTGGACTTGTTTGTGTGGGAGATTAATATAAAACAAATATTAATTTTGACATGAATATTAATACACGGTTGCGTAGGCAGATTGTTGACGCGATTGTTTTTAAAAAGTATAGTAAGCAGTATTTTTAAGGGTTTAATTTCTAATATTCCGATAACACCGTTATTTATGATTAGTAGCCTCAGTGATGAATGAAAACTCTATATTTAATTTACTAGAGAAACTTGAGTTTTTTTAAGAAAAAAAGTGTTATTGAATAAAATAAAAATTCTAATTATTATTTTGTTTTACAAATAAGAGCGAAGACTTCTGTTCAATGAATATTTATTATTACGAAACGGTAGGGCGAATAACAAAGTAGACCAGTTCTTCTTTGTTATTCGTTATACATCTTAATTTAGGGAAGTTTATGTTTTAATTTAATTCGATCTTTTTACACCTGTCGAGCTCTCAACACAGGAATCTCAAAAAAATTTGACATCGTAAAATATGTACGTAATATTTTTGCTGACACGTTTCGAAATTACTCAAGAAAATTACCTATTCCTCAGCAGTCAAACTCTTAAGGGGTGCTACTTTGAAGGAAGCAAAGTGTATTATACTAAGCCTGGTTTATGTGACCATAAACGGCCGTTATTTCTCGTTGACACGGCGTACGGCCTTTAGGATTATTTGATTGCTATACTTACTCCAATATTTTGTTCTTTTGATTTATAAAGATACTAGAATCATAATACCACTGATTCTTTATTTAAGGCTCACTGAGTATGATATGTTGTCTATCTATCTATCCTTCTTAAATAAATATCCTGAAAGGGAAGGATATTTTCAAAATTGAATGTATTTTTGTAAGTAAGTACATGTTATAAGAGATTCGATAAGGTTTATTTCAACAATGATTATTCTCAAACTATTTAATAAGGTATCTTCCTTTCAAAGTATGAAATATATACTTACGGTAGTAAGAAAAATATTTTTATTACTTTTTTAATTTATTACAGAATTATTTCTTTAAGTCGTCAAATTTAAAACAATTGTAATCAACAATACTATTTACACATATAATTGATATAACAATATATCAAATATATATTTCTCTCTTGTTCACTCATGTATCTACAATATTATTACTTTTTATTTTTGTGTTACAGAATAATGGCGCCAAAGTTATTTTAGTTTTTTTATTTCGGACTAAAGGCAACGAAACGACATTAAAGAGTTATATACATATTATATTACATATCTTAATGTAGTAGTTTATTTGTGATTCAAAATGTAACTCGCTTTAACTGTAAACGTGAATATTCTCACGATTAACGTGAGCATTTTATGTATGTCAGTCACCGTCACATCGACAGGCGACGTTTCGCATGCCACCAATCACACCATCTTTGTTTGTTGTCGTTATATTGTTGTAGTCAAAATAAATAGAATTACTACAGTTGAATTAAACTATCGAGATAGACTTTTAATTCGTTTTCATAGGTTTCTCTTTCTACCTATCTCAACCGCCAAGTAGACTTTATAGGCCCGGGTTTCGGTTGCAGGGTGCCACCCTGCACTGCTGGCCCTGCGGGCCTATAAAAAAAAGGGCCTGTAAAATTACACAATAAGAGGTATGATAGATATATAAATTCCATATTCCTTTGGGAAGTCTATAAATGAGTTTTTTCTGTAGTAATAACTGAAGTAATTTGATAATGTGATATCTGTTAAGCTTTTCATACAGGTATATATAAGTGAAAGCTACCAAGTACTGTTTGTTTGCCATTTCTAATGTATAAAAAATAAACTGAACAGAGATTCAGATAGAAATCACACAAATAATTTCAATATGATTCCTGCATTTTGAGTACTGATAACTGGAGATGAGATCACTTTTAATTAAAAATGTAATTTAAAAGGATAAGACAGGGGTTGAAGGGTCTCTTTGCCGTCATTTCAATTTATTAATATTAATGAACCTGAGGCTGCGTGTTGCGAAGATGTCGGCGGTGGATTTATAGCTTAATTGCTATTAATAGTCGTCGTTGTGGTAGAGCAACGATTTGTTGGTGAATTCCAAGAAGATTGGCGTAGATTTTAAACGAGACTCCGAAACCCCTTCACTAATTGCTAATAATCATAAGTAAGTAGCGAAGAAATTACTTATTAAATATTTGCAGCGTCAGGAAATAAATTATTAATATGAAGTAAGACTTGCTATCTTTTTAAGTCCGCCTGCTTTGGTAGTAACAAAATTAGTGGCGCGTTTTGGCTTTGCCTCTGTAGTCTAGCGGTTTAGCACAGGGCGATGGAAGATCGATTCCTCGCACGGTCAAACATTTGTATTCGTGACTATGATCGTTTGACGGTCTGGATTTTTTTATGTATATTATTATGTATGTATTCACAAAACTATGATCAGTTGTCTAGTATATATACCTATAACTCAAGCTCTGCTTAGATTAGGACTAGTTTATATTTAATTTTTGTGATTATTTATATAATTTGTTAGTATTTTATAATAAACTCTTGTTATTATAAAATAAATTAAATTATAAAAATTAAACATGGACGTTTGATATTATGATGTAAACCGTATGAAAACAAAGCGTTCTGTTAAAAGTCCGCAAATTTTCCATCTCACGTATTTTGATACAATTGGTAGAGAAAATTTCAAACAAACAAACAGATTTCATTTCAAACTTTCAGCTAGGTAACGAGTTCCAATCATCGTAATATCTTAAATTGGAGAATGTTAGTATCTGCAATCTTGGATTGTTTATTAGAACGTAAACCATTTCTCCGCTATATTGATTTGTGGTGAGCGATATATGCGGATTGTCGTGATAAACTGTTCATAGCTGGCATCTTTATTATTAAAGAGCCAACTTATATATTTATAAATTTAAATAACAACAAAATCTACTTTGTAGTGTTATTATTAAGTAATTAAATAAAAAGCATAATAAGTAAAAATCCTTTAATATCGATATTTTTTTGGGGTTTAGGATTATTGTTCCAGGACCCAATGAAATATTTATTGAAAATTTTGTTTTTATACCTTAATCGTTAATGTTCTTTTAAAAATTATTACATTGTTGTTTATGCTACTATGTTACGGAATTTTCATTTGCAATTTCTACATCAAACATGTTCTAAAGCACTTTTCGAATTCAGTGGCTCGATACTAGATAGCATAGTAAACAAATAGAGTACCTATAAACTCGCTATTAAAGTTTTGGAGCGTGATAAATATCTAATATAGATCACGCTTGCAAAGTTTAATGCAAGTGTTAGAATATTAGTTAAAGAGAGAAAAAATATTGGTAAAATAACTATATTGATTACTAAAATAGTATAGAAAATGAAATACAACATATATTACTGGTTGCTAATGAAACCTTCTATAAATGATAGATTTAAAATAAAAGTTTTGTTTAGATTTTTTTTAAAAGCAACATATTCATTGCGCTTACGCTCCTAGGGTCGTCGAGTAATATTATAAAGCTTGTAGACTATCCAGCACTAAAATAATTGTCATAATCTTCCGATTTATCAGTAGTACTGAAATTTACCCCGAACATTCAAACTCACAAACTTTACCATTTTATAATATTAGTATAGATTTAGATTATTTTAATAAATATATTCATAGCAAGACATTCTTGCGTCCTGCTTCAAAGCTAGTTATAGTATAAACTTGGAAATAATCGTCTATAGTAATTCTCTAGAGTGGAGACGTATGTTGCGCATTTTCATCTGATTTTGTGTGATGACGTCAGTAACAAAGACAATCCAGAGTAGAGATACCTCTGGGAGTTATTAGGTATGAACAGCGTCCGAAGGTGGAGCACGAGAATCAAATCACGTCTCACAGGAGCATCAAGTCCGTAATGTTATTACTTACAGATAAATTGCCAAAAGCTTCTCTGGAGCATGTTTAGTATGAAAAGTTATAGTATGTTTATTTTTTCAATTGAAATGGGAAACAAGCTAACGACTCACCTGATGGTTTGTTGCACCACTGATGTCACGTTAGTGTGTGATAGATTACTAACACGTAGTATACTCGAGATTACCACTTATGTGTTGCCATTCTGGAGGACTAAGATATTATGACTTCTTGTCCAGTGATTTCACTGTTTTATCGCAGCATTCAGCTGAAACACGTTACATAGCTGAAATAGATGAGGTACCTCAGTACCTGCGTAAATGGCTTTTTATAAAATCTATCTCTCTTAATATTAGTTCTTTTAGAAGGAGAAAATTGTTAAAAAATGTATATGTCTTTCATTTACTTGTCCAACCAATATTATAAAGTTTGGGCGTTTGTTTGTAACGGATAAACTAAAAATTTATGTGATTTAAATAAAATTGCTTGAAATTTATTTAATAAAAAAATGGAGATATTTACATGAAGGGTCGTTAGTTTTTATACTGTCCTAGGTCATATACTTATATATTTTTTGTTAAACAATAATACAAATGATGAAAGGGTGCAGTGAAATGTAACAAGTGCCAAATAAACCATTCCCTGTAAATTTAATTAAACAATATACTTTTTGTAAATGTACATAAATTACACTAAAGAGTCTATTCAAATTTGTCGGAGACTTTTTAAAGATACTCATTTTTTTACCGTTTCATTGAAATACAACTACTCGTATATAATAAACACTGTGTTAATAGAGTAGAATATATTTATTAAAACAAAGATACAAAATGGTGCGTCTTTTGTTAAAACTTATTAAGTATATATAAAATTACTTGGGTTTATAATGTTTAGGACAGACGGTATATTTTAAAATATATAATCTTTCATGCAAGGTAATTAACTGTATTACGACAACGTTACGAGTTCGTTAGCTAGTTATTAATATAAACTCTGTTTAATACAAACTATAATGAATTTACATACAGATATTTTTACAATTATCTAATTTTTACCATTAAAACGAAATCTATTTCTTATTAAGTACAGCTAATACACGCATGTAATATCATTATAAACTGACTTGAATATAACTATTTAAATTCTAAATCTAATTTTTCCTATTTATGTTGAGTTGAGTTTCATTATTAGTTAGTTTAATTCTAATGTAACTCCTAGTGTACAAAATACCCATGTTACTTTGTATAATAACATTTCCGTATTCTATTATGTAGATAACAATCGCTGCCCTTTATCAATGTCAAAACAATTTCGAGCGCAATTTGACTTAGACGGAAAAAAGAGAACTGATTAGACGCCTTCAAATTTCCAAGGATGATGGTAATGTGAGCCTTTAGGCAAAGTAAATAAACGAAGCCATCAGCTTCTATAGAATCACGATTTTTTTTAAACACAAAATAAAGAAACTTGCGTGTCTGATGAATCAATCAAAAAATGAAAAATCATATTTAATGTACAAAACACGAAAATTTGAGTACCCATATGACAAGTATAGGAAAGATTTATGGTATTGTAGAAAAAAAGTACGTTGAATAAAATATCCACTTTTTATTTATTATATACTTTACTTTATATATTGGTTAATTATATACCTTAATTATCTTTTAATTATATATCTAACCCTCGTTAATTTTTAACGAGGGTTAGATATACAATTAAAAGATCATATTAAAAATATATTCATCTTTTCTAGACATACCCTATATATAGGTGATTTTTATTATTTCATACAAAAGTGTAATAGGCACGAATTAGAATTAAATATACACAGATAGATCAAATCCCAGATTAATATACAGAATACTGTTTAACTGAATTTACACGGGTAGGTAGTACTTTGGAATACAATTTCCTATATTTGTTTATTATCTTTTCTACGTTTCTCTGTGTTCTTTTTAAATAGTTTAAAGTATGTGATACAGTAATATTAATTAGTTATTTATAGATCATAGTCATCGTGACATATCAACGTTTAAAGAGTATGATGAAAGATCATAAAATGCAAGAGCTCCACCGACAAAAGTGTCGCTCTTAAGTTATGAATGAATGAGACAATAGCGATTTATCAATCTTGGTCAACTTAGACGAAGAAGGGCATATTAAGGAACGGCATAGTGCAGTGATATCCCTAATACATTAAGGCCATAGCCTTAACAATTTTACCATCACATGGGGTGTGTTTATAGAGATATATACATGAGTATGTACTGTCAATTCGTTTTACATATTTCGTATATTTTAAATTGTAACAGAATCCTTTTATATATGAATTTTGTAATTATATTTAAAAACTGATTTTAAACAAATTTCAAACTATTTTTCGTCGACATGTAATACTTTTTTCACTTTACTTAACTTCTCAGTAAAATGCTAATAGGCGATACAAGGCGGCACATTCGTTCAATCTGTACATTAAAAATGATGGAGTATGTAGCTTCGCTGACCATTTTAATTTCAAACACATGCGCTCATATTTTACTTCTAAAGTGTCCATTTGACACGATTATTACCAACTCGTTTATTTTAGAAGCTTGCGCGGTTTTGAACTATTTTTGGGTGTATTTTTTTCCCAAAAAATGTCGATTTTAAGCTTTGAAAACTTATCTTAAATATGACTTTGAAAAAAATATCTAAGTCATTTTCTTTTCTTATTTTTGGCATGTGTATAATATTTTATAATATTCTGAATATTGTACTATATTCAGAATACAAAAATACTTTTCATATAAAGCTAGCGCTCACGTGACCGCTTTGGATGACGTGATCGGATTTTTAAATTCGAACTGCTGGAAATAGCAACATATATAATTATGGAGAAGTAAGCTTAGACATTAAAAGATGTCTGATAGAAAAGTAAAATATGAAATTAATAAAAAACGCTTTATCAATTTCATATTTTACTTTTTTTAAAGCGTATTTAAATAAAATTGTCTAAATTAATATTAGGTATAAGAATGTTGTTTAAATATAAATATATTAACTTGAAGAATACTTCATCTATTAAAAATGTTTTCTGAGTAAAAATACAATTATAATAATAACTTTTTATTGCGCATTGAGAACAAATGCAAGTATATAGTATGGTAAAAAATAAATAACAGAACTGTATTATCTCTATTTAGTCTGTCTGTAACGCATACTGTTTTATATTAAAAAAATAATAGGAAAATCTGTATTAATTGCACCCGTGTGAAACCGGGATGGGGCGCTAGTATTCTTCATATTTAAATAAAGTTTACAATCATTTTAATCAAATTATAAAAGAACTCAGTTGCCACTTGGTACCTAAGTATATTTTTAGAGGAACGCACCTTATATAATAATAATCCCTTGATTTTGTTTGCCGCTGCCACGCTAACGAGACTTTGCTAATGGGAAGGGCGGGGAACACTCGTAAATAACTGAATAACACTTAGTGTTGGAATAGCAGGAGTTTTAGGGCATCCCTGCGGCCTATACGAGCAATTACGGAAGTAATTCCCATGGCGTGGTCAACTAGTTTGCCGGTTTTATAGTTGTGGTGACATTAATGTTAATGACATATATATACGAAACTGCTAAATGTCGGTTTTCTTGTCATAAATTTTTATGACACACTTTTTTATGTGTTCAGATTTTGATTTTGCGTTGAGTTTCAATGACCAAAGATGACAATTGACGATCTAATCAGGCGTCATATGATGATGTGACATTCGTGGTGCTCTTCGGTACTTCTCTGTTCTGAGTATAAAGACGTCCGATGTTTGTCACTCAATTAGCTTGTTTGCCATTGTAACCAGATCACTTTTGACATAATAATAATAATAATAAAAACTCTTTATTGTGTACACATAAAATAATGAGAAAATACAGTAAATAGTAAAAAATAACAAAAGGCGGTCTTATCGCTAAATGCAATCACTAATAACATAATAGATACAATAGAAACTTTGTCCCCAATACAGTGGTAAGAGATAAGAAAAACACACTGGAATTAAACAAAAAAGTAACAATGAAATTATTTGCTTTCTATTGATTTTGTAGATTCGTAATGAATTTTCGTGCACATATTAGATCAAGAATTAAGGAAGAACCTTTCTTTTTTAATCTCCGGCATATATTGATAAAAAGAATTTTATCAATATTGCCCAGATGAAACATGACTTTTTACTAGTTTTCAATAAAAAATAATCCGTGGTAGTTATTTAATATAATAAGAGAAAAATAAAAGTTAATTTTCCGGTTTTAATTTCCTCCTCAACCACATTAACGTCAGGGCGACGTGATAATGCCTGCCGTTGAATTTTATCCTAATGTATTCTATTTATAAATATTTCTTATTTTAAATTCCACAATTTATAATTAAATTTCAGTCACTTTCAGTCAGTGTGAGTGGACAGTAATCTGGCATTTTGCATTTCATAACCTTACTTATTGTTCTTAGATTTCATAATTCGAATTCTTTGAAATAATAAATTCATTTCCATTACTTTGGATGTTTACTTGCATTTAATTAATTGTTTCTTACTATTTTTCAAGGTTATTTTGTAATATTAACTCGAGTTTATTTTAGTAGCCATGAGTAAGCTATTTTTTTTTATTATTCAGTACTACTAGGAAGTGAATGTATTTTTTATATTCACTTTAAATGCTTTACAGTCTATAGCGGCTTACACACTGCACTAATTCTGGGCAATATCGGGTATCCGTAGTAGTGGCGGTACATGGACAAACTGTGTGAAATCTACATTAAACATTTTACAACGATGCGATCCATGGAACTCCCCACCCCTGCTCCAATATTGTCCATGATTTTATTTCGTTAACCTAGAGTAGCCTATTCCCTTATCTAAATTTGGTATATAGATAGCATTTTTAGCAAATTTCAAGACGATTAATTAAGACGTTGTGGCGTAGCACAAATAAACAAACTCACATTTTTGTTTATAATACTAGTTTTTATAATCTGACAAATATATGATTAAATTAAAATTGATAAATAAAAACTTAATTTTATTGCTGAGTTAATTTTATAAACTAGATTTTTTACTAACATTGTTTGGAGTATTATTTTCAATAATAACATCTCCGCTAAGGAACCTGTTTTTCCGCAAATTGGATAGCTGAGCTTTGCATAATTAATCAAAGGCGGTTTAGCTTATCAGCAGACGTTGCGCTTTTCTGTTTTTAGAATTAAGCCAGCGTTAAGACCATAAAACTAATTAATTAGTCAATTATTTTGAAATGTCTATGAAGGAGGAAATATAATACATATATGTGTGTATTTAGATAGATAGATAGTATCTTTATCAATATGATATATGATTAAAAAAATCTAAACAAATTTACCCAACCCGTGGCAACCAGTAATTAACACAAAGTATCAACATTTTATTCATGAACTACACATTTGTAAGTGATAATAATTTTAAACATTGGTTGCTCAAATATAACTATACAAAACTATGGAAGGACTTCTAAAAACAGTGCTTCAATCAATCAATGGTTTAATTTTTTTCAAAATAAAATACGCTCTTTTGTCCTTAAGAATATTGCTAATCTATTAGTATTAAAAGTAATAGTCTACAACCAATAGGAAATTGAAAGTACACTCTGTACATGACACGGTAAATAGAGGTTAGACAATTTCTCCCT
Organism: Achroia grisella; assembly: GCF_030625045.1. Taxonomy (NCBI): domain Eukaryota; kingdom Metazoa; phylum Arthropoda; class Insecta; order Lepidoptera; family Pyralidae; genus Achroia; species Achroia grisella. The sequence goes on from NW_026712925.1 coordinate 3,705,875, forward strand.
ACATAATCTACATATTATAATATAATCACAAAAGCAATAATCATATGACAGAAGCATTCTATTTTGCTATTATTGGATACTTAATAATATATGTCTATATTTATTTATTACAAAATTACGAGAATTGAATTTCTATTCAGTAGGAAAATTAGTTTTTCTTAGTATTGTTTTATGTCTGTGCTAGATAATAGATAACATTTCTTATGATTTGCTATTGATCAGTGGTTTTCCGGTTTAACATATCGTCCATTTTCCAATGACTGCGAGTTTTTTGTTTCTAAACAAATTCACGTCACATCCTCAATGACATTGTTTTTAATCGAAAGATAAGTAAAATAACATTATCTATTCTTATTGGATATTTTTTAATCATATTTGTTTCTCCAAATTAGTCTTTTATTAATCAAAAGAACAGAGTAAAATTTTATTATTATTTACCAATTATATTTAAATGAAAATTATACTATGTAATAATAAAATGAACTAAGTATCAATTTCGACAAATTTGTATGAAATCAATACAAGAATAAACCCTATCAATTGCAAAAAGAATTATCTAAATCCGTTCAGCTTTAGCGGAGATATAGTGTAACGTAAACATAAAATAAAAATGCTTTCGAATTCAATCTAACCTACTTTTGGCTGTCCGATAAAATAGCTTTATTAAAATATTTTTCAATTGAATGAAAGTGAGCTCGTCGCCTAATTGTTTTCTATAACTGCTGCTATAACTTATAAATTCGAAAGTAAAGAAAAAATTATGGTTGTCAATCATATTTCCGAATCTCTGGTGACATAAACACCTTACAAATCAAATTAATTTGATACGGGGATACGTTTATTTCTTTGTCATATTTTATGTTTTTCTTACTACGTTCACAACCATGCGACATCTAAATCCACATAACCTCATCTCATGATAATACTCGTGGAAATATTTAGTACTAGCTGTGGCCGCGGTTTCACCCGCGTTAAGTTTCATGAAAAATACAGCCTATGTATTATTCTGATGCATAAGCTGTATTACTATAAAGTTTCATTAAAATCCTTTCAGTAGTGTGCATACATGTATCATTTATACATATAAATTTTCCTCTAGAATCACTCTAGCTATTAAATGAACCGCTTCAAAATCCGTTGCGTAGTTTAAAGATTTAAGCATACATAGGGACAGACAGCAACAGCGACTTTATTTTATACTATGTAATGATTAGGATATGTGAAGATAAATATTTTTTTCATTTATAAAGAATATGTTTAGATTTTTGCATTTTGGTTATAATCAACCAGTCAATTAATGGACTATGGTACATACTTTATAGCCATCAATTTCTTTGTTAGAATATTTATAGCTGTTGCCATATAAATTCTATCGTAATATTGTACGTATAACTTTATTATGAATTTTGATTAGAGTAAAGTGTTCTTATGTTATCCTGTAGGATATAAGTGATAAAATATAGTCCAAGATGGTTATGCCTGAGAAGAAAATTTCGATATAACGAAATTAATATACAACGACATGAATTAGGAGTGTACTTACTATTTTTCTTAGAAATTGAAAATTTTATATAAAATATCTTAATACTCTTGACCTATTTTGTTAAATTATATACGATTTGGGTTGCTGGGTCCTTTAAATTAATAATATAATTCTTTATTGGATACTCGGTGCATAAAGTTATAATATAATATATACCTTCACAATTGATACTGAGATGAGGTAGTTTAGACTTTGACATACTCGCAAATGCTGGTTATATTTGTATTTTGAATGCAATGCAGCAAACTTCTTAACTACTGTTCTCTATCTAATTCTTGTGGGTTTTATCGGTATACTCATCACCGGAGAGTCAGTCGGAAATAAATATTGCTAAACATGTTTTTATGTTGTTCTGATTAGAACCTTTAACTTCTTGACGTACATCAGATAATAGTCGCAAAGATATAAAAATTTTATATGTCGAAGTATAGCAAACAGTGATACATATTACGTATATTAAAAATATTTTTGATTAATTGTAATATACATCGTCTCAAACGACAACCTCGGATTATTACCCGCAACAATAATTTTGATAGAAAAACGTCGTTTATATAATACTAGGTGCGCCCAAGGTTTCATCCGCGTTAACTTTAAATTATGTAATATTATGTTATCTGTGCTTTCAATAAAAATACATCCTATTCTGATGCATAAGCTATATTACTGTAAAATTCATTCAGTAGTTTTAAAGTAAAAGATCAACAAACACATACTTACAAATTTTCGCATTTATTATATTATATTAAGAATTATCATATATGATGTTTATTCATCACTTCGTAACATTAAATGATTTCCAAAAAACTTATGCAGTAATAATGAGAATAAAAATGTGATAAAGTCTCAATATAGAACTCTCATATATATTCTATGGTCTTCTGAAGAAGCTAGAAAATTAGCAATTGAGTTTTAAAACCCGACAACATTTCACGAAGTATGAGTATGTTATTTAATCGTATGATTCCCGAGCCGTTATCACGGTGTAGCAAGCGGTAGTAAAAGTCTCCCGACGAAATTATAGCGTTATACCTTTATATTTGCCAGTCGTAAAATAAACTTGCTCAATAAAATTGTTTGTCTTTTATTTGCCCTGCTGGACACACAGGAACTAGAAATACTGTAATAATTATTATTTCTCTACTTATATCTTCATACTGGATCTGTTTAACGGTAGCCTATATACATGAATAACAAGATAAACATTTCTTCGTCATGGGATGCTCGTGGCACCACTCATTCTGGAGAACTGTGATGACATGTATGAGAGATCATAATGGTAACCAGTACTGCTTGTAGGGACATGTCTGCTGTACTACTATTTAGTTACGCAACCAGTTGGTTGTGTATTTAATATTTTGGCTCTAATCATCTAGTGCTATTTGTTATTATGTTAGATATGACATATCATAAGAGTCTGTAATAGATCATAAATAAAGATATTTTGAATTTGAATTTGAATTATTCTGTATTCACACATTCTAACTTAAAAATGTAAAGTTACCACAATTATTTTCAAAGGTAACACGCACGTTCCATGCTCATTCTTCCTGTGATAAGACAGCTTTCTGAAATAGCGATAGATTAAAAAAAAGGGGAGAAGAAGACACGAGACATATTATATCTAGTTGATAAGGGAAAAATTTGGAGTCCTGTCTTATCAACAACTAAAGAGAGTGATGGAAAATGGCAAGAGCTCAACCGACAAGAATGCGGCACATAAACTTAAAATAATTGGCTCATTCATAAATGAATGAGCCAATGGTGCTTACATTTTCAAATTTATTTTTTTAATTTTCTATTGTATTCTATTTATGTTTCCATATTCTGGTAATTTCATTGCCTTATCTCCCTGTCCAACTGAAACACATATTACAAAGCAAGCTTCTTGACGCTGAGACAGAGGGACTTACGTAGACGACTTTATACATAGTTACCTCGGCAAACTATTGTTGCAGAGTAGTAGTATACCAAGATAAACTATGTACTGTTTGATACTACAGAGAAATAATTTACTATCTACTGCTTTTTTGTAACTGGTATGACTAACATGCATATTAATAATAATCCAGAATAATTCAAACAACGCTATAGATAGCGTTGTACCCATAATAAGTACCCATAACACAAACTCTAATCTTAGGTAGACCTAAGATAAGAGTTTGTGTTATGGGTACTAGACAAATAGTAGAAATACTTAAATATTTTTTTATAAATATATATGGAAAACACTCAGTCCTATACAAACAACCAAATGGGAAGTAAGACAAGGGTCTTCTTCCCATCCGTACGAACAGCGTACGCATTGGTGAGGAAGCTAAAGCCTACCTACTACCAGACTCAAATGCTGACAGGACACGGGGGAATGGGGGAATACCTGCATAGGTTCCGTTTAAGGAGCAGCTCGGAGTGTGAATGTGACCCCAATAAAACCGAATCGGTCTGGCACCTCCTCTTCGAATGCCCGCACTTCGGAGCTGCCCGGCAGGACTTAGAAGCGAAGATCAAACTGCTGTCTGCAGAAAATCTGAGACTCATCATGGAGAACGGCGAGCACGGAAGACACCTTATGGACTTTATGGAGGCGGTGGCAAAATCAGCTGCAAAAGTAAACAGCAGACCGCAGGAACTGGTGGGGCCGCGTGACTCATCGAGAGAAGGTGAACGGAGCTCTCCCTATGACTCGTTTCTGAATGCCAAAATAATCGAAACCATCCCTCCACAAGAACTTCTAAAAATAGGATGCATAGGTATTCCATCTATAGTAGAAAAGCAAGCGTCACAGTATATGAGGGATCTGAGAGAGAGGCTAGGTTTTGGCTTCAGCAACGAAGGGAACTCAAGATCGGTTATCCTGTCCGCGGGACTATCGCAATTGCTGCATGGAGCGACTACCAGAACAGCAATGGAAAGAAAAAATTACGAAGAACTGGCAGCAGTCCAAATATGTGAATACAATGCAAAGTGGCACGCACCCAGAACAAAATGATCATAATATTAAATAATGAGAATGGAAGAGCATTCAAAAACCTCATGACAGTTCTGGAGGCATTAAAAACAAACGAAAATACTACTTCAAAAATTGTAAGTATAGATAGGATGGAAGTTGGTAGTGACAGAGCTGAAACTGAGGATAGGGAAGGTTGCAGGATGGCCCTGGTAAAACACGAAGTAGTAAATTACACCTTATAGTTGCCATGTATATATTCACTCACACCAAAAACAGTATAATTTAGTATTTATTTTAATTATAATTGTAAATTAATTTAACATTTATTTTAATTGTAATTTAATTTATTATATGACTATTTTATTATTTTATTGTTAAATTTGATTAGTTAGTCAATTCCACTTGACTTAGTTTTGGTAAAATTGTATTATTATTTTATTTTTATATTAGATTTTATATTATATTGACATCTATAAAATTGTTATATGGGGCCTGACCAAAATAGATTTACTTAAATAAATCAATTTAAGTCAAACAAAAATGTAAAATTTAACTTAATAAGAGCACGGACTTTGTGTCTGTGGTTAATAATAATAAAATCATAAAAAAAAACAACCAAATGAATACAAATGTTTATTGTTTGTTTGGTGCGAGGAATCGAACCTGCGACCATCGGAAGTAAAACGGTGTGTTAAATCGCTAGATGGCCAAGGTCGTCTATATGATTATATAACATACTTCAATCCATTATTACAGAAGTGTTGTTGTTGTGAATTACTAACTACTTTACAACAATGAACTAACGTAGCCTAACTAAGAGGAGAATGGATTATTATTAATAGAACATAGTGACCTCTTTGATAGCAATAGAATACTGCAAGCAATAATGGCAGAAATTTGCTATGTATATACATAGCAACTTTCTGCCATTTCATTACCTAGTTAACTAACTTCAATTCATATGTACTCTCCTTTTTAATTTTGTAACCTTGTGGTTGTAAAAATAATGCATTATTATTATTATAGCATACACCATTGACGCAGACGTGATTACTAGTATTATCAATTCAATAAATTGGCAGAAAGAAGCGAAAGAGATATCGGGCAGATTAGGACGTATCATATTAACATGTAAATAGAATTCCCGAAAAGCGTATTGAATGGTGAGAGCTCAACCGATGAGGGAGGCTCTTAAATTATAAACGAATTAATGAAAAGCCAGACAGTTTGTACTTACACATAAACCGAGTACAATGTGGTCTGCGTGGGTATTTTTGTCCCACAAATTCCGTCAAAAACTTGGTTTAAAATCTGTAACTGCATGATGAAGTGTGAAATTTGGTAGGAACAGTTTCTGCTGGTGGAGCTGGTGCTCTTACTAAATGATCATTCTTCACTAGTGTGGAAGATGATGATAGGTGAAGTCAAAAATTAAGACTATCCTGTCAAAATAAAGAATTGCCAGCAATGGTTTCCAGGGAGGAACTAGTGGAAATAGACCAGAGTACATTATGAGACCAATATCCCTATTACTATTGTTACATAGTAATAGGGATTTCCATTCATCCCTGATTGCTATATTATCATCGAGTAACATCAGTGGTATTGTTTTTGAAAAAAAATAAAGTTCATTTTAATAGTATCAGTGCGAACTCATGGTAGGTTAGCGAACTAGTTGTCGAGCTAAGTAGAAACAGTAAAATGGCAAATGATTCGGCTCAAACAAAATCTTTTTAGCTGCTTCCATATTCATCAATCTAGTCATACAAGCCCGTCAGTTACGAGTACTTTTTACGTGGCCCTTTTTTCAACACGTCACCTATTTGGTCGACGTACATCCATTCAAAACGACCCCTACCAAGATTTTCGTTCATTCATTCTCGCTCGATTGTAATTTTTTCTCCATTTCGCGATATACAATAAACTATAGCTTTTCCAGTTCAAGTAAGAGTACTAAGACTAGAGAACGAGATTTTTACTATAATTTTTTATTTCTGTTGTTTCATTTTGTATTTAAATTTATATGTACTTAAATTTTGTCTTGTCAATAGTTTCTCAACATCACCAGGTTTATTTCTATAGTTTCCTTTTACCCATATACATAAAATAAAAGTACAACAATTTCATATACATTTTCGTGTTGTCACAACCAAGTACTGCCGCCAGAAACAAGCGTTCACGCGATGTTTCAATTAACGTTAACAATATAAGAAAACCTAATAGTACATGTATTTGGATAATGATCGTGTTTATTTTGATTTATTATATGATTCCATCATTATGGATATTATTACTAAGGAGAGGCGTGATTCAATCATTTGATATATTTGTTATGAATATTAAATAGCAAGCAATTTCGTCCGCTTGATTACGATGGACCGTAGTAAAAAGTATGTCGTTTTTTACTATATTCTAAATGTATGTGCTTGGTTTTTTCTATTGCAATTAATATGACACATTTCTAGATTATTGGGTTAGGCGAAAAGATGGACAATTTATGTACGTACTAGTTACACGCCCTGCTTCGCACGGGAGTACGCATTATACTCACTCACTCTATCTATTGCTAAAAACTGTAATAAATCTGTTGCGTAGTTTAAAAGATCTAGTCGAATAGACAGCGGAAACAACTTCATTTTATATTATGTAAAGATAATACCTACATAGGCGCCCCTGCGACATCGCTGGTTGTGTTTTTAGGTAAAAGATAGCCTATTTCCGTCTTAGTGATATAATCTATTTACATGTATTTTATTTTAAAAGTACATTCCGACGTTTTGTTGTAAAAAGGCGACCAAAATATTTTTTTTATACAACGATGTGAGAATCTTATCACAGTATTTAATATACAATAAAAAAATCCCATAAACCTAAAAGGTATATTAAAAAACATAGTTAATGAAGGCTTTGTATAAAACCATCTGCATAAATAATTCTTCTTACCTATTTCTGTTTCCAAGAATCCTTTGTAGATTGTATTGCGATTTGATGGGGAAGGGCGGAATTGCATAACGCCAGGAATTGACTACTTGATAATTTTCTGAAATATATTTTATAATTTTTGTAGACTTATTTAAAACTCCCTACAGTTATCTAATTTTCAAAATAGGCTTTATTTGATAGAGAAAATATGAATTTTATTTCTCTTGGTTTGAAATATGCGCTAGAACATTATGTCACGTGACATTTCCGAGCGTCATATTTCAATAAACGAAACAAGGGTAGTAACGCGCCTTATTCTAACTAACTGTCTAGTCTAACTGTTTTGAGTGATAAGTATACAGATTTTATTGGAATTGTGAAAGTAACAAGCTACAAAACGTATGCGGTGCTTATGTGTCGAAGTACGACAATTAAATGTCCCAAAAATTGTTTATACACGTTCCTAAATGCCCAAAACGTCAAAAGCAATGGTTCTATTGGTAAAATAAACATTAAATAATAAACTTGGTAGAACAAAAATCAGGATTACAGGCAAACAGATTTGCGATCATAAACCAATCTATTCTGGGCAGATTTGCATTATCCGTTTTAATATAGCCTAACACCTTTTCATGAAACTTTAGACAAAAAAAATTGAAATATTTGAGCGATTTCTCTCAGCAAACTATAGAACAAATGACATGAGATTACTTAACAACGTTTTGTTTATTGAATTATGACGTCATACGATGATCAATCATGGCCGCTCCATGTCAACCACAGATAAAAAATCAGATTATCTCTCAGATTTATTTTCCAAAAATAAAATATTAACAATGTTTTTTAATGCAAAAAACATATTGTATGATTACAGTTTACTAAGAAACTACCATAAAAATGGTTTTCATATTTTATTTCTACAACTGTCAAATAGCCAATTGCGACAAATAAAATGTGTTAGTTAATTTCAGATTCAATTATTATTATTTGGTTCTATTGTTGTTATTTTTTTTTAAATCTGAATGGCAAATAATCTGACGGCCCGCCTGCTTAAAAGCAGATATATATTTTTATTTTTCAGTATACAGTCGCCTATATACTGAAAAACACTACGGACATTAATTTATCATTTGGCACCTACAATATCACTCATGCGTTTTTATTTCAGAGGACTAAGATATTGTATGCCCCTTATCTTATAATTTCACTGATACTCTATAACCAAAACACATCATACTAAAGCAAGCTGCTTGGCTACTACAGTAGATTACAATGAAGTACCCACATTTCGGTGATTCTAGTAGAGTTATAACTATGTGATGTAGTTTATATTTTATAGTATACTAGCTACCCGCCCCGACTTCGCACGGGTGTACTTGTATTATATATATAATAAACATATAAACCTTCTTCTTAAATTACTCTATTTATTAAAGAAAACCGCTTCAAAATCCGTTGCGTAGTTTTAAAGATTTAAGCATACATAGGGACAGATAGCGACAGCGACTTTGTTTTATACTATGTAATGAAGAAATTTTTATAAGAAGATATTTTAGACAGGAGCTTGTTAAGGAATCACACTTTTGAATTTATAATTTTACTATGGATGTTGTTTCTCTTTAAACTATATATGATTTAATAATGTTTACTTACAATATCATCATTGTACAATTACGTAAGAGTCAAAATGGTATCATATTATATGAAATGATTAAAACAGGTTGATTGACTTAAACAATTAAATTATTTTAATTTAAAACTGAATGACTAAAAATAAACAATAACAAATTAGTTATTTTCTTTATTATGAAGCAGTTTTCTTTTCAAACAAGAATCGTAAAGCTCCTACGCATGATTCAGGTCGTTTCCGTTACCGGTAATTATCCTTTAAAAAATCATTTATACCTACAATTTTGTTTCCATTTTATGTTGAAGTTGTCTGATCATATGCATCGATGACAACTAACTAATAAAGAGTGACTTATCATACACGAAACTGCTTACCTACATGAGTACATACATGAAATGTTACAACCAATTATTTTTTCAGGCCTAATTGGAATGTTCCTCGTTATTTAACGTACCTACGTTATTTAACGTAGCTACGAGTACAGTTATTTCAATTACATAGACAGGTATAGGAACATGTTATTTCATTAACTGCAATATTCACTTATAATTTAGTTTTCTATACGGCATTGAAATATTCAATTGAATAGGTGTTGCAAAGCAAATTTATACAAATAAATAACTAAACCGTCGGTTTGTAATTTCAAATGAACAGCTTGATAAGCTGTTAACTTGAAATTAAGCTGTTAACTTGAAGTTACAAACATGGAAATTTGTTTAGAAATAGAGTATATCAAATCTCTTACCATACGTCCTCATTCTAAACTACCGAAGCCAGACAAAAAGACATATTGTCGCATTTATAATATTAGTATGGAAGTATCACGATTATTTCGAAATATTAATTTCATATTTCTGGTTATTAATTGCATTGGAGTGAAGTATATAAGTGCATGCTACATTACAGTACATCCTACTTTAGATTAATTTAGATTATTAAAGTGTGTGAAATGATGATGAACAATAATTGTATGTTATTTAGACATTCATGGGCTTCACAGCGCAAGATATTTCAAGAGCTGCTCATGTATATAGCGATTGTTGGCACTTCAGATGGGCCGTAAGCTGTCTTGCTATTTGCCAATTACATGAAAATGTATAATCTAGCGTTAGTTATTTTCAACATATCCATTGATCTACTGCATGTTAATTTATATTCTGTGGATTGAGTTTTCACTCAAACACTTACACGATTTATTAGTATTCCAACCACTTACTGAATACGATCAAAACCACAGCTTATAACGAGCATACAAATGTTCTCAGTCAAGGCTGCCGCTTATTAAATGTTCTTTTATTTAAATACTTCTCAATTCCCGTGTCAGTCGGTTGGTATTCAGAGAAATGCCCGCGCAATTTGTCCCGGCAAGTAATTCGTGCATTTTTCACGAGATTTGGACGACTTAGGAATTATGGGTTTATTTGCTGTAGGTACAGCCGGTTTGCGATTACTGCTGTCCCTAGGGTGGTCCGTTGTATTCCATTTACTTGAAAATGTATAAAGATTTTATAATACTTAACATAAAATACTTATGGTAGCAACTTTATATTTGTATAGTGTTAGGGTATTTGTGAATGTTGTACCTTTACATTCACAAATACCCTATATTCATTGTATATACCCTAGGTTCATTTTTATATAACATTAAAAACTATTCATATTAACATTATAAAAGCGAATATATATCTGTTTATTACATTTTATAATGTGAAATGGCTAAATAGTTTTTAATAAAATTTTACGTGATGATAGATTATATTTCGAGGAAGGAAGTAGGATAATTGTTACCCATAGCTGTGGGCCCAACTGAAAATCAGCGCTGGAAACTATATTTCCAGCATTATCCTGAGTTGTGTTCAACATTGACTCTGTTTTGTAATGTGTGTAAATTGTTGCTTGTATTTTTTATGCCATTATTGTTGCGTCAAGACGAGTCAATAAAATTCCATTCTATTCTATATTATTCGCATGAATAAGTATTAATTTTTAAGATTAATATTATAAATTTATTTATAAATTTATTCTCATTCAAACTTAAAGAATTGTACACCTGTAGATGGATCTCGCACTACATACTACGATCTCCAGTTACACTCTTTAAATATTGTTATGTATTATATTAACTATAACTTTTCTTGAATTTGCTTGATATAAGTAAAATATAAATAACAAATTATTATACATCAAAACTAAGGTTTATGTGTTGATAGAGGATTGAAATTGTTTCATACGGGAATCAATAAGTTCTTATACATATCATCACTATAATATAATGTATAATATAAATCTAATATAAGTTGCCTGTTTCAAGATCTTATTGCTTTTTTTCTTAAACAAAAAGTAATGTAAATACAGTTCGTAATATCTTTATTTTTTTCAGTATTAGTGATGTAAGTTTCGAAGTAATTTTCCCTGTAGGTAGAGTCAACAGCTGAATCGCTGTTACAATAGTTTAATCTTAATAATACTTTTAAAGTTACTTGAGTTTATTTCGATCTCTTTAATCTACTTATATTGTATGAAAAGGGAACTCAATTGAGATTTTAATTTCTATGAGTATGGTCATTTCAGTCAATACATTTTATTTTAGATATTAATTTATATTTATAACAGTTAATTAGTAAATTAGTAATATATATATAAAAATAACAAAAATATGGTTAACATAGTACAATATTCTATTATACTTTAATTTGAACGAATAAATTAAACTAAACGCGTTTAATTAAATTAAACGCATCAAGCATCAAGAGTAATTCTTGATATAACATTGGTATTTCTTATTGAATTATTGTATGCATGGGCACCATACATCTTGTATTTATTTACAACAAATCTTTAGTTAGATTAATTAGAAAGAAAGACGTTTATGATTACTCAGATCTGCCTCTGTCTATGGTCAGTTCAAAATATATTTTGACCCAGAAAAATTGTTTTGATTCCAAAATATTTGATATATTATTGAACAAATTTCAAATAATACAGATGAATTCAGTTTGAGTTAAATACGGTGACCACTACCGTAATAAATGCTATTATTTTAATGTTGCTATTTTTTATGCAGTCTGTAGTTTGAGCAGTATCTGTTAATATGTAAGTTTTGCGATAAGGAAGTGCATGACGATGGCAAAGTTCTCTACAACAATTATTATCCTGCTGTTTTGAATTTCTATGGCTATGGTTATAAAAGTTAAGTATTTTCGGAAGTAATCATGTCTTGTGTATATAAAGAATGTAAAAAAATGCTTAGAGTACCAACTGTTATGTTTATCGTTTATTAAAAAACTAATAAAGCAGAGAGGCAGTTTTAAAAAAACTGACGATTATGAATCTTAAATGCGAAAGTATTTATCTATGTCTTTGTTAAGTTTTCACAATTATACAGCAAAATGGATCTTAAAGTTTGACTTGAGGATAGATAGTATCATGGGGAAGGATATATGTTATTGAGTATCTCAATAAATGTAGTATACTGCCGTAAGGTGTAACTGTTATGGAGGAATTAATTTATACCGTATTTCTCATGCAAATAAACTGATATAGATGTATCACTATATTTGCATAAGAAAAACACGTATAACAAAGTATAATAATATAAGAATATCGAAAAGGAAAAATACGAAATAAAATTTAGTTATACTCGTATATGAATGAATAACCAGCTCATTCATATAAATAACCAGCGAAAAGTAAGTATAGAAGTCTAGTCATTTAGCCCATCGTTTCCAATTTACCAGGATTTATTAAAAACATATCAGCGTTCTGCACTCCTTTTCTGAATAAAGTGTGCGAAATTTCATATTCGTCCGTCCGCGCATATTTCGTAAATAGGGGTATACAAAATATTTGCTTCACGGTACATATATTTAAATTATACTTATTCTTATTTTTCCTTAATCATTGACCATGATGGTTTCCAGGAGTGAAAACGTGGAGGTTGAACTGACATGGTACGTTGCTAGTAATGACTACTAATAATACATTCCACCCTTGAGAGTTTTATTTCGCCATGGGTATCTCATTCACATCTCTACCCGCTCCACACCTCTTCTTTTCTAGTCACAAAGTGTAGGGCTGGTCTTGCATTTGGTTTGTTGTGATATTTGTTAAAGTAAAATAAGGGTAGAGTATAATTTTCGGACAACAAATGATGACTGGTTACTTATACTTATTGATGATTTTGAACCTTATTGTGTTATGTAATTTGCATTTTATTGCACTTTCTTGGTTTGAATAATTAAACTAGGAGCTGAGATGTCAGCGGAATTCCTTTATACAACGGAATTCAAGCATTTCTCATAAAGTCACTTTAATGAAGAATAATGGTTTTATTATAATTTTCCTTATAATATAATATTTAAATGACATTTAGATAAGTCAATTTAGCTGAAACTGTTGGTATTAAAAATAAGCCGATTATTTTTACTAGGGTAGTCTTTGTACAAAGTCACTTTCGTGGGAGGCTCAATCTCTCAGATTTCAGCAGATAACCAGCTTGCTTTGTTCAATATATTTCAGTTAAAGGGAGAGATAAGGCAGTGAAATTATAGGGTTTGACGCTAAGTAACTTTACTCCTTCGGAATGGCATTGGATGACTTGTATCACCAAAGTTGTTGTTGGGCATTATGTGAAATAGTTCCTCTGAAATACAATCTGTTGTATATTCGATAGTGTACACAAAGCGTTTCAACAGGTATTTTTTATTTTTAAAACAGATGATCCGTTCTGATAATACCTTTTACAGTCCATAGGATTTCTCCACATGTTGATCCCATATAAATGGTGGTCGACCTGCTCTTACTTTATAAATGTACTACTAATTTTTTCACAAAAATAGCCTAGTAAGTAATTAGTATAGTTTTTAGTAGATTTATATTAATATAGTTAATTAATTGCAGTAATAATAATATACTAAAGAATCGTGATGGCTATTAGCTATTTATTCTCTCTGCACAACTTGTAAGGAACGTAGTGTAAAGATATATAGACATTATTAGCACTCAACCATTGTTGCAATCACACATATAAATCAAAGTGACAACAGGATTTCTCCGCTGAAATTCAAATGTAATTTGATTCGTATGTCACTTGAAATAGATAATACAATTTCCTTGTAATCAGCTTACACAAACACATCATTCTGGGAGGTTTTGGGTTGCTAGGCACAGTGATTAATGTTTTAGTTGTTTGATGGGCATGTAAGTCCTATAATTTAGTATTGAATTAGACTCAGAATAAGCTGTTCAACATTACCATTTAGGTATATCATTAGATTCCTGCTATTATGTCTTAATCTATAGATTATAATACAGCTTACGTATACAGTATAATACACAGTGTGAATATTGCGAATATGTGAAGCCTGAGTACTGTAGTTTGAAATATCTTTGCCAATATTACAGGCCCATTATTTTACACAGCATCAAGCTTCTTAATATTGTGCTTGCTAGTAGGTCCTTAATAAAGATAGTAGGTAGAATCCTTCTACATCTTCATGAAGACAGTATTATAATACTGTCTTCATGAATATTCCTTTTTTCACATACCTATTTATAAATAGGTATGTGAAAAAAGGTAATTTTTAAATAGTAACGTTAAAATTAAAAAAATGTTGGTATATAAACAAACTGTATATATCTGAAATAAAACTTCGATAACCATAAAATGACAAATGCCATCTAATATTTAGATTCGTTCACGTATAAAGTCTGCCTGCAGATTCGACCTTCATGAATCGTTACAAAAAGAAGTAAAAGATCTCCTTATAAAGAGTCATAAAAGTTTTTATGACGAAGCTTTCCATATATCAAACGTTTGCATGTCTTTTTCTTTTTAATTAATGCTGTCGAACATTACTGAGTTGAATGTAAATCCTTTACATAGAATTTGATTATATAAATAATAATAATATACTTTCACGTCTTAGATATTATGGTAGATGGGGTAGTCAGAGGCATTTATTTGTAGTGGATGACGATGGATTGGTGCACCTGCCTGCGCTGTACGCTAGCGGGGTATCAGTGTTTGTTAATCTTAATAATTTCATAAATGCTAAAGTTTGTAAATATAGATGTTTGTTACTCTTTCACGCGAAAACCACTGAACGGATTTTAATGAATCTTTACAGTAATATAGCTTATACATCAAAATTATACATAAAAATATATTTAATATTTGAAATGTAGCGCGGGTGAAATGTCGGGAACAGCTAGTAGAAATATAAGACTAAAACCGGGTAGCAAACTACTAGGCTATAAAGACTTCTTATTTATACATAGTATATAATATTGTGAACAAATTGTAACTGTAAACGGCCGATTGAAGTGAAATGATAAATTACTAGCAACTCGAAAATCCAGTAACTCTCATTGTCATTTCGTTGTTACTGATAACTGTAAAGGGATTCCATTCTTAACGAGATAATAATAATTCACAGTAATCTCATTCAGGACCATTACAAAGTGTCATGCTTCAGTAGATCCATATCACAGAGACACTCTTGTTAGGGACGGAGTTGAATTTATCAAATTTGACAAAGGAAGAACGTTCATTGTTTTGCATTTCATGTACTGCTTTGATCAATAATACCAGTTAGATGACATGCTACGAACTAAACTAGTGCCCAAATACTATTATCTATCCAAGAGCAAAATGGTAATATAAAAATATTTTTACAATAAGCAATACTTTTTTTTCTTACTGGTAAGTCCACCAGTAATGGCACGCCTGATGATAAATTGTAACCATTGACATATATAGTAAATACATAAACAGCGCTGCGAATATCACGTCATGTTCCGATAAAAATAATAATAACATTAATTTCGATATTTTGAATTACTTCTTTTCAATTTGTTCCATTGAACACCGGATCCTTAAAATCAGCGGTAATATTATTTGGAAACTGGTCGGATTATAATCTGGCAAAATGGGAATGGATAATATCGGACAATATTGAAAATGAACCGTCGCTATTTATTGAGGTAAATATCCAAAACGTATCGACGTTGGAGAGAAACGGCAAAGAGGAAAAACCAATTTGGCTTTGCATATCCAACGAATCTATCTGTAAAAGATGAATAAACCACGAAATTCTATAATTTGACGGCAATCTATAATGTTTCTTCAATCCGGCGTTAATGAGGTACGTTACGCTTGAGAATAATTAGCTATTGTTGAATGTAATTAGATACTTTCAATATGTGAAATATTCTTGTTTATATAATATATTCATATAGACGATTTATTAAAATGGATAATAAATAATAATGAGTATCTATTAGATTTTATACAAAGACATCTGTACGAAAATCTCTGTCTAAAGTATTCGCCATCCGCCAACCAGCACGTATTGTAAGCTGTTTCGGTTTAAAGAATGAAATTTGGTGTAAAATTACGCACACGTATGTAATCAACGGTGATCCCTTGGTGGTAGGTGGGTCGTATAATATTATTCCCATTTCTGTAATACATATATAAATATGATATATGATATCTATGTTCAACAAATTTCCATCGAACCTACTTATAAACTCGTTTGTTCTGATTATCTACACACAGCTAAAAATACTAAGTTTAAAAAACTGTTTCATTGCTTTATAAGTAAAAAATTTGCTAAGGAATTTTAAATATCCATTTTATAACATCAGGCGTGTCGTACGTTCCATTATTGTTAGTTAGTTTATTTTAAAGTTTATTAACGTTAGCGTTGGTGTAATATATGTGTCACATCTGTTATTCATTGTATGCGTGGCTCTCTACTTAACATTAAAAATGTAATGATTATATTACATTATCAGATTATTATTAAAAAAATTAAATAATATGTGTAAAAGATAATTGTCAATATATTACTATATATACATATAAGTAGACAAAACAGCAATCAATTAGTTTCGCAAATTGTAGCTTGCAGTGAATACGTCATCAAGGATATTGCATATATTGTGAATTGGGTCATTTCTAATTAACATCTTAGAATTTTACGTAAGGAGCTGTATAATTCTATGATGGCTCCGTCTTGCATATTAATTGCTATATTGTGCATATTACAGCGTCATCCAGTTAATTCTAAAATTCAAAATTACACGGTAACATTTTAAGCTGGAGTAAATGAATGAACTTAAATATATACTGAGAAGCTACAAGTGTTGTTAAAAATACTTTAATTGAAAATTATATATAAATATAAACATTTAGATGAATTTTAAATAATAATACTATATGATAACTACTTAATCGGATATAAGACTTTAAAGACGTGGAATTTTACTAATGTATACGAAATATTTTCATTCGTGTATATAAATCCTATATCATAACGAATTAAATAGTTTGTTTTTATTATATGGTAGTATGTAATGGGGTTTTCGGAACATTTAATGTTTCATAAAATACAGGTGTGTTTCTTATCACATCCTCTTACAATTAGATTAAATAAATATCATTCGATGTTTTAAATATCGTAAAAGTTATAGTCTTGTGTAATTTATTCGCCAATTTTATTTTGATTGGTTTGAAGTTCTATTAAAAATACAGCTAAAACAGTGTCAATTATTGGCAAGATAACGCAAAAACAAAGTAAATTAAAGAAACTTGTTTTTAAAACTAAAACTTGTATTAACCTTTTGAATGTTAGAGATTTCACTCCGACATTCAAAAGTTTACAAACTCCCTATACAATCAATTGATTTCCATATTATTATCTAAGTTTCAGTTTAATTTGTTACCAGGCAAATGATTTATTCGAGATAAGGATCGAGTTTCGAACAGAAATACAAACTTAATGACTCACTAGTGTAACCTATTAGGAACTTTGTCGGGAAGTAATGTACGTATATGCGTATACGACTCTGATATAACTTTTCAATTACTAAAACTATATCAGAACTAAGTACGTACATTCGCTTTAATTACGGTGTAACTTAATTGTTAAACTTTGGTGATTTTAGAAGTCATATACTATAGGACAATGTCCAATAAACAATCGTTAAAAGAAACAGATAACGGATAATGATTGCTTCTCACTTTATAATTTTGCCTCAAACAAACCGCATCACATAAAACCACATGAAATTTAAAAGTAACGTTGAGCTATTCCAATTTGCGGGAACTGCAACTAGTATGTTCGGATAATAATTTTCTGAACCGGTATTTTCGAAATATAAAAATAATTTATTGTCGCAATTGTTAAGTATGTACTTAAATCATTTGTATATTTTAATGTATATGTATTTATTTATTATTATTAATATGACAGGTTATGGTGTCTTAACTTTATCTTACAGATAAACATGAAATATGGATATATATTCAGTTATATGTCTAAATTTTGTGACGGGCAAAATTACTTTTCGTCTTATAATGTGAATAATGCCGTTGGTTATGATATTGTTATGATACTGTTGTATATTAAGTAAACTTTACAAGCAAAACATGAAATTGGTATCCTTGCAGAAGATTGAGCAGTATTTTGTATGGAGAAGGACTCAATAATTAGCTTATAGTGACTCATATCGAGTTACATTTGGGGAACTGTATGCTACTTTTTCTCTCGATCAAGCAATCTTTTTTTATGTAATTTGGCGGCCTACCTGATAGTAAACAGTAACTGTTGTCAATATTGTGAACAGTACTGCGGACATCATGTTATCGTGTAACATCCGTGAAACAACTCATGAGTTGCTTTCTGGAGAACTAATCTCTTTGATTTATCAAAGATTAAATCTGCTTTGATTCTAGAGAACTAAGATGTCATGCTTCTTATCCTGTTCACTCCATAATCATCTTTCAAAGAAACACAGCTTATAAACCAAGGTGCTTGGTGCTGAAATATGTACCATTGAGGTACCCGGATACCTATTTCAGCTAGTCTACGATAGTCCAAATACGTAGACGATTTTTTACACTATATCTATGGTAAATGTATACTTGGACTTAATAAAAGTCAAGTGTACAACTAGCTACATACAGCTATTTTAAGTATTATCTTCAAAATGCAAAGTATCGATGACTTTTAAACTTACTGCACTCGATATATCATGTCTGGTCCACGGAAAGCCATAGAGATTATCCACGGAAACTTACAATGAAGTGCTGTAACTTTTATAGTGAAACTTTCAGACTAAAAGTTCTAAACAGAGATGAACTTGTAGTATCTATTGGTTTTCAAAGCACGAGAAAGTATTCAATCAGTTCAAGATAGTTTATATAGTCGTAGAGATAAGAAGTCGAAAGTCAGTATTTGAATATTTTTAGGAAAATAGTCGTTTTATTTTATATATACGTTATATATCAGTCGATTCGATAGTGTGGAGAGCTTTTACCGTAAGCTTTGTACTACATCACCTGCGTCACCTATTTCAGCCAATAGGCAGGTTGTAAAGTATTTGAAGGTACTGGAGGTTTGAGATACTGTAGTAAAATTGCAAGATATGAAGGACATCTTAGTGACCTGTTAATTTCTTTACTATTATCTTATATATAAAATTCTTGTGTCACAATGTTAGTTACCATACTACTCGGAAAAGGCTTGAAATTTTGAAGATATGCATATTCAGGAGGTCTGAGATCGGTTACCTTTTATCGTTAACCCTTATTTTTTAAGTAATTTAATTTATATGGCAAAACAACGTTTGCGGGATCAGCTAGTAGAAACATAAAAATAGCGAGGGAATGCATAGCTAGTTGTGAGTGTATGTATATCATATAAACATTAAAAATTACGACAGATGCGGAATAAATCTGGCTTAGTCCGTTTTTGATGTTTTGCTTAACGAAATATTGTTATAACTGGAGTAAAAAACATTCCACGTTTCTGCTGACTACTCGCGTGTTACGTTTTTTTCGGTGGCTTACTAACAGTACACAAAATTCCGTTTCGAGAGAAGCGCGGCGCGCATACATTTCCATTTATATAAAATGTACGATACTATGTGTGCTGTATGCAAACATTGATGTAATATGTTGATACTAACCACAAAGTACTGGAGACCACACTCGACGCCGTAGTTCTAATTGACTGTGGCGATATCACCATACTTCACGTATTCTAGGCGCTCGCTGGTAGTATTAATTCTAATAATATAAATATAATGAAGTTTAAGTCTCATATGAGTTTATTAAATTCATTTTATGCAAAAATATAATTGTTACAGTTTAAATATTATTATTATTATTATATAATAAACTATTATAGTTAATCGCCCTGGGCTCGCCCGGGTGTATTATTTAAATTTTAAGCATACATAGGGACTGACTGACAAAAAGTATATCTTGTTTGACAAGATATTTTGATTGACTGCGTGCGTAAAGGCTAAGACGGGTAGTTGTTAGGCCAATTATTAAAAAGTCGCCGTTTTATGAATTAGTCTTACATAGTCAACCCACCTTGTATGCTTACAAATACTATTTGTTACTATTTGCTTCAAAAAATATTTGATTAATTGACACATAACACAAAATAAAAAGCTGTTTTCGCAGACATATATCTACAAATATATGTAACCTTATTTAAACCTTTTTTCGTGTCTGCTTAATTATCATTATTACATAGTATAAAATAAAGTCGTTGTTGCAGTCTGTCCCTATGTATGCTTAAATCTTTAAAATTACGTAACGGATTTTTACGCTATCTTTTTTAATAGATAGAGTGATTCTAGAGAAAGGTTTATATATATAATACATGTACACCCGTGCGAAGCCAGGGCGAGTAGCTAGTATTTGTATATTGTGCTACGTCTAGATGGTCGTTATACATAATATATCAATGTATTTATGCAAATATTTTTTACCCAAAGTGTGTAAATAGCTGTGGGAGGTTCATATTACATAATGTTCATATCAGTTACTAAAATATCAACGCACCAATACTTACACCACTCATACAATAACATATTCTAGAATTAGATGTTTTTTTAAAACTCCAACTGTTCTAAATTCAATTAGAAAAAATGACATAATAGAACACTACCACTACCAACTGATCGATTTGAAAATTTCTTTCATTGTTTAAAAGGTTATTTATTATGTTAATATTATATATACACAACTGACAAAGTTACAGACAGTCTAGCGAAGCCGGGGCAGGACATAAGTATGTAATATTATGTTATCTGTGGCATAAGTAAATATTTCATCATATACCTACTGTTAAAACAAGCTACCACAATTATTCGTTATAAATAATGCTCGTAATATGGAGTTTTTCACGCAAATTCGCTGCCTGTTAGCCGTCGGTCCGGCTTAATTACTACTTATGTTTAAGTATACAGTGACATGTGTCCCTCATCGCTGTTTCACAGCTTTAGATTAGGCCTTACTACACATCTGTGAATAGTATAAAATAATATTTACTGTAGAAAAACTTTACCACTTCTAAAACTACTTTTGTTAAATTTAATTTGGTGATGATTCGAATAAGACTTAGTCTACATTATTTAGATATTAATATTATTAAATTGCTTTATAAACAGCTATTCTCTTTCTTACATATAATCTTAAGTACTGTCATAGATATTAACTTGCATAAAAGTATTAGAACATGGCCTGCCACAAAAGTACATACTTTAATGTTATGAATACTATTCATTGATAGCATAACATACAAAGTAATCATTTACCACCAGAAGGAATTACACTAATAATATCATTATTAGAAATATTTGTTTTTATCAATCCATTAATATTTTTAACATACATTTTAAGTAGTAATTTTCTATTAAAATTCAGTTAAAATTTCTTAAGTTGTAATATTATTTCATTCAAATTAAAATAAAATAAATATTATTAAACCTTGGTTAATCAGTGTTATATGATCATATTAACGAAGATTCGGACATGGATAATATCTAATAATTAGAGCTAGCAATAATACCATCTTATTACTGCCGGCCACTTCTTATGTTGAGGAGGACATTTCTTTATCCCAGAATGCAGGCTGTACGGATTTGTGAATTATAATAGAACACCCAATTATACGGCCAGGGCTTTTAAGTTGCTCAAAAGCATTCGACTTGAATTACGTGCTATTATCTACTAACAGTCCGGCTCATCGTTTATTCGTTCCTTTTATTTTTATATAATACTATTCATAGGGATTGTTTAAGATCTGTTACACTTATGCTTAAGAAGAAGAGAAGACTATTTTGTGAGCTAAGAGCTGTTTTATTTTTGAACTTTAAAAAAATAAAGCTAATATATATTTTGTTTATTAATTAGTTTTATTTTTTTTATAGTCCAAAAATAAAAAAAAATAGGTTAACAGTGCAGTAAAATTATCGTTGGACTATGAAATAATTTAATTTTAAATGAATATATTTACAATAATTATTTGCCGCTTATTTCAAATATTCCTGAATATTCTATAAGCACATAATGTAATAAAACAGATAACAAACGATTATATGCATATGAAATGTAAATATAATCATCATCTGCTTCTTTCCTTATCCCATTTATTTGGGGTCGGCGTAATATGTTTTAAATAAATGTAAATATAATAATATACAAAAAAGTCTATGTCTTATCTATATCTATTCCTAAGGAGCTTGCTTTGTATCTAAGTAAAGAAAAGTGACATAAGGCAGTGAAATTACAGGATAAGAGGTATGACAGTCCATTGAAAATTCAACATATGAGTGATACCACCGATCCGATAAGTATCAATTCGATAATATTTTTCAAGTATGTAAAATATTCAGCATTGTGATTTTTTTAATTTATTTTTGATTTTGTTCCATATTGTATCGTTCTGTGACCGTTGAACGTTGACCGTGAAGTCGTTTGTGAAAAAAATCAGTTTTAAACTAACCAACTGTTTTGTAACACTGCACTGCGAATATATTATTGCATATTGGTTGATTTGTCCTTATTATGATATGGATGTTATGAAACCACAAAATTCGATGAGAAATCACAATGTGCAGTCATTTGTAGAGACTGCAGTTTAAATACAAATTGGATATGCATATAACCAAATTCAACAAAATAACGTTTTATATAAAATTGACAGTTAAGTAATATTAAAATTTAATTACGCAATCGAAATGGTGTCAATCTTGATAATTTTGATATGAATGCATAGCATGTCGGACGTCACATAATATGTACATTCTGACTCTAGTAGCCACTCTCATGCGTTCTCATTCCTGTAGATTAAGTGATTATAATATAATGACTATTAGGTAATTAATGCTCCACTACTGCTGCTGTGTAATTTTAGTATCCTTATTATAATATTAACCGGAATACAGCTTCTAGCGACAAACGGAGACTACTTTGTATAAAGTCTGTTTTGGTAAACTAATTGTATCTTGTGTGTATTAACCTATTATTAATGTTGTGGTAGCATACGATTCATGCATGCTTTCAGTTTTGTGAACTAGTGAAGTGATATAAGAACGTGGCGACTGTGAAAAACTATGTTAATATCAAAATATGAGTACGTAGCTTACTTGGTCCCAGTTGTCTAATGAAACGATCATCGTCTAGTGTACGACGTGCTTTATTTTCCCCTCAATTGTTCCCGGTCCAATCCTATCCCGCATTTTACGACTGCCCGCAACTTCTCGACAATTACCAGCACCGGAAATTAAACAAAGGCTTGACCGCTCTCCGGGTTTTATTAATACGAACACCCTGAATTAAGAGGCGGACGTATCTTTGTGAACTTTTATCAGATTTATCAGTGGACGATCCGAACCCGTGACATTTTGATTAAATTCTTAAATTATCGTGTGATATTTTTAGGAACAGAAGGTACTGCGACTATTTTTAAAAGTAGTTTATTTGTGTGTATGGAAAAATTAAACCAAACTTACCTATTTCAGCATTTAGTATCGATATTAGTTATATAGTTTTAACAGAACTACGCTAACAGAATTGTGTGCAGTCAATAAAAACAAATCGTTCTATATCAAAATTAACGTTAATAGTAACGAACGAATTTTATAAAAATAACGATTGGTAGCGAACTAAAGTGGCGCCATCTACTATGCTAATAACAAAATGAGGTACAAAGCAATTTCTCTTTGATATAGCCGTACAATTGGTTTGAGTTTAAGAACTTGTTCCCTAGGCAATATTTAAACGAATGTTCCTTTCTAAGTAGTCATACTAAATAGATACTTTTATAAATTGATCTACATATTTATGTACTCATAATTGTTATTATTATAAAATGATTTCTAAAACAATAATTTAAATGGATATTACGAGGAGCGGATAATTATGTATTTTGTGATCTCAAGTTTTCTTTTCTTTTCGGCAGTCAATTTTTTAAGTTAGTTTTTCTTTGGTTAGTTATTCTGTTAGTTTTTATCAGGTGAATCGTCAGTCTATTCAAAGCTAGGTACACAAAATATATTAAAATTAGTTAAATAAAGCTAAGTATGTACATACTCTGGACATACATAGCTTTATTTAACATTTAAAAGACAAGAATACTTAAACAACATTATGAAAGCACAGATTTAACAGTTCTTGAATTTCCATTTCAAAGCACTTCTCTACTGACTCTTTTGATATCAACTTATTAATTCTATAAAAAGCTTGAAGAAATCAACAAGCATTACAATATACTATACAATAGCGCGAAATTAATGAAAATAATAAATTGCATTGATATATGTATATTTCTTTCTTTATATGTCCAAAATATTATATTATATTTTCTAACAGATCAGTTCTGAAATTTAAATGCTCACGCACTGTCTTATGTTTTATTTTGTATTCTTAAGATACTTTGTAACAAAAACTCTTAATTTTTTTATACGAAGGCATGATATTGTAGTCCTCTGGAATGTTAATGGAAAGCATGGAAGTTCTACGGTTTTCACATAATGACGTGATGTTTGGTAATATTGGTGTTATTCATGGTCAAGGTGATGGTAAATATTATCAGATAGGCCGACAGCTTTTTAGGTACGGTTCATAAGAATAATTGAATCATATATTACTATTTAACACAGGCTATCTAATACTTATTTATTTATTATCTATAAATAAAAAAGTACCAGACCGCTCTTTACAATGATGATATCGTTTCAGTAATTTTATTTTAGTTACTACTGTAATACTGAGGGACTGGATGAGGGTTTGGATGGAATTGACTGAAATCCTAAATATCCTGAATTAAGAAAGTACACTTTGTATCCAAAACCATTGCTACGCTTCGGGATACTTCTACTTAAACGGATAAATACAATAAAACATTTTATACAAAACTGTTTTGTGTTTCTTACTCACTCGAACCTGTCTAGTATTGAGTGCAATTTACTACACATCCTTACTATTATTTTGAATACGAATATGTGCCAATCCGGATGGCTAGTCTGTCTGTTTGTTACCTTTTAACCATTAAACGGCTGAAGAAGAATAGGCTTTTTTTATTTATCTCAAAATATCTGGAGGATGAAAGTTTGTGCAGACGAAGTTATGACTTATAATTAATCTGCGATCATATTTTCGGTTTTACTTTCTGACTATTTTCGGCTAAAACTCAAATTTCTGCTTCAGATACAATATAGCCCAAACTATGACCGACTCACGATAATAATGTTATAATGCAATCTTCACCCAAATGTCACTTGACAGTGTTGGATTGTCATGACTCAAATTAACAATACATCTGTAAACAATAGTGTAATTGCTTTGTACTTGTAAACGTCCTAATCCAACAAAATTAACATGTACATAATTAATATTTCGACCAACTTACCTTTGATGCGGTTTGATTAAATTGTTTACAATTATGATTTATTTAGGGGAATACATACGTTATACACAATCATTGAGATTCCCAGAATTCTGTGTAGGTGTGTATCTATGAAAATAACATTATACGTACTTGGTAATTAATGTGTATAACCTACTTTCAAAGGAATCTAATCAGTTAGATTTAATTGAATAATTATAAATCGAAAATGTGTCTGTATATATCGACGTGACGACCTCGGTGGTCTAGTGGCTTAGTTAGACGTTGGTTCGTACGATTCCTCGAATAGTAGAAACATTTGTATTACTGAGTATGATATATCTGAGTTGGTTAGATAGATGGTTGGACAGATACTTTAATTAGTGTGAAAACACTTACGTTAAAGTGAGATATTGCAAACTTTAATGCATATAAGTTTATATTATATATAAGTTCTGTTTTATTAGATGCGTGAGACATACAATCTTTATGTCAAAGTTTATTAGTAACAAACATACTTTGATGACACTTTCGAATTTATAATATTAGTATAGAAGTACTTCTATATATGTATGCTAACATTATAAAATCAAAAGTTAATATAATTTTATAATAAAGGAATGTTTACATTAAGGATGTAATTAGCAAATGCGCTTTTACTAATTATATCCTAAAGTCCTTATTTCTTACTACGAATAGAAATGTTTCAGTCGATAATTTTGGTGTTAGCATAGGTATTTCACAGCTGAATTAGCTCACTAAGTTAGGTAGTTTGTGACTAATCAACAGATCCTGCAGGGTTGTCAACCTTAAACTTGTGCGAGGAAGTAAAAAATCTCGTACATATACGAGTTAGCTTAATTTGACCTTAAGAATAACATTAATTATTGTAATTTTACAATAATTAAAACATTATACAAACTTACAAGTATACAACAAACAGGATAGAAAATGTTGAAACCGAAGTCATAGCAAAAATATCTCACCTCTTTACGTGGCAGAGCGACTGTATGACCCCGCTTGGTTTTGCAATACTAATGGGCTCACTGGAACCGGAAAATACTACACCTCTTCAGAGAATACCGGGTTTAAGTGTTATACCGATTAGCATGGTGAGTTGAAGTACCGGACGCATATGCAAACAAGTATACATCCTATCTGATGGTAAATGGTTGCCGTAGCCTATGGACGCCTGAAACACCAAGGGTGTTTCGTGCGCGATGCCGACCCTTAAGAAACTTTAATATACACTTCACCCTATGCGGTAGTCTCGTGAGAAAAACTCGGCAGGTAGTTGATTTCAGAGTCTAAGTGTACGCGTGAGGAAGCTCCTCTGAAACCGCACTGTCCGAGACCGCCTCTTCTTAAATAGTTAACAATATACCTGATATTCTCCTGGTGTATCATCATCATCCTGATCAGGATCATCTCCTGTCTAGCATTCATGAGCGGTAGTAATAAATTAGTTAATGCTATGCTAAAAACTTCCTAGTTACCCATACAGTTAGCATCCCTGAGAACTGGTTGATTACACCTAGACCAAAAGTCATGTAACATCAAAGGCGAGTTTCAATGGTTAAAGCGTGGCGAGTAACTGACTCAGTCATTGGTCTGTGTTACTGTATATATTTCTTAGGGAATATAGTTCTCTATATTTGTGTTTTTTTTAATACTATTTGTTATTTATTTATTAATTTATTGCATTGAATTACGTCACATATATTTATATATACATATATTCTTCTCTCTAGTCTTTATGCATATAACAAATACAGATGAACATCTAGTATTTTTGTTACTACATGTTTATCTGTAATAAATGTATCGTAACAATTTTAACTATTTAAATAAATATTGTTAATACAACTACTATGTAAGCCATAAAAGTATTTTAAACTATTCACTTATATTTATTCTACAATGTTTTATTTTATTTATCCCCACAGAATGGAAAATCGATGACAGCCTGGAATTTACGGATATATGGATTGAAGACTAGAAACTGTTACTTAAAAATATAAATAGACCTATAGTTTAAATAAAATGATAAAGTTATAAAAAATAGTCAGATTCAAACTCACGACTTTCAGATCTATGTGGGGTCCTACTTGTGAGTACATTTGTATAAAAATTTAATGTTAAAAATTGTCTGGCTCAAGAATCGTCTAATATTTTATTACATACATGGGTCATTATTCTTGTCAATATTTAGTTTATTTCTATAAAGAGACGAGTAAAATACTTCCAAGATATATAAATTGAACATGAAAAGTTATTTATTAAATAGATAGAGCAAATATATCATTTGCGCTGAAAACCTTACGGTATTATTACAAAATTAAACTATTCAAATGAGATCCGGTATTGACCACTTCTGTTCAAATATTGGCAAATTGTTATGGCGTTCATCGGAAGATTCTTTCAGATAGAATAGAGTAAAAACATAGAACTGAAAAGTTAACGTAATATTAACTTAACAATTTGTTGATAACGATTGTTTTTAAAGCCCAATTCACTGTGCTGTTTTGAATTTTTATAAATAATAAATAGTAACAGAGTATAATATACACAACGCCATCTATATAGTCGTAAACAGGGACGAGCTGGTAATTGACAATTACTATAGAAATACTGATTTTTCTGTAAATATGTACATAATATTAGTACACAGGAAACACGTAACATCCTGCGAGAATCGAACTCGCGACTATCAGCAATAAGGTGGTGTGCCAAAATGCTAGACTACATTATGTTTATAAAAGAAAAAGGCTGCCATAAAATTGTCATGTTGATCCCATTCGTAGTCATGTCAATATCGAAACCCTTTGCGAGAGCGTAGTAAATTACTTTAGGTTTCTCCACTCAGCGCTAGATCCTGCAACTATAAGTACTACAAATCTGAAATACTGTCAATATGTCAATTTGATTTTTCGTCTATTTACGGTTTTATTTCATGTTTAGTGTGATCAAACGGAAAAGCAAATGTGTCAAGCGAGGCACTTTTGCGCAAACAACAAAGTAAATCACTTTGATAGTATGGTAGAAGGTATGTTTGCGACAAGGTTGTCACTTTTCATATTTACTTTGTATTATTACCATAATAGTCAACAAGTATAGTAGATTTTATTATAGTAGATTACATATATTTTTTGTATAAAAACAATATTGTTCATCATTTCATGTTTGGTTTAACTCTCCGATGATGGAAATACCAATAACAAGTAAATATAATTCGAAAGATAACGTAGTAGTTACGCTCTCGTTTTTTTTTGATTCAACTATTCACAGCGTTCGAATACAGGAGTATTAGAAGTTCGACTAGACAGTTGACCACATTTCTGACGTCACTGGAACTTGGCTTGGCTCTACATGACCAAATAAAGATATATCAGCAAATAAAAAAAAAGCATCCAGCCTTCATTTGCTTGTTGCCAACCCTTTCCTTTTTTTATAAATGTAAAGTTTTTACCAGATGTATGATGTGGATACATCTGTATCCACATCATACATCTGGAATCTGGAATCTACAATACAACCTAATGTGTGAATTTCTTACCTTCTAAAAACCATATAGTGTACTTCCGAGCCACCGTTGGAATCGCGGGGTCGCATTAGCATTATACCGCGGCTCCGGTTACGTTGACCCGTCCTGCAGATGGTATGGTAGCTCACTTCCCTATGTGCCATCCCTAACTGAAACAGCATTTCTATATAATAGATGTCAGGTATGATAAAAGCCTGATAGAGCATTAGAGGATTTATGATTTCTCATTTAAATTTTATTTAACATCAGGATAATCTGAAACTGATTTTAAATAAAATTTAGCCCTTAATAACGAGGTTAATGTTATTATAGTTTTTAGTCCGAAATTTTAGATGTATATAAATAGAGAGCTTTAAATAAATCTTCCAATTAGTATAACCACTTAAGTTAAAGTAGGTAATCTTAGTCAAAGGCAACTTTGTATTCTTTATTATTAAATCAAAATTATTTATTTTCTAGGAAATATATATCTAGTATCCTATGAACTAAATCCAGGCGTACTTAATTATATATATTTTAAATATGAGTTAATATACAAAAATGTTTATGATATTTACATTTATATATTAAGTGCTTTTAATTTTATTTATCCATATTACGAGAATCGTCTACACTAACCTAATTATTCAACATACGGTTACCCTCGCAAAAATATAATTTAACCCAAAATAATTAAAATAAATTTATAGAGCTAATAAAACATGGTAGGCATTTTCTATCAACATTTGGGATGAATTTGTAACTCACGAATCTAAAGTTATTGAATTAAATCACTATGGATAATAAACACATAAAATATTACATATTTATTTATTTATTTTAGTGACGTCACACACTCGACGTCGAAATAGTACCTAAATGTATATAAAGTTTGTCTGGATGCGATTGCTTTCAGCGATAAGACCGTCAGTCGTTTCACTTTCACTGCGTGATCTATTACATGTAATATTGATTTCTGTATAAAGTAAAGCGATATTATAAGAGAATATTATTTAGAGCGTGAATACATAACGTACCAATATCAATGTTTATGGTTTATCAAGTTTTCTTAAGATATAAATTAATTTTATAAATACGTTTAGTGAATACAAAAGGTAATTTTTCTTATTTGTATTATGATTAAAAATGAACAATCCTTGTTTTGAATATTTTGGTAGATACAATGTGATTTACATTATAAAATAACAGAAGATACATTTAATTGGTAAACTAAACATATATATTCTTAGATAGAACGATGAGTCGTTAATGTTTGTATCGGAATAATTAATTTCAGAATAAAAAAATCATTAGTTTGCATTTAATTTGATTGCCTCCGTCGTCCGTCCATACTCAGGACATATACTCAAGGCAAATCACACACCATCTAGTTTCAAACTAAGTAAAGCTATGGATATTACACCACTGATTCAAATTGTACTTAATAATTTAAAATTGAACCAGGAACTGTAACTGAACTGTAGTAAAGCGGTGTGTAAAATTGGTACACCACCGAGTCATTAAGGCAGTTGCTTGTTGTTTTTTAATTGGGTTGTGTTACGTTACGGCTTCATTTTAATTACTGTACGTCGAATAAACTCTATTAATGCAGAAACCACGGGTTATAATCGAATGCCCTTCAAGCGTTAATGGCTATCCTTATGAACACCTAAATCAAATGGCATGAATTGAATTTGTTCCAGTGACGTCACACTGCACAAGTGGTTTTATTGTGATCCGGGATTCGATTTCTGGGTGAAATAAATTAATATTCAATGCCTTTTAAGGATGTTTTCGCAAACAAAGGCCTCTTAACGTTATTTAAATCGCTACCGAATATTTATTGCAGTTTAAATCGTATACCATTGTGCTAATACAAAACATTACCTAAAGATCTCTCAGACAAAGTGAAAAAGAAGAAAAGACGTAATTGGCCAGTTTTTTTCCAAATATAACATTTTTATTTTCATGTGGATGGGAAAATTACCTACAGCCTTGGGGCTGCTAAGTATTGTAAGATAACTCGTTGTATTCGGTCGGGGTGGCCGAGTGTCTTTTGCATTCTACAAAAATCCTCTCAATGGCTCATCAGAGTTAATCAGCACATATCTGCGAAAAATATAGTTTTTTTTTGTAATTGGAATAACATACGAGCTGATTGTCTTGCACGGTACGATATGATATCCAAAATACCACTCAAGTGTTACCATTCCGGAGGACTAAGACGTAATGCTTCTTATATTGTAACTTATTGAAGTTACAGCCTAATTTGACACTGCAACTAATACAGCTTACAAAGCAAGCTGTTTAGCGGATCAAATAGGTGAGACAGTATTACGCGTGCAGATGATTTTCTACAAAGTTTCGGTAAAATATCTGTGTGCAACACACATCAGTTTTTGAAAATTAATCAACATGTTATCTAGTGCCTGTAAATGACCCCGAAATGTTTCCTTATAATCGCTTAATTAGGGTCGTGTATTGAATTCCCGTTATAATGTAATTAATTTACCTATAATTATGTTAATTAGAGTAATTACAACCAATTATCTACAATCGGTTTGATTGTGAAAACATGAGTGCTTAATTAAATTATCGGTTTATTCGTTTTTTTTATATTGGTAAAGTTAAACGAGAGTTTCTTTTATTATCACTACTTAAATCCAATTTTCTTAATTTTCCTAAAATATATTATATATATTCATAGTATTTGGTACGGAGAACATACCTTATGTTTGAACCGTTTGAAAATTATATGATTTTTTTGAGTTTTGAATCAATTAACGCATAGTCCAGATAGGCACACGAAATTGTGGATATAATGATAATTGCCATGTAGTTATATTGAAATTTTTATGGAATACCGACGCGTAAATAAGTAAACCATGTCGATTGTTAAAAGAATAATAATCAATGTATCGTGAATTCTAAGTACAACAACAACACAGTCAAATTAAATAATAGTCTTTTATAAATTTCATCCTTGAGAAGTCGGTTTCTATAGAGTAAACACGGTATCTCTAATGTAGGTACACGTGCAGTAACACTAAATTGTATAGATACTGCTTGTTAATGATATTAGTAAAATAAAGGATTTTACAGGTGTTTGTTTTTAAATTATTTAGTTCAAAATGAGATATATTTTCAATAATCCTTGTTAATGTATATTTACTTAGAATGACATCTACATCTACGTTCCGAATGAGTGGTAGAATAAAAAATGTAACTATTCAAAAGTGTTTTTATAAAGAAATAGAAATAATCTTTATTCTAATAATACTTATATATAATAATATAATATTGTCACACGGTTGAAAGAAAGTTTCAACCGTGTGACATATTAGAAATAGAAAACATATTTATCAGTATTCAATGACAAGAGAAAAAGAATTTTTATTACACAACTTATGCCTGAATCTTTTTAACAAGTTTATAAGAATCTGCTAGCTTTCATATTAGCATTTTAATATAACTCAAGCCCTTGTTATCTCGCAAGTTATGTTACTAGCCTCATCTAATTAATCTTTGAAATGAATACATTTTTAATATTCTCGTACACCCCAGTGTTGTTGTATGTGTATGTGTCTATATCAAGGCTTTGAGGTCTTCTACAGATAGACAAGTGGGAAATGTTTCCAGTCCTGAATACATTTGCGACTTAACGCCAGTAGTAAGTAAAATTATTTTACAAACTAAATATCAAACTTACTACACCTGTACTCTGTACATCAAATATATATAAATCTGCTTGACGTATATATTTGTGATGGTTGTAAATTGCAGATATGGAGTCATAACATCTTAATCCCCCGCAAAGTCAAAATAAACATTTCGTATGGGAATATACCAAAAATATACTCTGACCTAGTTTGTACCAGCATTGTTAATGCATATTTTAACATAAAAAAAGTAATTATAGTAACTAAAATGTTTAGATATATGGTATGAATATAGACGTGCTTTATAAAATTGTGGTACATCGCTTGTATTGCTTTGCAATATTTAATATTTAAAAATATGCTTATATCGGGTACCCGATGTCATTTTTTTTTATTATCTATCAGTCTAGTTAAGATTGTCTATTATCTTCTGTCACGATAGATCTTTCTAAATAATTAAATATTTCGATAAATAATTAATAATTATTCAAACAATTTGTAATTTAATTAAAATAAATAAATAAAAAGTTATTGTATGTTGACATTTTCGAGTACTTCCTCATGTATTTTAGTTACTAAATATTTTAATTAGTGAATACAGAAGAACTCTAATAAATCAGAGTTGCACATCGACAAATATATACTCATACTATATATTAGAAAGCTAAATCCAATTCCAAGTGTGGTCAACGGGAGCTATCTCAGTTCGTTTACCACAAACTATTGGGCAACTGCGCTTAACTTCGACTGAAATGAACTAATCGACTGTATAAGTTAGATAGTGTGGTTATTTATTATTTGTGTTCAGTGTTATGTGTAACCACGTATGTAATTTTGCAACTCAATAATTTACCTCCTGTTCTAGGAATATATTAGCTATAAATTTATTATTAGTAAGGACTCTACCAGTACATTTTTAACATTGTTTAGCAACACTGAAGTTTCTTGCTCGTGCATCTCGTGCTAAATCTACTTTCTGAATAAGTAGTGGAATAAAAAAGGTCTTTTCAAAAGTTTTTGTATTACGTTTTACAAATTTAAATATAAAAGAATAAAAATAATCTAGCTTTATTCTTTTTTATTTATTTTGGAGTTTTGTTTCCACTTACGTGCATACCACCACATACGTTGTATACCAACACAAACAAGAGCAAATGAATGTAAATGTTATCATATTGTATGCAACATATAAAAACGTTAAATGACGATTAACAGTGTATGCTATGCAATTGATATATTTTCTCTATATAACAATTTAGACAATTAAAAATTTTGTTTTGATTATATAGTCTATGCTACTAGAAATAAGATCACAATCAGAGTAACTTATTAGACAACAGTGAAAAAAGTATATAGCTCATTTATTACGGCCACTTAGTTTTATTTACCCAAACTGAAATAAAGTGTAAGTCATTGTCCCGAATTATGGCTTCAAGCGAATAAAGTGGTACGTAGGTTCACTAACGGGCAAAATTCCCTTGTTTGACTTAAACAGCATATTTGTTAAGATTACCAGCCCACATCCCGCAGGACTGTTCCAGCCCATCGACGGGATTACAGCCTTTTGCCTATTTGTGTTGCTACTAGGGCCACCATCTATGAAATCGTAATCCTAAATGTAGACCCAATAACTTTGAACTATATTGGAATGCAATAGATTCTCATTTTGCTTATATCACCACATTCACGAGAATATTTAATAGATATTTTAAACATGAAATATTTATTTAGAAGAAGTATATATAGTAAAAATAGTTGCATTATTATTTTAAATGCTATGTTATTTTACCGCCTTATTAGCAAAGCCAAATGGCATGAAAAAATTTTTAGCTAACCATAGTGTCCTTTTTATCGAGCTATTATCTTAAATTAAAAGAAAGTGACAAAGCATTCTACCTTTAAGTTTAAATATTATGAACAAAAATAATAAAATTCTGCATTTGATATCAACATTTCATAATACAATAAAATACATTTGGCGTGTCAATGACAGCCCTAGTTTAATGAAGGGCCTTTACAAATGTGTGGGTATTACTAGTGATAAGCCTGGTCAGTTGTTGTTTTTCTTATTGGCAAGATAATGAGAGACAAAAGGCGTTATTTTGGAAAGGTTAACGTTGTTTTTATGGCTCAATTTCAGAAACGGAAAAGGATTAAATCTGTTCATTTTAACAATAACAGGGTAAAGCAAATGTAGCATTAATTATTATCATAATCATAACACTCTTCACACAGATATCTCCATGCCAATAAGAGGAAAGATGTTAGTGGATTATTACGTTGTATTAGTAGTCTGTGTCATGATTTCGTACATTTGTAGACAACTAATAATAATTATTAACTAATCTTTTGTTAAAAAAAATAATTGTAAATGGTCTTTTGCAATTTTTTTCCCATGGGAGCTTTATCTTATTAACAAATAATACAATAATGGCTTCATGATTATCATTTATAATAGCTATTAGAACGACTATAATTAAGTCTAGATATTAAAAATCCTTATTCAATTCAATTCATTGAAATAAAAATAAATAGCAATCTTTTGTGACATTTTTCTTCCATTGGAGCTTCATTCTCATTATCGAAATAATACAAGCATCGCTTTCATTAACTGCAACAAATAAAACGGTAGGTACCTGATCATTCCACTGAATTATTACAATGGAAAACTTTGTTACTATTACTATTTAATTTATAGAGCGCGCAGTACCATTGTCCGCTTTTTATTTTGAAAAGAAATATACGGAACTCAGTAGGTACGCCTGCTGGAGACCTAATTAAAGAATGAAATAACTTGTTCTGAAGTTTATTTTGTTTTGAGTCGACCTGTCTGAATTCAATATCTGAATTGTTTACTGAGTTCTGCATAACAAATAGGATTATATTGAAGGTTTTTTATATTTCATAAATATAAATATACACTAAAAATATATTATTATTTGACGGCTTCAGTCGTTTAGCGGTTTAGCACACCGCTTTATTACTGATTGTCGCGGGTTCGATTCCTCGTGCGGTGAAAAATATGTATTCATGTGTTGTGTATGATTATTTGGGCGTTTTCTATATATATTATGTATCTATATATTTCTATATTCTGTATATTTATATCCGTTGTCTAGCACTCATAACACAAGCTCTGCTTACCGTGGGACTAGATGGCGATGTGTTAATTGTCCAGACTTATGTATTTATTTATTATATTAGACTAAGCCTATATATTGCATATAAAAAATATGATATTAACTTTTAGTGATAATATTATATAATTTTTACTTCAACGATATACTCGCATATGGAAGAATCTTCTTCATTTACTGCTCGGTTAATAAATATTATTGTGGTATTAAAAAAATTAGTAAGTGGATTATTATAATTAATGGTATAAATTACATTCTGTTTCAAAAAATAATGTTACGATATCTTTTTAAACAGAATGTAATTTAAACCATTCATTACAATTAAAAGCTATAAAATTGCTGTCAATAATATTTTAATTATATGTATTTTGTTATTGTTATTTGGACAATGGACATGCATACATAATTTCGATACAAAATATATTTCAACCAAAGTTCATTACTTCTTAAAATGTCATAATAAGAGAAGATCTTTATGCTGAATGGTCTTATGTCATTTTTTACAGGTCTAATAGGCATTTTTTTATGCAATAAATTATATGTTATTGTCATGCAATATAATTATATGCATTATCATCTTTAAGAAAATCTCTCGAAGTCTAACAAAATTGAACAGTCTTAAAATTGTGACTGCCGAATGAACATTCCGAAGCGATTTAAATTTATAACGAGCTCCGGTTTCAATTCCTAATGGAACCTCTTTGTTATTCAAACAATCGAAGAGATTATAACTGAGACTAAACTTCATCATATTTTCATTATAGTTGTTAGCTCAAAGCAAATTGATCATAGAACATTGAATCGAGTTTTGGCAGTGCATAAACTAGTTTCCGGAATGTTCTTTCTCTATAGATTTATCTTAGAC
The DNA here is from genome assembly GCF_030625045.1 of Achroia grisella. NCBI lineage: Eukaryota > Metazoa > Arthropoda > Insecta > Lepidoptera > Pyralidae > Achroia > Achroia grisella. The sequence goes on from NW_026712925.1 coordinate 3,742,798, forward strand.
TATTTACAACGATGAGTCAATATTAGTAGATGCTCTGTTCTGCCAGAGTACTAATCTATCTAATATTGTGAAGTTTGCGAGAATGGGTGTTTGAGTCTTTGTTTCAGTCAAAGATGAATTCGAATTCGGTACACAAATAGATCATACTGTGGATTAACATATAGGATATGTTTTACGCGATTTTACTTGGGCAGCAGGCAGTAAGTATATATACTGGTAATATGATATAATATATAGTAATATAAAACGATAATTATCTATATAATACTGTACTATATGTATTTTTATTATAATTACGTCAAATATCATATACCGACTACCTCTTCCATTTATTTATAGCCAATATGAAAATATTATATTGATACATTAAACCAGTGTTTCAGTGTGTAGAGCTCACGCCCCACAAAGGGGCAATTTGATTTTTAAAAGGGACAATTCTAAAATGGACCCGTCAAGAGCTTAATCCTTTTGCTTCGGGCCATTTAAATGCAATACTAGAATTCGGTGATTTTGGAAAAAGCAAATTCTTAAATAACTGTTATATCACTACATTAAAATAATATATTAATAAATAACACTGCAGTAAACTGGTGTCATGCTTGTTAGGTATCTCTTATTGAAATGGAATATATAATATATATGCTGCATTTACCGCTGTGATTTTATTTTATGCAACAGTTTTCCGCTGTTATCTATAAAAATCTAGTGTCACAATGTTTGTTTGGTCACAATATTTGGTGTATATTTGATATGTCTGAGTATATTATAGGTCGTAGGCTACTTTTATGCCTTTACATATTAAGAGTGTTCCTATCCAAAAATAATACCGATTCAGTATCATAACATAGTATAAAATAAAGTTGCAACCGCTGTCTGTCCGTCTCTATGTATGCTTAAATCTTTAAAACAACGCACCGGATTTTGATGCGGTTTTTGTAGTAGATAGAGTAAAGCAAAAATGTTGTAGCCCTTTTTACGAAAATTACCTTACAAAAATCCTTTTATTAGAATCATGTTTAAAAATACATTAAACGATTAAAATTAACATTACACACATGGTACCTACATGACTCAAATATATATCTTCAACAATATAGTACAACTTTTCAAAATTATTATAAAATTTCGATGAATGGTCATGGTGTAAATAAAAAATTATAATATTTATTAATGTATTTTCAAATAATACAAAAATTAAATAAGAAAGAGAAAATAAAGAAACGAGAATATAGAAAGAGAGAGAAAATAAATAAATAGAAATAGATCGGGAGAAATCCTTACAGAATAATTCTCTAACCTCGTTTCCATTTTTCGTACAAGAGCAATTTTAACATGTCTATATGTAGTTAATTGACCGGAATTTCTGCTCAATTGGTTTAGCTATTAACACGAAATACCAAATATGAGCAGAGGGGTTAAAAATCCTGCTTTGCTTATATCGTTATACTCGTACGTTCTGTACAATCCAAGGAATCCAATGTGCTGAGCATGTATCATCAACGGACTAGTATACTTATATCATTCGTAATACTAAGTATAATTATATATAGTCTAACTATAATAGATAGTTTATGTAATGTTTGCTTTTCACACTCTACATTTTATATGTAATGTGAACATAATCATTGAGTTTCTCATATAAACTAACTAGATGCTAATGAACTTGCCCTAAATATTTTTTACTTGACTTCCGAGAACCTAAATGTTGCTTTTTTCATGAATAAATTGTATATATATTATTGTAAAACACTGAACCTCAGTAAATCTGAACTGTTTTCAAAAAAACTAAGATGTATCACTTCTTAATGATAAGTCGAATAATATCATGTTATTGTTTATATGAAATTTTAAACACCAGTAGATAGATTGCTATATGATTGGCTATATTTTAGTAAGGTTTAGATTTAAATAAACAATACAAATTTACGAATCTTAAGATTTACTGGTAAAATCTAACATATACTAAGGTAGAGACTTTTAATTACATAATATATACAGACAATTTGCGTATTTTATCATAGGTACTGGGTTTATCAATAATTATATATATATTTATATAACTCTACATACTATACAACTATTTGTATTGTACGTAGAGTCACATAAATACATATAAATACGTTGTACTATTACAATCCTACGACTTACTAATAAAATATAATACAAATTTAAAACTTTTCGAAATACTAAAGACTTTTTATTTTTATTTTTGTTATTATAATTATTATAATGTTTGTATTGTAAAAATATAATTCATTTTCTTCGTATTTGTATTGTTTTGTTTTTATTTTAGTCCACTAGGCTCACTAAAAATAAAATTTAAAAAATTTTCGGCACTCAATGTCTATCATAAAAATATATATATATATATACTGTTTGTTGACAAAATAAAGAAAAAAAAAAAAAAATTTTACCAATATATATATATATATAGACAATTTTACCTATTTTATATATTGATATATGATAGATATTGGGTCTACGAATATATTTATGTGACTGCAATTAGAGTGTAGATCGCTGTACACATTGAAAATGCAAATACCGACTGACGACGGTTCAAAGGACGTCTGTCGACCAATGATAGGTATTTGAATTAGTACCCGATTGTAAATCAATTATTTCTTCATTTCTACTACACTTGTTATATTTATCAAAGTGAATGTTAGTATATTTAAAATATTATAAAAAGACATCGCAGTCTCTTATATCGGAACGTTATTTATAGATAAAACTAGAATTTTGTAATTAGAAAGACAGTGAAATTTGTATCTCTTTGTTCGTTGAATGTTGCTGTTGATTCGTTGTGAGCCTTTTACCAAATATATATATTTACTTTTGTAATTAAATGCCTCTGAACTTCTTAAATAATATTATTATAAATAATATATTTCGTTAAACAAAATATTTAATATTTACAAATATTCTCTTCTGCAGTTGGAAATTATAATTTGATTTGTTTATTTATATCATACATTATTATAATAACTTTTATTAATCTTTATTACTGTTTGGAAGTTCATAGTATGATTGTAGCAATAGTGATGGGGATGTTGGCATGATGATGATTGCACATATTTTTTAGGTGAATAGCAAACAAAATTCGAACGTCTCTTTTGGAATGACAACTGTCGCCTATATCGTTGAATAGCAACACGGATATCACGTCATCACTTGACACCCGTGGAATCTCTCACGTGTGTAAGGACTAAGGTGTCATGCCTCAGTACTATGTCATTTAAATCTTGCCGTTCAAATGACTCACAGCTGACAAAGGAAATTGCTTCTTTCTTCTTTTTTTCTTTTCCTGGACAATTCACAAAGCACCATCTAGTTACAAGCTAAGTAGAGCTTGTGTATGTATACTAAACAGCTGATAGGAATACTTATATACATTTTGGTAAATACATATATAATATACATAGAAAACACCCAGAGTCAATAGAAATATTCATACTTATGAATACGAATGTTTGTATCGTGCGAGGAATCTATTAATTATTCAAATCGACTATCAGAAGTAAAGCGATGTGCTAATCTGCTATACCATCAGTGGCGTCTAATTCTTCATGACAGAATTACACCAGACAGAGGTCGTTGATGGCGTCATATCATCATCATAATCATTCTCAGTAAAATATACCTCTGTAATAACGATACAATATCAGTATATTATAGAGAGAATTATAATTATAATACTATTTTCCAAGAAATAAATCAGTATTAAATTGCCATGACTCTGGATTATATTATTTTTCAGTAGAATTGTATTGTGGCGTATGCGTAATGTAAAGTAAAGAGGTTGGTTCCCTACAGACATGTTGTATATTTCAGCAAATTTCAAAACAGCAGCATTTTATGGCTACAAAATAACAATTCTTTTTTATTCGTGTTTGCATTTATAGGCGTCGCTTATATTAACTTTTTACAGCTTTTGTTATTTTTGATATGAAATTTACAGATAGGTAACGCGTAAATTTCATCATCGTGTCAAGACAGACAATCGCTATGGATATAATGGAATATCGGTGACATATTAAAATAATAACATTTATTTTATCTTTTTGTACTATGAATATCCCTTTTATTATTTTTGTTATTTATATTTTATCCAGATGCATAGTATGTTTGACAGCCAGATAAAAGATAATCCTAAAGTCGGAGTAATACCTAGCGATTGTTAATATTCTATTTTTTAAACAGATATAAAATTTATTTAATGTTGTACTATGAATCCTTTAATTTCTTACTAGTTCTTTTCCAAAGAATCTAGCCGAGCTGGATAATAAAGAGAGGATAGAGGATTTTTACTAATAGACATGGATGACCTCGGTTAGTACTCTAGTGTTTGATCACACTGCTTTACATGCAATGATCGCCGATTCGATTACTCGCACGGTTCAAGCATTTGTATTCATGAGTATGATTGTTTATATTAATCTGGGCGTTTTTATATATACCCATTTATATTAGCTGTGTAGTGTCCATAACACAGGCTCCCCTTAATTTGAACTAGATGGCGACGATTTTGTAATTAGGCCTGGGATATTATTATTACAAGTACAAAAAAAGTCCTATGTATGTAATATTATCTTATCTGTAATTAAACTAAGGTAAAGGACATGATCTTGGCTTTGTTATAATACAAAAAACTTACTATCCAAAATGACGACAAAATAAAATTTATAGGAATAAAGAATATTTATGTTTTCTTTACGATATCTTATTGCATTAATTATATTGAAAAACAATACAATAAATGTTGCATATACAATTTTAAAATACCAGTACAAATGTATATTATATACAACTATAATACTATAAATATTGTTTAAATTTCCGTATTATGTTCAAAATAATGCATCCAATAAAATACGTGGCAAGGGGCAAAGTGAATAAATATTTGATATCGGTTCCTGTCAAGTTGTAATATGTTTCAAAACAAACCCGTGTTCACATAATACTTTATTTAACAGTCATGATTTACGTCAGCGTTAAGAGAATGATAAAACTTTTGTTCGAAATGAAACTGTTTCTCTGAAAATGTAATTTTTCGGATAGAGATTAAAGTGCTTTAGGCGTCTTGGAACTTCGGGAAAGTTGAGTCATTACCTATTTCAGCAAAAATATTTGGTTGATGTCGTTGAAAGTGTGACAAGTTTCTAATAAATGGAATTAATGAAACGTTAATAATAATGATTTAACTTTATTATTATAATTTCAAATGGGTTGTCAAAGATATGTACAGAGATAGAGAAATTGATGATGGAAATAGTGATGAACACATGTCTTCGCTTGTAGGATTTTGCTAAGTTTTCTTGAATATGTAGAAACAGATATCTAGGACTTTACCACTGACTATGGGATCAATTTTGTATGTTCTTTTATTTATTTTAAGGAATCGAACCTACGACCATTGGAAGTAAAGTAGTGTGCTAAACCGCTAGACCATCTCGGAGGTCACGTAATGCATATTGTAAGCCGAGAAGTTTAAATTTGTAATGTATCGGAAGAAGAAGCCGGGGCGGGTCGCTAGTACTGTTATAAGTATTTCTTTTTTATTATATCAATTTCTTTTAAATTTCTGTATAAACGATAGAAGAAATAAGTGATATGACATGTGTTCCCAATATTCCAATTTATGAAAATTAGGACCAGCAAAGCTTTTATATTCTTAAAATATTTTTCTTCATATTAATAGCCTTCCTTTCATATTATCTTGTTCAGCGTCTCGAGTTATGAGTTTGATCTGTTACATTGTTTGATATGATATAGAAAACAGTTTTATTAAAACGAGGATATGAAGGAAGGAACATATTAATGTTTTGTTTGCATAAAATACATATATATTATACTTACTTGAACATAAGCGAGAAAAGTCCTAACGCCCACCAGTGGAGTGCTTTCTAACATTTACGTAATGATTATTTAAACTTGAAGAATAGAAACCTAAATATAACGTATTAGAAATATCAATTGTTGTCTAGTATGTTGTATGGATTTAGACATTCTGTAAGAATTATAAGTACACACTTAACTACACAGTTATGAAATCTTTTGTATGTACTATAAGTATAATGTGTCAGGTTATTAAATTACATAATATTACTGATTTTATCAATGTGATGAGTTGTTTTGGTTGAGCGTGTTTATCTTAACAAAGGATGGTATGTAATACTAAAATAACTCTTTAATTCAATTAAAGAGTTATTTTAGTATTACATACCTCATTTATATATATACATAGTTTATATGCTTTACTAGTATAATTTAGTAGAAATGGAGTAAAAATTAAAAATTTTAAGGACGAAAAAACAGGATTAATTTCTTTTGAGAGATTTCGGAACGCAAACGAATTTGCGCGAGTTCACTAGTTTAATATTATAAATTATTGAACCACAATACTTTCCAGTACTTTGTTGGAAATTGAGTAAAATATCACAAAGAGACAGATACAAACTGAGATTACATTGCACTTTCTTTATAGAAACTTTTTAAACAGTAATTTTCCTCGAAGCTTTCTTAATATCTGTTTTAATTAATCTTCCGTTACCTCGACTGTTGAATTAGTGTCAAATTATCATGGATTCCGTATAATTGAGTTTGCTTTTAGCTTTAGTTAGAGTAGACGTGTCTATAGGTGGAGACCCCGAATCAGCAAATATAGTGTATGAAGGCGGCATGTGGCTGATTAAAGCAATTATATTTTCATTAATATTCTGTATTTATAACTTAAAATATTTTATAAAACTGCTTCTAAAATCCAATTCTCTTTTTTTTAACATGTATAGATTGTTGTACAGATTATATTATTTATTATAGTCATAAAAGATATGTCGCTCCAATCACAAAGCGCCTCGGATATTGCATTTCGTTTAATCACTAAAACGTTTAATCATATACATGTACCTATATAATCCTTTTTATTCATGTAGTATTAGAACTAATTTTCACTATATATACTACTACGACTATCATTAAATATATACATATGATAGAATATGTGACAATATTTGTAATTATATATACATATTATTATATTTATATATTGTTTTTCTTTACATACTTTAATTACATATCATGCCAAATTTTTTTTATTTAGACGATTCATATTCTACCATTATTTAATTTGTATGTTAGTATATAAGGTATTTATAATACGGGTCATGTAACCTGAATTAAATACATAAATAAAATATTTACGAGATAATAAGTAAATACACTGATTAATAAGCTCGAACTTTAATATATACTCGTATTTTAGTATAGGAGCCAACAGAATATCAGCGCTGCTGATTTATCTGTAGCTTTATGATTGGTCGCCTATTTTTGCGACGCATAAAGCCACCTCCTTTTCTTTTATTTGAATATTTATTGCAGAATTTAGTAATAAAATCTGCTTCGCAACTGAAATACAGGTCTTCTGTGAAGTCTACTTCGGTAAAATAATAATAATTATGTACTGGAAATAAGATACTCTATGAAATAGAGATTGTTTCCGGTTGTCATCATAATTGTCTGTATACTTGATAATTAATATTAAACAGTGTAATTAGCTGTAACATAAGAGCATAAATAATTAGTTATTATATGACATTTAGTTCAAAAGGCTTCTGTGAATAATTTACTAAACAATATAATTAATTAGCAATAAACCACCTTAGTTGGTATAAATAATTGAACGGTACTCACAACAAGTTACGAATAATTTTATAAACAACAAAACTTGTTTTTCCTAAATAATTTTTATAATATTTATATATGTTTATACTACCGATTTCAAACAAATTTTGATGTGTTTTCGTCAATTTAATGGATTGAGTTCTTTGTTCATTTTCTTTCATCTATGTTTACCAAAGTTATTTATTAGTTACACCTATTAGAGACCCAACGTGATAGTAAACATACAATATTCATGAATATCGGTTCTTAATTGTCGAGGATTTCAATTGGACCTTGTCTTTTTTAATTCGAAATTTGAAAACTCAAGTAAACTCGTAGATATCGCCGAAGTTAACTAAAACAAAACAATTTGGGACTGAATTTGAATTTAATAAGGGGATACAAGTTCTTTCCGCTCCGATGCAAATGTGAGGGACCTTTCTTGAATTTTCTTTCAGCCGGAAACACGTTTTAATAGTCGCTTTAATTTTCTCCACGAATTCCTTTTGGGCCGTTAAGCGATGTGCAAGGTTTTTGGATTAACATTGGATTAAAATGGTTGTTTGCTCAAACAATTCTTTTAGAAAATATTTCATGGCGCATAAATTGTTTACAAAGAAATTCTGGACAACATTAGAATTCTAAATGTCAATTTCTTACAAATATAAATAATAACGTTAGAGATACTATTACTTAAATCATACCTAATTAAGTTTTTATCATATAATGCAGATAACCTATTTTATTTTATAGTACAGCCAAACAAGCTCTCATCCCACGTGACCACAAGTAACAGCATAACTAATTAACAACAACATTAAAAAAGAAAGTTGAAAATTAAAATTTTATTTATAGCTTTACACACAAGTTTGATGTACAAGAGTAAGAATGTTTTAAAAAATATTTTTATTGTTTTTTCCTAACGTTGTTTGGGAATGTTCTTCAGTTTGCTAAATACTGTAGAACATCCAAATAAGGTTATAACTGGTTTTCTGATTGAAATATCTCTGTTATGATCTTGTATATACAAGAACCGTTAACAAAAAACTGTATTAACTAAGCAAATACAATTTTTGGAAAACGATCCTACGGTTTCGACATTAAAGCAGATTTTTAAAAATGTTATTTAAGCGTTAATGTGCTTTATCATCTGACACCCCTAAGACAAGAGAACGGATGCTGCTTGTCGAGAGTGATTTCTTTAAGTTTTGTCTGCTTATTGAAATAACATTATTTAATGCAATTTATAGCATGTACTGATGATACTTTTAATAATTATGAATTATAATAATGTACAATAGCATTTGAAAAGAGACTTTCAGAATGTTAGATTTAATTTATTGTAAGAATCTGCAATAACTATATGAATGAATAATATATATTTATTTGATTGCTCTTGGATAGTAATCCAATAGGTAAAATCCAAATAGATATCGATAATAAATTATACGTATTGATCAAGATTAAAGTGAAATATCGGTTTTAGATTTTTAAGCTTTCTTTTCCATATAATTTAACCTCCGTATAATGAAGGGATGTTACTACTTAAATTTGGGTTGGGGCGCGAGGGTTAAATCGCTTGGAATGTGATTTATTTGTTTATTTTTCTACAGAATAAAAATGAATCTCATTGTTAAAAAATACATACAGTAATAAATTATTACCTGAAGTAATATGTCGTTGAAAAAAACAAAAAAATTGTTGTAAGGTGGGCCTACATCAATTTTTTTGTTTTTTTTATTCATATTTATATTTTTTATCATAGTTAAATAAATTAATAAAAATGTGTGCCTTAACATATATTTTTAATACTCGTAGCGTCAATTTCTGTTCAGTAGTGGGTATCAAATCATTAAAAAAGATGAATATACTCTTTTAAGCGTATAAGAGAATAATGATTTACAATTATTGTTTCTTAAAATTTAATTATTATCACTAAAAACAAATGTAACTACATTAATCCTATAATAATTCCACCATATCTGCACAAAAGTATTGTAGCTTAAAGTACTGCATAATCGTTTAATTACTGTCAAATAGAAAATTAAACTTCTACTTTGAATACCTATAAATAATTACTACATTTCAGTTCGGGGAGATGTCATTAATTACAACGCTGAACTCCAACTGAAAGTCAATTTAATTGGGACGCCATCTGGGCACTTCTTAAATAGGAACCGTTACCTAACTAAAAGGTATTGTATTTCTTATTACTTAATCCGTGATCAATCGGGATTTTTAGCCTCTTGAATACTTGCTGGTATCCTGGTGATTACTTGCATAAACCTGTTATATATACCTATATGGTTATTTTGGAATACTATTTTCCCCTCCGATCGATCCCCCGTCCAATACAATTACGATCAATTACGACGGCCTAAACCGAGGTTTGAACCTCTAGTGGTGCCCTCAGACTTATGTCGTATCTATCTGGCTGGAGTTGGCCTTCAGCAGCTCCATATGTCCTTCCGTGGGTTTGAGGTGCCATCTACACTCGCCCCCTATCTCTTAAATTATCAATATATGAATTAACAACCCACAATACTGAATAATAATATGACCTTTTATATATGAAATGACAGAATGGTTAACATGGGAAAAGAATATCCTAAGTAAATCTATTTAAAAGTAATAAGAGAGTAAAAGTAATATAAGAGTTATTGTTACATTTTCTTGTTGTCAAATTTGTGTTGCTTTAGAAATTTAGAATTATGTATCTATGTATTTAATTACAAAAATATATTAGCTTTAGCTTTTTTTAATTTTTTTTATACATATTTAAAATACTTTTTTTTATTAATTGCAGGTACGTATTTGTCAAATGAAAATCAACATAACCTAACAAAAGGACTGTGGTATGTACAGTACATATTTAAGTTGCTTGTATAAATTCAAATATTATGAGAAATAAAATTACATAAAATATGTAAATGAAGAAATACGTGTGTATTACTTTCTTGCTTCAATTATTCCGTTTATTGAATTTTTATGAACTTATTACTGAATTGATTCTTTATTCAATAATTGAGGACCCGCTCTGGTGTTGAATAAAATTTACTAATAAAGAAATTGATGTCATGCATACATTACATACATGTTACCATATGTAGTCTTTGTACTTGACTTAAAAAATCATGTAAAATTTGTTTCATTTTTAACAACACACAACACAATACAACAAATTAATAATATCAGTCAAGCAGTAATGATTTAATTTTCAACTATTTTTTACATACTGTAATTGATTTTTAGATACAAAATAACTGTTAGATAAACGATGGTTTATCTTCGTCCGTGTAATATAATAGATATTTTTACGAGAAATTTAATTAAGAAACGTTTAGATGTTTAGTTGTGAAAAAGAAAGAAACAGCCACAATACCGACTTACAATAGTAGTGATATGTTATGATAATACATCATCTGCTTTTTTGAAAATATAGCCTTAATATAAAATTCGATAATTTAAAGTATTAAAAGAAGGTATTACTCTGTATCGTCTAACTAGTTGCGAAAACATTCTATATAAAATGCATGACAAGTAAATGTCTTTCAGGTGCAAGGCATAAAGTCACAATGATTAGCTGAGATGAGATTGATTAGGTGCTATGTATCTGTTTGAAAGATTAAACATAGATTAGGTAGAGACGTTACAGGAAGCAGTATATTATTCTCTGGAATGTTACATTTCCAGAGAATATACTGCTTCCTGTAACGTCTCTACCTAGTCTATGAATGTATTTTGTGAGGGTTGTACTCGTCTACGGATTTCACTTTCTATCACATGACTCATCAGCTTGTTTGCCGGAGCAGCTTAGTAAGCAAAATGGACCGCATAAATACATATAGTCTGATGGATTCCTAGTAATGCGGTGTCAGAATACTTCATTACGTTTGCTAAAATAATGAAAATTTTTTTCGTGTTAAGAAGTGAATAAAGTATTTATTAAGAAATTACTCGTGAGAAATATAATATTATAATATTGTTTACGTTTACGATTACTGTAATGTACGAAATTACGTCTACTTCAATTTGAATATATGCATAAAAAGTTATTCTACCACTTTCCAACTGCAGTCCATGATTTAGAATCGTACAGATAAATAGTTGTATGACTTACCAAACATTTACTCCGAGTTTAGGAACAAATTAAAATCCACTCAGCGTTTCAGAAAGCACGTTCAGTTGCCTGATCCGCCATCACAGCTGTAGAAATATTAGTTCAGTTAGTTAAAATAACTGAGCTCAATTATGCAGTGCGGACAAAGTTTATAATTATATTGGAACCTGATACAGAGTTACGTTTTCGTGTCAATAGGTCTGTCATTGTAAATCAGTATATTTATAAGCTAATAAGTCACCTGAAAAAATGAAATCTTATTTTTATGTCTGGTGTTATGTAATTAGAATGGCAAAGAAGCTCATAAGGTTGTTACTTATTGTTACCTAATATGGTGGTCCGTGGTACTTTGGTACTACAAGTTGGTTTCAACTGCGGCATTTACATAAAGATTGCTACGGAAATCTCGTTATTATGTGACGTACGTAAATAATGCCTACATTTTCTATATTATTCCCAATTTCACTGCTTAATCTGACTCTACAATTGAAACAGAGCCTTACAAATCAAGATCTAAAATCGGTGAGATTAATGTACCCTCGCATAGGAGTTTAGTTTTTTCACAGCCTACCACTAGTACATGATACGTAGGTATAATCCTCGGAGACGACTTTTTATAGCCTACCTCTGTCATGTATAATGAATATTAATATATGTATATCTCATTACGTATATTAATGTCCAGTAGTAACGCGACACTAAAATTCTACGCGTTAAATAGTTGCGCACCAATCCGACTAATCTCAGATTGCATAATGATAGTTGAAATTTGCATAATGTTAAAATGTGCGCCCATTTTAAATGTTTGTTTATATTGAAATTAATCTATACTAATATTATACAGAGGTAAAGTTGGTATGTTTGTTCGGTATAATCTCCGGTTCTATCGATATGATTTTAAAAATTATTTCACTTTTAGAAAGGTATATTATCCTTAATTGCTACAGGCTATATAACATCACGTTACGACTAATAGGCAATTACAAAAAATTGCGACAGGAAATATTATTTTATATATTTTGAGTGCTTCCTCTGCGTGTACTTCGTATACTGTTAAAGTTACGCAAAAAATATGTATGACGGCATTGTTTACCTAAAAAAGTTCTAAAAATAATTTCACGACAGTATATGTCTATCTTTTAAGATTAACTCACTATAACCTTTTTTATGGCAATCAAATTTCGCATAAAATACTATATTATTTTATAAGATGTTTTTACTTACATATTTTAATTACATATAATATGTAGAACAGTTCAACAGTTTAAATATTAAGCATATATTGGGCCCGTGCGAAGTTGATGCGGGTTGCTAGTCATATGTTCCTATATATAATTATTCATTACAACTGTTACAATTATTTACGCATATGAATAAAATTCATATAAGAGTTTATATGTAAAGGTAAATAAAGGTGGAGCAAAGGTATGAAAATTTTTAATATAAATGAATACATCTAAAAGATAAATATAGATATAGAAAGCTAAGGTTCGTTGATAAATTTACATATGTATTTAGGACTTTGAATTTACATTCAGGTTTGCGTCACTACGAACAGCATATACGAGTATGAATATGTTTTACGTTTTTTAAAAAACTTTATTTATCTAACAGTAAGTATATAAATTACTAATTTCTAAGAATATAAATTCAATATAAAGATACTCAGAAATATGAAAGAACCAAATTAACCATTAGATTCGTTTATCATAAGAAATCGTAGATATTACTGTTAGTCGTAATAGAAAATTATTCAAATACCAATATTCCGTTTTTAACAGTTTTGGAGTAGAAAAACAAAAGAGTGGCACGATGGGAGCAATTCCGTGCACCCGTGCCGAAGTCACTGAAAATGTGCAACTTTCTCAACTGTTTACGTAGTCATTCGTATGCGAACTGTACCGCGCCTCCGGCTGCCTTCCTTTTATTGTTTTCCTACGGCCATCATTTATACACGACCAGGGATGTCAGCAATAAGTAAATACTAGATCAGGTACGAGTCATATAGAGTAGTGTACGAGGTACGAGTATATAATCATTCTCGTACAATATTATACTAGATTTTGATGTACGAAAATTAATGACTAAAAATTTTACTATAATTACGAAGTGTCTATTTTTGTGTAACTTTTTTAATTGATTTATTTATAGTAACTAGAGTTAAATTTACTACAATTTAAGTATTTCTAATAGAAGACTTGTATCCATAACAATGTCAGTATAACGTAATGAAGCTCAGCTTAATTTGAACTATATGCCATGGTGTGAATTGTCGAGGGATGTTATTATTGTGTCATTATTAGATAATAGTATATGAGATTTTAACTACTTGTTTCACGGCTAGACATTTTTAAGACGACAACCCTATGGAACTTGTATCACGCTACATTTTTATAATTTCAGAACACAGCTGACTTATTGAATTTTTTATTACGCTTGATTGGCGGCGTTTACCGGAGTTATTAACTTTAATATGTCTGTTCTATATTAATAGAGGACTATAGTAATAATTAGCATAATAATACTTAAATTATTTATTATATATTATAAAATATTTGTTACCTATTTGAAGTCGGTAATTTTCAATTGTAGACATAAAGCAAGATCACGAACATTACACAAAATGTGCCCCTTATTATTATATTATGTTATTACGTAAGCCACAATAATTTAAGAAATAATAAAATGTTCATCATATTTTTTTAACTGTTTCATTGTGTATAAGATGACTTCGTCTGTATCACACTCACCGGTTTCTGCTACATTTTTCATTGCAGGTCAGGTCCTAGGTAATATTATATAGCTTATATATTTCCTGATAAATGAGCTATCCAACACTAAAACCATTTTGAGAATCCAGAGATTACCACCTACGTGAAGTTGTAGGTGTTAATCTCCATTCTTTTACTTCTCACTTCACTTCAAACTTCATCTTTTTAAATTTTTCGTATATATTGATTTGGGTCATGTCAGTCATGGGAATCCTATAACTCAGATATCAAAACTTCTAACAATATTAGATATAAATGCAACCTTCTGAATATTTTTCACACGTGCATAGATTTATAGACATATTATTAAGTATTTGTACGTTTCTAATATTATTATTCATTTCTTTTACGTAATATAATAACAATAAACTATGTTGCTACTCCGTCCTAAAGTACAGCACATTGAATGGCACCGAAATTGGCCAATCCGATAGTTATTGAGGCAGACGTCTTTGTAGCCATACAATAGGATATTGCTCTGTCGCTGAGAGCATTTTGATAGGAATTGTACGGCTTTGAAAATAGACGTAAATACGACAGTTTCTTGGCAAATTCACGCGATAAATATGTCAGTTGACATGTGGAAATAGTGTTTGGAAGACATGTCAGTCCATTTATATCGAGGTTGATAATAAATAATGTTTGGATTGAGTGATTGGAGGCGTATTGACGCTCGGAAACGAAACTGCCACCACCCACGGAAGTTTATTTTATATAAAAGTTAAATGTTAAAAAGATAAAGTTAGATTCACATTCACAAGAATAATAAAGGGCTAAATAAACATATAAAATTACTCTTTTTAACGGTTACTCTATTTGTAAATCTATTCTAATATTATAAAAAGGTAAAGTTTGTAAATATGAGAGGTTGTAAAGGATAATCTTACTGTACCGATTATGAAAATTCTTTATCGTTATATTCATATCAGTAATGGACAGCTCATTTTTATTTAACATCATACTACGTCTAATAGGAGCGGAGTTGAATTAAAAATGTACTAATAAGGACGAACGACGAATATGACGGAGACAAGATCATCTAATAGACTTTAAAGCAAGTAAAAAAATATTATATATTTCATTCATTCTTATGTTATAGTATATAATGGATTACTTAAAGGTTAATTAACAATGCGGTTAAGATCAAAATGAACATACATTTTTTTCAACCCTGATATACAAAAACTGTTTAAATTTTTTGAACTAGGTTGTTGTCGTCTTAAACAATGTCATCCTGTTATTACATATAGGTACACACTACAATGTACTTTTTCTACCAGAACTGAAGCAAAGATCACGGTATCATATTCTTTAAAAGTATGAGTTTTATTACACTTTACAACAAGGATTTGCTTCATACTTTACGTAACAGGCCAGTAATTTTTTCGACAATACTCCTAACAATTAAAAAATCGAAGTAAACTAAAGTTTTAAAAATGCGGTGTCTGGTGCAAGCTGGTATACAACAGCTGGCATAGCAGAGTTTTTGAGGAACCATTTTACTTTCCAGCTCGCAAATACCGTTAAGTTCTAAGATTACCATTTCAAAAGCCGCATTGCCCACTGGTGCAAAGACAAAGAACTTAAACGGAAAAAACAGGCTGTGACGTCAAACGAGAAGAGATCTCGCGGAGTAGGCACCGAACCGCCTTTGAGATGAGCCTAGTTCAGAAATAGACAACGTGTGGCAACTTTGTGTAAAATTTTAAATGAATAATTTTTATTAGTTACAGATATAAAGACAGTAACGAAAGTGATAAAGAATTAAAGTTATTTGCTGTTATTATCGAAATAATAAGTAATTTTCTAACATTTCTTCGGTTAAACTTGCTTCTTTTAAAATAACAAATTTATTTTAAAAATAAAAATGACTGTACGAACACTACAGTACTTTCAAGACAATATTTTTTTTCAGAATGATTAATGGTATAAAAACCTACCTAACTAATGGTATAAAAAGTGTAAACAATACATAAAATATATTAGTTATTATAATATATGCTTAACTTTT
Organism: Achroia grisella; assembly: GCF_030625045.1. NCBI lineage: Eukaryota > Metazoa > Arthropoda > Insecta > Lepidoptera > Pyralidae > Achroia > Achroia grisella. The sequence goes on from NW_026712925.1 coordinate 3,759,362, forward strand.
TAATAAGAGATTATTCAAAAAACAGCTTGTATCGATTAACAGTAAGTAAGTAATACAGACGGAATTAAGCTGAGCTCTTCCTTTTTAAAATATTTGAAAATGCACGGGGATGAAAGCAAATATCCAATGAAAGCAAATAGACTAATGTATGTATAATATTACATTGAGACACATCTAAAGTCATTACCTGTAGATGGAGTGAAATAAAATAAAATAAGGAATCGTCCTCAGCAGGAGAAAATATTATTGTAGTTTAATTACTAAATAGAACATTCCAATCGTTTTTATATTCAAAATCATCATAAGACGTATATGAAATCTATTTATATTATTCTTATAATTGCATTATATTAGTAAATCTTTAACAATATTTATGTATTGCTAAAAACTATAAATAACAAAAAAGGTTTGCTATACCTGTTTCTGCCAAGAGTACGAAAAACGTAGCGAGAAGCGTCAATTTGAATCATTAAAGATAATTCATGTTCAGAGAGGACTGTTTTCTGGTAGATTTTTTTAATAATCTTTTTTATGTTGTAAAGATTTATTAATGGAAATGTTGAATATAGGGTCTATTTAGTATCTCATTAGTATATTGGAATATCTATATTATATCGATATCACATTATATAAATACACAGAGGGTATCCTAGTGATTTACTACCCACAAGGACGTCACTTCAAATCTCGACAGTAAAGAAAGTGTCTCAATTAATATTTTTGACTGATATTCCTTTGATCGAAACACTGTTAACAAATTAAAAACCTTAGCTCTAAGTTAGCTCGTTCTTGTCACTTAGGATAATATAGAAAAAGAATGTGGGCATGACGATTGTGTTGGGATTTATTATTCCTATTACTATTTATTATTATTATACAGATACAATTTTCCCATTTAATTACAGCAAATAGACAAAAAGATCTTATAATAATATTACGTACTTTAATGAATTGATGTCTAGACAGCGAATGTCCTGCTTATAAAGTCTAGACTAGAGTGGGTCGTTATTAATAGAAAATGTTTTATATGTAGGACTGTGTCATTCTATGTATGTACTACACTTGTGAATGTATTCATAGTCTTTACAAAAAATATTTAATAGCTACATCTTCATTATGTTAAGAACGGCGAAAAAATGTTGCTTTTATTTTTGTAGTATCAAAAGTAAAAACAAAATTTATAAATATATTACAGATAAAAAAGAGATAATCTAAATATATATAACTCAAAGGTGACTGACGTAGTGATCTATCAACGCACAGCCCAAACCACCGGACGGATCGGGCTGAAATTTGGCATGCAGGTAGATGTTATGACGTAGACATCCGCTAAGAAAGTATTTTAATTAATTCTACCCCCAAAGAGATTTTATATGAAACTTTGTCAATTTTAAACCGATCGGAATGAGACTTTGCTTGCATAAACCTACTATGACGTAGGCATACCCTAAGAAAGGATTTTCATAAATTCCACCTCTAAGGGGATAAATTAACGCGAACGAAGCCGCGGGGAAAAGCTAGTATCATATAAAAATAATGTGTAATTTTTATAACATTGTAAAATCACAAATGAACAAGAATTTAGTCATTGTGCGAAATCACAATAAAATTGCGCATTTCGTATTTACCCCAATAATATGATACACCACAATGGACGTTGAAAAGGAAACGATTAAAAGTTCGCTGGATAACTTTTCACCTAAAAAGTTTTATATCCTTCGTCATAGTGGAATGACAGAGAGTACGCGCCCAGAATCTTATTTTTGTCTATTCTGAGAATAGGTACAAGTAAATATAATTCTTATATTCCTAGTATTGGTTTTATCTGATTTTGTAATCTTACTTACACTATAAATGCGAAATTTTGTGAGATTTTGACGATTAAAATATAGTATAAGTAAAGTTAGATTTAAACTTAAACTTTTTCTTGGTATATCTGAATCAAGTTCGGTAATCCAGCTACAGCAACCAACTGAACTGCTGAACCTGCCGTTATCTATTCCTGGTTTTCGCATTATTTTTCCGTTTGTTATCGGCATTTCCATCAGCGGATGGTCAGTCAGAAATATAAATTGATATACATTTTTTTTTGTAGTCAGCCAAATTTGTACTCATGATCTTTTAATCTAAGTTCGAGTAGTAAACCATTTGGTCACGATACTCGGTCTCTCAGCGTTTATACTTGTACTAATATGGTTAATATTTAAGTAGGTAAGTAATAAACCGCTGAACTTAATGAAAAATTTATTAAAATATTTCAATTCAGCACTAACTAACGAATCTTGGCATAATTTACTTCATTAATTCAAATAACCATAAATTTTCTGTAAATTTACTTCGAAGCTCTCGTGTTTCTAGTGATATAGCTTAGTAATAGCTACTTTAGCAAATTAAATTAATATTGCAGCGTCTTCACACTCTCTTGCGAGGTAGATATATAGATAGAAGAATCTACAGTATAACTTAACATACGTTTTGTGTATACAACTCCGTAATTCTAGATGCACAGAACAGATAGTACAATTAGTAATGTAGTTGTTTATGTAAACGGGGTATTAGTTTTATTCAGTAATTTTTCAGATGTAAACTTTGTGTAATGGCGCTAAGTGTGCTTACTTTGTTAGCTATGTTTCGATACAACTTACTATCAGCTTATTTGTCACCCCAGAAAAAAAATTAAAGAAACAAAAATATATCTAATTGGATTAAATGTATAGTATCAAATTATAACAGCTAAAGTGTATGCATATATACTATACTTCCTATTCACGACATCAAATTTTATTAAGATCCATTCATATGTTTATGAATGGATCTTAATAAAATTTGGTGTGCAAAAACATTGTATCACGATCACAAATGACGAAGTCGCTGGGGAACACCTAGTGTATACTAAGTTGTAATATAAAGTCTTTAATAAGGTAATAGATAAACCGTTCGGCCCTTACGATTTTAGTATAGTACAAATAATGGAAATGCTGCGTGCTCGGCACTATGAGAATGAGAATGAGAATGCAATTACGCGAGATTGCGTCCCGTGCACGAACGACGTGCACTAGTCTGAACAGGTAGGACGTGAAGATCTACAATTCGTTGAGAAGAACTTACTATGTAAGTAACGAGTACATTCGTTTCTGTGTATATTTACTGCTAAATCTTAGTCGCCTTTGCGTCTGTTTTTAAAAAAGCTTATTATATCTGTATTTTCCATTGAATGTATTTTCACTTAAAATTTGATTAAGATACGTTTAGCTGGTTTTTCTTGATGCAAAACAAAGGTTTCTGTATATACATACACTTTCGTCTTTATAACATAAACACGAATTTCTTTGTTACATAATCAAGGATTTGTTAGTGTTAGGTGGTACATTACTACTTATTAAGAACACCACTAGTGACGCGTTGCCGCTCGCCCTTTTCCGTTGCAAAATGTCATATTGTGCAGTCATATTAAATATAATTCTGAGTTTATATCGTCTCATAAGGGATCTATTTCTTAATAAACTGGATTATCCTTACAAATATTATGAATAAAAATGTATGTATTATTAGATTTTTACTGCAACATCGTCTGCCATTTTTTTATATCTAAGATAGCCTATATCCGTCCACTTGATATAATTTATCTTCATTTCCATCTCAGTTAAGATCTATTCATCAGTGTTCGTACTACTACTACTACTACATACGTATTATTTCACGACTGCGTGAAAATATACGGAATAGATAGGCAGATACTTTCGCATTTATATTATTACTTTGAATGTATTATAGAGAGACAACAGAAGAATGAGTCAAAATTTAGTTTTCAATAATGTAGCTGTAGATACATATATGTCTATATTAGATCTATAATGCATAGATATGGAAAATGCATTCATGCAATCTGTTTAATATTTTGTTCCCCTGCCTAACATTAGTGGTTTACGTAATATATATTAATAGATAAATGGTTCGAGATCCTGGTTGAACTAATACGTTTATACAAAATTCCAGGACGTACAATTGCGGCCTCTAAAACCTTTAATTTTGAATCTCATCAAAATTCTGAGTACCTTAAGAGTGGATCGCTAACAGCCATTCCAAAATGATTACCAAATTTAATCTAAACTTGGTCCCGACGGTGCTCAACAACAATAAAACTAGCTATTCGCAAGTGATAATCAAATCAAAGGGGTTGCCGTTCAATTCTCTTTGAATGGAGTGAGAGTGAAGGGGGTAGGTGTGGTCAGAGTCTAAACTTTGAGTCTTTGAGTTGAAGTTTTGGTACAGAAGGATTAAAAGGACTAAAGTTGGACCCTCGTGGATTTACATGTTTTGTTTGAGGTCCCTGCCATATCAAAGACGTAGTAAATCTTTCGTAAATTTAAAGCTTTACACAAAATTAGAACTAATCTGCATTTTAAGAGATATATTTGAATTAATGGTTTATGATACGCATTAATCTAAGTCTATTAAAAAGCTGGATAGAATTAGATAAGATATCTATGTTTTATAATTCAAAACAAATTCAGTTACTAAAATCTTATTGATAAATACAACCATCTAAATATCAACACATCTTTACAAACATTCTTAGTTAAATAAAATAACAAAAAATTAATGTTGGGAACTAAAATAATCATGATGCTTATGTATGGCAGGGTTAGTGATAAAATATTATTAAAATATGTATAAGCGGCTGAAAGTGTTTTATATTAGTAAATGATTTTTGTATTTGAATTAAAATGTAAAGTTTTAGGCAACTTATGAAGTAGAAAATACCATATTATAATAAAATTCATAAGATTCCTTTGTAGATTTTATGTTACAAGTCAGTTTAGTAATGAAATTTGTTTTTATTTGGTCGTATACTTTTATAATAGTCTCAATGGATATATACTGTAATATTACTTAAAAGATGTCAACAGTATTAATTATTGTATATTGTAAAAACAAATACTTAATATCAATAATCCTTAGAAAACTGGTCGCTACTTAATAAATTTAAGATACTGTCGTAGATAATCTTTCTTTTAAACAATAATATAAAGGATTTGGAAACTGAAATGCAGCGTGTCTAATAACCACAAAGTAACTCTCCCTCCATTTCCGCCCTCACAAACAGAAACAGTTCAATAATTAATTTGGAAGTATTAATTAAACGCCTGTCACGGCGTTTACTAATGTTAGAAATATCGAATTTGTATTAAAATTGCTTCATATTTACTTGGGAAGATTTTCATTTGCGATTAGATACTTGAAAAGGCGAAGCTTTTCGAGGCAATTACTTGTCAGAGTTGTAAACAAGTTGCATGCCAACAAAGATTTTGTGATTTGGGCTGGATTATATAACTCAGTTGCAAATAATTCCCTTTCGATACAGATTGAGTGTGAAGTACGTTTAATTTTTATTGTTTGAAAATATTTACACATAATGCAAAACCGTTTTAAATTCTTACTATTTAATATTAATTTTTGTTTGTAATTTACAGTGTAAAATGTTTAAATTTAATACTATTTAATACTAATTTTTGAATTGTAATTTACAGGATTTTTTCAAATCTCCATAGTACCTAACTAATATGTAATTAAATTAGTGTGAGGAGATATTTTTTTATTAACACTTTGTTTTTGATTAATTATTAATAATCAATGTTAATCTGTTATATATGAAAACTTATAAAAAACTATTTTAATAATCTAATTTGTTTTAGACAATTTCTTTAAAAAAAAGCTTGAAAAAAATATAGTAAAACATTTGTTGAACAATAGAATAAGCTATAATATTGTTATTGTAAATTTTTAGAATTGGTAAAATTGTTGTTTAGCGTAATATAAAAAACTGTCATTTACAAAATCAGAAATATTTTTGTGTTATTACTATATTTACGAATATTTTATATTGACGCTTAAAAAAGGTCGCAGATTGCAAATTATATTCTGCCACTCATTTCATTTCTTTTCTGACAACTTGATTTGCTCAAGGGAATGTAACGAAACAAAAAACTTGTTAAATGAAGAAAAAAATAAAAGGAACGCTATTGTTGCGTTATTTCTTATAAATAAAGAGACTAAGAAAATGTTTCATTTACAAGTAGGGAATATTTGCCTTTATTTAAAATTTCTCGTATTATATTATTTACTTTCTATATTTCAAATTAAGGAATGTTTAATAGAATATTATTATGAAATAGTTTCAAATCGGCGAAATTATATTAAATGGCAGGCATTCTAGTGAGAATTATGTTTTTTTTAGGTACTCATATTGCTGAGTAAAATCTTACGACTGTAACATACACCACACACCACATATTATATTTTTAATGCAGTAATTAATTGTATACAAGGCTGTAGTTTCTTTTATTAAACAGATTGAAATTGAAAGTACGTCGATTATATATAAAAATGTAATAGTTACGAATTACACAAATTGGTTTGTACGGTTCGCTACTACGATGATCTATCGTGAAAAAAATTAATAGTACTAAAGTTTTCCTACAAATAAAGTTTTATAATCATGCTTATATAAACAAACTCTCAGATACATCCATGCAGCTGTTGTAGTTTTGTTTTTTAGCTTTAGCATATGAAAAACTGTGTTCTTTGCAACGATATTCTTATTTGTTTATTACTAAATGTATACCTTGTTCTGGAGATGAAAAATCGGTGTGCTAAACCATTAGATCACCGAGGATGTTAATACATACTAAAATACACTGAGTATATTAAGTGACTCTACGCAAAGTGCACGTGACGTAGCGCAATGCATTATAACTGCAGCAGTTTGATTACCCCAAAAGTGTAAAATATAAGACCGGAACAATAAGAAAGTATAAAATTATAAGATGACTCTCAAAGTATGTTATCTCCAAAGAATAGAGCCTGCAGTGAATGACGTCTAGATGACTCACTTAATGGTGCCACCCTTATATAATGGAGATAGCGAAAGATTATTACTTTGGAGTATACCCGGGTCGACTGTTGAGAACAGTTGCTCCACTCGAATTCCCTGTCACTAATAAAATATACATGGTCTACTGTTCAAGTAATAATAATAATCTCAATAATAAATTCACGCTGCGTCATCTAGATTCAAGTTAAGCTAGCTAAAGCTTGTGTTATGGGTATAACTGATACAAATACATAGATATTTTTTGTAAATACATACATATTATACATAGAAAACACCCAGGCCGATACAAACAATCTTACTCATGAATGCAAAATGTTTGAGCCGTGCGAGGAATCGAACCAGCGACCACCGGAAGTAACTTGGTGTGTTAAACCGCTTGACCACTGAGGCCGTCAAAATAATTATAAACTGACGCTATTGCTATATGAATTCGATAATATTGCCCTTAATAATGATCAAGAAATGATAAATAAAAATATGAGTAATTTTAAATAGTTTCAAAATTGTAACATATATATAATATAATTTTAATAATTGATATTTATTTTCTTAATAATAATCAATATATTTCTTTTTATAACATATATTAGTTACAGAAGATCTTGCAACAAAATGTTTTCGTCTTGTGAAATATAGGCCACTATTACGCTACGTCTCACCTTTTATTCTTTATTATATAAATTATGCTTTTAGTGGCTAGTTTTTTATGATAATATTATTTTTCCTACCTTTTATAATATTAAAGCGTCTGCTTCGTTTACTACACTCAGTGTGAACAAAGTAAGAAGAACTTTTCATAACTTTGAGGTATTGTTGATAGAAAAATACCGCCTGTGAACAAAGTTCCGATGGAAACACATTATTGGGTTCGGACGTGACGCTTATAACGATTTTTTAAAAGGTATTTTATTTATTTGACTCATGCTAACACTCTGAAATGATAAAGAGGAGTTGATATAAAATAATGATACCCTTGAGAGCACTAAGGCTAAGAGTTCAACGAAAATGTGATACCTCAAAAAGCTACAAATGTAAAAATAATCATATTTGTAATTATAGGTTTATTCAGTTACTAATTTCTATGTGTGTATGTATAATGTATTCGGAAAGTAATTTCGTTTTTTCCTAACTTAGGATTGAATTGTATTTTTTTTTCTAGATATGTTTTACATATCTTGTGTGTGAAAAAATGTTTTACTACAGAAAGGGCAAAAATGCTGTTCAAGCCAGAAAGAAATTGACCGATGTGTGTGGAGAAGATGTGTTAACAGTAAAATTAACGGCAATTTATTTATTTATATATATATGTATATGTATATAATATTAGCTATATCAATGATTATATGAGAAAATTATTAATTATGTATTAAAGTACGCAATAGATTATTAGTCTGGAAGTATGGAGTCAGTAATTTATGTACTAATACATATTTTAAACTTGTCTCCTACAATAATGGTGTCCATACTCAACTCTATAAAACTGAAGCTGACTGTACCTTTAATATAAAAGTATCCACCGTTACGAAGGTGGCTAAGGGTGATAAGCCACAATAAATAACCCATAGATGGAGACATTACGCATTATCGGCTCCGGAGAAAAACAGCAGACATCAATTCGATGGAAAAACACCTCGTCGCGTATCTAGTATAAAGCTACTTATCGAAAAAACACAAAGAAAATTTTCCAATAGAAAGGGGCATATTCCTTTCTTAATGTTTCTTTTATGAACGCTTGTGCGACACCGTTAACACCGGGGTATGTGAACATTTGCTGTTATTCTTTGGATATACGAATCAGAATAGACTTAGGGGAGGCGAGGGATTTCTCTAGGGATTTCATCTATAAACAATTACTATCTACTCTATCTTAGATGCAGATGAAATAATACTCCGTTTATATAATATACATATATTTTCACAGCAATGGAAATGGTTTAGGTCTACCACAGACGTAAATGTAAATATTAGTGTTAATAATGATCTTTATGTCTATAAGTAACACTGACAATTTTTCAAAAAAGAGCACTTTCTGAAATGAATCTCCAACTTAATCCAGACTTCTTCAGTGACTTGTTTATAAGTGAGAAAGACAAACGTAGATGACATTTGTCTTTGTCAACAATATCTAAAAAATCATAGACATACCAAGAGTACTCACAATTTATGTTATATTGATAATGTAGCACAATGTCGTAGTCCAGTATTTTTCAATCTGTGAGTCACGCAAGACCATCAGATTAGCAAAAAATATCGTCGATTGTGGGTAGATAAAAGAGATACAAAACTTTTTGCTCGAAAAAAATTTAATAAAGTACTTTTTTTAAACCATTGATTATATCGTAGTTTGAAACTAGGAGTTGCATACGCAAAGTTTGAATAACACTGTCCCAGTCAATAATGTCAAAAGGGGATTGTGAGTGCAGAACAAGACACATTAAGCCGTATTTTCTATCTATTTATGACATTCAGGTAATAATGTTACTTGCTTCAACAATGTTTCAACTTTATTTAACACAGACATTTCTCAATTCAATTCTAAATTTTTATTCAAATTTTAAGATAAAATCTACAGTTGACTGGAGTTAGTAGTCTGAACAGAGTGAGCTCAATACGTATTCGAGTGCCACAAATCTATAACAATTGACATTAGTCCAAAATATTTAATAAAAAAAAGTTTATCGAATCAATTATGAGTTATTAAGTAAAAATTAGTCAAATATTTATCTAAACATAAAAAAACCCTTTGCTTATTTTACATTTATAATATATTTATATTAGTTTAGGATCTACATTTGTTTCAATTTACCAAGAATTCTTATTATAATTACATCAAAAGTTGGTATGTGGTGATTTAAATTTACATTAACATAATTTGTTTCTAAATTAAACCATTGTTGAATAACATTGTACGACTGTTCTATGGAATGAAACTTTTTTTAACAAAAATATATTTTCTTTTAATATGTTTAGCAATGTATGTAATTTAGTAGGTACCTTATACATGATTAACGGAAAGTTTTTAAATGTTGGAATATTTTTGTGTATATCTCATTTGGTTTTTCTTTTTATACTTAAATAGAATTTGAATATTAATTATAAAATATTAAATACGTACTAATTTAGCGGTGCGTAAATATTCCCTACACGTGGGATCTTAGTCACACCTACAGGGCGTCCTTCCAAACTTGTATAGTCTCTAACTAACGCGGTAACAAATACCCATAAAATAACGGTACTCACTGACCTGCAATTCAATCCAGAGCATTGTTAAAGAACAAAGCGCACACCGGGTTCTGACAGAAGAAGACGTCCTGATGGCAGGAAAACGGGGACACTTTCTGGTAGAATAGGACGAATACGGTAAATATACATGATATCCACGTCTATAGGCCACGTGTGTGTATACAATATATAATTATGTATAAAAAGCGGAGCACAATGTTTCTTATGACAATTTTGTTAATAAAAAACAAAAGACGACGCCCGCGTCGTCTTTTAGATAGAATATATGTAGATGTAGATTTGAAAAAATGTTGACTATTCAAAAGTGCTTAAATTAAGTTTATTTGAATAAATGATTTTCTATTCTATTCTATTCTATTTTGTTTCAATTTATTTCCTTTCTTATTTTTATTTAAAATAATAATCGCTTTATTAGCGGCCTCTTGCATATTTAAGAACTCTGCGAGTACGTATCTCGACCAGAATGTAGCCAATAGATTGTTGTTAGTTTACCTAATTTTACATAAAAAGGTATGTTTATAATTTTCTATTTATTTTTTTATTTCCAGTTTACTTTTGCTTGGGTGTCCAGAGTAGGTGTGACGAAAGACTATGTAAACATGTAGGTAAAGATATCCGAGTTCATATCTACTCGTTTTTTTTCGGACTACTATAATGCTATTGACTACAGCTTCACCGGACAATTATATCTATACATATAGATAACGGCTACTTATATTACAGTTGGTTGTAGGATTTATTTTTCCTTTTTAGATGGTACTTAATTTATCAGTATACCTGCGCAGTGTCGGACTAGCTTCTAGGTTTTCTAACATGATTCTAACTATAAAAATAAAAATTCGTGTATTCGCCCATTATGCCAAGTATACAATTGTAAACCGTTTCAATTGATAGTAATTAATAACAACAAGAAATAAAATATTTATACTACGCCATCTAATATTAAAAATGATTAATGATTAAATCAAAATAACATACGTTTTCACAAAAGTAATTATTGTTCCGTATTTTCCCAACTTTCTTTAGCCATGTTTAACAATGTATACTATGAAATTTTCAACGTAATTCCTTCAATATTAACACACAAAAAGTTTTCGCCGAGTCGTTTTATAGCATACAATATAAATATAAATAAAAACTCTGGAACAATTAACACAGCGCCATCTACTCCCACGGTAAGCAGATCTTGTGTTATGGGTATACAACAAGTAATATAAATGCTTATTAGTATATATATGCTCCATTTATAGCATGGGTTCCAGGGAGTCTTTGCGAGAGTGCTTTAGGGAATTTATTCACCGTTGCTTCTCAATATATTTATGAAATTTATGTATGCCAGGAAGAATATAGATATTAAAAATGATTAGTGATTGATAATAAATCAACAATAACAAACTGATTTTACCTAAATGTCGTTTGGCAAAGTTAGTAACTCGTTTTATGGTTGCGTATTTTACAATAAAATACCAGAGTCTGTTATAAATCTGCCAGAAAAAAGATTTAAACAAATAAAAACTTCCTTTGCAAAAAGGCTTACTATAAAATTGAAGAATTCGTTAACGATAATAATGTTTCTGTAGAAAAATATTAAATACACACTGACAATATTATCTGATTACACTAATAATGAGTCGATTTCTATGTTGATTGTCGCATGCTTACTTGTTACACTGTAATTATTTATATATAAAAAAAAAAAAAACATCTATTGAAAAGAGCAACACACAGTTTCTTGCTCATTCTTCTTGTGATGAATCTGCATTCCGAATGAGTGGTAGAATCAAAATATGACTATTGTGCTTGTAATGAGTTTATTTGAATAAAGATTATTTCTATATATTTCTATTTCTTAGATATTTTTTTTATATATACGTAATATATAGTACGTAGAAAATACCCAGACCGATACAAACAATCATACTCATGAATACAAATGTTTACACCGTGCGAGGAACCGAACCCGCAATCATTGGAAGTGGAGCGGTGGTGTGCTAAACCGCTAGGACACCTTCTTTTCAACTTCTTGACGGCCTCGGTGTCATAGCGGTTTAGCACACCGAGGCCGTCAAGAATGAAAGCCGATGAATATGTTATTTTATTATTAAATATGTATATAGAAGATTATTATGATTAAAATGTGTATTGGATATAATTTTTTAATGTATTTTATTCATGCTCCTAACCCCATAGGACATATAGAGAATTGTTAACGATGTGGAACCACGATTTGTCTTCTGTTGGTTTCAGTTTAGTAACGCTGATGAATCACTATTGTTTCGATGCATTGCAGCATCCAATTGCAGCGTGAGTAAATCCTCCGGACGAGATAAAACTAGAAATTTATGCGTGTCATCGAGATAACTAGAATGTATCGACGACGTATTGTAATTAATAGTTATGAAAACAAATTTAGGGATATAACCAATTTCTAATCTGATTAAATGTATTTTTATATTGTGAATAGTTAAAAACTAACTATTTTGTGTTTAGAATTTATACAAAGTGATGGTTCACCTAATCTAATGACAAGTACATACTCTTTAACATAAATAGTGTCATGAACATCGCTGAGTATTCCACAACCTTGTAAAGTTTCGAATAAAATCAAATTAAAATATCGTAATTCATAACGGTTTATTATAGACACAGATGATAAATCATTAGTTATATCTGAATCTATTACTTGTTCAATTATTATTTAATTACAACTTAGCTGCATTATTCCTGTTATACCTACCGTACGAAGTTCCTCGTTCAAATACACGAATCTGAACTTTATTACAAGGTTATTTTCATTGTACGATATTTTGACCTAAGAAAATCGGTCAAAATTGAGCTAATCTACGAGATTTTATTTGGTTTTCAATTTCTTCGTATGCGACTAGACGTTTTAAGGTTGGCAACCTTGGTTATTACTTATATTATTACACTTTAAAGGTGCAGCACCACTGCTCAGTCACGTAGTCGCAAGCGGGCGGGCGAATCCGTGACTGTATTATTTCGTAGCACACAACAAAATGTTGTTGTTTGTTTATCGCTAGACACGATGAGCTTCGCAGAAGCATCCCATGGGGAACTAGCTTATCATGGGTTTGAATGCATAATTAGAAAGTAACCTATAATATTTAATTGTTAATATGCGGCTAATTAAAAAATGCTAAATTAGTTACTTTGTTAGTATAATTTTCAAAAATAATCGACACATAATATACATGTGACAATTTATTAATTTAATTGCGAATAATAGCTGTATATACATCGCAGTAATTTTTTATTAAATTGGTTTACAATTTTCTTGTTTTCATAATAATCATTTTAAATTAAGTTTCATCCAAATTCATCTCAAATAAGTTGAATTGAGTGGACATAACAAGGAACAAAGCCTTTTGATTTTAAATAATGTTCTTTATTTATAACAAAATCTCAAACTGGGGAATAGAAAATACATGTCACTAAGATGAAAATGCTGCACTGGGTAGAGACTGTAAACAAAGTTGACAAAGTCCATGACGAATAGATCCGTTGGACGTTTAAAGTTTACTAAATAGAAAAGAAAATGCGTTGGTATAGTCACGTGATGCGCCATAATGACTGATGATCGGAAGAAATAAGGAATTTATCCATGCAAGTGATGAGCTTTGTAGACGTCAAACAAAAGAGATGGACAGGATCTTCACACTATGGATCTGAAATAACGCAAAAGTGCTAACAGTGGCGTATATCCATTTCAAGTGGTAAAAGACCCTAAATATGGATGAACAAAATCTTAAAATATTGAGAGCACATAAGATAACGAATATGTTAAGATCTATAATACTATTAAGCGTCTTTCATACACCCTATAAGCCAACTTGCGAAAACCACAAATGGTCGAACTGAGGCAATAAAAGCTGATAAATAGCGTTTCGAACTTAGCAAATGCACCTAGTATGCAATCGATCTTTTGCTTCATAGTGCAATAAAGTAAATGGGTTATTTGTCTGCTCATATATGTGTATTTACCCTTACACTGCAATATGGACATAAAAATTATGACCAATAAACAGTAGATTTATGACTTCCAACAATAAAGCACTTTAAATATCGCTTTCACACTTGTAACTTTTTCTTTACCTTAGACATATGTATCTATATATTTTTTTATAGAATTGGAATGATAGATAAGCTGCTACATACTTGATGGTAAGTAGGCGTCGTCTATATACATGAACAGCACTACTACCACCATATATAATTATATAATACTACTGCTATCATATGACACCCGTGATTCAACCACTCATGCATTGCCATTCCAGAGACTTGTAAATCGATTTCTATTAATTTAGTGATATAATATTTTACTACTGCCCTACATTTATTACGATCGAAGTCAACATTTATAGAACAAAATCTTATCGGCATGATAATTTTAATATTATTATTTTAGCACTAATATTATAATTGAAAAAATGCACGTGTCTGTCGGTTTATTATCATACAACTGCTAAAAAAAATATTTGTAAAATTTTATATGAAGATACATTGTATGATGAGGACAGACAGAGGCTATTTTTTATCTCATATAATAATGTAGAATTTGGTTAAATAAGGATAAAAAGTCCAATATACCAACCAGTAATACAATAAATGTACATTAGTTAAATAAATCGGAATATACGATTACATATGTATTTGATTCATAATTTTACATTTAATACCCAGACGTGTATGTTGTTAAACTCATTCCGAAATTACAGCAGTAACGCCCAACTTTTAAGGGTCCTATAATGGATTTATAATGTGATTCAATGGGTAACAACTACGACATTGCATTACGTACAAGCTTGAATTTCTACCCTTTCAAATTGCTTATTTAATGGGCCCTCTCAAGCAATGTAGGCGTTATTCAACAAATTACCTCATAAAATATTGCCCAATATAATATGTCTGATGTTAGCTTAATTTCATCGAGAAAGGCAAGTCACGGCTACGCAATACGACACATCTGTCGTCGGCAGACACTTATTTAATCTTCTAGTGATTTATGGAATAATTATTCAGGAATCATAATACAGGATAGAAGACGTTATAGTAGTGTTAATAAGAGCGCGAATGCAGTGTTCTATTTTATTACACCGGTTATGGACATCACTATAACACCGGCTTGATTAGAAGATTCTACTATATTCGTATGAACAGAATAGCGTAGTTCCCTAAATGCTCTATTTATATAATACACAAAGGCTATTTAATATAAAGGTAGTTATATACATACAAATACAGTACGAGATGCTAGCCCGGCAGACTCATTGTCTGGTATTGGGATAAACGCTAACAATAATTGAAACCGCAACACAGTGTGAGCCTACTGCCGTCTTTTTAATTAGTTTGATAAAATATCGATATTTTTCATAACCTCTGCTGATGAATAACGGGCTTATGGCCGTTTATGACTTTACAGTCAGAATACAAATTTTTCTAAAAACGAACTTATCGAGAAAAAACAATTCACAATATTTCTTTATAATAAATGCGCCATGCTCTTCCCTACTAAGACTTCCACATGAAGTTAAAATACTAAGTTAATTAAATACCCGTACATACTTATAAAATATGAGCGCAAAATTAATATAACTTGGAAAGTAATATATAAAAAAGTATTGAATATTTATTATTATTTAGTTTCATGGTCCTTATTTGACATTCGTAATTAGTTTCGCAACTTTTGATGATAAAGTCCATATATAAAATATCAGACTTTCATTTCATTGTTTCTGCTATAAGTAATTGTTTGCAAAACACTTTGAGAACATTCATGCGGAATGTTATACCGTTTTCGTTTCGTCTTTGTAAAGATGTCTTCTATTATGTATCTGAGCATACTAATGATGTTACTACAAACAATATTAGGTATATGTAAATATTTCATATATATAATAATTTTTTTCAGTCTAAAAATAATAATAGAAAATATAATAAAAATAATAGAAATGAAAAGAGTAGTCATTTAAATAAATAAAAAAATATTATATGTTAACCGTCGATGCGGGCAGGTTTGTACTCACCACCAATTTTAGGCGTAATTCAGGGTATTAAAACTAGTGTTTTAGGGCCTAGTGGCCACGACTCCCCTTACACGGTCATTCATAGTCTTTCTTCTTCACTCTCCTCTCTAAACTGAGAAGAGTAATGAAAAGGAACTGAAATTAAAAAAAAAAATTTAATACCACCATCATACTTTTGCTGAAAGAAAGCTCTAAAAGCAAAATATGTTTTATGTCACCAAAAATTATTAATTGCCAATTTATAATTTCCAAATAATCTACTGAAAACTTCGTTACGAAGTTTCAGTTTTGATCGCCTTGACTTATAACTTAACTCATTTTTATTTTAATCAAAGAGTTTTTTGATGTTACTGATTTTAATTAATTTCTTCTATATCAATATAATACTGATCTTCTTAAAAATATTTTAAGGTAAAAATAGGGTATTGGTAAAATTAAATTTGTTTAGACTTAATAGTTACTTTGATTTGTATTTGTAGTATTAGTCATTGATGGAGAGATATACAATAGATAACCAATGAGAGTGAATATAATTTAATTTTTAATGATATTCACATCACAATCACAACCTTACATATGAGTTATTGTATTAATCCTGCTTAGGTACAGTACTCATTTAAAATTTGAAGGCTACATACATACATATATACATTTTACATTTTATTTCCACCAACATGTCTAATAGTTACAAGGGGTTTTGAGATTCTAAATCTGAGTCTGTTCATAAAACTGTACATGTGTTACGATAAAGCGTAGTAAAATAATGAAAGTAATTTTACAACCTTTAATTGCGCGTGATCAATTTAGTAAGAAAAGTTAAAAGAAATATTTTTTTATTATATTGATTCAGATTCACGTTCAGTATAATCCTGTAGATACTAAGCACAGTAAGGGAGTAATGTGAAGTCTATTCGTTTTTATCAATGTTATGTATGTTTTCGTTTTAATAGAATTCTATAAGCAGTGAGTTTATGTTCTGTTCATATTTAATATTTCCGCGAAAACAATTTTATTCATAACGAGTTTATGAATGCAATAGGAGTTGCTTTTTGTTTTAGGAATACGATCACAAAAGACCGTTTTCTGGGAATTATTTAATAAAATCTGCTCAGCTTGTGATAGTAATAATAATAATAATAATTTCAGGACAATTCACACAGCGCCATCTAAGACCCACGTTAAGCTAGCTAAAGCTTGTGTTATGGGTACTAGACAACTGATACAAAAACATAAATATAATTTTTTTGTAAGTACATACATATTATACATAGAAAACACCGAGACCGATACAAACAATCATACTCATGAATACAAATGTTTGTGCCGTGCGAGGAATCGAACCCGCGACCATCGGTCGTAAAGCGGTGTGCTAGACCGCTAGACCACCGAGGTCGTCGATATAGTCGTCGATAGTAATCGAACATAAGACATAGGACATAAAGAATCATCAACATAAGAACATAGAAAATGATTATTTCTCTTCTAATTATTATTTATTTACAAGCAAAATAATACATATTCTATTAGCTTTTTCTTAAATTTAAAGTATTACCAATCAAATACATTTATATCAGGAAATTTGGTATAAATATCATAGTTCAACTCGTAAAACTGTATCCAATTCACGCACAATCAGAACAGTCCTTTTGATGCTCTATATATCTTGTAGAGTCAACGACTTTGCAGATAGCCCAGGAATATATGCATTACTCAGCTTATTAAATATTGACAGTGTGAAGGAGCGATAGCGGAACAGAAATATACGATGAACATAAAAGTATTCGGAACGAGCGATCCAGCTTTGTGCATAGCAAAACAGCGCAGAGTGATTGAACTACCTGACAACATACGACGTAATGCCACTCTAATGCTACATACTGTGACACGAAAAACACAAAAATGATATAAACATTTATTAGATTTAAGTGGTTATTAGCGCAAAAAAAGATTGACAAATAGAAAATAATATTTACATATTTTTCGTAATTTAATTTCATTAGTGAGAGCGTCACTGAGGAAGAGTTGGTAAAAATATTTTTGCGTGGATACCCCAACCTTATTTAACTATTCGAAGCTTGCTTTGTTAAATATGTTTCGATTGAAGAGAGAGTGGAAAGAGAGAATGGAACAAAACAATGAATACCAAGGATGTCGCTGTAAATATTATTATAAGTAAATATAATTAACGTTGTGATTTTCTGCTTAAATAAACGTTGTGGGTTCCAATCTGACCGTCATCACTTTTTTGTATACATGTAATAATAACCCTATATAATTTACACAGCACTATCTAGTCTCAAGTTAAGCAGAGCTTGTGTTCCAGATTACTAATATTAATTCTTAGATATTATTTTTGTAAATAAATACATGTAGAAAATACTCAGACCAATATAAACAATTATACTCATGTCTAAAAATGTAGGAATAAACCCCTAGACCATCAAAAATAAGGCGGTAGCTATTCAGCGCTAGATCACCGAGGCCGTCGAATATAGCGAAATGGGGATATGTAATGCGTTTACCATCATTTTATACAATAATTTTATTCAGTACCTCTAAACTATGCAATATTACATATTAGAATGTAAAAACTATTACTATTTGAAATAAGTAATTTTGTTATAATATAAAAGTGGTTCCAACTGCAGTCTTCCGTCCATAACAATTACAATAACACTAAACTGTTTCACTGCAGCCAACTGCTAAATGGAATTCACTTTGTAATATCTAGAATTACTTCTGTGGGTTACTAGCCATTTACATTCATAACTGTAATAAATAAATATATTGTCGTATACAACTCATACAACGCCATCTCCGTATAGCTAAGGGATTAACTATACCACAGATAACATAATATTACATAGCTATACGGAGCATGTTAAGAACATATAGTGCATAGTGCTACACATGTACTATATGTTCAACTGAAAGAAAGACTCAATTCTGAAATATCCTTCTTGACCTGGAGAAGAGAATTAATTATATTGTTAAGAATATGGGTGGAAGAAAAATAAGGAGTAATTAAAGTATTGAAGTAAGTCACTAAAACTGCGAACCTTATGTGTAAACTTGGTTGAGTATAGCAGAGATTAAATTAAATGAGACTCTCAAAAAGTATGTTTACAGTAGAAAATATTCTAACACAAAGTGCTATCAATTCGGCTACATGGCTATTGTCTATTGTATTTGCATAATTAAAACCTTTTACACTTTACATAATATTTTAAAGCAAGGGAACAATACGAATCCTTTTAAACGGAAACCGAGAAGGGATCTATTGTTTTAAGGTCGTAATGGAATTTTATTTCCAATTTGTATCAAAGGCAGACGTGGAAAGTGAATCAAAGGTATACCATACTACACTGAAATCCTGTAATCCAATTTCATTGTTGGTGCCGTATTTTCGAACCGGGACTGATACTTTTTCCCAAATGTTTGATTTGCGTTCGTGTGTTTGAAATACGAAAAATAGATATGTGATACGCTAGAGGGAAAATATTTGTAAATGGAAATCGTATGTCCCTAAAGTTTTGTTGACATTGTCATGTTTGCGAAAAATTTTATTTGTTACAATCAAATTTGCATACACATTGTCGACTCAGATTGTCACGAGAACAGAATGATTTTAAAATAGATCCAATAGCGGCGGGGACGCTTTTTTAAAATATCGGACCGTCATATTTTTTAATGAAAATAATACTTAATTTTTGAAGACTGGATAGCAAAACAATCGTAACCACATTTTTCACGAGAGTTATAATATTAATAGCAGTATTTTTTATTAAGTATATATAAACATATTATGTAGTTATTGGTACTAAAATCATATACCTTTTACAGAAAGAATTTCTCAAATCAGCGTAGTGGTTCCAGAGTTTACTTTGAGTATAGTATACATATAATTAAAACACAATGCACAATTCACCCACATGCCGTCATGAAGAAGGAACTGGCAGAAGGGGGTGGTGGATCGACGCTACAGTGGTAGATTGCAGTTGTCAGTTCAGTGACCACAGAATGAATTTCAATAATAAAATATCAATGTATTAGTTTTATTATATTTATGTTAGTATGTAGTAGTTATAATATGGGCCTAGTAGCCTAAATAAAAATGAAATAAAATAATAAGTACCATAGTACTGTCCATTATCACTTTATAGATAGACTTACTTTATAACAAAGATATTTTTAATGATTCTGTTGTTATAACGAAGAGTAAAAATATGTGAAAGTCAGGACTCAGTAATAAGTACGTTGGCGGTACAGCATACAAATGGGGCAGGAAGGATTCACCGAGACCACAGATCGCCACGTCATCCGGCCCACCGTAACCGACTACGTCCAGTGGCGCCGCATATTTATGCTATTCATAGTTACACTACATTTTTGTATCTCACAAAATAATGGGCTTTGCTAATGTGGTAAGAATGATAATAACAATAATAATAACCCTGTATTATTCACACAGCTTATCATAATCTAAAAACTAAGCAGAAGCCCCCTTCTGCTTAGTTTTAGATGGACCAATGGATTAACTATAAGGGGGGAAGGAATTGTCAATAATTGGGAATAGGTATCACAATTCTGAGTAATTTCTGGTGTACAGTCATGGCCACCAACTAACCTGACTTCATGCTTATTCTATAATTCTTCTACGTGCTAGCGCCAGCGTTAAACAAGAACTAAGCAGAATATGTAGCCACTAATTTTGCCATCACAATTAAATTTAATATTACCGAAAAAAAATCTTGTGTAAAGTCTTATTTTAGTATTCATAGTGATAGCTACACTATGAATACTAAAATAAGTGATAGAAATACTTAAATGCATAATATTAATAACAATAAACTGTAGAAAAATAATACACATCCGCTGGTTGTTATCCCTAGAGTCTCACAGACTATTAATTTTAAAACAAATGGCACTCACTCATTCCACTACCGTTGGTATTGCATCGCATTACCTGCCGTCCAGGGTTGCTATCTTTGAAAGTTTTACAATTAATTAAAAATCGAAAAATGGTATATTTAAAGACTTTACACAAGATTTTTTTTCGGTAATATTAAATTTAATTGTGATGGCATAATAAGTGGCTACTTATATTAATTAGTAGAAATAGAAATAGAAATAGAAATAATCTTTATTCAAATAAACTCATTACAAGCACTTTTGAATAGTCATATTTTGATTCTACCACTCATTCGGAATGCAGATTCATCACAAGAAGAATGAGCAAGAAACTTGTGTGTTGCTCTTTTTAATAGATGCATAATAACAAGTGGCTACTTATATTAATTAGTATAACGATTAATAAGACATTAAATCTAAAGAAAAAAATTATAAGTAATTTTCCTATATGATACGCCGTCTTTGCCACCTACTTGGTATAAAAAATACATATATATATAACAGACTTACAACCCGTTAAATAATTAACCATTTGACGGTATTACAATAACTATTACTCTTCGTTCCTCAATTGTGTCTATAATGAAAAATCGTATTATAAATTTCCAATCTTGATTAAATTTGTATAGGGATGAATATGTACCTCGTACACAGACAAAAAATCTTGCTTTTGTATGATGATCCTCGCACGGTTGCCATCCCTGCTGCCATCTCACTTCTTTTCCTTTATAGCTTATTTAATTTTCTCATAACGGCGTTCACTATATATATATTTAGTTGGCGTCAATGGTCTAGTGGTAGCAACCCGCTTTACTTCCGATGTTACGATTTCTATACGGTACAAAAATTTAATTTATTTTCTATCTATAAATGAAATATAATATTAGTTATCTAGTACTCTTAAACACAAACACTGCTTGGTTTGGAATTAGATGGCATTATGTGAATTGTACTTTAATAGTATTATTATTATTTATACAATAGGTATATGGTACATCTTTTATAATATATTACAAATTACTCAGATTTATGTCAGAAGTAAGTATGTACAGTTGAAATAAACGATAAATAAGGTAATAACGATTACATAAATGATAACAGGGTTTGAACAGCTGTAACTTCGAAACTTTGCACAGTTCATTTTAACAGATGTTCCAAAATTATCGTCCTATACCAATTCAGAAATTTTACGACACAAAGTCTGTCTTAGTCTTATAATAAAAATAGGTGTAAATATAATAATATTTTTAAGAGGTAGATAAACGACAATAAAATGCTAACTGTCTACATAGTGGTAAACGTAATAGTTGTATGCCTGAAGTGGAAGTAGCAGATGTACCTGACGAGTGTCGGTATTCAGGGTTTTATGAGGAAAATATTTAAGATTAAAGAATATGCGACTAATACGACAGCGATATATAATAGAATGTTTAAAAAAATATGATAATTAATTTTAAAAATTATATAAAATTCATCAAGAAGTTCACTATAATGCCCATTTCCAAATCCTAATTTGCAAGTGGGAACTTAACTTTATGTCTCAGTATTATTTATATTAAAAACTTTTTGATCAATACTAGAGGGATAATAGATTACTTCTTAAATATCTTTGCCTCATCATGCCTAATTTTTCTGTGTTGTATTTTAACTCGAATGGTTGCAATAAATATAATGGATATAAATGTTTTCTTTCTTTTTTTTTAGAACAGAGTAGTGGCGAACAAGCATACCATCCGATATTAAACAATTACCTTGACAAGATTGAAATACCAAGGGTGTAACATTCGCGTTGGCTTCCTGATAAATCTCGTATTGAAATTGCCCACTTCGTTCGGTGAAGCTGCAAGGGCCAGTTACGGTCATTAGAATAGTTTTACAGAAATATAGTTGTATGGTTTTTTATACCTCTCAATAATGTCTGAATGGATGTGAATGTGTATCGTGGCTTAGTGTTTTACTACCCTTAATGACGCCCTGAAAGTGGTAAGATTAAATTTGATCGAATCTATTTGAAAATACTTTTATCTTAAAAATACCCAGCGAAATGTAAGAATGACGTGTAGAGTATTTATAACGACATCTACATACATTCAATAGTGACTATCCTGTTTGGGATAATATGATAATGAGCAAGTAATGTTCCTCAAAATATTAGAATCCTATGATATCCGTGAACTGCCAGTTCATGTCACATATGTCATACCGTCAAAATGTTTGCCTGTTATAAAGAAAGAAAAGGTCATTGAAGTAAATGAGGAAGCATGATTCAAACATTTTCTATAGTAGGTGTCTATTTTTGTGTATCATTAGAGATGAAACCTGCCCACCTGACATCACTGTAAAGGACGTTGTTACGTAAATTTAATTGAACATCAAGTATTGCAATTTTATTACGTAATACGTTCAACTGTTGCGTAGAAAAGTAAGCAATTTTATAGGTTGTGCAGGTAAGAGCATTGTGTAATCAAGCTTATGTACAGTCAACTTCACAAATGTTAAATTTCAGAGACAAAATTGTTTATATAATTGAAACGAAGAAAATATTTAATGTACAATGTTTATCTTGTATATAAATTTATAATCAGCATATTAAACGGACACCACAATATTACAAGCACTATTAAAATAAACAAAGGTGACCTGTTCTACAATTCAGTTTCTAGTATTTGTGTTTTATTACTGTTAATCGAATTTGTCTGACCGCTGACCGTTAAATGTCGGAATTGAAGTCTGTACTTATTTAACTAAATTACGGTAGGCGCTGTACTACATATACGTTTTTTATGGATGATAATGGGGCACCCGCCTGCGCTAACGGTTTACCCTGAAGGGGCAACAGTGGAGAACAATAAGATGAGCATGAGGTCAGGCCAGTTAGCCCATCGTGATAAATTCACCAAGAATTTACCACGATCGTTTCCAGGGACCTGTGTGGAGGTCAATCTGACATGATACATTGCTCCACACAGATATATAGATACTAACAAAACTTTACCGATGATGTACGCTTATAGGTGTAAGAGATAGAATAATTAAGGGAGATAGTAGACAAACGAGCTAAAATTTCAAATTAAAAAAAAGATAATATTTCGGGAAACTAGAAAGTACTAATAAAATCCATTACATAAAATGGAAAAAGTTACATATTGTAGCCCTTTTAAAAATAGGAATAGTACTTAATGTTTATATTTTACTTCTTAACTTTGATATTGTATCTACAAAGATATGATTGCCCAATTTTTAAATAATTAAAATGATAATCAAGCTAGCGTCCCACTAGAAGGTAAGCGGTCTCTATAGACATAAATATCACTACGGGCATCACGTTATGATGTGACACATGTGACACTACTCATTCCTTGCCATTCCAAAAGACAGTAATCTAATCGCACCCTACAACCGAAACAACTTAGAAAGCAAGTTACTTGGCAGCTGATATAGTGACGTGAGAGACCGACGCAGACGACTTTCTAGAGTATTCTGATAAATTACTAAGTCTGCAGTCGCTGAAACTGATTGTACCATAGAGAATATACCTCTTTTCTAGTATTGCAAGCAGGTACATTGTATGTAATAGTAACACAATGTAGCTCGTTCCTTTATTAAATAACTATCTACGGGGACCGACTTTTTAATTGAATGAGTTACATAAGTGGACAGTGACTGTCTCGCACTTTTAATATGTAAACACTTTGTAATATGTCCAGTGTATATACAATGGACTTCTTATTAATAAAGTGCAGTTGAAAAAAAAAAATTGGAATGGTTTTACCAAATTTTACTGATACCAAAATATTAGCGTTTGCTGAAAAAAATTTAATATCTGTAGGAGTTAGCAGTTTGAGCAACTGCCATCACTGTCCTACAAAAGATCACAACACTCTCACATACATTACATACAGGTACATTTATTGTCCAATATTACCTAACTTCGTTTAAACTCAATTATCTCAACATTCCATACAGTAAGTTTTATCTATGTATTGTTGTTTTATTTATGTAAGTACCAGCCAATTGTATCTGGACAGATTTTTTGTTGGATTTTTTTTTTATTTTATCTACCTACACATTGTTTCCTGAAGGGCGAATTTGTTCCCTGCAAACCGTACTTGAGGTTGAGAATGCCACCCGTTAGTTCTTTACGTCTATTTTTAGTGCGCTCGAGAGGTAAACGAGCTCGTGAGACCATCCCTTATCTAATTTTTGCACTCATGTTGTAAACATATATTTTCATTCTAACTGTATTCATTTCAAAATATGATTTACTGCAGTTTTTTATTTTATTATGAGTAACTCTGCATATTTATTATTACATATACATCGTATATTTTAATATTTATAGTAAAATAATGTAAACTATATTCAATACTTGTTTAACCCTACAGACTGCCGGATGTGCAATTTGGATATTTCCCAATAAATTTCGATATCATATTTAGTGCGGAAGATCCAAAGATGGTAACGATGGGTGTAAATAAAAAACAATTAAATAAAAAAAAACTCTTAAATAGCGTTATTTTTTTACATAATGAAACAAACCTTTGCT
This sequence comes from Achroia grisella, assembly GCF_030625045.1. Classification (NCBI taxonomy): domain Eukaryota; kingdom Metazoa; phylum Arthropoda; class Insecta; order Lepidoptera; family Pyralidae; genus Achroia; species Achroia grisella. The sequence goes on from NW_026712925.1 coordinate 3,785,004, forward strand.
TTCTTACTTTAATAATTTATTTAAAGAACGTTTCTTTCTTAATTGCATAACTAAATATAACCAATTGACTAAAATGCATTTTCATTATATCAATAAGGTGCTTTGTTAGTTGGTAATATATGGAACCACCAGTACCACAAAACCCATGCCTGGGAAATTTATGTTAATAGACTAACCATATAAAAACAATTTTAGTACATAGGTAGTGGCGTGAGTACCAACTGTTTACCTATTTAAGCCTCGAAGCAGTTTGCTTTGTACGCTTTCTGTTAAAAAGTGAGATAATGCAATGAAATCACAGACTAAGAGGAATAACATCTTAGTCGTCCGGAATGGCGACGCATGAGTGGTATTACGGACGTGACATGATAACGTAAATTCCGTAGTGCTGTTCATGTATATACGCGTCTTAACTGTGACCTGACGGGCCCGTCAGTTTATTTGCTATTCTAATTACATTAAAAAAATGGACTGGATTGAAGGGATAATAAAACTATATGTACAGAAGTAGAAAAAACTTCTACACCTATAAATATTTTCATGTTTAAATTTTCTGATGTATATTATCCATTGCTACCGAAATTTCGATGCTAATATTCGCAGAAGTCACAATGAAAGATTATTATTTTACGACTTAAATATTTTATATCAGTTTCCGCTTTATGTCTCCGATAATAAAGTTCAGACAAAAGATTAGGTAGAAATTGGATAAATTAAATAATTTATTTAAATTTCCATTGTAAATGTCTTGTTCCGCTAAGAGGTGAAATCGATAATTAAAAAGTTATTTGAATCAAGACATTGTAATCCAATTTTCATTAGGAAGTTAAAACTAACTGTTCTAGTATGTACTTATAAATGTAAGCTTTTGTTGAATTCAATCCAATTTTCCCAAGTAAAAGTTATTGAATGGGTATATAGAATATTATTACTAAAATGACGCAAATATGTTTTCGTTTTATAATAACTTTATTAATTCTATAGATTTTATTAAAAGCTATAATATAGTATAAAAGTTATATAAAGCAGAGCTATGTCCAATAAATAATACTCGTGAAAAATATATCAGTTTTGTACATACATATATCTATACTAACTTGCCCGCGCAATATTGTCTGTCACATTTTCTCTGTTTTTTTTCAACATTTTTCACTCCAAATTGCTTGTATAGGTACATAGCATAAAGTGATAGGCTATAATTAACTTCAAATAAAATTTAAATAGACTTATTTAATTAATTGGATTATCCAAAACTAAATTAAGTTTAAAAATTGGATGAGTAGTACCACAGATTACATAAAACTACTTCTTTATACAGAATATTTGTGTAGATTAGTATAGATTTCTTCTGACTTGTAGGTATGTGCCTGAATTTGGCCTAACTAACAGTTGGACCGATTTTAATGAAAAATAAAAAGGGTTTTTGTACATACATAGATGGTGTAGTGGATCTTCGAGCAGGACAATGGTTGTGTCTGCTAGTACATATATACGTACATATATATAGCTGAAAAACACATATTTATTTATATTTTTTTGAGATCTAGATATTTCTGATATCTAGGATAAAGGGTTTATTACATCCTTTATCCTAGATTAGCTTTTGCCCGCGGTTTCGCTCGCGTTAATTTATCCCCTTGGGGGTAGAATTAATCAAAATCCTTTCTTAGCGGATGCCTACGTCATAACATCTACCTGCATGCCAAATTTCTGCTCGATCCGTCCAGTGGTTTGGGCTGTGCGTTGATAAATCACTATGTCAGTCAGCTTTGAGTTATATATATATAGATTATTGTATTCTCTATACATATTGGATGTTGAAGTCATACACGCTACACCATTTCTGAAAATACCATACAGAAACTATGCGACACCGTAATATTCTAGCTACTAGTCTTAACAATGTAGTGAACTTAACGGCCATAGCACAGATGCCGCGTTCACATAACGAAGTGAGATGAGATTGCGTGCAAGTCAAATTACCTATCTCAGTCGTTGACTGGAACCTAATATAGGCCTTATTACAATTATTTCTCTGCTAATGCTAGCAGCTGGCCTTTACAGCTTCTTCGGTAAGTTGACGAATACTAATTTAGTCTAAGGAATCTAAACTCGACTCAGGCCGTAGTTATCGAGTCACTTATGATTAGATAGAGCTCGATCATAGGGTAGCGAATCTGACTGAATTCTCAAAAATATGAGCATCGTAAGATAACGGTATTAAAACTAAGCAGCAGTTACGTCGATTTTAAAATGAATTTTAATAGAAAATAGTATTATAATTCTTATATGTAATTCATGTATTAGCTGTGTAGGTTATTTCAAATAGAGCTATTATTTTTACTTATTTACCTATTCAAATAATATAATCCCGTATAACAGGATACTTATGGTTACCATAACGCTATTAATTGATATTGTCGCTGACTATCCTTTCTAGGGTTACAGTCTTGGAGATGACTATTATTATTCTGTATTTTATTACTAAAAATCTTCTAACAAATATTTAATATTCATTTGTCATATATTTCTTGACGTAAATCGCTGCTGTTTCCTGACTGGAAGTGGTATTTGGCTTTAAAAGATAGATTGTGAATTCTTAACATACGAATAATATGTTACGTCCGTAAATAAAATACCTATACCTCCTTTGAAACTCTCGCCGGTTCGTATAATGGGATTCCTGTGGGATTCAGATATGTCCGAGGAGCTCGTAACATAAAAGCCGCCTTTGCGGGTTGTAACAACAGCATCTTTGGCTTTCCGAAATCTTTTATTTAATTCTAAAGGATAGTGCACTTTACGTTGTACATTGTTGAAAAGAGAAAAAAAACTCTTGGGGATATTAAATATACTTTTTATTGTATTGTAGATTTAAAAAAATATTCAATCCAGTGTATGGAATAGTTACTATAATTGCACGGAGTACAAGTTGAGCATAATTGTAAAAATTGACTGAATTTTCGAATCTGAGAGTTTGCTTGACCGATTAGAATATTTAACTGAAAAAAAAAAGTTCAGCTTTATTTTAAGAAAATATCCATGAATTTTTAAATTTTACTCTAACGATAAAAAAACAAATAAAAGATTTATGAAAATAGCAACTTTTTAACGTAGCGCGGAAGTCATTAATTTCACAAAAAGAAAATCTTCTCAGTTGCGTCCTGAAAAGGAAAAGGGCGAAGTGAAAATTTGTTTCTGTACTCAGCTCTCTGGAGAGGCAACCCTGAGTAGGGACCGCACTATTTTCTTAGTAAACTCGGATAGTCCGTGTCGTAATCAGTGGTGGTTTGTGTGGCGTGTAAAGTGGTTTGTCTAGCACCACGTACTTTGAAAGAGCCAAATATTTTCAACTATTCGCGTATCTCCCTGGGTGATACCTCAAAACCGATGGTTTACTGCTTCAGCAAACAATAATCTGAGGTGCTGCGTTTTTTGCGTATGGCCGTTGCACACACACTAAGCTACTCACTCGTTTTTTGTACCTACATTGTATTTCGTTAACTGACCAATGTACCTAATTGTGTGTAATACTGTATCCACTTTTTATTATATTACTGTGCCTTTAACGCAAATAAAAATTTTAACTATCTATCTATTTAGGTTCTTTAACGGCGTCGGCGGTCTAGCGCTATGCCACACCGCCTTACTTCCGATGGTCGCGGGTTCGATTCCTCGCAGAGCACTATTATTTGAACATGATTGTTTGTATCGGTATGGGTATTTTCTATACATAATATGTATGTATTTACGTAAAGAAATATCTATGTATTTGTGTCAGTTATTTAGTGCCCATTACAAAGCTTTAGCTTAACTTGGGTCTAGATGGTGCTGTGTAAATTGTCCTAAAATGATTATTATTATTAAGCAATAATAGACTATAACTCTATAACTTACCTAAGACTTGCAAGCAAAACTACTTACGCTGGTATTGGGTTACTTACTTACACTTAGACAATGTTACGACAATTACGGAATCTAATCTGCAATTAAATACGAAACTTCGACCGCTTATATATTTCAATAGGTTCTAATATCGTATAGAAAGTTGGGCAAAGCAATTAATAAATTTACCATCGGAATATATAACTTTTTGTTCTTTATATCCATTATTCTTAATTTAACGCTAAATTCTTTCATTATATTATTATATATAAATAATTAAGAAATATTATTTTATTATTATTATTATTATTCACAATATTATATAATTATCAATCAACTTAAGATTCTTAATCCAACGAATTCTCTTCTTGTATTCAAAAGTTATTGATTTTATTAATAAATTTCAAATATACCGCGGTTCTATGCTTTATTATTAATATATCTCACTTCAATAGCTTTAACTTTGTATACTATTATTCAATATTAAAAAAAGATATATCGTAAACAAGTTTCATATATTGATATCTACAAAGTTATATTAGTTAATTGTTTGTTAATATAGAATAGAATAGAACGATATTTATTACAATCAAATCATTACCTTAACAATACAAGATACTAAAACAAAAGAAAATAAAAAAATATACCAAAACAATAGTAACAAAGCAAAAAAAATACGTACAGGTAGTAAAGCAGTGTGCTAAACCGTCAGACAATCGAGGACGTCTTTATTATTATTATTAAAGTTAAATAAATATTATTATAGCATATGTAATAAAAGCTTAACATAATCATATTCGAATTCAGTGTAAAACTAAAGACTTTAATTATCAAGCATAACTTTATTAGTGTATAAATATTTAACATGTGTGTCTTAGCGTATGCGTTGTATAACATCTGAGACGTTGTAAAAATGACTAATAATTATTCATTTTTAATCTAATACATGAATTTATGAAAGGGAGATAGTTCCATATTGTGATAGGTAATGCCGGTATAAATATAGTAGATAGATTATTAATTAATATAAATGTAAATTAATTCATCTTTTATTATTAATCAATAGACTATTAATCAATAGTCCGCCAACTAAAATAAATAAAATAAAGACAGCGTCCTATTTAACATTCAAGGTTTTTTTAATGAAAATTCTTTTTATGTTTGTTAATATTTACTTCATATTAATATTACATGTCTGTACAGTTTTATATAATACGGTAACCCTACAAAACAAGGTGTGAAAGTAGAATGGATAACTCTTGTGATCCCACGGGAAGATACCGTGACGTGAACGCGTGGTGATCAAGTTATCCATATGTAACCTTTATGTATGAACGACGAGATTAATACGGAGAATACAATGGGCAAAATACACACGGATTGAAACATGTGTTTTTATTGGTAGCATATTCTGTTAAAGTTATTTATTTGTCCCTTTCCTTTGATTTTAACTACCGAGGAAGTGAGAAAGACGTTACAAGTTTTTATCTATATAGTATTTACATATTATATGCCTATAATATCATAGCTCCCATCTGTACTCATATTAATGAATCCCATTGCTATCATTGTACCCTATTAGATCTGCCTTTACTTATCCGTAAGCTAGCGGGGCATTCCATATCCATCAATAAAAAAGCTACCAAAAGGATTGACTGATTTTGATGTGATATTTTTTTAAAGCTGACGTGATAACGATTGTTATGTAGTTTGGTAGCTTTATGAATATCTGTTCAGACAGTTGAAATCTAACAGTCATTTGGTAGTAGACGGAGCGATTTCACAAACTTTTATACCAAAGTTTTTTAATTTTTGATTTAATTATATTTTTCACTTTAATATTATATATTTTTTCTTTTTCATAAAACCGAGGTAAATTACAAGTAAACTGAAGAAATCAAATCACGCTACTAGAATTTTCAAGGCCGTAAAACCTTGTCAAAGGAATTTACTTTAATATTAATTTCGATTTTAGGAGAAACCGGTGAGTTTTATAACTAAAAACATAATTAAAATGAATACTTTATTATGCTTTTCAAAAGTATTTTCGATGAAATCATATAACAGCTTCCGTGAGTTAGCCGACGCCATATTCATTTTTTGTCGACTCATACGAAAAATCCGGTCACGTAGAGCGCTCTTCATTTTCATAAAAATATGGTTTTTGATCCATATATTAGATTTCGTTGTTATAATATTATTCTAAAGTGCTTAATTATAAATTATGTAGTTTGCTTAATTCATTGTATGTTGTAAATTCTTGATGGAACTTTGTTTAGTCAGTATTAATATAATAAAAAGAGGACGGATTTTGTTACGAGGAAAGTAAACTCTGAAATTACTAAACCGATTTGAGAAATTCTTTCCTTGTTTTAACCGAAAACTTTATTTCAGAGAAACATAACCGGTGTATCTACAGGTTAAACTTAAAGTACATCCGAATTATATTATAAATACAGTAATACTTTGTGGTTACATCCGCTATAATTTAAAAGAAATGACCACATTCCTCTTCTGAACCGCCTTGCCGTTTTCACGTACCATATATTCTAACTTAATTTCTTTGCTCCAAAGGATTATGATGAGTTAATAACCTACTATATATGCCTTACTCTAGAACCTGGTTAACATATACACAAGTTTTTCTCAAGTTTCAAAGGTACTCGCCTGTTTCGCTCCATACATCTTTCTGTTTATGTATTAATATATAAATAAATGAATTATGCAGTTTACACAGAATATATTAAATATGGGTCAACACAAGATTTAAGAAAGGAAAAATACCACCCAAATTGGGTAACAATTAACGTTATTCGCCACCTACGTATTATTATCTTATATCGCTGCTTTATTTAGTGTTGTCATTGGATCACCATCAATATATGTAGATGCAAATGTACACGGAGTCGCGGGTATCACTATGTATTAATAAAATGTATAATTCAAATCAGACTAACCGAAACGGGCCGCTAGTTCGCTAAAATATAAAATATTCTATTTCATAATTTCTAGAAAGAACGTTCGCGCAGTGAATCTAGATTTGCCGACTTTTCATTTTATATAGAATATATTTATGAGCTCTTCCTTCCTTGCACAGGAAATTAATAACATTTGTATATTGCTTCTTGGAAAATCAACAACCTGCGAGTGGGGTATGTCGACCTTTCTTCATTAAATCGCACAAGACAAAAGAGTAACATTTACTTATCGCGTCACCTGCAATTTCGTTGTGACGGCAAAGAAAAACAAATGGTAACTGACAAGCATGACGTATGGGGTCATGAGTTTAAATGTTTCCTTTACGGGCGTATCACTCGGCATTACGTTGTATATACACACCCTAATGATGAGAGTATGGTCACAGACATATCAGTATTATTATTATTATTTATACCAGTATTATTTACTAGATTTAACTTGTGTATACAATATATATTTTAGAAACATACTGTAATTACTAATAAATATAATTACTCAGGACAATTTACGCAACATCAACATCGCTAAACCTAAGCTAAGTAGAGCTTGTGTTTTGGGTACTAGACAACTGATACAAATACATAGATATATATAAAATATCGAGACCGATACAAATAATTATAGTCATTAATAGAAATATCTGTATTGTGCGAGGAATCGGACCTACAACCGTCGAAAGTAAGGCGGTGTGCTAAACCGCTAGACTACCGAGGCTAGCCATCAGGACTGATATCGCGGATAGGGTACCACAATTTTTTCGAGTATTTGTTTGAATACATTATATAAACGATAACGTAATATCGTGATGTTGTTCATGTGTATAGACGGCAGTCACCACTTGCCATCAGATGTACCATAATTTGATTATCAGCCTAAATACATATAAAAATAAGTCTTATATTAACATGTACAAAGGTTATATATACAAAACATGATAAAAGATACACATCTATATTGAATTTGGTTCTATTGCTTAGTCAGCCGAAACAAAACTTAATTATATTAATTCGAATCCATTGACCACGTCACGTGCAACCTCATCCTGTGTAATAATACGATTAAGTTTATTTTTATCATATCGTGTTAGTAATAAAAATGTACTAACTGTATCTCAAAGTTTTGTATGCATTGATTTCTATGATCTATATTCTGTATATAAATCTACATATACGAGGATATGACAGGTCACCCATTCTATATGGATAGGTTTCGGCTGCTTTTTATGTATAATGTAGTATGTGTGTGATAGAACCTATAATACAAAAAAAAATCTTGTCTATCTATATACCCTCCTGATACAATATATCTTATTGTTAATTTCATTATTAGGTAAAAAACAGACGGATAGATATTAACACGTATTTTTTATATTATTGTAGTATGGTATTAGTTTCCTACTAGTTCTTCTTAACTAAAATATCTAGGCGAACTGGACGGTAGGGATAGCGATGGCAAATATGACGTATACAAGAGGCTGAAAGATCTTATATTAGTTTAGAAGTTTATGTTAATTTACAACATCTGTTATATCATATTTATTAAGCAAAGCCTATTTCTCACTGTTTCGAGAGATATAGGCTTTGTTAATACTGCTAATTACTTAAATGACAAACGTGCAAGGCAATAATTGTTCATGCACGAATTTAGATTTAATGTTAGGCATAGAAACCTATATAAAAATACAATAAAAATAAATGTGAATAAAGTAGCTTTAAACAAAAAAAAGCTGAGTTTCTTGGCAGTTCTTCTTAATTGAATCTGTATATCTACTAATCTGGACGGTACGGAAAAAAATAATTACAAAAAAGTTGACGTTCATAAGCTGCTAAAAGAGTACGTGAATAAATGAATTTTGAATTTAAATTTGAGTTTTGTAAATAATATTGAGTATATTACTTCTACGTCTCAACTAACTGACGGTTAAAGTAGTTCAAATGTGTATTTAACTTTATGAAGTGTCCGTCATAGATCTACACAAATAAAGATATTTTACTTAATTGATTGAATATTTCACTGTTACCGAAAATAAAAAAAACAAGTGATTCTGAGAACAAACTTGCAGTGTAAAACTGTCACTGTGTAAGTCTATCAATCAGCTTTGAGCGATGATAGGCTTAAGTAAAAAGGACCACGACGTCCTTTCCTTAACCGTCTGACGTACCCGATAAGGTAATGGCTACTAAAGGAAGTTCACGGAAATTTATATACAGAACGTTAAATTATGAAATGTATCTTTCTATAAATAGTGTTGGATTACGAATTCTTATCAAGTAATAAATAAAAATAGAGAGTGGACTGTATATTTCGAAAAGAAAGTGATTAATGGAAAGGGCAGGAGAAATGGGATATCACTCGGGAAGAACGTCTTCCACACTCCGAACACCACAAATTCAAATTCAAATTCAAAGAAAAGCAAAGAACAGCAAACTTACTCACCTTTGCTCAGGAACATCCCGATGTGTAGTACAGTTTAGTGGCCACGATTCTAGAGTATACCTATATTTTAATAAAAACAATTATATCAATTATTCTTGATTTATATAGTTAAAAATACAGAGCGTCCTTTTTATTCCAGTTCTTATTTTCAATTGTTTTTTTTTTATTCTATATTCGAAATTTAAGTGGCCACCGGTTTTTGTTTGTGGCCAGTATTACCAAGCGTCCTTTGTGCCAGTCAGCAAGCCGGTGATAAAACCTGCTTAGACTAAGGAAGTTTGGAATACGGAACAAATAATGTATGCCAAAATCGCAATTTTCGTCTGTTTGCTATTATAATAAGGTTTTTACTATAATTTCGAGATTATTTTCCGGTAAGTTTATTTATATAATGTACGGATTATACGACGTCCGTCATACTATGTCTATACACTTAAGCCGAGATTCCAAGTTATAATAAATATTATAATTTAATTTAGCTTATTATTAATATAGTTACACTTTCACTTCTTTAGGTTACAACTTATTTATTATGTACTTTGACTTGACTTGACTGATCGGCATAATATTTGATATGAAAAGATATGGGCGTTAGGATATCAGGGTTGATAGTGTGAGTTAAATACTTATGGAAAGCTATTGTATCCGGAAAAACAAAACCGAACAGTCACTCTATGGTGACAAAATTGCGTGTCTCTTTACAAGCTGCAGTGAACATAGTGTTCTACAGACCGATTTATATTTACAAATAACGAGCAGGTGGGGACTTGGATTGGTCGGCCTATAGTGGTAACCTTATTTGTTAGCCATAGAACTCAATTTTATGCATTTCATGCAAGTCTAAAATGTAGAGATAAGTCACTAATAATTAACCTAACTAATATTTTAGATACGGATATTTTTGAATATACTCCAATATATATTGCTTAATAACGCTGACAATACCCTGATCAAAACCTAAGATACTTTGTTTTAAGGTTTTAGCCACATGTGGCTAAAACCACAGGCCATAGCCAGTAAATGTTCCTAATATTATAAAGGCGAAAGTTTGTGAGTTTGGATGGATAAAATTTTATAGTAATACAGCTCATATATTATAATAATACATAGGCTATGAATTTCATTCGAGTGAAACCGCGGGCACAGCTAGTATAATATAAATAAGTATCTGTTTATACATTCATAGTAAGGAACAATGCAGTATCTGTTCGCTACTTCCTCAACATTGAAAACTGACTATTTACATGCAAATAAACCGGGATGGCTGTAATTTCATTTCTATACGAGTTTGTGCAAACCTAGAGACAGTTTCAATAAGATATATGAATATATTACTTTATGACAGCGTAAATAATCGATTTACTAAGTCAACACAAGTGATATTTGGATAGGTTACGTTAAATCGGATTATTCAAATTGAGAAGAAAAGTTTATACTTTATTGAATATATGTTATGTATGTATATCGTATTTAATATACTATGTTACGTAGTATTATCAATGTCTACTAGCTGTGCCTACCAGAGGGGGTCTGCTTATTATTTATTCACACCTATTATACACATAAAATCTAGCAAAATTTTATAATGTATTTGACACACACACACACAGCTGTACTTCCAATGGTCAATCAATTCCAACGTACAATAATAATTACTATATGACAAGTATACTTACATAGAATACACAAATGTATATTCAGATACATATATAACAATAAAGTCAGGCATCAGTCAGATAGTATATAATTATTTCGTGTTTGAATCCACTGAAAAAAATGTTAGACTAGAGAAAATGCGTAACATAAAGAAACTGTATATTTGAAAGCAGTTCCTATTTATGGCAAAAAGTTTTGTTTACAATATGTACAATAGCAGCTCATCCCAATTTCGCTCTGGTTGAACAATATACCTACATACAATATACATAGTCCATCGACAATAATGTACCCTTCAAATGGTGAAAGAATAATTCAGATAGATGTAATCATACATTTCAGGAGACAGAGAGGTTAGTATAAATGTCATGGGGACTAGTATAGCATTGCCAGTAACATAGGATATTACTCCATATGGTTCTTCCTGGAAAACATGACTATTGGAAACTGTTTTATAAACCTTTTTCATTGTCTATATTTCTTATAAACACTATATTGTTTTTACATGTGACATAAGTACGTCATTACAATATTCTACTATACCGGTGCCGTTTTCTTTGCTCGTTGTCTTGATCTCCTTTCTTTCCAATGACTTAATATTATCCTGTCATCTTCTACTAGTACCCCAATGACATTTAAAATTAATAGTTATATATACTTTATGCACGTAAATATATTTATTACCTTTATAAAAAAAAACCTCGTTCAAATATTATGTGTATCTTATATCAAAAGCAAAGTAACATTATCCTCCAATATTTGCTAACATTTTGGACTGTAGAGAATGTCCGAAACCCAATTGGCGATGTGGACACAGTAGTTTTATTTGTAGGTTCAATTTACAGTGTATCCGTATATCTGTTACGTTTTCCTTTGTTCACTTCCTTGTTCATTTAGTCGGATTATACGTAGTACAATCGTCCGTAAAGCTGCTTTTATACCTGCAAGATTAACTTACATAACGATCGAGTTACGAGAAATTTTGAATGTAAATAAACACTCGTTATGGTTATTTTTTGTGCAGACGTATCGTATCCTATCGTCAGTTACTTAAGTATAAATTTGACTTATGTACTTATAAAAGTAAAACTCACCATGTAGTGGCTGTTATATGAAACTTTGAATTGTAAATAAATACTCGTAATTCGTAATTTTTGAATAGAAGTTACAATAAAACTTATCGTAAGTGCATAGTAAGTTTTACTTTCATAAATGGTTTGTAGTATTTAGAATTTTCTGATAAAGTAACTGGTTACGCCAAACGCGATGCGTACCTGGTTTGTTGATGTGCATTGACACCCCTCCCGGCTAATTCAATAATCAGTGATGTCATAGCTTTCGCCGCGCGCGCACGTCGCACGCATATCGCACGCATGTCTTAATAGTTGTAATCAACCTGAGTGAATTCCTGAGATTCCCGTAACCGTGTGGGCCCACTGAAGAACAAGCACATTGAAGTAGGGTAAGTCATTCATATACGACCAGCCAGTTTCCTATACAACAATATAGTCCATCGAAGAAGGCTAGATCATAGCCACCGCCGCACCATTTATTGGCCTTCCGTCGCCGGATCACAATAGGAATCGCAATTTATTTATTTAAAATTTGTTTTAATTTTTCCTATTGTGAAAGTCGAGTGAATGACTCGCATGTAATATTGAACCTTATTGCGCATGTAATAGGATCTATTCAAATTGCATACCACGGTTGCACAAATATAACGATACATTGGTATTTTCGTTAATAAATAAGTTTATATTTATGTCGCTTATGAATTGTTCATAACTCGCAGCTCAATTCTTCAATTTCGCTTTATATCTGTTTGCGTTGTTTCGTTCATTTAATTTCACATTCACCCGCATTATATCGATATTGTTCGATCGATCGAAGCTTCTAGAAATATTATAGTTGTCGTTATACTATTTGACGAAACAATATTACCTGTCGAATATTATGTATGATGATTGTAGTGTTTGAATGTTAAGATTGTTAGTGTTGGTTACCGTAGTCTTTACACAAGAAAGTGAGCAGGGAAAGCACACTATTTAATCTGAATAATTATTGATAAGCAGCGATTTTATTTCCTTGCAGTACTCGCCGTATAATACGCTGGTTATTGTAAATTGTTTGGGTATTTAGTTCGCATAGCTGTTTTATACAATACATGTCGGTTAAAGATCGTGCCCTACGTACCTATGATTAAGTTATACGTGGTGTATCGACACAGTGACTAACAACAACGCTTTAGACTACTCCCGCGTAAAATAATAGTTGTGAACATAGTTATTTTATATCTTTTTAGTTATAGTTATAGATATATTATCTGATTTTCTATGACATCACTCACTTCGATTTCGCTTTATGTATAGTTTATGTTTCGCTCGCATATTTTTTTTTGTAGATGTATGGTCGATACCTACATTCCGTATTGTCGCACTTATGTACCTACATACTACCGCTTATGAGTAGGTATATATAAATTTATTTGTCACGCGCTTTAGTGTTTAAAACGTTATTGTGATTTACTTCTCGCACCGCATATTTAAAATATTGCTTTTATGCATTATTTTATTTTTCTCGCATATAGGTATATATAGATAATAGTTGTACCTATTTTTCGCATTATTAATTAGTAGTTTTATAGCATAGTAAGCATATATTTTTTATGTATGCTAGTTTATATCGCGCATCATTTCTCGCATTTGTGTACTTATTTTCGCTACAAGTACATCTGTCTGTCTTGTAGGTATTTAGTACATTAAATACCTATTATACGTTATTATTGTTTATCGCTCGCACTTTTACGGTAGTACAGGTATAGTTGTACGTTATTACCGCACATAGTTTTATATATCGCATTTATTGGTTTTCCTTTGTTATTTTTTAAGAAGTATATATATAAATAATAATAATGGCTAACACAAACGCAAAATTAAAAATGTATGAAGCAAAACGTGCACAATATTTTTCGCAACTTCAGTCTATTTATGAATTATCTTCGAAAACTAAAATGGAGAAACATCGTAATGTTTTTATTGCAAAAGTTAGCCTGATCGATCAAATGCGCACCGAGTATGTTAAAATTGTCGATGAAATTATTCTCCTTAATTTGGAACTAAACCCTGATTATGTAGTTAATTATCAATCTCTCACCGCTTTTGACGAAATGTTTTATTCTATAAAGATGATGGCGGTCTCGTTACAACCTCAATCTTCGCGAACTCCAGCTCCCGCTTGTCAGTCTGCTTTACCAGACAACAAACAGGGATCAGTAAGGATCCCCCAAATTGTGTTACCAGTCTTCTCAGGTGATATTTTAGAATTTCCTTTCTTTTACGAAACATTCAAACAGGTTATTCATGACAATGAATCCTTTTCGGACTCAGAACGTTTTCATTATCTTATGAGTCACCTATCAGGAAAGGCTAGAAATCTGTGTGCTGGCTTAGTACCAGCAGCCGAAAATTATCCTATATTGTGGCAAGCTTTAATCGACAAGTATCAAGATAAACGCTCTCTTGCAACGTCATATTTAGATAAATTATTTTCTTTAAAATCAATTAACGGTCCTTCGGCAATAAACTTAGAAAAATTTATTGATACTTTCTCGTCGACTATCGCAGCATTAAAGCAACTTAAAATTGAAAAGCTGGATGATTTTATATTTATTTATATGGGATTAAAGGCATTAGATCAGGCTACCGCGCAGTCGTATGAGTCATCAATTAGAGGAGAAGATGACATACCGCAGTTTGAAAATTTTATAAAATTTATACGTCAACACGTAAAAATATTACAACGCACGTGTAACCGCACCGCCGGCGCCGCTGCCGCCACCAAGTTGGACGGTCCCGCCGCCGCGTCCGCCAGTGGTCGTGCACAGTCGCATCAACGATCGATCGCTCGATCGCCACGTACATTTTTAGGTACTAATCCTACGCAACGCATTTATTGTTCCTTATGTAAAGGTGATTCACATTCTCAATTATATAAATGCAAACAATTTTCAACTTTCACAATTAATGATCGATTTAATTATATTAAAACTAACCGTATGTGTACTAGATGTCTAAGTAGTCAACATAACTCTTTCAGTTGTCAATCAACTTCCGCCTGTCGAAATTGTAACAATCCGAGACATCATACGTTGCTTTGTTTTAAAAATAATAATTCCGCACCTACGCAAGTATCTCAGGGTACGAAAAACGCACAGACATCTTCTACGCACGGTCGCCAATTACCACCATCTTCTTCGTCGCAATTGCCTCCGCTTGCGCACACACAACCCACACAACAGACACGATTAGAACCAACTCCCGTTCCTATTGGAACCACCACTGGTGGAGACAAGGAGTCGTTATGCACGCTTTCATCGTCCATTCATGAGCAGCCGTATGTGACTGAAGTACTTGCTACTGCCAAGGTATTTGCTACTGCTCGTAATGGGAGTGATGTTGTCATTCGCTGCTTATTGGACCCCGGGTCACAAAAGCATTATATTACTTCTAAGTGTTGTTTAAAATTGGGTTTAACCATGCAGCCGGACGCACATACCACCGTTAAGGGTATCAGGAACGAGGTGGCGCCACTGAACCAGTTAAGGGTGCAGTTGATCTCTCTTTCCGATCGAGATTTAATCATGAGCAATATTATAATATTCGCGCTTTAGTTTTGAATAAAATAACAGGTAACTTACCAACATGTCAAATTGATGTTGGCGCGCTCAGTTACTTAACTAATATTCCGCTCGCAGATGATACGTGGGGAACACCATCAGAAATTGACCTTTTGATTGGTGTCAACCTATTCGCGAGCCTTTTGTCAGGAGGTAAAATTATAAATTCACTTGGTACTCCAAACGCGTTGGAGACTGTTCTCGGTTATCTTATTTTAGGTGAAGCTCCCACCTTAACTTCTACGTCTTCTTCATTCTCGTTCTGTTCCACCACTTCGTGCGAGGTTTCAGTATTAATTCGCAAATTTTGGGAGATTGAAGAAGTAGATCGCAAACCAATAACAAGTATAGACGATAAATACTGTGAAGATTTTTATACCACAACGACCACTCGTAACGAATCAGGTCACTACGAAGTCGCTTTACCATTTAAGTATAGTTCTAAGTCTTTAGGGAACTCTTTCGATATCGCTAAACGCAGATTTTATCATTTGGAACGTAAATTCGCATCAAAACCGCAACTGAAATACCTTTATGATGAGGTAATTCACGAATATATAGAAAAACAATATATTTCTCCCGTAGACGTAATTGAAAATAACAGCCCTAGTTATTTTATACCGCATCACGCAGTCTTACGTGAGGACAAAGTGTCCACGAAAATAAGGCCGGTACTAGACGCAAGCGCGAAGTCTAGTACTGGATTTTCGCTTAATGATATTCTACATACAGGTCCTTCCTTACAACAGGATTTATTTATTATTCTCTTGAATATGAGATTGTTCGCAGTCGCCATCTCAGCTGATGTGCGACAAATGTATTTACGAATAAAAGTTCGCCCGCAAGATCGTTGTTTTCAACGTATTGTATATAGATTTAGTCCTAATAAACCGCTCCAAGTCTTTGAATTTAATAAAGTTGCATTTGGCTTACGTTGCAGCCCGTACTTAGCGTTACGTACTGTAGCTCAGTTAGCTTCCGATGAAGGAAATAAAAACCCTATCGCACTGGTTACCATTGAAGATTCTATGGAACCTTATTTATATTCGCTCGCTCGCAAATTTTCGTCATGGATGAAATTACTTCGTGTAATTTGTTATATTTATAAGTTCGCTAACATTCTTCCACGCGGCGTCATATCCAGTTCCGATTTGGATTTCGCCGAACGTATAATTATTCGCGCTGTGCAGGGGTTTCATTTTAAAAACGATATTAGCAAGTTAAATAATAAAAAACCTTGTACCGCATCAATAATTAAATTAAATCCATTTTTATCAGACAATCTCTTAAGAGTTGGTGGTCGTCTGACTCATTCTGATGAAGATTTCGATTATAAACACCCTATATTACTTCCGGGCAGAGATCATATAGTTCAATTAATTGTAACACACTTTCATCGTAAAACCTGCATACAGGCCCAGAATTGTTAATGTCAATACTACGTACTAAATATTGGATTCTCGCAGCTCGACGTATGATTCGCACGATCGTAGCTAATTGTAATATTTGTTTCCGCAATAAACCGCGTCCTACATTCCCACCGATGGGTGATCTGCCTGCACTAAGGGTGAAGGAAGTTCCTAAAGCCTTTGTCCATTGTGGCTGTGATTTCGCAGGTCCGTTTTTTGTAACCCCTTATCGCGGTCGTGGTATAACCACTCGCAAAGCATACGTTTGCTTATTCACGTGCTTAACCACTCGGGCTGTTCATATTGAGCTCGCAAGTGAATTGAGTACAGTTTGTTTTCTCGCCGCGTTAAAACGTTTTCTCGCTCGCCGCGGTCCTATTCAATGCATGTATACGGATCATGGTACTAATTTTATAGGGGCACGATCCTACCTACGTGAACTTTATTTGTTTTTATCGCAAGAATGTAGATCTGTTTGGGATAGGGAATTAGCTAACAATGGAATTAAATGGACCCTTATCCCTCCTAACGCACCGCATTTTGGAGGATGCTGGGAAAGTAATATAAAATGTGTCAAAAGCCATCTAAGTAAAGTCATTGGGCTACAAATTTTAACCTTTGAAGAACTTACGACTGTTCTTACACAAATAGAATCGCTATTAAACTCTCGCCCATTGACCGTCTTAAGTTCAGATCCGTCGGACCTGGAAGCATTGACACCTGCTCATTTTCTTAACACTATACCGCTAAAACACTTCCCAGCACATGACGTAAGTGACGCTATTCCTCATCTTTTGAAACGACACGAGCTTTTAGACCAACTCGTTCAATCGTTTTGGAAGAGGTGGCATCGGGAATATTTGCATACGTTGCAATTGAGACGCAAATGGAACACGCCGGCCTTTCCTATCCAGGAAGGCACGATAGTAGTTGTTATGCAGGAGAATTTAACTCCATTACATTGGCCTCTTGGTCTTATAACACGAGTTTATAAGGGTAAGGATGGCATTATTCGCGTTGCCTCAGTCAAAACAAAGGCTGGTATTTTTCAAAGGCCAGTGGTAAAATTATGTCCATTGCCTTTGCAATAATATGTATTCTATAAGATAAGTAGTACGCATTTATAATAGGTTAATAAGTTAAGTTAAAATCCTTTGCATTTTTCTTATTTAGTAAATTCCGCATTTGATATTTTTTGTATTTTTTCTTTCTTGTTTTTTGTATTTGTCGCATTCGCAATAAGGTTCAATTGTGTAGTTCCTTTATTTTTTTTTTTCTTTTGTTAATTTTACTTTGACATTATGTCAAGGCGGGGGGCATGGTTACGCCAAACGCGATGCGTACCTGGTTTGTTGATGTGCATTGACACCCCTCCCGGCTAATTCAATAATCAGTGATGTCATAGCTTTCGCCGCGCGCGCACGTCGCACTCATATCGCACGCATGTCTTAATAGTTGTAATCAACCTGAGTGAATTCCTGAGATTCCCGTAACCGTGTGGGCCCACTGAAGAACAAGCACATTGAAGTAGGGTAAGTCATTCATATACGACCAGCCAGTTTCCTATACAACAATATAGTCCATCGAAGAAGGCTAGATCATAGCCACCGCCGCACCAGTAACCGTGATATCGTTGTTTGAGCTATAGCGTTACTTGGTATATCTCTATACGTACTTGGTAAAAAATAAGAGGTATACGCAGATACCTTTTATAGGGCACTAATTTCTGATCACCTGTTATTTCTATTTAGTTTATCTATATTATTTATTATTTTCGTTGTCTTTAGTGTAAAATATTATATAACATTTATTTTATATTCTCCCTTAAACTCGATCTTTCAACGACTTTTGTAATAACTATGTCATTTAAATGCAAATCACATTTGTTGTCCTGACCTATAAATCTAGTAAAGGAAATGTAAATTTCAAAAAATAAAATTTAAAGACTATCTCCTTGGTTTCTAAGCAAGGCTTTGTATTATATATTCGTGTTATCTTATATACAGAACTACATTTTATTACTAAAATAGTGATATGGTAAGAATATAATAAAATCCGCTTCCTTTTCGTCTTTAAAATGAAAGCAACTAACTCACGAGAAAGTAAAATTAAAGCTAGCCTAGTAATAGTAGGATAGATACATTTTTTATGAATCGGCAGTACTGTATATCATCCATACACCACCACCTCCCATAATTGATGTCATGCCAAAGATGATTATAGAAATAATTAATGACAGTAGTTAAGATACTCATCCTGTTGCATCGTTAAATATTATAAAAAGACAAAGTTTCATCCCTAAAATGTGTTTCAATAACCTTTCTAAGAATTGATTCGTTTACCGTTTGAAGACCTCACGAATCCCTGTTACAGTAGCCTCATTATTTTCTGATCCGTGTTTTTTCTGGACAAAAGTTGATTTTGTCTATAATGATTATATCTTTTTCAACAATTTAATAATGTGTTCTTATTTTATGTGTGTTTATAAGATGCTACAACTGAAAGATTTCGCATTAAATGATTTATGGTTTTTAAGGGATAGTAATTAATTAATAATACTAAAGTATTGAAGCTATTTCAGTATGAAGGACGAGATCAGGGCACTGAATTATTGATACTAAGGCTTATATAATTAACTCAGACAAGGATAAAGAAAAATAATATAAGACCGTACGTTATAGGACAAGTTTGGGTTTAATTTTTCCTTTTTTTTGTTTCAGGTTAACGATGCAACACCTCCTCAGCATCACACTTATCACCATCGCAGCGGACCGCGCCTACTCCCAAGAGGAACACCAAGGGCCCCAAACCTGTGGGGGCCATTTAAAAGGCCCCTTTGGGGTCATCCAGACTCCGAATTTCCCCAACCCATTCCCCGTACCGATAAAGTGCCGATGGATTATAGAACACGATATTATGAATGGTACTATATCTGTATATTTCACGCAGCAGTATACAACAAGTGGTTTAACGTTCACGGAATACATGTATTACGATGAATTCTACAAGCTTGGGGAACGACGAGCTTTGACAGTAACAGAAGAAAACATAACGAAGATCAAATGGCTTCAGGTAAGTACTTGATTCTTGAAAGAACCCAACTAATAAATATTATAAGTTTAATAAAAAAAATTGAACTTATTTTTATAATAATAATGAAATACAAATCATTGGTAGGTACATCAAATATAACATAAAGAATTTTATTCACAACCTAACTAGATTTTGTGTATAGAAAACTAAACAATTTCCCCATGGAAAATGGAAATAAATCATTCACGTGACCACATGTGACGTATGAAAATTATAAGAATTTTTATTCTTGAGATTTTAGAATTTCATGAATACTAACGATTTTTGATATTTAAGATTCTTAAAGGGAAATTGAAGGACCATTAAGACTTATAAAATATCTCAAATTAATAAAATATATTTCAAATAATTATTCCTATACTTAATATTTTTATACCTTTACATCAATACTATCTCTTCATCAATGTATGTGATAAGGTATGTTATGGTATGTTAAGGTATATATAATGATTAATGAATTAGAATGATAATTTCGCGGGTACAACATGTGTCGAAACAAATCTGTAATACACATAAATACACATATGTATATAAAATAGCTACATCAGCAAGTCTTTAATTAAAATACACAGATAGATAGATTAGATTTAAATACACAGATATGGAAATTCTTTTGCATTTATAATGTTAGTATGGATTTATCAAAACGAATTACATAGCCACTGCGTTATTTTTGACTCCGAAAGAGAAACATATCATTAAAAGTTTTTATTTTGACAAAAAGAAGTACCTACGTTAATTTCACGAGCGAAGCAGCCTGTGGGAAAGGGGTTAATAATGTACAGCATTCCTGTAATTATTCAACATAACGAGTTTGTCGTCAAGTGTACCCGTGCTCTCACTGAAATGTTGACTTTTAACTTGGGCAAAGAGAATGCGGTCGGAGGTTCTATTTAATCGAGTACACATTATTAACTCTATTTTTAACCGACTTAAAAAGAACGAGGTTCATGTTAGTCAAGTTTTTTTTTATAGGTGTGCTATGCAATTTCTATATGTACTTTGTTTTAAGATATATATAATACTAACTCAGTCATTCATTCATTCATTCATTCCTCTTGTGATGAATCTGCATTCCGAATGAGTGGTAGAATCAAAAAATCAGTTATAATTTAGTCTTTGTTGAAATTCATCTACCCATTTTTTCACAATTTCGTTAAAGAACAAGAGGAAAATAGAAGTCCATCAATTTTAGAATAGTTGATTTTGTGTCTACATATTATTTATCTATATCGAGAACATTTCTGATAGAATCAAATATACAAGTGTTGTATCCATTTCTTTATTTATATACCCAGTTCTTTTTCCGGGTGGTAGCGACTAACAGCAGCATATTAATATTTTTTGCCATTCCAAATGATAACTGTATGCGAAATTGCATAATTATTTGTTAACCCATTGAATCAACAATGTACCTCGAAGCATTTATAATACTGTTCAAGATTATTTTACAGAATAAATGCATTATAATACCATGTCAGAAGCAGATTTCACCCTCTTTTAACATTTTTAATTAAAATGCATAATTTTATTAAGTATCGCTTTTTTCACAATATTGCTATTAAAACGTATACGGAATCTGTTACATACCTAACTGAAACATACAAAGGCAGGTGAACATATTACGGTCCATTTAATTTGATACAAAAACAGCAATATTATATGTAAAAAAAGCGTCCTTGATTTTTATAATAGTTCCTTTCATGTCGAAATTGTAAAATAGAGAATGAACCTCGTAAGTTAAAGGAATCTATATACATGCCCGCATATTTCAAAATGTTCCTTATTACCTTTGGCAGTAGCTATAGCTTTACAATAATTGTTTACTAGAAAGTATTTTACTGGAATATATTTCATCTATTAAAAAAAATATTGTATAGATTATAGTATTTTTATTTGACATAAGTTTTCAAACCTATAATAGAACAGAATAAAACAGACAAACAGAACAGATTTAACAATATTTTGTTAAATCTGTAGGAATAATTTTAATCAGTCACACCCATTTTAGCCGCCAAACAGCTTGCCTTATAAGATTGAAGGGTGCAGAGCAGTAAAATTACTGCATTAGAGGCGAGACATCTTAGTGCTCTGAAATAGCAACGCATTAGTGATATCGCTGTTTACATGATAAAGTAATGTTCATAATATCGTTCCTGTATATAGATGACGCTTACCGTCGAGTCATCAGCTTGTTTGCTATTCCAATTATATAAAATAAATGGCTGATAATTTTTTGACAACATGCAAGGCGTTGTAAAATATAATAGTATCCACAAATGCAAACTTTCTTCGTATTCTAAATATATTCACCCCTTGTCTTTGTCCGAATAGAAAATTACGTTATATGCTGTACCATTTATTGGACTTCCAGTTGATATTACAAGGCACCGACAGCAAAGTAAACCTATTACAGAAATAATTGAGAACTGTACGCGGCATTGGCTGGTGGCCGCAAAATGGCCATTTCTCGTTGCGGGAACAATAACGTAGGTGGATATAACGGAAATAATCTTGGCTGAAATGTTTTTAGTGTGACTATAGCACTGCTAACAGAAATAACAAAAGAATGGTGATTTATATTAAATTCTTAATAGATTTTATATTGCGTAAACCTATTATATTCCCGTTATATTTCTATTATATAATAAAGTTTAAATAATGATTATATTGAATTGTGGAGAACATAGGTTTTTTATAACGTTAATAAAAGGAAGGATTTAAAAAAAGTTCCGATATAACAAAAGCATACGTGCAAATCGTCGGGAATAGCTAGTGTAATCTTTATTTTTATATTACATAATATATCACAAAATCTTGATTAGGCGAAAAGTTATTTAAATATTTATGTCTTTCATATAAATACTGCTGACGATTCATGTATAATAAAAACGATGATTTTTTTAACAGAAAATGTTGTAGGTAAACATATAGACTAAAGATAGTTCGCCCAAAAGAGATAATAATAAATGTAGTAAAGTTATATAATACGCCACCTATCTTATAATTAATTCTTTTATCAAATAATAATAATAATACCTCAGGATAATTCACACAACGCCATCGAGTCCCAAGCTAAGCAGAACTTGTGTTATGGGTACTAGACAACTGATATAAATATATGGATGCATTTTTTTTTGTAAATAAATACATATTATACATAGGAAACACCCAGACCGATACAAACAATCATACTCATAAATACAGAATATTTGTACCGTGCGAGGAATCGAACCCGCGACCATCGGATAGTAAAGCGTTATGCTAAACTAGATCACCGAGGCACAAGCCACGCTAGCAATTCTCCCACTATGAGAGCATTGCAATTATTAAATTTATTTTTAGGTAAGGTCCAAGATGCTGACGTTTATACAGAAGCCTTGCCTTCCATAATTAATAAAATAAGAATATTTTATCATCGTATAATTAGTTTTAAAATATAAACGTATTTGCAATTAGCTGTAAGTTTATATTGTGTTAATTAAATAAATAAAAATAAATAAACGATACCGTATAGATGCTTTATTTATTGTTGTTAATACTTGGTTATGTACAAAAGTAAATACGTATGAAATGACGTGCACTACTGGTAAAGGAATATACAAAATCAGGTCAGATTAAATTCAAAAACCCCGAATGTTTGATGTTAGCCAAAAATCACCGATTTGCACCAACGTTTTTGAATGGCCGATTCACGGTTGGATGGGTGTACAACGGATTCTTGTTCGCTGTAGAGGTTTTGATTGCCAAAATTGCGGTTCAAAGCTAAACCACTATGTAGGTATAAGTACGATACCTAATGCCACTATTTATCCGAATTTTAATATTATAGATAGAGTATCGATTAATCGTTCCTACTTCGCCATTCTTGAGCAATATCTACAATATATACATGTAATAAATATATACATAAAAGCTCTGTATTAGAACCCGAGAATAATATAGAACAATTATTAGAATTATTGTCACTGCACGAATTTTCATACAAACTGTCATCCCCTATTTAATTTTACCCCCTTAAGGTTTTTTTTGTCACAAATTTTGATAGTCATACTTATTTATATTCAATCAACAGCCAAAAAATAGGCTTTATAAAATACGATACCTCTATACAACTTTAATGTCTCCTTTTACCACCTTACAATCCTTTATTCGCATTAGAAATGTTCTTTCTTAGGGTCTAGACCAGAGGTTACAATTTTTTTGTGTCGTAGACACCTTGCCTTATTTTTCGGTTTTGGTTAGACCCCCCATTATTACTGGTTTTATTTTTTTGTAAATTTCTCACTGTAGTAAAGTTTAGTGTTAAAAACAACAAAATGACCGCTGTCGTAGACCCCTTGCAGTTTGTCATAGACCCCTGGGGGTCGATATAGACCACTTTGGGAATCACTGATTTATACATTAAATTTAATTTAAATCGGTCAGCGTGACAGATAGACACATAGAGTAACTTTCGCATTTATAATATTAGTAAGAATGATTGGTATACAGTACACCTTTAGTACAAGGTCTTTATTATGGATTATAATATTACTAATATTTGACATCAAAATAGATATATTTAACAGAAATCTATGTATTTCAAAGTAAAAGCATGCGAAGTCGCGGAAATATCTTGTACTTATATTATTTTCTAGAATACATTTCACTTTAAATCACATATCAAGATTGTACCTTTACATCTATTGAAAGTTCGAATATGAAATTATGCATTCTATTAGCATCTTTCCGAGGCGGTTTTTACCTCGAATACTGCTCTTGGTCCTTCATTGGACGTGACAAGAATTGCGATTTCTTTTCTGAGATGATTTCAAGATAACTAAATTCTATATGTCATATTTGTTTTAATTGTTAGCGAAATTTAATGTGACACGGTATTTTTAGAACTTATATTCATTTGGCACCAATATTGCATAACTCCATATATAGACGGCCTCGGTAGTCTAGTGGTAGGCACCGCCTTACTTCCGATAGTCACGGATTCGATTCTTCATACGATGCAAGCTTTTGTATTTAAGAGTCTTGTCTATTATGGATTATTTTCAAAAAAAGTTAGTATTTATATCAGTTATCTAGTATCCATGACACAAGTTCGGCTTAGGTTGCGACTAAATGGCGCTGTGTGTATTGTCCTGTGATATTATTATATATGTCTATTTAATGAAATTACTGTAATCGGTATGAAGTGGAAATAATTAAAGCAAAAGATGAAGTAAAATATTAGATTTAAAAATAGTAAACGTGACAAGATCATAAAAATAACTTAAGTAAATTTATATCGAGTGGTCTACGTAAGTACAATGTAATCTCTCTTCTATGTATATGTATATATGCGTGAGATATATATCAAACTATATAAGTCGCATATATATATATATATTTATATTTATATTATATACGTTGCATAAATTTTGGTTACCATTTTTTTACTTTGATTTACAAATCTTACATACCTTCACAACTGTTATCCCAGTCAGAGAGAGATTTCATTCGTTATTTTATCTTACATTCACAAAAATAGAGTCCTAAATGAATATTTACAAGTAATATTTTTTCTTTAAAATATCTGTTTTTAAATTCTAGTATAGGCATGTTTGTATGCATTTATAAAGTTTATTTAATGTAAATCACAGCTTTGAATACAGTGTACTAGAAAATTCCTGTTCTATCTATCGTTATGATCCAGTTCAATATTCTGACACGTACTGCATTTTATTGCATCATATGAGGCATTGCCTCGAACCTCGTACAACTTTTATAGCGCTCCAGATGATGATTTTCTTTTACGACTTCATTTATTTTGTACATCAACTACAATAACATAGTATCTGAAATTTGTTTATATTTACATATCGAGGATTCCGTAGGTTATATTTAAAACTCTAATATAGTACTACTCATGCTAATATGACGCCCTGTGGTGATTGAGTGAGGCTTTCATAGTCTCTTATAGTATAAAACAAAGTCACAGTTATCGTGTAGAGACAGATGTATTACTAAACCACTCAAAATATTTCGATACTAATTTTGAACGAATTTTATCATAATATTAAAAATATCGATACAGGTTTGTAGTTATAAATCCTCTGCTACTGCAGTCACATAATGTTGTGTATGTATATATAATAATATGTTATAACAGCTGTCTATAAAATGTATATACAATGACAGGAAATATAACGTTACAAAGAAATATTTAAATTTAAATGGATTCGGTGTGGTTGAGTTTACGTTGGTCTGCGTAACACGTAATAACTATTAAATCGACCCTAAGGAGGTCTCCAACAACTTTGAAGTCCGAGGAATGTGAAAGAACAAAGTTTCTGGAAATATAGTTTGCAGAAAGATTTCAATTATAAACATAGATTTATTGGAAATAAGAGTTTGATTCGGTTTTTACCAATGACTAGATTAATGTTTAAACTATTTATAATGTATATATATTTTTTAAGTAGTTTTAACCGCAAATAACCTGACAAAACATGGATATTAAGGAGTAACCGTCACTTACTCGTATTATTATTATTATTATTTATCCTTTATTGCACTATTTAAAATAATGTACAATTGGCGAGCTTAATGCCATATGGCATTCTCTACCAGCTAACCATTAGGTAGAAACAGAAAGCGGTTGAAGGGCAGTATTGGGAAAAGGCATACTATTTGTATTTACCTAACTTAGGTATATATATCGATAGTATTAAGCTTACATACCTATATATATATATATACAAAAACACAAAAATATATATAATAATAATAATAATAATAAATAAATATATAAATATATATACAAGAAATTACTACTATATATTTTATACGACAACGGAATGCAGTCAACACTCATCTTGTTGCTTCAACATATAATTGTAAAGTTTCCTTTTGAACGTTACCTTACATTGTGTTTTACGCAGGTCCACAGGCACTCTGTTCCAAAGACCAATAGCGGTGACAGTAAAGGAATTAGATAAAAAACCTGAGTGATGTGAAGGAGTTGTGAGAAGAAGGGATTGGGTCGAACGAAGATTAAGGGAATACCCATTCCCGTAATCTTCGTGTCGGAGATGAACTGGAACCTGTTTTTAAGATATGAAGGAGAGGATGGGTCATTAATGATAGTGAAAAGTGTACATAAGATACGCCAGTTTCTGCGGCTACGAATATTTAACCAGTTTAATTGTGAGCGAAATTTAGACACGTGGTCATACTTACGCAATCCAAAGATGAACCGGATGCAGTTATTGAGTAAGCGATTTAACTTATTCAACTGTTCCTGGGTAAGATTGGTGAGACATACGTCAGCATAGTCGATATGCGGAAGTATTAGAGACCGTACAAGAAGTAATTTAGTGGAAGAAGGGAGAAAGAATTTAAATCGATAAAGAGCACGCAGAATGCCTGTAACCCTGCGACAAACCTCAGCCACATGGAAATGCCAATTAAGTGTTGAATCAATTGACAGGCCCAGATCCTTTCGTATATTCGTTATCAGCACGACTAATGCCATATGACACCCGCAATACCACTCAAGCGGGGGAAAGTGGATTGTTAGTAATGTGGATTGATGACCCTATTGGTAGCAATGTACCATGTCAGGTTGACCTCCACGCGAACCACGCTTCTCCTGGAAACCATTATGAAATTCCTGGTGAATTTGTCATGATGGGCTAACCATACCTCATGCTCATCTTGTCATTCACCACTGGTGCCCCGCCAGCGTAGGCGGGGGCAATATGGAATATTGCATCAATAACCAAAAAATAACAATCACGCGTTCCCATTCCAGAGAACTAAGCTGTCACGCCTCACATCATATAATATCAAAGCCTTATTGGTTCAACCCCTAAAACCGAATAGCTTATAAATCAAGCTGATTGACGAATAAAATAAAGTACGCAGGCAGATCATTTTTTAGAAAGTTGACCTCGACTATAAAAAGATATAGATAATTTTGTCGATTCCTGACAAAAGTTTAGACATAAAATTAACTGTATGTAGGTAGAAAGATAGTGTAACAATCTTTTTATACATGTATATAATTTAAACTGACAATTATTATTTGCAAAGCAACATTATCAGAATGTTGAAAATCACGGATAAATAGATATTTATTTTATTTCTTTCTCCTGTTTGTTTGGAGATATTCTCCGTTTGACATGTAAATTTACATTTTCTATTAAGTTTGCATACAGCCTTGTGAAACAAAATACCTATCTCAAATTGGACTGGCATTTAACAGGCATATATATATAGTCATATACATATTATATAGCAAGAGACCAACCCACCAACTCACAGTACTCTCTTGAATTAGTTGGGTTTGTTACCAGCGTTTCCATCAATGCAGAGTCAGTAAGCAAATATATTATAATATATATATTTGTTACAATATCGGACAGATTTGTTATAGAACTCACGACCTTTTCGTGTAATTTGGGAGTAAACTACTTCACCACGACGCTCTCATGTGCTCTCAGAGAGAATACAATACCTACCTATTTTATTTATGTATTCGTAGTAATGTAACGTATATTTCTAATTCACAAACAGCTTAATGGTATAATACCCTCGAAATGGACTGTAATTTTATAGTACTTGAGAATTTTGTGACCAAAATTATTTTACAGAGGACATCTTTCAAGTGTAATTTAGACTTTGAAATTATATTATAATGAAATATTATTGTATATAGTAGTAACAGTATTTATATTGCCTTGAAATAATATTACTGTAAGATATGGACAAAATAAGATTAAAATTGTGGGGATCATTTCTCAAAATGTTATCAGAAGTAACAGTAACTTATCAGTCCAAAATAATACTTTTTCCTAGACATGATACTATAGCAAGAGAAGGTCAAAAGCTTCTTTCACAAAAATAAACCCGAAAATTAAAAAAAAAACAATGTGTAAAAACCTCTGTGTGCTCAATAGGACTTAGAAATATATGTATACATATTTCTAAGTAATATTATAGGAATATACCTAGGTATATAATGTATATTATAATACAACAGTATTTGACTTGGTTGAATTATTATCTATTTTATATATCTATTTTATATGGCTACTTCTGGGTGACAGCATCTGTATACACTGAGTAACCTGGAACTCCAACATGATTCTACAGCGTGTTATGACTTATGGAAATTGTTAATAATAACCAACTCACAAGTAGCAGTAGCGTCAAGGTACTTTACTAGTGTTTTGCTTCCATCTCATCTCATTTCTTATACTGTAGATTCTACGCAATATTACGCTTTAATATCTACGTTCCGTTTTAGTCTAATATGTAACTGTACAGCCCAATTGGTTGCACAGTTTGGAAAAATAAGGAAAGTTAAAAGTGGCAATATTTAATAACTGAGTCCGTACAAAGGCAAACACGACTGCCGACCCTCACTGAATATTTGATGTGCTCATTCGTTAACTATGCCTTAAATGGGGATTATAAGGTTTGTTTTGGAAGATTTTAGCCTAACAGCTTCCAACGGAAGCGATGCTTTTAAAGTTAATTATTTTGTAAGTAGACAAAATCTGTTGATGCTGGTAATTGCTGGCACTTGACGAAATTTAAGACTCATCCATAATAATTGAGATACTGACTTGTATTTTATGCTGATTTATTTTATCACCTACATATCACGTAATGATTCCTACGAGGAACACAATATTTCATATTTTACCTGAATAGAATGTGTTTTATCTACAGGTAGATTGCTTTGATAGCCATCTAAAATAAATTCTAAAGTATGTTATATATTTTTTTTAGATATTCATTTTTATGCGTTTTCATTTGTAATGAAAACGCATAAATATACATTGGTATAGAGAACCTCCTTCTTTGTTAGGTGATTATTTATTAGTACTTTAAAATAAAAATAATATGTATTGTTTAAATAAAATGTATGCGGAACTTAAATATGTACCTTAATTCTTTACTTCTAAAATTTAGATTTGTACATACATTAAAGAATACACTTTAAAACATTACAGAAATTGTCACAAACCGAACTGTAATGTTTCTTTGTGCTGAATTGGCCAGATTCTGTTCTTGTTTACTGCATTTTATACCCTCAAACATACAACGCTTACGCCTTTTCACCTGTTTTGCTTTTATTTTCGCCTGCATCTGATGTTTTATTTTCTTCGATTTTTACGACTTTGGAACTTAGAAGGTAAATATTGTCGTTGGTACGCTTTCTAGTTCTACGTTGGCTTTGTTTTCAAGTAAATAGATTATTGTAATAATCGAAATGTAGAGCAGAATAGGAATATGAAAAGGATTTTTAATAGAATATGGTAGAGTCGATAGTAGCCGTGAATACTCGTATTCAATTCATCACTTGTTATTTAATAAATATTAATTTGTTGAAATGATGTTTTGCACACAATAATATGGGATGTAAAAGTCGTAGGGAGATCGGTTAGGCTTATTTGCCATTCAAATTTCATAAAAAAATCCATTTATCTAGAAAAAGTTATTAGGTAACACATATGAAAAAAGAATCGGTTGAGAACCACCGCCTTTTTAAGTCGGTTAGAAATAGGAAGGATAATATTTATTTACCAAAGAGTGACACAGATTATAATAATTTGGTGTTAATAATGGAGATATCATACTGATGCTACATAATGCACTATTGTAGTTCACAATGTGGTTACAAAGCGAATTACAATAGTATTTGTATTAGGCTAGTTTAATACGTTATATTAACAGTGCAAGTATCAATAATGCTAAGTGCTTACATAATTGAACCAACAAAGATTCAAGATAAGTAGAGATTATTAGAACAGAAAGATGGTTGCCCATTCCACTTTCAATTAATTTATCCCTAAACCTTGTTAGATAAGTAATTTCCATTAAAGTTTTCAAGAATATGATTGTTATCTATTCTTAAAATACTATAAATACAGAATCTTTTCAAAAAAAATCTAGGACTGTAATACCGAAATTTCAGTTAAGATTTGTAATGAATTAGACGTTCTAAATTTAAATATTTATACATACATATACATATTGTTCCGTATTCCAAACCTCCTTAGTCTAAACAGGTTGTATCACTGGCTTGTTTACTGAAACAAAGGGCATTTGATAATACTGGCCACAAATAAAAACATACGGCCACTTAAATTTCGAATATAGAATAATAAAAACAATTGAAAATAAGAACTGGAAGAAAAAGGACGCTCCGTATTTTTAGCTATATAAAACAAACAAATTATTGTTTTAATTAATACAATATAATTGTTTTTATTAAAATATATACTCTACAACGCGTAAACTAAACAGTACTAAACATCGGGACGTTCCTGTGCAAAGGTGAGTAAGTTTTGTGTTACATTGCTTACTTTGGGATGTTCGGAGTGTGGATCCTATTCCATTAATTATTATAATAATACTGTAATAATAATAATAATTTATTATATTTATTGAAAAGAATTCAATAAATACAGTCTATTCTCTATTTTTATTTATTACTTTATAAGGATTTCTAATCCAACACACTATTAGATAGAGTATATAGTCTACATTTTCGTTTATTGTAAGTATTTATTGTTTATAGTAAGTAGAGAGTAGTGGGCTACAAAATGAAGGCATATGATCAGTGTATCAGACAAATTAGGCATTATACGAGTAGCCCGCGATCGCACGGGTTGTGCGTTTATATCTAACATACTATGACACTAAATAACTGACAAAAATACTTAAATAAATATTGTCTGTACCTATACCCAGACGAAAACAAACATTCATATGCATGAATAAGCGCGTGTATGTACATACATATATCACGCTTAATAAACTTCATTAACTAAAAATAACATTTTCTTGTTATTCCAGTTATGTTATAGTTTTTCTAGATTAGGTGGTAACGTAGTCAGGAAAAAGGGTTAAGAAGAGAATTGTAATTTATTCATGCTTACTCTAATGTCTCGACATAAGTTACATGGTAAGCCTGATTGGAATCCCTTCATTGTAAACACGATGGCTGGTTCATTCTACATGCAGATGACCAGTTTACTTATATAGATAGTATACATACATGCATTAGCAAACTCTGAGTAGGACATTTTTTTAAATTTACATTGTGGAGTTTGTTAAGTAACCTTTAGACGAACTTGAGTGCGTCGTATGTGTTCAGATATTATAACTATAACTTAATTCATTCTGATAGCATTGTTCACTTTTATTATTTCGCATTTTTAGAAGTTTTGGGACACAATTACCCTAGATACTTGCAAATAATTAAGCCAAAGCTAAATATTATTTACTAAATCGTTTTACCTCACCTTACATTTTACTATTGTTATTTAATATATAAGATCAATATTTTAATATCAATTTTGTCAGTTGACTCTCATCCGTTAATATTGTCTCAACCGATTTTTTTTTATGCGCAAAAACATTGTATTATTCCGCAATAACAACCAAATTATCTTGTAATTTATTTAGACGGGATGTTTACATAGTTATGTATACATTACGATATTCATATCGTCAATATTTTCATACAAAAGAAATTTGAATTCTCTGTTATGGAAAAAACTATTTGACAGACCCGACCGGGTTTAGATAGTTTATATATGTATGTATACAGTACATACTTTAGTAAGTATTATGATTCGATACCGTTTAAAAAACAAATGATCTTGATTTCCACTGTAATCCGTTTCATTTTTCTGGACTCGTATGGCGGCGACAGGGGTTGGGTTGACCGTTGTCAGAGTTGCCAACGCCGTCCGCGGTTGCAAGTTGAAGCCTCAAGCGATTAACCATAACTCACAACCGGCATAAAAACTAGAATCTGTTCTCATATCAGAGGTATGATTTTCTGTTTGCATTAATAAAAACTCTTGTTACAATCTATAGAATTTTGACCCTTTGGTCCAATTATAAAGAATGATTACTTGAGATTTATATGCATTTGTTTTGTTGTGATTGTGATTACTTCATTGACAGAGATGTGCTGATCAGTTTTTTCTTTGAACTATTAAGTATTAATCAACCTAAACAAAAATAAATTATTATTATACATTTTCACTTTAATACATATTGTCACATTACTAATATTGGCAAGTATCCAAAAAATTAATAATAAATAAAATCATTTATTACATATATACGTGGTATATATAATATTAAAATCTTTTAAAATATTATATAGGTATTTAAATAATTTGCAAGTTGAAGTGGCAGTGGGCTGGTCATATCTCTCGTAGAACCGATGCTCGCTGGAGTAGGCGTGTTCTAGAGTGGAGACCACGAATTGGCAAACGTAGTGTAGGACGCCCCGCAGCTAGGTGGAGCGACGACATGCGTAGAGTTGCGGGTAAAAAATGGAAGAGAAGGGCTGAAGATCGTGCCCAGTGGCGTGCCTTGGGAGAGGCCTATGTCCAGCAGTGGACTGCAGTGGGCTGATGATGATGATTTAAATAATTATATACAATACTCATCTAATATGTCTATTTAGATATTTATATGCGACAACTTCTAACTTACACCATTACATAAGTACAAAAGTAAACATATTCAGGCTGTTTCTTGCCAAACAGACGGCTATTCGCTTTTTTTCAATTAAAGTTTACGACTCTCTTTGTGATGTAAATTGTTTCGTCTCAATATCAAAGATATCTATGTCTGATAAATATGTCTATAAAAAATATCAAAAACACGTCAATAACATTTACAAAGTAAATATAAATAAGTAAATTAACAATATAGCAACAATAACAATAATAACTCTTTATTAAAATATAACTGCCTCGGTGGTCTAGCTGTTTTGAACACAGCTTTACTTCCGATGGCTGCGGATTCGATTCCTCGCACGGTGCAAACATTTGTATTCATGAGTACGATTGTTTGTACCGAATTGGGAGTTTTCTATGCATATATTTATGCATGTATTTACAAAAAAATATCTATGCATTTTTATCAGTTGTCTAGTAGGTATCTATGACACAAGCTTTACCGTGAGTTTAGATGACGTGGTGTCATAGTCCATGATTATTTATTACTAGCTTTTGCCCGAGGCTTCGCTCGTGATAATTTAGCCCCTTAGGGGTGGAATTTATCAAAATCCTTTCTTAGGGGATGCCTACGTCATAGTAGCTTTATGCATGCAAAGCCTCAGACCAATCGGTTTAAAGGTGACAAAGTTTCATACAAACTTTCATCCCCTATTTTATCCCCTTGGGGGTACAATTAATCAAAATCCTTTCTTAGCGGATGCCTACGTCATAACATCTACCTGCATGCCAATTTCAGCCCGATTCGACCAGTGGTTTGGACTGTGCGTTGATAGATCACTATGTCAGTCACCTTTGAGTTGTTTGTATTTAGAATATTATTAATTTATAACAAGTAAAAAACGAACAGTATGTTTAAAAATACATAACAAAAGACTGTCTTTTTGCTATTTGTCTATAATTAATCTCTTACAGACAACCTGCCAGTTTACTCGGGAAGTTAATTCCAATCCAATGACTTTGCCACACTATTTATATTTTTAAGTTTTACACCAGCATCATTATAACACTATATTTTATGGTTACTGAAAGGATCAACATATGTTGTTTTACTCGTATATATGTGTATGTAATTCAATAAACAGTTTGTTTGTTGTAATACTTTATTGTATAATAAAATTATAAATAAAAGGACACAATTGACTTAAAGAATAATAATAATAAGTGGGTGAATATTCTCTTCTTTTAAATTTATAAAAGAAGAGGGACAAAATATAAAAATGAAATAATAATAATCTTTATTCATAAATGTACGGTACAATTAAATACAGTTATGTGAACCTGTGCGACGAAAGCCAGTTCCCTCCAATATTCTGTGAACATTTTAGGTACATTTACAGTTGTGTACATAAAGGAATAAAAAAACTTAAATATTTCTGTTATATTTAATACAAAATAAAAAAAATGTATAAAAGACACGCTATTCTTTCTGACATACTA
This sequence comes from Achroia grisella, assembly GCF_030625045.1. Lineage (NCBI taxonomy): Eukaryota > Metazoa > Arthropoda > Insecta > Lepidoptera > Pyralidae > Achroia > Achroia grisella. The sequence continues at coordinate 3,820,109 of NW_026712925.1, forward strand.
GATTGACCAGAACATTAATTTAACACAATGTAAAGAGAAAAAAAATCGTAGTATAAATGCGTACAATGGCGGACTTATCCCAAAAGGGGAATTTCTTCCAGTTAACCTTAGAGTGACTGAGAGAAATTGTGGAGTAGTGGAAATAAGGCAACAGTACAACAAGTTTTTCTCATAAGAAGTGTAATTTGCCTTCTATCTATATGTCAGAAGGCCAGGTACTGTAATAAGATAATAAGCAAATTTCATTAACGCGATGTCATCTGAAATATCTGTCTAATAAATTGTTTTAGGCTGCGAATATTGAACATAAAAATGGGCCTTTTTATATTAAAACTTAAGAGCCCTCTAACATCGAAAACCTGAACTTCACATCAAGGGAATAAATCCATTGAACGTTTTATTCAATAGTTCCATTTAGCTGAACCAACCGTTAGAGGGCAAAATGGACAATTTCTCCGCACATAAAATTTTACAACCACACTCGTCGACATTTTAGTAGAATATTCTATGATGTGAATAGGGGATTTTATTGTGATTACAAAAAAAAAAAAAAAAGATTTCGCCTCTATATTTGTGGGGGGGTAGACCGAGATAGAGAGTGTAGGTGACAATTTGCCCATTTGAAGGAAAAATAAGACCCTACCAATCTCAGGATAGAGAAATTTGTATGTAAAATTCCTTAACTTGGGAACGAATACGGGTTAGGCTTAAAAATAGATAATTTTTCTACGTTAGTCTATTAAACGATATCGCAGTCGGGCAAACTGAAGACTTGGCATCCTAACTATCTGCAGTACTTTATTTTTTTTATAATTTTAATAAAAAAATAGTTTCTGTATCGTAATATATATATCCATCCATCTACAAGTAAACGTCATGCATTATTTTTAAAAATTAGATTCTATATATAATAAATATTCAGAATTTCATCGGTGAATGTAGTTAGAGTAATTTTATTCGTTTAATTAATAAAAAAACATTTATTTGTATACTTTTACACAGTAAGAAATGAAGTCCCTTCCGCTGTGTGTTCACTTCGATCTTTTAAACTACGCAACGTATTTTAATACAGTTTTTAGCAATAGATAGAGTGATTCTAGAGAAATCTTTATATGAATAATAAGTACACCTGTGCGAAGCCGGAGCGGATAGCTAGTGAAGAATAAATTAATGTTTATATACCAAATCAAATAATCTTTGCGACTGCAAAAACCCGTCAGATATTTCTCTATAAACAGGGAAGTACTAAAGTCATCCGTCAGGAACAATTGAATTGAATGCAATAAAAACGTCTGTCAACGGCCGAATACGTGTACGTGTATACAGCATTTCCGTAAAACCACTCTACGTATGCAGTCTCAGAGACAATACACCTACAGCCATTTCGTTTTATTCTGTTATATTTATTATTAGTTATTTACTGTGACTTTTGCTTTTGTAAAAACATATGAACGTACTAATAAAAAATACATATTTGTCATGAAAGAATATCAAACAGACATTCAGACACTTTCACTTTTTAAAACTTGCATGAAACGAACTTTAAAGTTATGGTGATTGTAACTCTGTTTGAATAAGTCTAGTGTGACCTACCACTATACCTATTATTATTTCAAAATTTTAAATTTTTGAAGTTTCGTAATAAATTTTATATTGTGAAGATTACAATTTATTATATCAATACTTTTATTTGCTGACTAATTTTATAGAGGCGTATATGTGTCTATTTGGCACACATTAAATATTACTTTTTTATAGCTAAACAGCTGAACTAATTTTACAGGAATGTGAGGTTAGCATAAATGCCGTTTTACAGGCTAAACAGTCCTTATCTTTTATTACAAAATAAAACATACAAAGTCGGGATAACAGCTAGTTTCATATAAATCAGTGACTTCTACACAATATCTTATATTGTACGTAACCAGGGATTAGACAGAATAATTTATGATACACGCTTTTGTCTCATGATAAATAACGTTATTCGCAGAAACTAGACAATACTGAATTCTTTTTTGGTCAACTTGTGGCGCAATGTGAAATAAACATACTTGTATATCTATTTAAATATTTATATTTGCAATTCTTAGAATAGTTTATAATGTAATACATGTATATATTATGTATTTGACTGCTTTCAATTCTAATATAATAAATGTCAAAATTACTTAAATGTATAAGAAAAACTTAAATAAATTTTCATGATATTGACATGGAGGTAGATTAATTACATCATAAGAACTGATAAGGCTATCTGTTATGAAAAGCAGACAATCACAGGTAATAGCTAATATTTAATGGTTGACAGGATTTTTTTAGTTTAATTTATGTGATATATTCAGGCAAACATGCAAGATGGACCATCGACATCACGAAGGTGGTCCGGATTGGAAAGGGAAATCGAGGCGGAAATTCGTACATGGTGGAAGGTATACAAGTATATACAACAGTGGGTAGATATTGGTACTATTGGTTGTCATAGCAGTTATACAGTGGTCTGGGTGTACTATTTCTATTCTATATCTATTTTTTGTAAAACGGCCCACCTGATGATAACAATACTACAACATTACATTATCATGTGACGCATGTGATATTAATCATTGGTTGCATTTCGGGAGGACAAAGATGTTATGCCTCTTATTATATAATTTCACTGTCTTGTCCATCCCTTCAACCATAACACACATTTTACAGTCTACAACTGTCTATTACAAACAATCATTATGTTTCCCATTTTAATTTAAAAAAAAAACGTAATCGAGAGACTGAAACAATTAAAAGCTTTTTCACAAAAATACGTTACTCTTTATAACACCGGAAACGATTTAAACGTCCTCGTCGCTTATAAAGGGTGGATATGGCAACCCAAGTATTTAATAAAGCACTGACCCATAGATAAACCTGGTTAATCCCCACTCCGTATCTTGTAATCTTTATTAAATATGGACCACATCACGTCGAGAATTGCCTGCTCTCATACAAAATGTATTATTCCCTCCTTATGTTGGATACCCTTTCACGTGTTCCACTTAAGTTATTGTAACACATTTGCATTTTAAAATTAATATTAATTCTTTAGCAAATTTAAATATTCGATTCACAGAAATTTAAAATGTTCACCAATTAATAAAATCTATGCTGAAAAGTTTAGAACAAGCAATAAAATGTTATTTATGATTTTTGTATGAGTGTTATATATTTTTTTACATGTCACTGTAATTCAACAGTTATTTATCTCAAAGTCATATATTAACACTTTTATCGAGTATTTTAAGTTACAAATTGATAACCAAGACTGATTATTATGAGTATCGATATTGAAACATGCTTTAAAAATACCTGAATTAAAAAATATATAATCTTATACATATAGACATCGGCTTCGCTTATAAAGTAGATCTACTTATTTGCCATTCCAATTATATAAAACAATCTTATAAATATATATTTATTTAAATCTTAAAAACTTATACAACTCCAATGGCATAGGTTTTGCAAATACATAAATAATCCATCCATTTTATTACCCTGAGGTAATTTGTCATAAACTTCGCTCCCTATTACAAACTTTATGTTCACTTCGCAATATTGTACCGAATGTAGCAACTCTAAGCTGCCATTATTGAGTTCTGTATCCGATTGTTTTGGCTGAATGACATGTGTGAACTATTATATATGCTCTTAGTCGATATTGTAAAGCACTAGTTACATTAACACGGTTACACAAGAAGAATACGTAAAATAAAGGAACTCAACAATACGGTACTTCTCTGATCGTTGATTATTTTATATAAATGGAATGCAAACAACATTATTTCTCATCTGACAGTAAGTAACTGTCGCTTATACTCATGAAGAGTACCATAGATATGACATCATCATGTGACCCCCGTCATACCACTCATGCATTAATTCGGAGAACTAAGATACATCCGTGTTCTGTAATTTCATTGAATTTTGATAACAACCGAAACAAAGCCGGCTGCTTAACGTCTGTAATTGGAGAAAGAATATGTATCCAAGTAGTCAAATTTCTTCAATTATCTGAAATTGATTGATTGTTTTGAATGATTAAATTACGTTTAGACTAATATAACCTCAACCTTTATTTTAAACAAAATTTGAGTGCACCTAAATCTGGATTCTTTATTGATTCTCCATATAAGATCTTTATCATACGTATTGCTAAGCGATGTCGAGGTGAGTTCAAGGCATATAATTCAGCTAAAACCCTAACTAAATTTATTTATCATACATATAAACTCTGTTTCCACCTTACTTTATAAACCTACAAACTAGTGATGCGCACCGCTTTCGAAGGGTGCATTATAAATAATTTAATTTATTGCTGAAATCTATAATAAAATTCTTTGTGTAATGAAAACATTGCGCCTAGGCGTAAAGGAAGCGCGGCCAACTTTGTTTTATACTATATAAAGGTACATTGATAATTTAAAATAAGGAAAGTATTGTATTAAAAGAGTACCTATTATTTTTCTTAAATTAATCTCCAGAGTAATACTCATCGTTACTAGTAACGACTATAATACAGAGTAAACAGGTCCAATTAATAAGTTGGTAGAGTCCTGCGAAAGACATTTTAGAAACTTTTTAACGAGGATAATTACAGTAGGTACATTAGTTGACTTGTTCATAGCGATGGTAGGTGTATGTAAAAAATAAATAATACAAAAAAACATCAGTACATTTTTTGAAATTTGAACCGGTACAAAAGAAGTTTTTCATTCTTCTTGTTTATACATATACATATTACACTAACATAACCATCTTGCTTATAACTTTGTAAGCTTTGCTTAGATTTTTATATATTTTATTGTATTTAGATGTAGTTTAGTATGATAATTACTACGCTGGCCTACTGGTATAAAGATATACTTATTCTTCTCTTGCACTAGTATATTATGCTGTCGTCCCTTATTAGCGCATTACTACAACCTAGAAATATAAAAAGAATCATTACATGATATTTACACTATACTCACTGAGAGTTATCACATTAATTATGATTCATAAACAATTATCAAATCAACTAGCGTATGTGAGTAATTGTTAGATCAAACATAAATTAATTTGCGAGAATTGGGTAGCAAAACTAGATCTCATTAGCGTATAGAATCAACGTTTGTTAGACTAATAACAATGAAATGCAATTACGCGATATCTCTATCTATTTATTTTAGACCATCGACCATCGGTTTATTTTAGTTCAGGTATTTTCGCGCGAAAAGTCATTCGATTCGAATTGTAATCGAATTCAAATTACATCAATTAGATAATACGCATATATTCAATGGTATTTTTTCATTAATGAGACTATCAATTTTGTATGCCTATAATTAATTATATTTATATGTATATATATATATAAATTTTATAACATTTTAATGTATATAGGCAAATACAAAAATGAAGTATATTTGAATTATTTTGACTATGACTTTGAATAAACGTTACCAGACAAAAGATTGTAATAATTATCTTACTTTTAAACTATACTTATTCGGTATATTATCTATAAATGTAGATCTTAATTATATAGGATTCCCAACCCAAAGTTAAATACATTCGAGTCCTAAATTAGATCGACTCAAAATCGTGGACCTTATTTTCTCAAACGTTTTTGTTGTTTACATCCATCGCAATTTTATATGTAAAGTAAAATAACTATAATACTAATATCGATCATTACATGGATAGAACCGCTCGCTTCACAAGATCTTAATTTAGATATTCCCACATATTACAAGATTAAGTAATATCGAGCCAAAACTAGCGCATCGAACCCTAAACTCGGACTTAAAACCAACAAATTTATTTCAATTAGTTTCGGAAATATCGCAAACATTTACAGTCTACCCCCAAACGTAATTGGCAAAGTTTACATATTTACCGTGCCTTCAAAATTTCTTCCAATTAAATTAAATGCGGGCTTCGAGACCGCCGGAAGCACATAGAAACCGTTCCACAATTCGTTGAATTTGGCGCTAATGTGTTAATAGGTTTAGACTCCTGGACAAACTTTTAATGAATGGGAACTCTAAATCTAATTAGATAACTTAGAACTCTGTAATTATGTTTATACGACAATAAGTGTGGATAATAATTATTAACTTCCTCAGTCTTATCAATTAATTGTAATGCCTTCTTTCAACAGGGATTTTAAAATGGAGACCTATATACGCTGCAATGATATATGTATATAAATACAATTTTACTTTCATCTAAATATTTTTTACGTTACGGTTACAACTTCCATCTAGTTAGTCCGCCTGTTTACAATTCATTGTTGTATAGAATAAATTCAGATTTATATAATTCATAGTAACTATTATTTTACCAAAAAAGATAGATGAAATTCTATTTAATCTAATTCACAAGAAAGTTATTCAGTAGGTAAAATAAACCTATATTGTATTCGCATACTTTTAAGTCCAGGATGACGTCATAAAGCCAAAAGAAATGTAGGCCAAATTTAAAATAACAATTCTCTCCCCCACTTAAATATATAATAATTAAATACACTTAAATATAATAATATACAGATGTTCTTAGTTGGGATTAGTCAACGGATCTGTAAAGGGGAAGATCTGATCGAGGTCACATTATATATGGACACACCCGCTTGTAGGGTAAAGGTTGAATTATTAATCACTGCCTTATAATTTCTGCTCTCATAAATAAATGACGCGTAACTGGACCGTTTAAACCTGTAATTTATGACGTCGAGTCATCGAGGTTATTTGTATACCATAAATCCATGATATTTTATAAATATCATAGTGTAGTTACCCATTGCTTTGTTACCTCTACTCGTGGGGAAATCTGTTTTGTTCTGGTTAGGATATTACCTACAAAAGTAAGTGTATATATTATAGTACTATTTCTAATAATCGCGAGATATACAAACATTTGTATTAATGAATAGTGTTTGTATCTGCCTGAGTGTTTTCTGTGTATGTTTTAATAATTTTTAAAGAGGAAGCAATTAGGTGTGGACGGTAGAGATCTGATTTCTTTAGGTTTTTAATATTTTTTTCATATACACATATAAAATATCCACTGCGTATTGACTGACTATGAACACTTGATAAATATCGGAATTTACTGTAAAAGTTATTTTGATTTTACAAACTCTTATTTAACTTGAAAAGTAAGTATATGACTATGTTTATTCGGTTGGAATCTGGAAGTCTGGAATGCAAATATTTTATGTTTAATTATTCCAGTGTAAATAGTCTGTAAACAAAATGTCACGTACTTTATACTGATATGCATGTTTTTTGTATGAGAAAATAATCAAGTAAGACTCATTATGTATGATGTGTATTTTGATCTATGTCTTATAAATATAAGCGATAGTATCATATTAAAATGTAATTCCTTATTATTACCACAGTTTCAGTAAGGATACTAGCATTTAACCTTTCATTTTCGATACTAAAATTACCACCATGCTTGCGCTATATTTCATTCACGATAGTATAGGCTGCTACGTAATGCTACGGCTGTATAGTACACTTACCATACTGTATGCAATCCTTGAACAATAGGCCGTTAAATCAAATTGACTGCCATCAGCGCAAATTTATATGCTGCCATAAAAAGTATTATTTTCGCACAATCTGATTACATAGCCATGTATAATATATGTCATTTTAATTTGAATTTGGAATTTAGATACATACATGATAAAATTTAACGTAATCACAAAATTCATAGGTCATTAAATATGTACAACCAAAAAGGTATAACTGCCTCGTTTGTAAATAGGCTTTATTTATTATGTATTCAAACTCATATTACGGTGGCAAATAATGAATGTAGGTGTAACCAACATGTTTTATATCAAACGGTAATAAATGCCTCAATATTATTTCTTAGCATATTTTGTCATTACGTAAGTTACAAATATGATTTCAATTCCATTTATGTCTCCATTTATCTACTTTTCGCTAGGTCTCTTACCAATTAAGCTGATTATTATTTATTTAAAGTCTGCTTTTTACATTCGGTTCTACGTTTTCTATAAATAACTATATTTATAGAAAACGTAGAGCCGATAATTAAAAAAATATTCATAGCTTGTGTGTATTGTGGAACTTTATCAACGCAATATAATCTAAATACAATTGTTAGAATTTTTAACATGTATTTGTTTATATGTGTTTGTACGCGGTATTCTCAGAATTCCCTCTGGTCTAACAAATTTGGCTGTGTTTTTTTAATAATATTTTGTTGTAAACTCCACTTATAATTTAGTATTTGTTGTTATTCGAATAGGTTTACAAACAAAAAAGTTGTAAAATATTATTACGCCGAATACCACAGAAATGCACGGTACGATATATGCATGTACTAGGCTCAGCACAATTTTGTATAAAACATTGAAGATTAAAAGACTAAGCATTCGTTCTGCTAAACTGCCTCCATAACAAGATCAACCAAATTATTCCATAAACTTTGAGTCATTATGTTATTATGAAGTAGATCTATAATCAACTATGTACGAGCTATAGGTAAACCACTTCTCAAAACCACTTACACATTAAAATCGAAATTCCACTGAAGGGCCCGGCTTAATCCTCAAAGGTCACCCGATCTCACATTTCGGACCTCCATTACGCAGAAACTCTAAAGTCAAAAGTTCTCAGAAGTCGTTAAACAGCAAATGGATATTCTATAAAACTTTGCGGTTGAAAATGTAGCTGTTTAGCCTGCCATATTAGTTGCGCCTACGTGTCTCTACAACTGAGTCACATGATTGTATCTTAAATTTTTTTTTTTTTTAATTTAAAATATATATTAACACTGACTATTTTCTCAATACACTATGAAAGTGAAAGAATCGTAATATTAGGTGAGACTATGACACAATTACTATTCGAGAAAGAAGTTGATAGAAAGAAGTAAATTTAGGCAGTATATGCAATATTTTAAGTGAAAAATTCACTTCAAATCGCGATAAAAGGAGAATAAATGGACCCATATTGTTCATTGAGTTTATATATTACACAGAGGTGGCGGGGATCCGATGGCATAGCGCGATAGCGTGGTCAAAGTGCACGGTAACTATAACTTTTCCAGATATAGATACCTTCCTTTCCATTCAACGGCCTAGTGATTTTGCGCACTGCTTTACTTCCGATGTTCACAGGTTCGATTCCTTGCGTGTATAAACATTTGTATTCATGAGCAACTGTTTGTATCGGTCTCGATATTTATTATGTATATTATTTATGTAGTTACAAAAATATTTAAGTATTTATATCAGTTTAATCATAATACATATTCTGCTTAGCATTTAGATTTCTGCTTATTAATGACTATTATTATTCAAAGTAGTGTACCTATAATATTATAGAAACAATTCTATCGACCTAGCTGACCACCCAACGGTTAGTGGTACCAGTCACTTATATCCATACTTGAATGGATACATACATCCGTACTATTCAATTACTGTATAATGTTCACCTGCATTACTGTTCAGGGGTTGTCATTCTGGAGGCCTAACATGTAGAATAGAATAGAATAGAAAATCATTTATTCAAATAAACTTAATTTAAGCACTTTTGAATAGTCATAACAATTTGTTTTTTATCTACCACTCGTTCGGAAAGCTCATCACAAGAAGAACGAGCAAGAAACTTGTGTGTTGCTCTTTTAAATAATCCTTGAAAGTTTACATTTACAAGTCGAAACGTGTGAATACAAACTACCAACAAGCACTAATTTTTGGGTCAAATATAAATATGCAATAAGATTAAATCAGTCGTAGTGATAAGAGCAGACCAGTCCCTACAAGCAGCACTCATTTCACGAGTATGACGGATGAGCCAGCCATCACTGCGCTCGACCATATTTTAGGGAGCCCAATGACCCGGCCCACCACGCCGCCACATGTCTGGACATTTTAGTGAGCATGACTACTCATTCCACACGACCACGTCACAGCTACAAAAATTACTATATGTCATTTATCTTATCCTGTATTTGCTTATAAAGCATTGTACTTGGCGGCTTATGACTTTTTATAGTCTAGTTTGGTCTCATCCTATCATAAATAATATCGAAATAGATAAATATCTTGTTAGTAAATAAATAGATTTTTCAGTCTTAAAGTTCATTACACATTCATGTTGAATGTGTAATGAATGTAATGTGTTTATGCATATGCGAATTTGTTAGAGATGATTTTGATTAAAATCATAATATTGTCTATATTTATAATATTTCAGCCCGAGTTAATTCATAATATTACCCAGTTTTCATTTCACTTTCATTTCATGGACGGTTGGTACTTCCATTCAAAACGGAGCCACTGATATTAATCCGATGAAGGCAATCGATGCAGCTTTTGTTTCAATAATCTCAATATATTAATATTAATCATGATTGTTCATGATTATTAATTGGAATATTGCAATATACTCATCCATAATATCATATAGGTACGTATAGAATTCTTTCGCAATACAATAATTTATGATAAAAAACGAAATGAAACTTGATGGATTTGCCAAAAAATTCAAATAAAGAAGTACAAAAAATGAAAATACTACAATACTCGTTTTCAATTTTTAATATCACAATATTCTATTAAATGGAACCAGTTTTACTTTGAAAAATATACCTCTGTCATTTTGAATATTGAAAGAGGAAAATGCGTACCAGCTGGTAAAACAGTATGAATTTATAAAATATTGCACCTTTGCTACTGAAATCGCTGCTTTGCAGTTTATTACTAATCTTTTACTGGAGATTGTTCTTCTATTATGTCTTTTAGCTAATGAGGTAATAAATAATTAATTCATTACATTCATTTATGCATATATTGTCGCCCTGATCGATACCAGACCTACATTTCAACGGGAATCGAAATTACTCCTAGGTGAGCCAAGGTTCGAACCCCTAGCGATTTCCTAAGACGAAAGTTATATACATATGTTAGGCAGGAGTTGACCTTCAATAACTCTATAAGTCAATGCCCTCTACACTCGCCCCCGCTTTTGTACCGTGATAATATATATATACTAGCTGTCCCGGCAAACGTTGTTTGGCCTTAAAATAAAAATAAAAATTTAGGGGTGGACTACCCCTAACATTTAGAGGGATGAAAAATAGATGTTGGCCGATTCTCAATTCTTGATTTGGAATTTGTAATTATTCAAAATTCGTAATCTTCTCTCATATCTCTTTCTAGATTTTCAGTAGTTTTTCGGTCGCTAACTTATAAATCTTTCACAAAGAAAGATAAATTTATTTTCATTCCGCTTTTGGTATATCTACGAAAATACAATTCGTCGAGTTTCATTTAAGATTAATTCAGATAAGATATCCTTAAATGAAGCTTGTCGACTGAAAGAGAAGTGAAAATGAATTAATCTTTCTTTGTGCTAAGTTTATGAGGGACTAGTTACAACAACCGAGCGAGACGAGTCCCTGATGCTCTTCATATTTGAAAGTCATATGAAACTTTGTGTTATTATTTATTTAATGAGTTATATAAAGCTTTGCCATTTACTAATTCTTTTTTATATAACGGAAATCCGAATGAAAGGTCTTGAAGGTCTTGTTTAGTTCTTTGTCTTAAAGGTTAATTTACGTTACGAAACAAGATAAAAATAATTTATAGATCATATATCGTTAACTTTGTATGTAAAGGTCTACTTTCATAATGCAAATGTTTCTTACACATATAAACATTGTGTAAATAATATTGTAGATTTTACTAAAAAAAAACATTTTTTTTTCATTGTTGATACTGGAATGGAGCACCCACCTGCGTTAACGGTTTACACTGGTAGGTCACCAGTGGAGGATGAAAAGATGAGCAAGAGGTCAGGTCGGCCCATCGTGGTAAATCTCACAATTTTCGTTCCCATACTCCTCCGAAACGGCTTGACCGATTCTCATTATTTTAAGGCAAAACAACGTTTGCCGGGACAGCTATTTCACTATGTATTTATCACGATGGTTTCCAGAGGAAGCCGCATGGAGGTCAACTTGACCAAGAAGCAGCTACATTAGTCCACATTAATAAAAATTCGTCTGAAAAATAATCTAGATGCAAACAGTATAATGCGATGAAATGCGATAACTTTTTTTACTAATATTAAGAGTAGGTATATTACTGTTGTTAACTACGCATCACAAGATTACACTCAGATCGTTGATGCTATCATACTGACCAAAAAATAACTTTACACATTTGTGTAATGCTTTGTGTTATACAGTCCTGTTATTAAGTATTATTGACAACTGACATGTCGTAATTACGAATCCTCTCATTTGTCAATCAACGTGATAAGGGTAGGCAGGAGATTTTAAAATGCCTAGCAGTGATATGATGTACCTAATCCGCAAAGAAAATCATAATATATTTATATATAGACGTTTATTGTAATGACACCACAACATCAATAAACACAGAATTAAAATATATAAAAACATATTCCATTTAACATCTGATTTTATCCTACACTGTAAGCGACTAACCACTAGGAACCTCTTTTATTTTTCAAGAAATTTATAATTTCTTAAACCTAAACGGTATCTTATATTTATTTTACTTTTCTTTACTTCTATAAGTCCGTAACTGCTACGGCTTATATGTATATTTTTATTTATTTATAATCTTTATTGTACCAATTACAGAACAAAAAAAAAAACATTAAAATAGAAAATATGCATTAAATGATACAAAAGGCGGTCTTATCGCTAACTAATCTCTTCTAGGCTACCTTTGGGTGGAAAGAGAAATAAAAATCAGAAATATTGATGTATCAACCACATGTGTCTTCACGTCATCATTGTGAGAGCCATGAACAGTCCAGCAATCCGTTACATCCATCACTCTCATGATTACAATCCCAATGGAGAATCTCGACGACATTTTATAAAATCAACGTCGCGTTAAACACATAAACAAAAATATATAAAAAGTTAAAAGTGATAAGAAACAAAACTGAAGTCATGTGTAACGCTGTAAAACAAAACGGGGCATAACTCAGTTTATTGCTTTGCCCTCGAAATAGCAACACAGACATTCTGCCATAACATAACCAAAAGCTAAAAATAACAAGTAAATTAAGAAAAATATAAAAAACGTAGAAAAAAGTAATAAATAAATAAATTCCTTATATGTAGGCACAGGAGAGCATGGCGGTCTTAAGCACGCGATCTCTTCCAACTGACTAGACAACTTGGACAGTTGTCTAGTCAGTTGGATACGTAATGAAAGTGCATGAACATTTGCACAGTGGACACCCTAGCAGGTGCAGCTCGAAGCCGAGCGGACAATGCGGCATGTGTGAGGTGCGCGTGACCAGCGTGCAGTTGACGAGGCTGGCGACATGCAACATAGAAATGGCAGTGAAAAAATAAAAATATGCGTCATTAAGATTATGATTAATTTATATTAATAATAATATAATATCTAAGGATAATTCGCACAGTGCAATCTATTCCGAAGATAAGCATAACTTGTGGTATAAGTACTAGACAACTGATATATGTGTAAATACATATAGATCGATACCAACAATCATGAATACAAATGATCATGAAAACATGAATACAAATGTTTGTACCGTACGAGGAAAGGAACCTGCAACCATCGGATATAAAGCGGTGTGCTAAACCGTTATACCACCGAGGTCGTCGTTCGTATTAGTATATTCCTTACCTTGCCTTATTAAGCACCTTATATAAAAAAGAGACAAATATTTTAAAAAGTATTCAAACCACGTTATTACGTGTCAATGCCGTCTGCAGATAACCTGCTACCTCCCTGGAGCATTTTAAAGGTTATCAAGACCGGAAACGTTTTTGCCAATTCAAAGGATTTCCCTAAGGAAGCCGCGTGGTAAGTTGTGTGGAATACCTAATACAAGTCGATCTATAGCGTAGGCTGAGATTTAATTCAAAGAAATTTCACATTGAATATTCAAGAGTTCCATTGAGCTAATGAATCTCTAACTTAATAAAAGTAAAACTCGTGATAAATTTGGTCCGTGACAAGTAATGAATTATTTTATGTCGATTAAAATTGCAAAATAATAATTATTAGGGTGAAATTATTTAATTTTTATTCGCGTTCATTGATCGAAGTTTCGATTCGCACTTAATACAAACAACTGTATTCATGATTTCCATTTTACTTTTAGTAAAGTGAAATAATATAATTTAGGGAAAGATACACTTTGATGCATGCGTATGCTAGTCACTCTCTAAATATTGCCTAATGAAATTTCATTCAAAATTACAACCTAATTTCTCTATTATCCTTTTTTTTAATATATTAACAAGAGAAATATTGTGTAGCGGTCTCCGGCTTCGTGGGGTAGGTGCCTGTAATAAATAATAGGTAATTTAGACATACCACCGTCTATGATAAATAAAAATGAATACAACATAAAATATATTAATAATAATTTCAGTTTATTAAAATATACTAAAAGAAATAAGTTCATAGTAATAAATGTGATATTAAATTTATTTATAAAATTCAGCTCGTACCATCGTTTTTCATTTATAACAGAATTTAAAAATATCCAGTTGCATTTTAGATTAGAGTCAGATAGATTTCAAATTAAAGAATTATAAGGAAATATTTTTAATTATTTTCAAAATACAGCATTATCGTTACCTTAATTCCATGAATTACCTACTATATTAAACTATACTATACTATTTAATATTAAATGGTATAAATAGATACTAATTTGAGAAATAAATTAATCTTTTATCACAATTGCATTGATATATTTTTATTTCATCAACATTTTTGCAGTTCACTCACTTTCTTTTCAGACATTCTTCTATTTCGTAGTGCGTGCGTGGACCGAAAATAAATCTTCGGCCAACTTTCACCTCATTATTGAGCCGTGTCCTTACTTGGCTTTAGTCCGTTTAGTTTTCATAGCACGCACTACCAAAGGCTATGGGAATTATTATTCCTTCCGCGTCCTTTTGGATCCAATTAGAAACTAATCGACTTGTCCGGACGATAAGTTGTGTGTTTACCGTACTGATTTTGGTGAAGGGAATTGTATGGAGTAACCTAGACAAATGGCTTTTTTGAGAATTTAAAATGACCCATGTTAATACATGTTTTTAATATTACAGCGACGTAGTTAGAATGATTGATGAATCAAATATAGATATAATGAAAAACTGGAATGATACAGATACCGAAAGAGACCAAGACTGACCAACATAATTATATATGTATGTGGGAATGAAAACGTCTTATCTTACTTATTATAATTCTAGTTTCTCTTGAAGGCTATGTGTCTGTTTCAAACTAGGTGAAATATGGCACTAAAGGTACAGACTAAGGAGGTATGTCAACACAATCCTCAAGAATCAACGCGTTCGAAACTCTACTTGCGTGCAAAATTTATTTTGTGATATTTATATCCATATTTAAAGATTGCCACTTTAAATCGTATGAGTCAACAGCTTATTTGCTATTACAGTTAGGTACAAGAAAATATTAAAGAAAAAATTATAATTTTGCCATATGATTTCCTCTATTCCTATTGTGAAATTTGAAGGAGGTAAAATACACTGCCGTTTTATATAGTAATGACACGTATTCTTACAAACAGCATCCCTTGAGAGCAGTATAGCTACAATCTACGTTGTCCCTTGAAAAACCTATGTAGTTTATGGTCGCGGTGTCATTACTAGCGGATAGGCGATTAAAATATATTATACCCACCGTGACACTATGATAATGCACCTGCATTACATTTACATGTACTTATCACTATATCAACGGATAATGTTCGAATACTGATCTATTTGAAGTTTTTACTTTAATAACTAAATTGTGTTTTTTCTTTGTACTTACCCAATTTTATACAAAGTTATAAGTATTTTTTCGTATAAGATAAAAAAAAACATATCTTAAACATATATACATCAATGCTCAGAAACTTTGTTGTTTCTAGAATTGGTCATTCGAAAATATTTTATGATACGTTCTGTATGATTACCATTTACAACATGCAACATTTTTTAATGATCATCCCATCTCATGTAGTCTCGCCATATGTATAATGTGAAAGGATTGTATTAGTTGCATTTGTGTTTTATTCCATTAAAATGAAACGTAGTACTCCGTACTCACAGCGGGAGAAAATCGGCAAAATGTATATTAACAAAGAACAATAAGTACATATATTGAAAAGAATAATAAATAAACGAAAAAGAAAGGTACAATGATATCCACATCGGTAGGCGTCAGTAGTTTGTTCAGTTACCGTCACCAGATTATCAAAAAATCGAACAAATAACACTACCGGGATACCATTAATATTATACTTTAAGCCATTTTCCCCATTGAAATTGGGATATTTTTTACTTTATTTTAATTTTAGTCTCTGTTACTACTACTAGTCCCTAAATTAATAAGGTTTATTTACTAAACGCGAAAGTTTAAAAATAACTACGTATAGAGTAGCAGTTAAGAACGATTGAATCGCCAGCAGCGACACCCCAACTATAAAGAGTTTTAACTCTAACAGAGCTCTTTGGAGATAAAGGACGATTCACGAGTGAGCCGTTTTTACGTCCACAAAGACCTTTTTTCAAGAGTCCATTCCTTTAGGAAGGAGGTAATATGCGGTTAACACATTTCCCTAAGGATATGGTCGAGAAACGAATTTATGATATTTCCTTGTACTTCCACGAAAAAGACCGACATTCATATTTAAATCAAAGGACCGCAGCCAAAATTAAATTAAACATTGATTATGAATGACAGATTAATGCAAATAAGAAGCTTCCAACAAGAGTTTAATCAAGTCACTTGCAGCAGGTACCAAAAACGAGTTTTACGAATCAAGCATGTAAATTAAAATTGATTTATATTTATATCTACTCTTCTTTCGTTCACTTCATTACTCTATAGAATGAATATTCTGGGAAAAGTTTCTCAAAGAAAAAATTAAAATTTAATATCTTATTTATTATTTTATTCGACAACGAAGGAATGATAAGGTAAATTTTGACACATTAAAGGATAAATCATCTATTAAATAACCTTTATCGTTTAAGAAAAGACTGATTAAAATATGTTTATTATAAAATTAATAGTGTAATTGTAGTTGTTTTTTATTCTACTACCATAATTATTCGAAATACAGATTTAACAGAGAAGAATAGACAAGAAATTTACATGTTAATGCTTTAGTATAATTTTAAACTATGACAAATATGTCGTAAAAATAAACAACTAATAAAAGAAAATGTAATAATAGAGAGATTGATAAAATCGATCAACCCTTTATAGAGACCTGCACACCCGCTGCAAGAGGTGCCGGGACACGACGACTTTGACGCCTGTACTTCACGAACTTTTACTACGCTGCGAATCTACAAGTGTAGCCAATGCAATTATGAATGAATTACTGATACCTAGATGGTATTGTCGTGCTCTCAATCAAAGCGAGAGAGATAGCATTAGTTATTTGTACAGAAATTCGAGGTTCTTTCATACATTATACTATGTTGAGTAATATACTCACTAATATACTGATTAACATTTTATAATAAGTCGGCAATGTGCACGTGACACCCCTGGTGTTTCAGCCGTCCATAGGCTACGGTAACCGTTTACCGTCAGATGGGTATGTTTGTTTGCCGATACCATATGTAGCCGACGTGCCTCGCGACTGCGAACCGGGCCTGTAAAATAAAACTAAAATATTAATAAAAATAAAAACACATAAAACATATAGAAATAACCATAATGTATATATAAATCCATACTTACCTTTTACTATATATATGTATAAATTGATGCTCCACTGGTAAAATATATTGTTCGTTTGTAGGGTGTATCTGTAAAATTTAATGTTACATACCTGTATACCTACTTATTTGATAATTAAATTGATCCCACCGCTTGTGCGTAGATAGCGACACCTATAGCAGTTATCACTTCCCTCGCACCGCACTTCCCTCGCACCGCACGCGAACGCGTCCACTATCCTCACGCTATATATGCGCAAGCGACACGGACAGCTGTAAACTTCTATCGATTTTCATTACTGAATATTTCACCACTCCACGCTTAACTGTATCGGCTTCACCATAGTATAAAAAAAATCGAATTAATATTGCCAAATTTAACTATACTTAATTGCCTAAACCACCCCGTCTATACCTACATTCATTAACGTAATTAATAAAAACTCTAGAATATTTCTGCAAACTAGTGACGGGTCGAATAATTATAATTAAGATTAATTTAATTATTTTGGGTTCACAATTATAATACAAAGCATACAGCAATTGCTGTAATTAAAGTATAAACAGTTCAGTATGAGAAAATTCGTTAACGAATTTAATTTACTCGTTAACAAAGGTCTGAGCAACATTAATTCATTAGACTTCACTTTAGAATTCAATAATATAACATTTACCATAATCATACTAATAGTATAAATCTGAAAATAAGTGATGTTAGAATGTTTCCTTTTTTATATCCTATCAATTTAAAAAAAAACACACTTATAATACACATTTATCATGTTACAACAATGTCACATATGTCACATATTTATGAATATATATATATATATACATATATGTAACCAAGACATTCAGTATGATCTTAAAATTTCAGTAAAAACACAGCAATGCTTAGCATCTTATTCTTCAGAAAAAATGGCTACTGAGAAGTATAGTGCGCATTACGGACCATTTTGGTGTTAACTATGGTAATATTTATTCTTATATAGTTCATAGGGTTTGCTTGCCAATTTATTTATAATAAAATGGGCTCATTAAAAACGTTAAAGTTTACGAAGTGCTCTATATAAATTTAATCTCTTTTATATTTCTGAGGATCTAAGTGGTAATACAAGTGTATCTTTTGGTTCCCCCTTTTCCCTGCCCATCATAACGCTTATGTCAGTCCAAATACAGAAACACTTGCAAAATCCACTACGTGCTTCTGATAGCATGTTAGGGAGTTAGTCGTGTCTGACAATTTTCCTTTAGTTGTGTTTATGAAACTTTACATGTAGCATGACAGATGAGGCAAGACTCGTACTGGAACTTAGTTCGCGTTGAAATTCAAGAAAAAGTTTATTCAAAGAATTGTTCACAGAAATGAGGATAGAAAAACTTTAAATGACTTTTATTTGTCAGTTCAAAAGGCTTATTTGTTCCGTTTGTAGTTAGTCCCGAACTGTAGTGCTCTTGTCTGTTTTGACATTTAAATTAATCGCTGCGGTTCGTAATTTGTTAGGCTGTACGACTCTTGTTGAGCATTTTAATTAATAAAATGATTTTAAACAGTTTTATGTAGCTAATAAGACAGTTTTGTATGCTATGGAAAGGGACATATACCGTTATGACTGTTGTCCCAGATGGGGTAAACAGAGACATTTTCAACTGATAATGTTGTCGCGAAGGCAACTTTACGTGCCCACATTTCGCTAAGTATATTAGAATCCAAAACGTCACAGGAGGCGTATATACAGCAGTCTCTCGGATTCATTTTTAGTTTGACATTGGTATGTATTTGATATTGGAATATCTTTCACCGGAAAGTTGTTCAGAAATATAAATTGATAAACAATTTTTTTTATGTCCGCTAGATTTGAAATCATAAACTGATGTAATTGAAGGTTCATTAGGACCCGACGCTCTCAGGAAGGAGAAGTATATCATTAGATTATATACGCATTATACGCATTATATAAAATAAAAATTTGTATAAACACCAAAAACCGTTTGTATATAATTTTGGTAGTTTTTTCTCGCATTTGTCATTTTTTTTCCAATAAAATACCCTTAAAAGGTTCGCGTCATGGGTTATTTAAGATGGCAATTTATCAGAAAACGTAAGTACCCATGACGTAACCCGATGATGGATTCAGGCATCTCGTTGGAACGTCATCCATCAAGAACAAGGAAATATGAGTGAATTTAAGTGAAATAACGAACGTTTCAATTTTATAAAGACCTTAACCAATTGTTTAAAAATGAAATAAAATTATTTGTGGAGAAACTTATTCAATGCATTTTGATAAGCTTTTCTAATTTGTAAATACTCTTATGGGTTCCAGTACCATATTTGGTAACGATTCCAAGTAGCTGTTTTCTTCTTATACAATTGTATTATTTCAGTTTCAGAAATATTACATCTTTCATCACCTTTTGGTAAGTAAAATAATTATTTTGATTATAAACAAAAACCGTCATAATAAGATAGAAAAAAATCAATTGTAAAATATCGCGACAACAGACTTTTTTTAATTTGCTTATTAAAAAATAAATAACGTAAATATGTTAAGTCTACTGGAATACTTTAAATCTCCTTTTGACAGCATAGTCTTCTTCAAGTTAGTTCAGTTACTGAAAATAGAATTTATTTTTTATGCTAAAAAATAATTATGCAATGTATTTTCCGCTATTTTCTAATTAATCACTGGTCTTCAAATTCAACGAGCGAACGGTTATGCAAACCTCTAATGATGGGGCTTACGTAGAAATTATGAAGGCGCTAGGTTTTCTCAACCTAGAGTATAAATCACGACGTAACAAATTTCATAGAAACGTTATACAACTCGTAGCACCGTAAAATGGTATATAATTTACAGCTTTAAAGACATTTTACGTAGACTTAGTTATAAGAGAAATAGAGGATTATTAAATTTTGCAAGGACTGAAGAGCTGAGAGTAAAGAGGTTGGATTAATTCCTGGAAATTACAAATTGCGTATTTTTCTCAATTTTGGATTGCGAATTATTCTGTTTATTAATACATTTTTATTGTAAATACATGTATAATATATGTAAAAAAACACCCAGACCAATACAAATCATACTCATAGATATTAATGTTTGAGTCGTACGAGGAATATCTTGACAAGGCTCTAGAAATTTTAAAACCACATAAGGTCTTTTATTTCAACCAAAATTCAATTACAAATTAAAATGTGACACAGATATGTCAAAAACAGACTCATAACTTATAAAATTGAACTTGTAGATTCAGTTTAGCTCTTAACACTAGGTCATATTAATTGCACTACTCGACGTGAGAAGTACTGCTGGTAGACAGATTGCAACTCGCGCCGATTAATTTGAATGTCAAAACAGTATCTGGCGATCTGCATGGTACAAGTGTGCAATGTGAGTGTTGTTTCATCAACGAACCAAATTGTATGTAAATTTTCGCAGGACCTTTAAATTCCGGTATTTCGGCAAACTATTAGGTACTTTGAATTAGTTTTCAAATACAAACAGAATTAAATTCGTCCAATGTATTTTAAGTCTGTATTACCCAATGACTTTGTAAACTTGTTTAACTGATTACTATTACTGATATCATAGTATACTGTCCATATCACTATTCATGCATTGTTTACAGTCAACATCATGTAGATTGTAACATCAAAGCTGATGAATATTAACTTACTGAACACGTATTGAATAGTACATGTTCTTGTATATACTATAAGAATAATCATACTTCTACTTACTATCAATGTCTATTGAAGTTGTAAGGAATTATATTTTTTGTTATAATAATTAAAATAATACATAACTTTTACGAAAGAAAATGCTGACGGAAGAATGTGGCAACTACGTCCATGTGACGACTAACGTCCATATACATATTAACAGCACTATGTACATTATGTCAACATGTTAATGCCCATAATACCTACCTCTCATATGTTATATATTCGAGGACTAGGTTAGTATCACAGAATACTAACACATGACACGTTTTAGTATTCTGTGATAACATTCAGCAGCAATGTAAACATACATAAACTAAAGTAAAACTAGATCCTACATACTCACTCCATTGTTTAGCACTATATTGATGAATAAAACTTACCCGTACAAGTTTTATTAATAAAAAAAAACTCTTAAAAAATACTCCATGCTTGCGTCTATTACTATAGATAGAGGATCTAAATATATCTATTCTGAATACGTTACCTAAAATAGCCTTAGAGTAGCGTAATTTAGCGACATATATCAACATCAGCGGGCACGTGCTCACAGATGTAGGATATAGCAAACAGTCATTTTTTCCCTTATGATTAGACTGAGAAGACTAACTTGCCAATGCAATTTTTTTTTATTATTTATTTAGGTCAACAAACAGTTTATTGTTGTAAAACGACTTAAGGCTATTTTATAATATTTTTTAGCGTATATGTAACCCACTACGTTAATCACAAGTTTTTTTTTATACCACAATGGTGGTAAATAAACATACGGCACTATCAGATGTGCCGTTTGCCTCCACCACCTTTGTTTGTAAATGGTTACCGTGGCCTGTGGACGCCTGAAACAACCGGGATGTGACGAGCGCGTTGCCGACCCTTAAGAAACCTTAATATGTAGGTATATATATATATATATATAAAAACATACTATAATATGCTTCCTACCCAGCCTTCTAAGGTATGTTGCAGAACTCATGTATTGTTAACTTCTACTACTACGACTACTATTTTAATTTTTGCAAGTTTTGATAGTAACGACTATATCGTTACTATTCAATTGTGTCTTATATAATTAGAATTGCAAACAACTCGCGATTCACCTGATGGTAAATTTTAACCGTCACCTACATACTTACATGGATAACCTAACATACATCTTATCGTCATGTAATGCCCATTATACCCCTTAATATTGCGGGCAACGGCAATATCTTATTAAGTTAAAATAAGTATTGACTCACCAATCTTTAGAATTCCAAATGAAAAAATATAGAAGTCAAAACAGTAGTTCAAAAACACCCCTCATTCGTTGCTATTGTGGACGGCTAAGATTTTATATCTCTGTATCTTGTAATTTCACTACCTTATCTCAATCTTCCACCTTCAACTTGTTTCCCACTGTAGTAATGTAAAAGAGCCGCTACTTTTGTTCCATTCCATTCCACACGACATCTACGTCACATCCGTAATATTCGGATGCTGTATTTGTTTATTTGGCGTCCGTGCCTGTTATTCCAAATGCGCATCGCTCCCTGATAACAATACAGAGAAGTTATTTACATATACGTACATACAGTTCCAATCATTACTTCATTTTACAATGACTTGAACACAGTCCTGTCCCGGTTCATGTTTACTGATATCCTTTATTTTGTAATTTTGTTCCTATTCATAAAGCCATATTACTTTGTAATAGTTGAGCTTAGTTACTTGCGGTTTACACAAATGAAGTAACAAATGAATCTTTATATTGTTATATGTAGAAGAGATTATAGTGAAATTAAAGCGTGCGCGAAAACAATTTTCTTAGCGTTAGTTTACGAAAAACAATGTCATTAAATATGACATAGACTGTACTAGATGGCATCGGAGCGTCGCAAACATTGTACATATGACGTTATTATTATATATATATATATATAGAATCTATTTTAAAATATATATCTATATGTTCAAGTCCCATAAAAAGTTTAGCCAAATACAAGAAACCTATATTATATAAAAATAGTTGCAATTTAAAAGAAATAACAGATTTTATCAAGAGATTAAAATTGGTAAAAATCAATACTTTATATTACATAGTTATTAAATAAAGTTTATTCTTGATCCTGAAATTGAGAAATGACAAATACATATAACAGTGGGTAAATTTGTTCAATACAAAATAATGTGAAAGTCAATACATTTATAAATAGTAAAATTTGCTCTTACTAACTCACCTAAGTAATTCAAGAGCTTAGATTATCATACAAATGATTTCAATAAAGTGAAAAAAAGTGAACTCTCTGTAAGATAAGTATAAAGTACTCAAACTTGATGTATTTCATATTCTCGTCGAATCTTCGCCGAATTCCATCAGCACATCCAAGCCACGTAATTCTACTTAGGAAACTCTAAGTAATCACTTAGGAGCACTTTCATCATTGCATTTCTTTGGTGTAGAGAATTCTTGACAAAAGTTTCGTGCGATCTTTACATAGTCAATACGAAATGCAGAAACGCCAGGAATGTTTAGAAAATTAAGAGACCTTTTCTCTTATTGCATACTAACTTTTCATGTGTTTTACCCACGCACAATTATAGAATTCTAAATCTGTGTAACTCTACCTTTAATATCAATAAAATGGAATACTCAAAATGATATTGTGGTAACAAGTAAATATTCTGTTAGGCTCCAAAATCTAGGGAAAGAGATGCGTAGTGTTCTATTTGGAGATCTGATAATGATATTAAATCTATACTAATACTACAATAATCTTAAATAATTGCTGACGTGCTAGTAGTATAGTCTCAAAGGTTTATATTTGTTGAAATTTATAATAATTTGTACATAGAACATTCCATATCTTTATGTATAAATGTAAACATTGGCATGGCATGTAAAATGTGGCATAAAATGAAGTCGCTTTCGCTGTCTGTTAGCTTATATGTTTTAGACGCAGTTTTCAGTAACAAATAGAGTAATTGAAAAGAAAGAGTAATATGTATAATAATACATGTACACCCATGCGAAACTAGGCGGAAGTATTTAATAAGGAAGATTTGAATTTATATATTCTTTCAGTTATATGTACCTGTATTTAGATTTAGTTCGTGTTATTAGCGTGTAACATATGTATTTTATTTTTAAAATCTTAGATACCTACAATAATTACGTGCATAAAATAACAGTATCAAGAAAGAAATTATAATAAGTGTACCGTGTTATATTATTAGCTAATAATAGTTAACTCCATAGCCGGAACAAATGGCAACGAACAACACTGATACGCGATAACAGGAACATAAAGGAAACAAACAAAACTCACAATTCCGCAGGGCTGCTCCTAAAACTCATATTATTAGCAATCCCACAAAACGAGGGACGTTTGTTGGACGTTGTATACTTTTGCTTGGTATTCTTTATTTTCTCCTCCAACTCCAAGAATGTGGTTTCCATTTCTATACAGTTATTTGTATGATATGTGATATCTTTGCAAATTGCATATTATCCGTATTTGTATTATTTACCATGTAAATATGATTTGTTTATGTTAATTTAGAATATTTTAATCACTTATACAATTACAAGTAAAAATTTTTTGTATAATTGTTTCCCTGTCCAGTTTAGGGCACAGTTTCAGTTGAAAAGAACTTGAAAGAAGCTCAACTGTTGTTTGTTTTGGTATATGATATTTCTTTTTAATTTATTAGCGTTTACTCCTGCTTTCTAAATTTTATAATTAGAACCCGTTGATACCTGTACAATATCTTTTTTACCATATTGCATCACTTTGCAATCTGCTTATTGACAGAATTACGTGAGAAGTGGCACCCACCCAAAAGACTTTGCATAAAGTATCCCTTAGAAACAATGACTGCATTAGACCGGTATGAAAGCTATATATATATATATATATATATATATATATATATTTATGCAAAAAGAAATAACTTCAAGTATTTTTCTACTCTCCCCTAACTTGTCGCTAACAAATCGGTTGAGGTCATCACGGCCCATCAGCTCCGTTATTTGTAGACCTCAGTAGATTTTCTACTAATACGTTTTAGCCTCGAGTTCATAAGTTTTTAGCCAGAATAAATTAAACCAATATTTTTAGTGATTTATTGTTCAAAGAATTCACTTAAATTGGGTTATTTTTTATGCCTCAAATCTTTAATAAATCCGATCTATCAAACTGATTAGAAATAGAAATCATTTTTAGAAAAACATTCAAGTAAACTTAATTTTGAATATTTACGAAAGGTATTTTTTTATTTAATTCCTGCTATTATAATGTAAATTGAACAGAAGAAAATATATATACTAAATTAGGATATATTAGTTATTATTCATCGTGTATAAAATTTTGCAACACATGGACAAATTAAATCAATAGATAAATAAAGAATAATATTAACATAAAAATAATAATATATATAAATAAAACAGAAATAATGTGATGAATGTTATGTGTTAAAAGATTGGTTTTAATCCAATTTCAAATCCAGCCGGGACAGTTTTCAGAGTTTAACAAAAGCTAGGAAATTAAGCTTTCGTTTACGGAACAATGTGTTCTTATTTTTATTTCTAAACACTACAAACTCTTGTTCAAATTGAATAAACTCGATTGCCAATAGGTGCGCGCGCAGACTCCTAATTGCATTCTAAATTTTAGGAGCTTGAAACCAATTAGGAAACGTTTTCGAAGTTTAACCCGCTTATCCGTTTCGTAATCGGTAAACTTCGATGCCGGTAAAACCAATATCGTGTAAACAAAACAAATAAAATTGAAAGTCTATAAAAACAAAAAATAAGTGGCTGGCAAACAAATAATTGCACCCCTTCAAAGTCCATAATTCACGGGAACACTAATTGAAAACGGAAAATATCGTGCGTGCGAGTGAAAAATGATGATCCCTTAGATTTGAGAAGGGCCGCTCGACGACGAAGCCTACGCCACGCTATGTGGCCTGGCTGGATGCCTGATGGAGATATTTAGGTATACCACTACATAAATAACGTTACGAAAAAATGAGGGGCTTTGCTTGAGTAATTAGAAAATGAATGGTACATAAAAGTGTAACAATAGTGAATTTATATATTTAATTCTTTGAGAATTTGAAATCTGGAAATATATTTGACTAAAATATTAACCTAGCTTAATTTATTTACAGTTATAAAAATATCACTACTAAAGAACTTCATAATTTATCTAAACTATCAGAACTAATATTTGACAAAAGTATGACCATTTGTCTGTTTATATTTTATCTTTTTACTGCTAAATGACTGAACGAATCTTAATGAAATTTGGATAGAAAATTACTTGTATCAAATGGACAGACATAGGCTATATATATAAATATCCCCTTGGGCACTTTGTGGCTCAGACGTGCCGTATAGGTAGTTTTTTGTTGATCCTTTTTCACTTGTTGATCCGGAGGCCTTTTGTTGATCTAATGCCAGATGACCATATATAAATGTTGATCCGTTTTGAGCCACAACTGTCACGACGAGTAATAATAATAATTAAGCGATTTATACACGATTTTATACAAATCCACCTTTTTGGCATACGAGCAGTTCTTGATCCAATTCAAACGGGCCAATCAGGGTGCAGCATTTGCCAAGGGCTTCCTCATTGGCACGTTTGGGCTACTACATTATGGCTACAGTAACTTAATAATGTCTAGCTAGTATTTCAAAAATAATAGTCTACCTAATCTAAATATTTATAGAAATCAGTCTGGAGTAACGTGACTCCAGATCAAACCTCAATACTTGTTATTTTTTGGACGGGAATTTTTCCTTTTGTAACAACGTTACTGAGCGAATGAAGAGAAGACGTAACGGCGGATCCAGGGGGGAGCATCATGGAGGTCTTGGGAGTCATGGGGGGTTATGACTCTCCCCCCCCTTAGCCCAGGACTTAGGTAGACCACTAATTGAACTAAAAAATAATGAAACAGCTAAATTTTTTGCACGATCGGAGTGTTGGTGCAGTAGTATTAATTATAATTAAACATTGTTACTTAAAACATAACAGTTAAAGTACTATAACACTAAAAGCAAAATAGGTATTTTCAAAATACTTTTTCAAAATAAATTACCCTTTGAGTTTTTGTTCAAACCTCAGATATTATATTTATTTTAGGTATATCAATCAATACATAGTATAGTATAGTATAAAACAAAGTCGCTGTCGCATCTAACAAGTACATAAATAAAGAAAGAAGACTTTTTGGCTCTGAATATATTTCAAAAATCAATTACTTGTGTTAATCAATTTATATACTCTTTCTTATTTCATAGTACTTGTTTTGATCCGAGTATATACAGATACCGTAACGGTCTATTAATTATGAATTTATTATACCTAACCTAGATATTTTATTTTGACGAAACTCCGTGTAGTAGTAGTATCCGATAAGGGTATGCGAACCCTAAGTATTATTTCAAAATGACCAGTAACTTTGAATTTTGAATTTTGATTTTAATAAGCCTTTGAATCAACTTACCAAACGGACGCTCAAGGTTCGATTCCCGCCACCGATTTTTTTTGTTATTTTTTTTTTGTCTTTATTCTAATTTTAAATTAACTATTTTAATAATTAAATGAATTTAATCGAACAAAACGTTGTTAAGTATTCAATTAATTTTAATTTACATTACCTATTGTACTTTCTAAATTGTAAAGCAGCTAACAATTATAGTAAGATCTTATAAATAACTAACACAACAAGTAAAATATTTTAAATGTATTTTCTTTATTATTACAAATATTTTTTATGCATAATATAATAGTTAATATCACTTACAATTAATTTAATACTTAACAACGATTTTATCGATTAAATTCATTTAAATATAACCCATAAATGTATAAATATTATATATAAATAAATACATAATAATCTGATAATCAAATTATAAGTACAGTCTCAAATTGAAAGTAAGAAAAACAGAAAATATAGAGAGAACTATAGGGATATAACAGAAAGATGTGAAAAATGGAGAAGGACAGTAAAAAAGTTACAAATTTAAATAATGTTGCCGCAATTTCTGTTTAAATGAATTTATTACATTATTATATATATTAGGCATACGACTAGCCTTATGACTGTTACTTTTTTTTTAATCTATACATCTATACATGTAAATAAAATTGGAGTGTCTGTTTGCAATATTGACATAACCGTTTTTACTACTTGCATATGAATATAAATACGGTACATACACCAAAATAACATATTTTACAAGTTTTGTCTGTCTGTCTGTCTGTTTGTTCCGGCTAATCTCTGAAATAGCTGGACCGATTTTGACGGGACTTTTTTTTGGCAAGTAGCTGATGTAATAAGGATTAACTTACGCTACTGTTATTTTAGAAAAATAAAATAAAATTTCACGCGGACGAAGTCGCTGGGGCCAGCTAGTCTATAGATATACCGAGATTTAATATTTAAGTTGCTATTATGTTGTTGACAAAATTTTACTGTAATGTTACTATTACGTTATCCTACACAATTTGTATTATTTTGGATGAAAAAATAAATAAATAAATAATAATCTATACATATAAATAAAATTGGAGTGTCTGTTTGTAATATTGAAATAACCGTTTTTTACTACATGCATATGAATATATATAAGGTACATATACCAAAATAACAATTTTTATAATTTTTGTCCGTCTGTCTGTTTGTTCCAGCTAATCTCTGAAATGGCTGGACCGATTTTGACGGGACTTTTTTTGGCAGGTAGCTGATGTAATAAGGAGTAACTTAGGCTACTTTTATTTTAGAAAAATAAAGTTAAAAACCACGTGGACGAAGTCGCGGGAACAGCTACTGTATAATATATTAGAGATACCAACGTGTTTTTTTATTGATGACTAGCTGTACACGGGATTTCGTCCGTGTGGAATTTCACTTTATTTTTATAAAATATAAGAAGTTAAATTCCACGCGGACGAAGTCGCGTGTACAGCTAGTTGTCGGTAGTCTAGCGATTTAGCTAGCACACCGCTTTGATTCCTGCTTGGTGGTCGAGGGTTCGATTCCTCGCACGCTGCAAACATTTGTATTCATGAGTATGATTGTTTGTAACGGTCTGGGTGTTTTCTATGTATAGATAATATATATGTATTTACGACAAAAAATCTTTGTATTTATATCAGTTGTCTAGTACCCATAACATAATCTTCAGCTAGCTTAACTTGGGTCTAGACGAAGCTGTGTGAATTGTCTTGAGATTACTATTATTACTATAATAAATCTTTTCAAATCAGCCGATGTTTATTTTTGCCATAATACGTGCTGTTACCATGTGATAATATTACGTACTTACTGTTTGAAAATGTGATAATATTACGTACTTATTACTGTTTTAAATGTGATGCGTTCATTATTTGTATTTCCTTTGAATTAAAGACAAATGTATATATATATATATATATACATTTATATAAACTTGCACACTTAGTTGATCCAGCCACGATCCGTAGATATTGCTGATTCCACTGTCTCTCTCTTTCTACCACTATAACGGTAGCGTGGCGGAACGGCAACATGTTGCCGTTCCGCGTTCTACCACTATCTTTGTATTCTAGTATGCGATGTTGCCGTTCCGGCCGAGACCATGCGTTGTTGCCAAATGTATTCGTCGATAGTAGTAGATACTCGATATATATTTTTTCAACAATTTCTTGCAATAGTGAATCCGTATCGGCAAAATTTTTTAAATGCACAAAGATTTTTTGGCTCTGAATATATTTAAAAATCATTTACTTGTGTGTTGATGAATTTATATACTAGTAAATGAAGTACCTAATACTTGTTTTGATTTGAATAGGTAGCGATATTATGAATTTATTATACGTAATCTAAAGATTTTGACGAAATAAAAGTAATTAGTTATCTGTTAACCTTGACTTCATGCTGGCACCAGTATTATCAGATGATGAACATACTCTTCGAAAACTTACAGCAGAAATATCGTGTTTGGACTCATTAGATAGGTCTCGATGAATAGAGTTTAAAAAACTTAAAATAAATGGTAAATTAGAAATAATGTATAAATACCACTTACGTAAAATTCAACCACTTTAAACTTAATAATAATAATAATTAGGAAAAGAGAAAAGCTATACATGCACTGAAAGTAATTGATGCCTTCCACACAATATTTTCAGTATTAAACAACTCTGTTTGTTCAGTAAAAGTGTAAATACACTGGTAACCTTTAATCATATTTTATATGCAAACATTACATATACAAACCCTAAAGTTTTATTTCAGAATAGGCAGCAGTTTTCAAGAAATAAGTCTTTGAAATTGTACGTGTAACTTATATATATACTAGTTTTTTCACCATAACAAACAACACCAATATGGCCTAGTTAGTAGTTTACCTGTGTACCAATTAATAATAATAGTAATCTCAGGACAATTCACACAGCTTCATCTAGACCCAAGTTAAGCTAGCTGAAGATTATGTTATGGGTACCAGACAACTGATATAAATACAAAGATTTTTTTTCGTAAATACATACATATTATCTATACATAGAAAACACCCAGACCGTTACAAACAATCCTACTCATGAATACAAATGTTTGCAGCGTGCGAGGAATCGAACCCTCGACCACCAAGCAGGAATCAAAGCAGTGTGCTAAATCGCTAGACTACCGACAACTAGCTGTACACGCGACTTCGTCCGCGTGGAATTTAACTTCTTATATTTTAGAAAAATAAAGTGAAATTCCACACGGACGAAATCCCGTGTACAGCTAGTCATCAATAAAAAAACACGTTGGTATCTCTAATATATTATACAGTAGCTGTTCCCGCGACTTCGTCCACGTGGTTTTTAACTTTATTTTTCTAAAATAAAAGTAGCCTAAGTTACTCCTTATTACATCAGCTACCTGCCAAAAAAAGTCCCGTCAAAATCGGTCCAGCCATTACAGAGATTAGCTGGAACAAACAGACAGACGGACAAAAATTGTAAAATATGTTATTTTGGTGTATGTACCGTATTTATATTCATATGCAAGTAGTAAAAAACGGTTATTTCAATATTACAAACAACAGGCTTCAACATTCTCAAGTACCACAAAAAAGATGTTTTTTCTATCAAATAAACCGTTTTTATTAAAAACAAGCTGTTCCCGCGACTTCGTCCGCGTGGAATTTAACTTTATTTTTCTAAAATAAAAGTAACCTAAGTTACTCCTTATAAATCAGCTACCTGCCAAAAAAAGTACCGTCAAAATCGGTCCAGCCATTTCAGAGATTAGCCGGAACAAACAGACCGACAGACAGACAGACAAAAATTATAAAAATTGTTATTTTGGTATATGTACCTTATATATATTCATATGCATGTAGTAAAAAACGGTTATTTCAGTATTACAAACAGACACTCCAATTTTATTTATATGTATAGATGTATAGATTATTATTTATTTATTTATTTATTCATCCAAAATAATACAAATTGTGTAGGATAACGTAATAGTAACATTACAGTAAAATTTTGTCAACAACATAATAGCAACTTAAATATTAAATCTCGGTATATCTATAGACTAGCTGGCCCCAGCGACTTCGTCCGCGTGAAATTTTATTTTATTTTTCTAAAATAACAGTAGCGTAAGTTACTCCTTATTACATCAGCTACTTGCCAAAAAAAGTCCCGTCAAAATCGGTCCAGCTATTTCAGAGATTAGCCGGAACAAACAGACGGACAGACAAAACTTGTAAAATATGTTATTTTGGTGTATGTACCGTATTTATATTCATATGCAGGTAGTAAAAAACGGTTATTTCAATATTACAAACAGACACTCCAATTTTATTTACATGTATAGATGTATAGATTAAAAAAAAGTAACAGCATAAGGCTAGTCGTATGCCTAATATATATAATAATGTAATAAATTCATTTAAACAGAAATTGCGGGAACATTATTTAAATTTGTAACTTTTTTACTGTCCTCCTTTTTTCACATCTTTCTGTTATATCCCTATAGTTCTCTCTATATTTTCTGTTTTTCTTACTTTCAATTTGAGACTGTACTTATAATTTGATTATCGGATCATTATGTATTTATTTATACATTTATGGGTTATATATTTATGTATGTATATTGTTATTTTTTTATAGAAATGTATATTTTGCTTATCTTTATTATCTTTATAAATCTTTTTTTGACATTTCTTATTTATATTAGTGCACCGCCAATAATCTTTCGCTGCACCACTCATGGTTGCCTGGTAAATAACGCGGCAAGATATTAAGTCCGCCACATGTACAATTTTTTTGTGCATTAAAGTTAAATAAATAAAAAAAATACAATACTGTTTAATGAAAATGCGTATTGTCTAGTGCTTTGAGATGTATCAAAATAAGGTCAACAAAAAAGTCCGTGATGGTATATGTCTATCTCTCAAGGATAACCAACAATAACCATTTTTTATCTTTTACATTTTACGGGATTTTTTTTTATCGTATGTTTCCCTTAAAATCATGTAAACTATGCTATTATGTCATAATCTAAAGAAATAATAATATTTTATAGTGAAATATCCACTATAAAATACCAAAAAGTAGCAATGTAATTCGTTACGCGCGAATCAGGTGTTATAAGGTCAAAGGTCGGTGCACCCCGCGTATTTGATAAATCTAAAGCTTCTCTGGATGTCTTTAAGAGAAAATGGCAGTATGTACGTGTATATGTCACACAAGTCCTTAAGTGATAAGTTTTTCAAATGTACAATATAGAATAAATATTTTTAAGTACAGTACTTACGTACATTAATATAATACCTACTTTTTACTTGTATCTATTGTTATCAAAATTAAATTATAAGTTCTTAACTTGACCACGACTATGTGACCCTCTCTTGGCGCCAAAACGAGTGAAAAAATGAACAACATACGACGACGACGCAGTACCTATAGAGTGGAGCAACTGCTTATTCAGTTTTATTCAACTATTTAGTCCCTCCACCGTTACAATGAATGGAGGCGGATATTACAATGTACGTAGCATTGCGAATATAAAATATCTAGATTAGGTATAATAAATTCATAATTCATAGGCCGTTACGGTATCAGAGCCAAAAAGTCTTCTTTCTTTGTTTATGTACTGTTAGATGCGACAGCGACTTTGTTTTTATATTACTATGTAATGATTGATATACCTAAAATAAATAAAATATCTGAGGTTTGGACAAAAATTCAAAAGGTACTTTATTTTGAAAATACCTATTTTGCATTTAGTATTTGAAATACAAAAACAAAACTATTATTGCTTTTAGAGTGACATTTCTATGAATTCACTGTCGATAGCGAGCGGTGGGATGGAAAAAGATAACCGTTTATAAATATATAATAAATAGCCCTGGACAATTAACACAGACTGATACTGAACTGATATAGATATTTTTATTTTGTAAATACATATATAATATACATATAAAACACCCAGACCGATGAAAACAATCGATGACCGATGAGTACAATTGTTTGCACCGTGCGAGAAATCGAACCCGCGACCATCGGATGTAAAGCGGTGTGACCACCGAGGCAGTCGAAATATATAAATAATCTTATGAATTTAATTTATTCTAATTTGTTTGTGTGCGCGGGGTGCGGTGTACGGTGCTCTACCCTGCCTCCACCGTTGCTGGAGCTTGCATGTATGGAGCTTTGCGAATATAAAATATCTAGATTAGTAAATTCATAATTGATAGACCGTTACGGTATCTATATATATTCGGATTAAAATAAGTATCGCAGTAAGGACCAGTATATAAAGTGATCAACATATATATATATATATATATATATATATAAATATCCCCTTGGGCACTTTGTGGCTCAGACGTGCCGTATAGGTAGTTTTTTGTTGATCCTTTTTCACTTGTTGATCCGGAGGCCTTTTGTTGATCTAATGCCAGATGACCATATGTAAATGTTGCTCCGTTTTGAGCCACAACTGTCACGACGAGTAATAATAATAATTAAGTGATTTATACACGATTTTATACAAATCCACCTTTTTGGCATACGAGCACTTCTTGATCCAATTCAAACGGGCCAATCAGGGTGCAGCATTTGCCAAGGGCTTCCTCATTGGCACGTTTGGGCTACTACATTATGGCTACAGTAACTTAATAATGTCTAGCTAGTATTTCAAGAATAATAGTCTATCTAATCTAAATATTTATAGAAATCAGTCTGGAGTAACGTGACTCCAGATCAAACCTCAATACTTGTTATTTTTTGGACGGGAATCTTTTCTTTTGTAACAACGTTACTGAGCGAATAAAGAGAAGACGCAACGGCGGATCCAGGGGGAGCGTCATCATGGAGGTCATGGGAGTCATGGGGGCGTCATGACTCCCATGACGGTTTGTTCCGGCTAATCTCTGAAATAGCTGGACCGATTTTGACGGGACTTTTTTTGGCAAGTAGTTGATGTAATAAGGAGTAACTTACGCTACTGTTATTTTAGAAAAATAAAATAAAATTTCACGCGGACGAAGTCGCTGGGGCCAGCTAGTCTATAGATATACCGAGATTTAATGTTTAAGTTGCTATTATGTTATTGACAAAATTTTACTGTAATGTTTACTACATGCATATGAATATATATAAGGTACATATACCAAAATAACTATTTTTATAATTTTAGTCTGTCTGTCTGTCGGTCTGTTTGTTCCGGCTAATCTCTGAAATGGCTGGACCGATTTTGACGGTACTTTTTTTGGCAGGTAGCTGATTTATAAGGAGTAACTTAGGTTACTTTTATTTTAGAAAAATAAAGTTAAATTCCACGCGGACGAAGTCGCGGGAACACCTTGTTTTTAATAAAAACATCTTTTTTGTGGTACTTGAGAATGTTGAAGCCTGTTGTTTGTAATATTGAAATAACCGTTTTTTACTACTTGCATATGAATATAAATACGGTACATACACCAAAATAACATATTTTACAATTTTTGTCTGTCTGTCTGTTTGTTCCGGCTAATCTCTGAAATGGCTGGACTGATTTTGACGGGACTTTTTTTGGCAGGTAGCTGATGTAATAAGGAGTAACTTAGGCTACTTTTATTTTAGAAAAATAAAGTTAAAAACCACGTGGACGAAGTCGCGGGAACAGCTAGTGTATAATATATTAGAGATACCTACGTGTTTTTTTTATTGATGACTAGCTGTACACGGGATTTCGTCCGTGTTGAATTTAACTTTATTTTTCTAAAATATAAGAAGTTAAATTCCACGCGGACGAAGTCGCGTGTACAGCTAGTTGTCGGTAGTCTAGCGATTTAGCTAGCACACTGCTTTGATTCCTGCTTGGTGGTCGAGGGTTCGATTCCTCGCACGCTGCAAACATTTGTATTCATGAGTATGATTGTTTGTAACGGTCTGGGTGTTTTCTATGTATAGATAATATATATGTATTTACGAAAAAAAATCTTTGTATTTATATCAGTTGTCTAGTACCCATAACATAATCTTCAGCTAGCTTAACTTGGGTCTAGATGAAGCTGTGTGAATTGTCCTGAGATTACTATTATTACTATAATAAATCTTTTCAAATCAGCCGATGTTTATTTTTGCCATAATACGTGCTGTTACCATGTGATAATATTACGTACGTACTAATTAAACTATTAACTTATTATTAAATTATTAACTATTTATACTGTTTTAAATGTGATGCGTTCATTATTTATATTTCCTTTGAATTAAAGACAAATGTATATATATATATATATATTTATATACACTTGCACACTTAGTTGATCCAGCCACGATCCGTAGATATTGCTGATCCACTGTCTCTCTCTTTCTATCACTATCTTTGTATTCTAATATGCGATGTTGCCGTTCCGGCCGAGACCATGCGTTGTTGCCAAATGTATTCGTCGATAGTAGTAGATACTTATACTCGATATATATTTTTTCAACAATTTCCTGCAATAGTGAATCCGTATCGGCATTTTTTTTAAATGCACAAAGATTTTTTGGCTCTGAATATATTTAAAAATCATTTACTTGTGTGTTGATGAATTTATATACTAGTACATGAAGTACCTAATACTTGTTTTGATTTGAATAGGTAGCGATATTATGAATTTATTATACGTAATCTAAAGATTTTGACGAAATAAAAGTAATTAGTTATCTGTTAACCTTGACTTCATGCTGGCACCAGTATTATCAGATGATGAACATACTCTTCGAAAACTTACAGCAGAAATATCGTGTTTGGACTCATTAGATAGGTCTCGATGAATAGAGTTTAAAAAACTTAAAATAAATGGTAAATTAGAAATAATGTATAAAAACCCCTTACGTAAAATTCAACCACTTTAAACTTAATAATAATAATAATTAGGAAAAGAGAAAAGCTATACATGCACTGAAAGTAATTGATGCCTTCCACACAATATTTTCAGTATTAAACAACTCTGTTTGTTCAGTAAAAGTGTAAATACACTGGTAACCTTTAATCATATTTTATATGCAAACATTACATATACAAACACTAAAGTTTTATTTCAGAATAGCCAGTAGTTTTCAAGAAATAAGTCTTTGAAATTGTACGTGTAACTTATATATATACCTACTAGTTTTTTCACCATAACAAACAACACCAATATGACCTAGTTAGTAGTTTACCTGTGTACCAATTAATAATAATAGTAATCTCAGGACAATTCATACAGCTTCATCTAGACCCAAGTTAAGCTAGCTGAAGATTATGTTATGGGTACTGATATAAATACAAAGATTTTTTTCGTAAATACATATATATTATCTATACATAGAAAACACCCAGACCGTTACAAACAATTTAATAATAGGTTAATAGTTTAATAAGTACGTACGTAATATTATCACATGGTAACAGCACGTATTATGGCAAAAATAAACATCGGCTGATTTGAAAAGATTTATTATAGTAATAATAGTAATCTCAGGACAATTCACACAGCTTCATCTAGACCCAAGTTAAGCTAGCTGAAGATTATGTTATGGGTACTAGACAACTGATATAAATACAAAGATTTTTTTTCGTAAATACATATATATTATCTATACATAGAAAACACCCAGACCGTTACAAACAATCATACTCATGAATACAAATGTTTGCAGCGTGCGAGGAATCGAACCCTCGACCACCAAGCAGGAATCAAAGCAGTGTGCTAGCTAAATCGCTAGACTACCGACAACTAGCTGTACACGCGACTTCGTCCGCGTGGAATTTAACTTCTTATATTTTAGAAAAATAAAGTTAAATTCAACACGGACGAAATCCCGTGTACAGCTAGTCATCAATAAAAAAACACGTAGGTATCTCTAATATATTATACACTAGCTGTTCCCGCGACTTCGTCCACGTGGTTTTTAACTTTATTTTTCTAAAATAAAAGTAGCCTAAGTTACTCCTTATTACATCAGCTACCTGCCAAAAAAAGTCCCGTCAAAATCGGTCCAGCCATTTCAGAGATTAGCCGGAACAAACAGACCGACGGACAAAAATTGTAAAATATGTTATTTTGGTGTATGTACCGTATTTATATTCATATGCAAGTAGTAAAAAACGGTTATTTCAATATTACAAACAACAGGCTTCAACATTCTCAAGTACCACAAAAAAGATGTTTTTTTATCAAATAAACAGTTTTTATTAAAAACAAGCTGTTCCCGCGACTTCGTCCACGTGGAATTAACTTAATTTCTAAAATAAAAGTAGCCTAAGTTACTCCTTATAAATCAGCTACCTGCCAAAAAAAGTACCGTCAAAATCGGTCCAGCCATTTCAGAGATTAGCCGGAACAAACAGACCGACAGACAGACAGACAAAAATTATAAAAATTGTTATTTTGGTATATGTACCTTATATATATTCATATGCATGTAGTAAAAAACGGTTTTTTCTATATTACAAACAGACACTCCAATTTTTATTAAATGTATAGATGTATAGATTATTATTTATTTATTTATTTATTCATCCAAAATAATACAAATTGTGTAGGATAACGTAATAGTAACATTACAGTAAAATTTTGTCAACAACATAATAGCAACTTAAACATTAAATCTCGGTATATCTATAGACTACTGGCCCCAGCGACTTCGTCCGCGTGAAATTTTATTTTATTTTTCTAAAATAACAGTAGCGTAAGTTACTCCTTATTACATCAGCTACTTGCCAAAAAAAGTCCCGTCAAAATCGGTCCAGCTATTTCAGAGATTAGCCGGAACAGACAGACAGACAGACAAAACTTGTAAAATATGTTATTTTGGTGTATGTACCGTATTTATATTCATATGCAAGTAGTAAAAAACGGTTATTTCAATATTACAAACAGAAACTCCAATTTTATTTACATGTATAGATGTATAGATTAAAAAAAAGTAACAGTCATAAGGCTAGTCGTATGCCTAATATATATAATAATGTAATAAATTCATTTAAACAGAAATTGCGGGAACATTATTTAAATTTGTAACTTTTTTACTGTCCTTCTCCTTTTTTCACATCTTTCTGTTATATCCATATAGTTCTCTCTATATTTTCTGTTTTTCTTACTTTCAATTTGAGACTGTACTTATAATTTGATTATCGGATCATTATGTATTTACTTATATATAACATTTATACATTTATGGGTTATATTTACATATATATTTATGTATGTATACTGTTATCTTTTTATAGAAATGTATATTTTGCTTATCTTTATTATCTTTATAAATCTTTTTTTGACATTTCTTATTTATATTAGTGCACCGCCAATAATCTTTCTCTGCACCACTCATGGTTGCCTGGTAAATAACGCGGCAAAATATTAAGTCCGCCACATGTACAAATTTTTTTGTGCATTAAAGTTAAAGAAATAAAAAAATACAATACTGTTTAATGAAAATGCGTGTTGTCTAGTGCTTTGAGATGTATCAAAATAAGGTCAACAAAAAAGTCCGTGATGGTATATGTCTATCTCTTAAGGATAACCAACAATAACCATTTTTTATCTTTTACATTTTACGGGATTTTTTTTTATCGTATGTTTCCCTTAAAATCATGTAAACTATGTTATTATGTCATAATCTAAAGAAATAATAATATTTTATAGTGACATATCCACTATAAAATACCAAAAAGTAGCAATGTAATTCGTTACGCGCGAATCAGGTGTTATAAGGTCAAAGGTCGGTGCACCCCGCGTATTTGATAAATAGTGCTTCTCTGGATGTCTTTAAGAGAAAATGGCAGTATGTACGTGTATATGTACAAGTCCTTAAGTGTTAAGTTTTTCAAATGTACAATAAAGAATAAATATTTTTAAGTACAGTACTTACGTACATTAATATAATACCTACTTTTTACTTGTATCTATTGTTATCAAAATTAAATTATAAGTTCTTAACTTGACCACGACTATGTGACCCTCTCTTGGCGCCAAAACGAGTGAAAAAATGAACAGCATACGACGACGACGCAGTACCTATAGAGTGGAGCAACTGCTTATTCAGTTTTATTCAACTATTTAGTCCCTCCACCGTTACAATGAATGGAGGCGGATATTACAATGTACGTAGCATTGCGAATATAAAATATCTAGATTAGGTATAATAAATTCATAATTCATAGGCCGTTACGGTATCAGAGCCAAAGTCTTCTTTCTTTGTTTATGTACTGTTAGATGCGACAGCGACTTTGTTTTTATATTACTATGTAATGATTGATATACCTAAAATAAATAAAATATCTGAGGTTTGGACAAAAATTCAAAAGGTACTTAATTTTTAAAAAGTATTTTGAAAATACCTATTTTGCATTTAGTATTTGAAATACAAAACACAAAACTATTTTTGTTTTTAGAGTGACATTTCTATGAATTCACTGTCGATAGCGAGCGGTGCGATGGAAAAAGATAACCGTTTATAAAAATATAATAAATAACCCTGGACAATTAACACAGACTGATACTGAACTGATATAAATAGATATTTTTATTTTGTAAATACATATATAATATACATATAAAACACCCAGACCGATGAAAACAATCGATGACCGATGAGTACAAATGTTTGCATCGTGCGAGAAATCGAACCCGCGACCATCGGATGTAAAGCGGTGTGACCACCGAGGCAGTCGAAATATATAAATAATCTTATGAATTTAATTTATTCTAATTTGTTTATGTGCGCGGGGTGTGGTGTACGGTGCTCCCCCCTGCCTCCACCGTTGCTGGAGCTTGCATGTATGGAGCATTGCGAATATAAAATATCTAGATTAGTAAATGAATAAATTCATAATTGATAGACCGTTACGGTATCTATATATATTCGGATGAAAATAAGTATCGCAGTAAGGACCAGTATATAAAGTGATCAACACAATTAACTGATTTTTGAAATATATATACAGAGCCAAAAAGTCTTTGTGTATTCAAAAAATATCTAATTTGTTTGTGTGCGCGGGGTGCGGTGTACGGTGCAGGGGGGACCCTGCCTCCACCGTTGCTGGAGCTTGCATGTATGGAGCATTGCGAATATAAAATATCTACATTAGTAAATTAATAAATTCATAATTGATAGACCGTTACGGTATCTATATATATTCGGAT
Source organism: Achroia grisella (assembly GCF_030625045.1). Classification (NCBI taxonomy): domain Eukaryota; kingdom Metazoa; phylum Arthropoda; class Insecta; order Lepidoptera; family Pyralidae; genus Achroia; species Achroia grisella. Next base: position 3,861,271 of record NW_026712925.1, read on the forward strand.
GAAAGTAAGTATCGCAGTAACGACGAGTATATAAAGTGATCAACATAATTAATTGATTTTTGGAATATATTCAGAGCCAAAAAGTCTTTGTGTATACCAAAAATTTAGCCGTTCGGAGCCATTCAGTCACGAATTATTAGTAAAAAAAGTGTCGAGTATATCGTACTATCGACGAATATATATGGCCACATCGCAAAATAGAATGCGACGTTGCCATACCGCCTGAGATATACGCGATAGGAGTCAAGTTATTCAGTGCAAAAGGTGGAATCAGCAAGTGTGTAGGTTGTGGCGTGATCAACAAAGTGCCCAAAGAGGTGTTTATATATATATATATATATATATATATATATATATATATATATATATAGATAGCTTTCATCTCATATAAATCAGACGAAGCGTCGGAGAAAAACTTGTGTTATTCTATATATTTCACAGTTTAATAACCACCTGTGAAAGTAATGATTCCTAATCAGAAGCTCAATATTAATACATCTAGAGCGTGGTAAAACGGGCAGCATTTTTTATAACTGCTGCAGATATTTTTGGATGTCTAATATTATCTATCAAATTTGCATTAAAATTTAGGATCTTATATTATTATAAGAAATAATATTATTTTTAGACGTTTGATTATATGAATATAGTACAATAGTAGCGGTGCACTGTACGTAGAAAAAGGTCTAAGAAAGCAGGTAGTAGATTTCTCTGTTCGTAATAAATGGTCACATCCTCTGTCATCTCCAGGCGACCTGTAACTTGGACGTTTCTGAAAGCATCGAAATATCGGGAACTCTTAAATAATATTATCACGGTTTTCTGATTTATATAATGTTTCAATTGTAAACAAGCGTGAAAATAGTTTAAAATAGTGTTCATATCAAAATATTTTATCGTTCTCCTTATAGACAAGAATGAAACGAATTGTTTTCATAAGAGGTGGCGATGTTAAACTTTTGGTGGCGGTTCATACTAATCATTAATCACATTTCTGTCACTGTCAAGAGAAAAACATGAATTTTCACACAATTGCCGCATTTGTCTTGTTACATCGCAAATCATCTCTGGGTATGATTTTATCTTTTATTGTAACCGACAGTGTATTACGATGATTGAAAACATGTAATTACAAATTTAAAGGTTTTAAAAGAACTGGACAATATTTTAGTCTACTTTATCGTTCATATTTTTAACACAGGAGCAAACTCTTATGAACTTCTAATGTTTTTTGGCTGTTTGCGCCAATTTGTTTCGACTTTTCCTACGTAATATTATTATCTTATCTGTGATAATATATTGTGTGTGTACCGTTACCAACAATGCATTAGGAACTCGTCGTGGTGGTCTAACAACCAATACTGCTCGCATTTGGATGCGCAGTTTCCCAAGACGACTTCCAGACAATACATACTACACACAATACGAGTATATTACAATCAAAGTCGTCTTAAGTGCGGTGCATTCGGCACGAAGTCTCGCAAAGAACTGCATGTCGATTTGAATTGTAGGAAGGTGAAATAAGTGTCACAAATGACGGAAAAATAGTAAGTTAATTAAATTTCCATATATAGTTACATAATTATAGATTTATGAATACAAAAATTAACATAAGTTTTATAAATGTACTTTTACATACGTTATCGAATATGTCGAATCTATTAAATGAAAGAAACTCACGGTAAATTTTTATTTTACATTACATTGAAGATACAGGATTGAAAAAAATGCGTTATTTTTATAAATGATTAAAATATTACGTATTTTTAAATGTAGGATTAATGAAACTTAATATAAACAAGAATGTTTCAGTCGGTAAAATTTATACTAAATATTGAATCTTTCTTTATAATTCATTCGCCTAAATACCCGTTACCCACCCACGGAGGGTCCGACCGCAGTAATTGTTAACGTCGACCCGTGGTCAGATAGCTTATTTATTAAAATAATTTCCAGAGAAGTTACACAGAACAAATTCATTGTTTTTATTCCTTTAGACGAAATGAATGTTAAATGACGAATTAAAAATACCTCAGGTATATTGTTATGTACCGTAATTACAGTATTTTTTACTTTGGCAACATATTACACATTACTTTTTTATTTTAAATAAATTACATACACGAATAAGTCCTTAAAACTTCAAGATATAATAATTGACTAATCTGCCTTTGACTACAAAGGTTTTCAACTTATCAAAATTTCATATTTGCTGCGGTTCTAATCCATAAAATCTTTAGCGATTGCTTTTTTTATTTCTAAACTAACAATGAGATTTTTTTCTAGGCTACAAGTTTTTATTACTTGAGTCATTTTCTCTAGACCTTTGACATGTCTTGCCCATTTACGTTGATTGTAAATCTTTAATGTGCGTGACTAACAAGAGATATGGTTCTGTTTTCTTCTTCAGTAGATTAGAAAATAGTGTTCATCATTGCTAGCCTAAGTATATATTACTACATCCAAGAAATTTCATCTAATATTATAAACATGAAAGTTTGTGAGTATGGATGCATGGATGGATGTTTATTAGTATTTCACCCGAAAACTACGTAACGTATTGTGATTTAAGTTTACTTTATGTCTGAGATATATACTAGAATAACACATAGGCTATAATTTAAAAACACATCATACAAATTGCGCGAAATATAATGATAAATATCAAGTAAGTGCGAGGTCAGCTAGTTGTTATATAAATGAGCATATTACAATTACTATAACTGTTAATCATCTTATACTTTCACAATCTCTCAGATTCAACAGCTGCGGTTCATATTTTGAATGCCATTAACAATACTGAATTGTAAATTCCACAAAGAAGTGGCACACATACAAATGTCTGCAGAATAGGAAAGGGCTCGTTCAGAATAAGAATGGGCGATTTACACCGATGGTGGCAGGAAATGGAAACAAATGGTAGACCGGAGTGAAGTATGAGGCAAGCTGGTCGCGGCCCGTTGATGGACGGCCAAGTATTTTTAATATACCGACGTGGATTCTCGCAAATTTGCCATTTCAGACTTTAGTGAATAGACCCGTCCAACTTAACGATATTACGTGGTGTAATTAGGGCCTTCTGTATCTATGGTATCTATGGTAGTTTAATTTTATATAGACGATATGTACTATAAATAGTACAATACAATTATTTAAATAAAGATGTATATATTATTAATATATTGTCAAATAACACTTTTAAGTTCTATTTTAAAACTTAAAATACATACAATTATTTTTACAAACCTTAAATTGATTTATATGTAAAACTCCACGACCTATATAATTTTAAATTAATAAAATTTTGTATAATTTTCAATAATTTTGTCCTATTTTTTATTTGTAATGCGTAGAAGATAATAAAAACCATAGACATAAAGTTAAGTAGTTGCAACTATAATTTGCAGACCATAATTATACTCTGTAGAGCTAATTGGCTCCTTGTGCATTAAGATTACAAGCTATTACTTAATGTTTATATCAGTAAAAGCTCAGATATTTTATTTTTCTTAGTCTTAGTCCTGAGATTATTATATTATTATTGATAGTAATCTCCCACTATTAATAACAATAATCTCAGGACAATTCACACAGCGCCATCTAGACCCAAGGTAAGCTAGCTAAAGCTCGTGTTATGGGTATTAAATAACATACAAATACATAGTAATATTCTGTTTTCGTATATACATACTTGTTATATATAGAAAATACCCAGACCAACACACACAATCATACTCATGAATACAAATGTTTGCAAGGAATCGAACCAGGGACCATCGAAATTAAAGCGGTGTGATAAACCGCTAGACCTCCGAGGCTTCAACTCAAACTAATTACTAGTATATATTCATATATATATATATATATATACCCTTGCGGCCGATATCCTGTATGGGGTAGTTAGTCTTTGTAAACTGTCGTCTGCATGCTGTGGTAAACGCAATACTTGAAATGCCCACATTTCGATGGGTAAATATATTTGGCTCCAACGTGGCAAACAGCGAAAACTCTCAGATTTATTTCAGTTTGATATCTTATATTTATATATATAATGTTTCCGTAACCAGAAAGTCAGTTAGAAAGTTAAATGGCCCATATTGTTTTAGATGTCGACTAGATTCATAATTTTATGCCTAAGTTGGGGTCTATAATCCCAACTAGAGCCTACTATTAATATAAATGTGAATAATATAAAGACACGATACTCTTTCTCCTAATAATTTTTTAACACCAAAAAAAGTACATGCCTCGTTTCTCTGTGCCAAAGCTAAAAGCAAGCATTTTATTCGCATACATAAATCAAATAATCCTAAGTACATTTGTATGTGTCAATGACAAAATCAATCGGATACGTTCCAAAAGATTACTCCCCTGTGTTTAGGCAAATAAAATGTTTCTGTTGACAGGAACGAGACAAGGAAAACGAGGAACATCGATTGGCACTCCACCGGCGGGATTGTTATAGGATTACTTTAATTTAGCTAGGTACGCTAAAGCTTTTAAGTTAATCCCGTAAAAATATACATACAACAGAAGTTGCGTAAGAGATTTATTGTACTATATACGGGTATATGCCATACTATTCCTTACCATATATTACTTTCACCAAGTCGTCAATTATTAACGACGCCTCTTCTGATATAAAGAACAGCCTTGAAGGTATATTATTCATTATTTGTATATATACTATAACACAGACATAATATGTACTACAACACAGACTTCAAGTTTTAAAAAAATAATTGTCAATTATTTATTTCGTTGGTTTATATATTCTATAATATATATACATATAAAAGAAAAAGGCCGAAGGAATGATGATGAAATATTCAGTTTTTTCCATTATTTTGGGTCGGATATAGTTTTATGTCCTAGTTATGAAAGTACTTATACTAATTAAATACAGCTCACAATTTATGTCTAGCTGGTTCAAGTCCGACTTAAATCCTCAAACACCGACTTCTGAGTGCGGCTGTGGCTGTCAGGTTTTAGCCAGACATATCCGGCTTTTTATAGTTGTGTTAAACCTACATTTACAAGGTCAGTCCGACCTTTGTTAGGGATATTTTAGGTTGATCTCACAAAAACCTGACTGTGATTGATTATAATTAAACGATTAATAATACCCACCTACCTTTGTTATTTGAAAACCCAGCTTTTAGTGTAATATGAATACCTTTTCTTCATTTTTAACAAACCTTTTTATTTAAAAACTTGTATAAGAGCAATAAAATTTTATATATTTCATACTAGCGGCCCGCCCCGACTTTACGCGGGTAATTAACAAATAATCGAAAACTTATAGAAATAGAAATAATCCTTATTCAAATGAACCTAATAAACTTTCGAATAGTCACTTTTTTTATATTTTACCACTCATTCGAAACGCAGATACATCACAAGAAGAACGAGCGAACAAACGAGAAAAACTTACATGTTGGTCTTTTAAACAAATGTTGTTCTAAGTATATACACATTAATAAGGATTAGGCATGTGACAATCAACATAGAAACCACTACGCACTCAATCTTTGTGCAATCATATAACATCGTCAGAGCTATAAATTTTAAGTGAGATTTCTTCAACAATTTTTGTCGTTTGTAAACTTTACTCAAATGTTTTATAAACTTTGACAAACTCACATACACCCTTTTATTTATTATTCAGTTATATATTTACAATATTTACACAGATCTACTTGTATCTTGTATTTTATTTATTTTAGTTTTCTGACTATAATTTCTCTTTTGCCAAGTTTCACTAAAATTATCTTCCGTAGTTTTTTGTGTGAAAGAGTAACAAACATCCATCCATCCATAATCACAAACATTCGCGTTTCTAATATTATGTTACATTTAAAATATATCTACTTTACTATTTTGTCTTAAAAATTTTAAAAATGTACTGCAAATAATTAATTAAACAGCCGCGTATCGAGTCACGTGTAAGGTAGAAACTTGTAATTCCAACAAAGAAAACTCTTCGTCGTAAATCAAAGTCATGGATTACGAGGGCCAAAGTGGTTTTTGCTGTTGATTTCTGTCTCCTACTGTGGTTTGTTCAGACAATCAACTATGGATTAACTTGGTTGGATATAATTCGTTATCAGTCGGCCTTAGATAGCCATGATATATTGTGTTAGTAGTTTTGAATTAATGTTCTTAATATATAAATAAATAATATTGTTAATAAATGTTATTGTATGATATATAATGTATTTCTTTCTGTCGAAGTCGAAGCTAAATGGAGTACAGCGATAGCAATGTCGGCATGTGTTAATAGTTTATTCAACTACCGTCACTAGATTGTCTAAAGAAAGATTGTGACACACAACACTCATGGTATCTGTACAATTTGATATAGTGGCATCGGTTAATAACTTTCGAATACCGTCGTTTTTTATTCTTCACTGGATACTACTGCTGGTATTTTATATAGAACTAGCTGTGCCCGCGATTTCATCTCCATGCAATGTATATCCTATGTGTTATTCCAATGTATAAACCTGTAATTTTTGCGGAAAGAGTGACAAACATCCATCTATCCAACTACCAATTCATACTCACAATTTTTTTGCGTTTATAATAGTAGTAAGTTATAGAGGTTTTGAGATTGAATTACTTAAAAATCAACTTTTATAAAATACTAATGAAAAAAGTTGTACTAAACTGAAGCAACAAACCGATCTGCATGGTGGGAATAGTGATAAGAAAAAATTACATAACAAAAAGTGTTCTATTAAAAAAATCCCTTTTACCAAAAATTAATAATTCCAAGAATGAATAATTCATTAATAAAATGTATTTTACATGTTCCAATAAACTTCAGTGCATTAATGCACTTAATAGGTAAACTGAAATCCAATTACAAAATTGTATTGCATCATATTAATAAGCCGAATCTGTTTCTGCATGGAAAATAATTAACCAACTGTAGTGTAAAATGCGATGTTTCACACAAAATAGTATTCGGAAAATTATTTAGAGCAGCGCGAAACCGCGCAATCTACATACATTTAGAGCAATGCAATGCAACCATGCCGCAATTTTGAAATATATTGTTAGTAAATATGGAGATAACGCGTTTGTGAGCTGCGTTGCTAAATATTTGCTAACACATTTGTCCTAGCAATTTATTAATAACCAGACGTACCTAATTAGCAGTTGTATCCCCGTGAATTAATATAAATTGCAGTCAAATTATATCCTAATAATTAATTTCATGTTTACTGGAACGTAGTTTGGACTACGGATGGATATTATTATATTCTTCATCAATATTGAAGTATATTTAGTCGGTTAAGTGTGATATTGTCAAATATTTGCATATGTATACTAATATATATTACCAACGTAAACTTTGTAAAAAGTATTTATTTATTTGCATAACTATCAGGCAACATTGCATTTGCATTTGCATATACCCAAAACAATATAACATAACATATAACGTACAATGTTGTTCTTGCGAATTCACACAGACACACGGACAAAGAAAATTCGTTCTTTCTGCTATTTGATTGCGAGTGGCCAGTGCGAGCGTCAGCGGTACCTTATTTAGCAAGTTAGTTCTGCTGAGGGGTGTCGCAAGCAACTGTGGCATTTGTCGCCGCCCCAGGTAGTTAGTTATCTGGTAACCTAAAACTCAGTAAACCAAGCACCAGAGAATTGCTAATTTGGCCTCGGAAAACATTAGATGTGTATGAGAGCCTGCGTACCCGTAATTCATTATATCCCACCATTCCCAATACGAATAAAGGATAAAAGGGATATACGCTATATTGCCTCATATATAGATACCTAATAAATTTATTATGCATTTTTCCAATATTAGTCTATAGACTTCACTGTCTCATATGTCTTCTACGCACATAACGCTATCATGTGACGCTCGTGATACTATTCATGTGTTGCAATTCCTGATGTCTAAGACATCATGCCTCTTATCCTATACTTATACTGTTAAATTGTATTTGCTTATATTTGACTAGTTTATTGATGTTTATAACATAAATACACATTCGTAAACAAACATTTATAACATACTAAAAAAATACTAGCAAAAAATCGTCCCTATATGATTGTTGTCTAAACAAATATATGAATATTAGAAATGGTATACAATTCCTTAATATTATCTTTATGTGAACTAATTATGCAAAACAATGTATTATAACAACAATAACAGAACCCTATTTATCGTATACCCCTAAATATTAACTTAACTTCATTTTAATAAATATGAATATATTGGGAATATATTAGTATATTGGGTTATAACACAATTAGTTATGGCATATTACATAAACAAACATAATATCGTTACGACTGTTTAACCAGACGGGATAGCCAGAAACATTCTCAACTATCCAGTTTGTTGTAAATGCAGCACTTGACATTTTGTGGGTTAGATTTTCATACAACGTAGCAGTGGCCAGCCTATCGCAGACGTATCAATGTATCCTTCACCAGAGAGATAATCAGAAAAAGAAATTGATGCAATTTGTTTTTAATGTGGTTAAATTTGAAGTGACACTATCTTAGATATAATTCTGATGGTTTGGTAAATAAAGTGTTGACATTTTAATCAGATTACTGCACTCGTCGAGTTCAGTCAAGACATAAAGCCGAGTTTGTTAATACAAAAATCATGTTGATGTTATAATTAGTACATACAACAGTTTAACGGTAACACGAATGGATTATAGATAGGTACATAGTACAATAAATACATTTTTAATATTACTAGAAATGTGAGAAATCTTATAGCCCACCTAACGATGTGTGACAACCTGTGTCTCTATACATAATCAGCATAACAGACATCACGGCGTCGTAATGACTCCTGTGGTATCAAAGAAGAAAGAACCTCTGTACTCTGTAACTTCACTGCCATATCTTGCCTTTTTAGCTGAAATGATGTTTACATAGAAATAGAAATAGAAATAATCTTTATTCAAATAAACTCATTACAAACACTTTTGAACAGTCATATTTTGATTCTACCACTCATTCGGAATGCAGATTCATCACAAGAAGAATGAGCAAGAAACTTGTGTGTTGCTCTTTTTAATAGATGTTTTTTTATATAAATAATTACAGTATAACAAGTAAGAGGCATGCGAAAATCAACATAGAAGTACCACTCGCTAGAAACTGAAATACCATCCTGATCATCTGGATGAATGGCGGTCTTCCACAGTGCGGTATTCTAGAAACTTTTTGCCTCGCACAACCACATTGTGGAATCACCTTCCAGCAATAGTATTTCCGAACCGATACGATATTGAAACCTTCAAGAAAAGAGCTTATTCCTTTTTAAAAGGCCGACAACGTACTTGCAATACTCCTGGTGTTGCGGGTGCTCATGGGCGGCGGTAATCACTTACCATCAGGTGAGCCGCATGCTCGTTTGTCCCCTTTGTTATAAAAAAAAAAAAGTCGCTACGCACTCATTATTAATGTAATCAGATAATATAAGTATATAAGTCAGTGCTATAGATTTAAAGTTTTTCTATAAAAACATTATTATCGAAACGAATTCTTCAATTTAATATATATCGTTAGCAAAGCCGCTTGGCGGCTGCAATCAGCGACACAAGTTACTCATCAGATTTATAGTGAAGTCTGTCTCATTAGAAAAAAGAAAGAGGCAAACATTGACACAATTGCCAGGTCTTTATTATACAATCAATATATATATATATATAATTAATGAATTACAATACTTTACTGTCGATTCCATACAAAAAATGTAACACATAACAATCAAATCTAAAAGCTCACTTATTTTCAGCTTGGCAGTTCCCCAATTCCTTTGCTAGGTACCTAAGTACCTCCATTTGTCTCCAAACTTCGAACATTCGTGTTATATATTTGCAAGGGAAAAGATCTGAATTGGACAAAAAATCGCCTGTTGCTACTGACACTAAATGTTAATTGATTAGGATGAAATAGACTAGTTAATATTCAATTAGTAATTCAAAAACTGCAAGGACTTTTGAATGTGTACCATACACATTTTTAAACTTAGTAAGTATTACACATGTTTATTATTTATGTCAATAATATTTAGTACTAACAAAATACAAAATTATTAAAGTCTACTGTTATATATATTCTAATAAAAGAAAAATCAGTTTAAGAGGCAAATAAAATCCAAAAAACTTTGTTCGCACAATTGTTTTTTTAACTTTTATATCTTCCAAAGTTTATTCATATATACTAAAAGGCCTTATATGTTATATATGTGTGTGACTTTATTTCAAATTGAAAAAATAGCACTAAATACAGACAAAACTGTCAATTGCTTATTGCAGACAAAAAATGTAATTTTTATATATAAGAAGGTAACTGTTTAGAAGCCAGAAGATAATGTCGAAGAGAAATTAGAAGAGAGTTTATAACAGTAATTTATTTATACTGCTAAATATTTCATATTCATTCACAAAATTATCTAAAAAGTAAAAACGACCTTCCTTTAGAAAATGCTTCAAATAAATTTTTATCACATTAAAAATATTTTCTTCAAGCATTTCAATTTGAGCTCAGCGAACCAAGTAAGATCTTGTCGTCTGATTTAAGAGCTATCTCTTTTATCTCTGTCATGGGAACAAGTTTAGGGAATCTTCTAAAATGGAGGGAATTCCAAAAAATCGAAACTGTAATGGTTTAATTATGTCCAACCGAGTAAATAATGCTTTAAAAGCTACTTTATAACAAGATGTTACTTTAGTTGTAGTTCAATTATAAAAGAAACTCTATAGTGAATTATTCACAACAACTTTGTACTTTGAAAATTATATAGATGAATGAAGAATTTAAATAGTGAGAATTGTAAGTAATCAGTAGATATAAAATAATAAGTATCATTTCTAATTAATTCTGTGTTCTCAGTGAAGCTATACAACATTACAACAGCTCAAAAAGAACTAAAACCATCTGTTCTATATGCACCCTAGATATATACATGTTTTTATTTCTACATTAAGAAACCCAAAACTTGAGGTTAACTAACGGGTCACAACTGTAGTTGTGTGTTTTTTCCATAAATACGTAAAGTTGAATAGTCCTTCCTTTATTTTTCTAGATATTCTCACATTTTTCGTTTTATCTCATTTTTATTCTCGGATATAAATTTTGAAATAAAATATATGTACGACAAAGCGCGCAAAGGTTTTACAAAGGGTAGGCTTTATATGCCATAACAATATTTTTTGTATCAAAATATCTTTATTTAATGTTCTAAATGCGAACAATCTAATCTTGTCTGTTTTTAAAATATTACGATTACACTTCTGCACGAATTTTAATAAAAATTATATAAATGAGAAATCCAATAAGATTTGGTTTTATAAAAAAATTTAAAGTATAATGATGTTAAATTAATATATAATAATAAAGTCGAAAAACTCATTACAAAAAAAATTTTAATCCTTCCGGAAAATGCTTAGTCTAGGTTATAAACTAAGTTAAGAACATTACTTCTATTAAAATTAATTTTAAAGAAGTATATACGTCAAATATTTTCTTTTAACTCGTATAAAATAAGTTTCATATATAGTGTTTTGTTACGACAATAAACTGTGAAACATGTATCTAATACTTACAAATCTATAGTTAAAAAAAATATTGCGAAATATATAATATCACAAAAAAGAGTAATGCGCACATTACTCTTTTTTGTGATGGAGTAACATGGACTTTAAATATTTTACACTATGCTCTATTATTACAAGTACGAGTAGCTTTGTATGTGTGAATTATTTTTGGTACTATGATGTTGATATGTATGCAACGATAGAAAATGTCAAGTGAATACAGAATAAATCAATATCTATGGGTATATGTGAACATAATAACACTTATTAAATTTATATAATAGACAGGTATGACCATACGTTCAATAAATATTAAACTTTATGTAAATGCAATAGGAAAGTTTAACTGAATTATAGTGAAGATAGTGATTTCATAGCGCAGTTTCTTATACATCATTTACCTTTATCATTTTCATTTTCAATAGTTATTATATCCTTATTAAATATATTAATTTAGCTTTGCATCGTTATAGTGAAAATCTTACCAGAATTTATGACACGACGTCTTTTATTTATAAATCTCTTAGTAGTATTTACATTTCAATTCCGACTTTTTCCAGGTAGAACAATATAAATAATATATAGCCTGAGTCCATCTGGAATAATGTACCTTTCAAGTGGCGAAAGTATTTTTCAAATACGTGCAGTGGTTCGTAAATTGCCCTCTCCATAAACACACGCTCACAAACGTCGCAATCTCTCTTTATAATAATAGAGTGACTGCAAAATATATGTTCAAATACAAGATATATTTACACAAAGAATATTTCTGAGCCACTAGTTTATGTTATATCCGCAATAACACAGCTGTAATATCATTATGAGTGGCTAAGTCATAAAATGTGTTCTTGTTGAACAGGGCAGTAATTTAAGTGCAATTGCTACGCTATACCGCAGCTCGTCCATCATTGAGCCGTTAACAGAACTCAACTATAGTGTTTGACTGCACTACACAAAGAGATAACTGGGACATCAATATTGGGAACGATATGTTAGTTGTTGTATATTTTTTTCAGACTAGCTGGCCGGGAGATTGAAATTTCCATTTACAATAAAAAAATAATAAAATAATATAACCAAATACTGTCGATACATTTTTTTTACATTTTAACCTATATTATTTTCCGGATGATATTCTTGTATACAAAACTTTTACTACCACACAAAAAAACATATTAAAAAGAACCATTTCGATCCCGTTAACTTTCAAGTAAAAATACCGCTTCTTAATCAGTCTTTTTTTTTACTTTACACATTTACCTATACTTTTTTTATTACTTTACTCGAATGTAAACATTTATTTTAATGAACTTTAATACGGATATTATCGATATATATCATCATCGACCTAATTAGAAGTACGTTAAATTTTATGTGAAAGGTTAATTCTATATCAAGATATTAATAACTGTATTACGAATAAATAAAGTCGATTTTCTGAATATAATAAATTATAGAAATTATATTATCACTGCCTGTCCTATGAAGCGCTAAGCTTGACAATATTGTTGAATAGTAGCCACGGTATTATTAAACGCAATACACATTATTGGCTCAAGTACTAGTTGCTAGCTACGGCCACTGATTAATGTCTCACCGAGCAATTAGCCCTGTGATTGGATTGATAGGTAGAAGACCCATGAGATCGGCTGAAATAGGGAGAGCAAGAGTTATTACTACAGTTTCCCGTCGTCGTATTTACGTCCCACATAAGACAATAGTAATTTTCCCCGCCCTCGCTGTTAGTGGAGTCATATGAAGAAGTTGATAAATTGTTACCCCTAATCATTTCCTCTGAGTTTTTGTGTTAGCGTAGCCATTTGGCTAAGAAAACACACGATTTGTTAATTCTACATAAAATTATAGTAAAAATGGATTGATTTTTTATTTATTTTCTAAATGTTAATTATTTTTGTTTACCGGTGTTATCTATTTCTAGCTATATTCCAGTATTATTATTTTTTTATTACTATTTTTGAGCGCGTTTAACCGTAATCTCACCTGATGTTAAGTGATGATGCGGTCTAAGCTGTTACACGTAAGATATAATAAATTTTGTGAATATTTCCAGTACACCCTCCAGTATATAATTAATTATTTTTTTATTAAACTGACATATAACTATGTATATATGCTTTAATTATTATTGTCGTTTGGTCACCATTAATAAAGGATGATTCACAAATGTACTTGAAGTCGCGGGCACCACTATTGTGGGAATAATATGTCAATATTGATTCAACAGTAACTAATTAATGTCTGAGGTGCAATTAGCCTGGTAACTAGATTGATTTGCACACGCTTGTGGTCAGCTTATATTCACACTAAAATGTCCAGTACAATTGGTAGGTATTCTAACCGCGCCATTATCATGATTGTTACCCAAATAGGTTTGAATTGATTTATTTGCTTTTTTGTTCTATAACGAACTGGGTGATAGTTTAAAGTGAAGTCGTTTCCGCTGTTTGTTCCCTTAGATCGTATCGGGTTTTAATGTAGTTTTATCAATATATAGAGTGATTCAAGAGGTAGGTTTATATATATAATACATATACACCTACAACCTACAATGTACGAAGCTGGGTTGGGTAGCTAGTAATTCATGATTTAAAAATACAGATAAATAATCAGTACATAAACTAAAAGAGCAATACTGAAAATTTTACGGATAAATACGTAGTAATATAATCTTTATTAGTAACAAGACCAAAATTTTACAAGAAAATGACTTAAAACTATTTATACTTCGGTTCTAATTATAAATACAATAGAAATAGAAATATCTTTCTATTTTATAATATCCTTCTATTTTTACAGGGCCTGCCCCACTAATTATCATAATTTTCATATTACGTTATTTTAGCCTTTATTTAATATGTAACTTTATATTTTATTTATTTTGTATTATATTATATGGAAAGAACAGAGCGACATCATGTTACAAGCGCGTTTCATGTAGTTTAGGTTGGTAGTAACTGAAAACCAGTGGTTTTTCCTTCAAAGCAAACAATGCACTGAGTAACTATACTTTTTGTATCTCTGTGGTACACATATAAAGAAAAAGGAAATATTATTTTTTATATACACTGCTTTTTTGTGATTTATACCGTGTGTAATATGGGTAAGTGTTGATGTGAATGAAGTAAATTATAAAATGAAATAATAAATATCTATTTATCTATCTAAAATTATCTTTATTCATACAAAATTGTTTATAGACTCCTTTATAAATAATCATTATTTATTCTACTGTTAGATTCTCAATGCAGATTCAGCTAAAAAGGATGGGCAAGAAATTTGGCTGGTGCTCTTTTGAATAAAAGTCATAAAACTTTACATGTTTATGTCTTTCTGTGGATACAAACTACCAAACAATGTAATATGAATATACGAGGATAAATAAAATTAAGTAACAAAATAAGAAAGAATATAAAAATGTATGAAATATTTGTTACTCACAAATCAACTATGTTTAGTAGGTATGGTTATAATAGAATTATTTATTTAGTATGTGATAATGACAGAAGTTATTTACAAGTAAGATTTGTACACAATAATAAATTTAAAGATAATGTTTAGATATACATTTTTGTCCTAATTAATATTTCTAACGATATGTTCTAAGTAAGATTCCTACGATGTGTATTTTAACACGGACAAAGTAGCGAGTTAAACAATTTACTCTAATAATGCCGAAATAATATTCTTAGTATTATCACATTCAATTTTATGAAGTATTACGTGTACCATGAAATTACTCAGACACATTTTGACATCACAGTTCAATGAAAAACCGAATAGCACTTTAAGCCGAGATGGAATTCGGTCGCTGAATATGTCTACTCGTTTTGCTTTATAAAATGCTCTGCACTGGGGAGAGAAATAAATCTTCGTATTTTACGGAAATTCTTGTGTAAGACAAATGTATTACCGGATTTTATTACATTTTTAGCAAATATTTCACTCGCGTTCACGGCTTCATTTAATTTATTTTTGAAAGGATTCATTTAATTTATTTTTGCTTTATGCTTGCTTAAGTTGCTGATATAAGAATTTTCATAATATTTTTAATAAGAAATGAACAAACATTTAGTTATTGAACATAATAAACTTAATGTATTAAATTTTGACAAAAGATTCCATGGCCCCGTATATATTTATTATACGAATTGAAATGATGAAAAATTTATAATTAATTAGAGAAAACTCTCTATATTATGTTAGCGTTTGTAAGAAGCAAATACCTTACGCGATATCTTCGCCGAAACTCGACGATTATTCTATTTGATATCAATCGTTACTCCCAGATATTATTCTTTCATTTATCTTCAAAATTTCAACCCGCCAAAAAAAACTTGATAACACATCATTTTTATAATTACTTTGTTCCCTTAGGTGTCTACTTTATTACTTATATGAATGATGAATTATAATGTTAAACCATCTAACGATAAGTCAGTCATGTCTGAACTTAGGAATCGTCGCTCGATAACACGGAGATGTTGACTTTGCTCCTATTCAATCATTAGTTAGATAGTTTCGTCGGAAGTGCTAATATCATGAAAGATTTAGACGTAAATGTCAGTAAGAATCTAGATAAAATATCTCACTGTGGATTAATGACCGATTTATATAACACGTACAATTCATAACCATCAATCAAATCAGTGCCTCAAAAAAGCAGAACACACTTTATAACTTTATTGCTACGGCGTTCACATCATTACATTTTTTAGTCTTGTTGGCTTTTGAGTATTATTGTTATACGTATGCTGTAGATATAAATGTACGTATGTCTATGTACAATTTTATGGAAGTTCCTTTGTAGGTACTTGTTTACCACTAAGTAAATAATTAGGACTTATTCATCGTTTCATCAAAATTACCATCACTGGTTGTCTCGAAATATAAATTATTTTAATAAAGAGGAAAAATTTGCGCTCCTTAATTTCTGCCTCATAATATATATTGACAACAATAATTATATGAAAATAATATTATCTTCACGATTCCCAAGAATCTTAAGAAATAAATCTCTAAAAAACGGTTTACTGGTACAATAATAGTTGGATAAATAAATATACTCATAAATTATTTTTAATAAGTTATATTTTGTTTGCACTTTTTTGGTGTTACATTACGTATTCTTTTTTAAATGGTTGATACACATGACACTCGTTTAACAAAGATTCTGTATAAATATATAAATAAAATGTGTCTTATTAATTTCTCTAACTTATATTTTTTATGTAATAAGTATTTTCCATTTAATTTATTTTTCCTTGTCATCTGCTGTTATTAGAATTTATTTATTAATATTTTAAATGATAAAGAAAGTGACAGAGCACTTCATATAAAGTGATGTAAACAACGTAATGCCACTCACTTCCGATGCATTCATGAAGACTAAGACTTTCGAATTTCACTGTCTCTCACATCACGCACTTACTAATGCCACTGTTAGGGGTTGCTTTTACTCACATTGTCTCAAAATTGTTTTATTACTATATTTTCTGATTGCAATAAAGAATATGCTATAGCATATAACAAGCGCCCTAAACTCACCACTAAGTTGCTAGCCCAATATCGCGAGTTCCGGTGGCAGTAGCATACTTCCGGTATTTATTTTTAGTTACACACTTGAGCTAGCTCTGCCATCTTATTAGTATCATAAATGCGGAAGTTTGTCAGTATGGATGGATAAATGGACACGAATATTTCTTACTCTTTCACGTAAAAACTACTGAACGGATTTTTTATGAAACTTTACAGTTCTATAGCCTATATATCAGAATAATACACATAGGCTACAAATTTTATGCCACGGTGAAACCACGGGCACAGCATGTAATATATCTACATTCAAGTAACTTGTAATACAAAGGCTTAGCAGAAAATAGAAATTGTAAATAAATATACTTGTATTTGTTATCACAAAGCTGAATTAATTATTATAGTTCATGCTATTCAGAAATTGTTCTTTTATATTTTTAATTCATTTGTATATCTTTAACCGTACAATCCTTAAGATTACATAATTTAAAACATTTGAAATAAAAGAAATAATACATGGAGACCATCAACTGGAAAATATTTTTTTTGTAGTGGTATTAAAAATGAAAAGAAATATATAAGTTTACTCTTTATTTCTGTAATACGACTAGTCAACCAGTGCACTGCTAGTATTAAAACTTCATACAAACAGGATGAAAACATTGTCCGTAGTTCACGTAACTCATAAAAGTAATGGGTACGAACTTGGAGTTTCACTTTCATTGGTTGAAAACTGTCCGGGGTGAGGACGCGAGCCGAATAAATGTGAAATTTATTCAAGAGACCAAGTGGTGCAACA
Source organism: Achroia grisella (assembly GCF_030625045.1). Classification (NCBI taxonomy): domain Eukaryota; kingdom Metazoa; phylum Arthropoda; class Insecta; order Lepidoptera; family Pyralidae; genus Achroia; species Achroia grisella. The sequence goes on from NW_026712925.1 coordinate 3,879,223, forward strand.
AAATTCAGCGATTTATCGCCTGGATACGTGGCCATGGTCGACTTTTTGTAACAAGGATATTTGTAAGTGAGACCTACTGAGACTATTACCACTAACGTGTTGAATACAGATTTATTTGTAGCCTTTTGGTCATACATTTTTTACCAAGAATTTTTATTTGTATCGATGTACCCATATAGGCTTAATTACAAATAGTGCACAATACAGTCTATTTCGACCAATGCAATACATATAGAATATGGACAAACCTGCATGTTTGTAGCAATCCAAAATGACTCGTAGCTCAAAGTGGAGAATTACTAAAGGAGCAATACACTGATTTTCAGCTATTTCCGCTAGGTTGAATGTACTATTTAAAAATAAATCCAAATTAAAAAATACAAAATAAATAAATATTAAATGTCCCCATGAACAGCACAACGGACATCATGTCATCATATGATGCCCGTAATACTACTCAAACCCTACTATTTCAGAGGACCTAGACGTCATGCCACTGCATATATATATATACTGAACTGGACGGTGAAAAATTAACATTCGTAAGCGGCTAAAATGTCCTACATGAATAAATGAATTTTGAATTTGAATTTGAAATTATTTATTTCAGTCAGCATGGACTTGATACAAAATCTACTTCAGTATCAGATACGAGTATACTTCTTCCTTGCCTATTTATTACTAAATAGCGTACTTTGTAAACTATGTATGCATGTCTGTCTACCTATTAATATTTAATAATATTTGCTTATCTTCACTAATTATGTTCTTTAAATACTATCATTATTTATTTATTTAGTGGTCTTGTATACTTATTCATTTTTAAAGGGTTCTTTATTCTGCTATATTAGTTTTTTTAACTACAAACTATACTAGTAGTGATAAATATAACATAGAAAAGTCGTTTATCCCAGAATCCCACGGGACTGTACAAATATCGTACAGCAACAATTTCGGACTGAAACCAGTGTCATAAATCTAAAGTTAGTAGTGTGGGCACAGCTGACCGCGGTCACAAAACAGATCAATCATCGAAATATAAAACAATCGCTTGAATCATCTATACGAGAATATATAATAAAACTGTAAATGATCGCTATCTGACAAAATATTACTGGTGTTTACGTAATAGAACCGAAAATATTATTGTAAGATTTTTGTCTGCTTGTGTTAGTCTCAGAAACGGCAGTAGAAACTGATTTAGATGCGGTTTTCAGTAATATTGGTTTAGAAATAATAAAATTATAGAGGTACAAAGTCACTGGCTTAACTAGTCTAAAATATAATCTGTATGTGGTAATCTTGCCAGTATAGTAGTTAAGCAAACTGCTGTAACTTTCAATAATCCCGTACTGGATTCCTATCAAGTATCACTTGCATGCATTATAATGACTGTTTAATAGTCGGAGTGTACTTTAAAATATTACATATATTTACATTTACATTTTAAATAGAAAAAAGAAACTTAATATTTTAATTTCTGTACTCAAGTATTATTAGTATTATTATTATTTATGAAATATGGAATTAGAATCCTTTTTTGATTACAGAAAAAATATTAGTAAGTCATATTGTATAGTGTTACTGACTTTAATTTATTGCAACATACGTTTCTCAAACATTCCCTATGTGTGTAGTACTTCAATTTATGTGTATTTTCCAAAATGTATTTTAGAGGAAATAGTTATTGGTCCCATGCTTAAAAAAATTACATATTTAAAACTCTACGAATAAAAAAAACATTGTATAAACGTTTCTCAACATGTATATTTTAAACATATTTTATGTATCAGTATCATATGTGTGTATTTTCGTAGATACTCGATCAAACAGTTAGTTCAATAAATATTGAAAAGTAAAACAGTACATACGAATTTATTGGATTGTATAAAATGGTACATATCACGAAATGCCAATAATAAACCGTATCAAACATAAATACAACGCATTTCTCATGAAAGGCAACCCTTTCGGATGTTTGCGTTTAACGACAGCTAACGAACTTGTTTGGATCAAAGAAAACTCAAATATTTGTCCCCATCACACTTATGTACTTTAAATCCTTCTTTCTAAGTTTATATTTATGTTAGCTATTTATGTATAAAATTAAATTGTTCTCATGGAAATTTAAATAATCTGGAAATTATCTCAGTAAAAGATTCAGATCAGTATAAATAATAATAGATTAATAACTACTTAAAAGATTTTCATTATTTTGTTTAATTCCGCTACAATGACTTTGTGAAATGGATTTTCGCAAAATAACCTAATTCGATTAAATATAACAGATGTTTTATAGATAATGTTTGAAACCTAAGAATTTTATTTCTTTGCTAATTAATTAACTAGCTACGCTCCCTTGTGTTACAATATATATGATAGACGTGTTATTAACACATATAAACCTTTCGTAAAAAATAAATAAATGGTTGTTTTATTGATATTTATTAGAAAAGACAATATTAATATCAATATACCCTTAAATACGTGAAAATGTTTAAAAATTATTCTATGGTATATTTCTTGCACATTTACTATTTTTTATTAAAATATAGTAAACATAGCTTTTAAAAAAATCGTGGCTCAACTACGTATATATTTTCATATTATCATCGCTAACAATACCAAATTGGCGCCATTTAACGACAAATCAAATGGTCGCCGCGGACGATATTTATGCGTTTCCTTTTATTTATTTTCGATTCTGTTTATTATCGTTTGACAGCCATTTAGTGGGTAGTCGGGTCCTGCAGTAAACCCGCTTTATGTCTCAGCAGCGAAGTGATAAACCAACAATGTAATATTTACAGATGTCCAAATCTATTTTCTACGACCTTGGAATGATTTTAAACCTTATTCGAATCGGATAAGGTTGTCTAATTTTAGTGACAGTAAGTTGCTGGATAGTGTATTGTTTTTGCCATATCCTACCAACCCATGCGATACAGTAAAACTGCTATCCCACAGAATCCCGACGTTGTTGGTATTAACGAGTTCTATAGTATTAAAGAATGACCTTTGATCAAATTACTACAGTAATTATTATCTCTTGGGTTCTCCACGTACCTAATTATTTTGAATGTGTACATTTATTTATTGTGTATGTGTGTATTTGTATATGTATATATTTATTTAATGATAAATGAAGATGAAGTTATAGACAAGTAGCCCATCGTGGCCAATTCACTATGAATTAACAACAACGACTTTCTGAAGGGACCTGTGGAAGTCGACCCCATTTCTAACAATCCTGTCACCCTCAAGATGTTAGCTTTATATATACAAGATATTTATAATTACATACCTACTTAACATATAAACTATTTTCAACAAGGCAATAACTAAAAGTGTAAAATAATCTTCATCATTAAATAAAGGATTAGCTTAAAAATAGTGTTGTTAATTCCATATTTTAATTAATTTACTTAATCTATGCAAAACGAAATCCTAGTTTATATGAACAACATGAAGGAACAAAGTAAAGCCTATTAAGCTGGAATTAATTATACTAATAAATTACTCTACATAATGTTAAGCATCAGGTTAAGGGCGTTTCACTATACATACTTAAGTAGTATAAATATTACTGTAAGTATACCTAGGCAACATCATATATTTATATATAACTATATGACCCGCATATCTTCGTATATTCATAATATTCTTTTAAATCATAACCTATATGTTATTCTGTATAAGCTATATTACTGTAAAGTTTCATCAAATAGTTTTTTCGTGAAAAAGTAACAAACATCCATCCATACTCACAAACTGTCGCGTTTATAATGTTAATAAGAGATATATATTATATTATTATCTGGAAACTATCGTGGTTAATTTCTTGAGAATTCGCTATAGTAGGCCAAAAAAACTGACGCGCATCATTACCGGAAACATGTTCCTTCATACATTAAAAAAACACGCGCATCACAGAATATATTAAGTTATGCATGAATTGTAAAATAAATAAATACTTTTTCTACTGTACTAATTTCTAAAGCATCGTTGTCGATAGAGGTTACCTGATATTATCTGAGATTTTTAAAACATTTCAGAAACTTATAATTCTCAACAAGCTATAAATTGTGCCGTTGCTCGCATTTATTCTGGATAAAAATGTACTTTGTGTTAACCTAAGAAATTATCTGTCTCTATACCTTTCATTAAAATCCGTCCATAGATTTTGTTTAAAATTTATTTATTAGACATAGATAACAATTGGTAATACATATACAGCTAATAAATTCCTTCATGATCAACTTAGTAGCTATACAATTTTAGATTAGTGAGATGTTATATATTAATTTGAATTATTCAATTTGACTTGACTTGAATTAAATACTTAATAATAACTTCGTAATTATTATACATATTTATATTTCCTTTTACATTATGGAATATATCTTTGGAAAATTCATCCATTCTCAGAAACTTTTGCGTTTATAATATTAGTAAGATTTGGTATTGAATTTTGTATTTTATTTCCTCCGCAGACCAACAAAGTTACCAACAATCCTGTACATTAAAGAACATTTTGTGAAACAAAACCACCGCGGTACTGACGTCCAGTAAGTTATGAGGTCGTAAATTTGTCACTTGTCAGCATCGCACCGTGTCTGCCATATTTGAGTTTCTGCCTCAAGTATATATTTAGTATTATCACTATATCCTTATGACAGGAAATATATCACATTATTGGAAATTTCTTTTTGATCTTAAATGGGCACATTTAAATTTTGTCTTAAATTTCGTCAGATATCGGTATAAAAACATGGCCGTTCAGGATTCCATGAATTGGGACCGCTGCGTGACATATTTGGATTTTTGTTAGTATCATTCTTCATAATACAAACAACTCAAAAGCTACTAGTCAAATCTTGATCGATGTTATATGGGACCACGTTGGAAGCATCGACTTTTGAAGAAAATAATAATAAAAAAGTTTACAACACACAAAAATATACAGTCAGATAAAGCAGCTTATTTGTTTATTGTCGCTTAAAAAAGGGAATGTTATGGAATGAAAATATATGTTTATACCTACTTGATTTATGGCAAAATGTCTACCACATTAGTAATATCACCGTATGTAGGTGTGTACACGTTGTAAAATTAATATTAATTAACTAACTCGAGCACACTTATTTCTCAGTTGCTAACACTCTGACATTTTAAATGTTAAATTCAACGCTCTGTAGAGAATAACTACAGTCTTGAACTTTGTTTTGGTAGCTGCTCTGAATTTCTGAATTATCATTTTGAGCATCCATGTAATTTAGCGTTGTAAGTAATAGTCTGAATTCTTAACTGTTCATTTATATTCTACTACGACTTACATTTAAACGGTGTACAAATAATTCTAAATAATTATTTTACATGATAATAATATTAATATTACCCTGGACAATTTATATAGTGCCATCTAGTTTCAAGCTAAGTAGAGCTTATGTTATGGGTATTAGACAACTGATATAATAAGTATTTATATACATTTTTTACTTACTTGACATTTATTTTTATATTTCGCCCAATTAACATGCTATCTTTGTAAATTATAGCCTATGGTTTATTCTGTTACATAAGCTATTATATATATTACTGTAAAGTTTCGTTCAAATCCGAGAAACAGTAACAAATATCCATCCATCCAATCATGGCGGTGGAAATATACAGCATGGGGACGTGGCACCTCATTTCTCACGTCCTAATGTTTAATAATTAAGTCTTTGGAGCTGTTCATGTCTATAGGGAACGGTTGCACTTTTCCTCAGGTAGCTCATGATTCCATTTATATACGAGTTTAATATTTGAATGCGGATTTATTAAAAAATAAAATATTAATTTTTAATTTTTAATTCAGCTTCATGTACCAAATCCTATTTATTTCTACACGAATAATAAAATTAATGTACATATATTAGTAAATTAAACTGTACACAGTTAATACTGGTAATATATACTGATTAACGTTCGTAGCCTTCATGAGGTCTATTCTAAACTATAAAGGTGAACATTCCGATACGAACGTTAGATACATACAACACCTCAGATATTACTACTTATAACACGGTCCAAACTAGCTACAGGATTACCGAAGTACATACCAGGAATTACAGACAATACAATGAACGGACCAGTGATCTAAGCAATTCCTTATATATTGTTACCTCTATCTCCTTACCTTTATTGTAGATGTACAATTAAATGGATGTGGTAATTTTGTTAACCTTACCTTTTATTACTATACAATGTATTTTAATTATATTTTTCAAAATGTCAACAATCCGCAGAATACCGAGATAGAAGCCGGGGCGTGTAACTAGTGATCAATATAACATTTTGTATCAATAAATTTTCGATTAGGTACCTAGTCACGAGGAAAATAGCTGCATGTTATTTTTTGTTGCTCATGGCACCACCTCAATCACGCATTTAACATCGATGGCACATGTTCATTCCAAAGTGATTGCAAATCGTAACTATGACGGCTTACACACCCTTCTCACAGAAATACATCTAGAACATTCCTTTACTTACGTACACACGCACTCGTAACATGCATACATGTATGTGTATATCGTTATATATACATATACATGTACGAGTATATTTAATTATCATATCTATAAAAATATATATAATTAGCAAATTGTACACACAATTATATTTTCGAAAGGTCTCTTTTTATTAATATTAATAATCTTACTACCAAATACTACTTTAAAACATACATACATATACACTGTTTTTTTTAACAACAAAAATCTCTGTTCGCCCCATGGTTGATTGAGAGAAAATGTCGAAAGGTGTTAAGTGTACACCTTTATTTGTGTATTAGTGCAATAAAGTTTTAAAAACTAAAGAGAATAAACAGAAAGTGGTCAGAATTGCCGTTTTAGAGAATATGTATATATGGGCATTATGGATAAAGAACTATAATGAACAGGATCTCATAGAATACATTGTAAGGTAACGGCCGCAGTACCCATCATAAATTGCTATTCCTGCAGCCTGCAGCTTTTATGCCTCAAACATAAGTGATTCAATCTGTATAGTTTTCGATAAATATTACAATGTAAATATATGATATATTACGAGAGTAACCATGCATGAATGTTCATCAGTTTTGATTCACTATTGATTTTTCCATTACAAGTGAATGAAACGAAAATCTAAGTTGTCACATAAAGTTTTTGGTGTCGTGCAGATTGGAAACGACGACCGTAGATTTGGGGTAGTAAACCTCTTACGAGTATAGTGCTCATACACACCTGCTATAGTGGCCACGCTCTTAGTTTGTAATTTCTCTTAACTTAGAAAATATTTTATATTAGCCATCCGCCCAGGTTAGCAACACAAGTTTATAACAAAAAATTCAATATCATAAAAGTACGAATGACATGACGAAGTTTATGCAGGCGTTACCATTGCATATTTTAACTTGAAAGTAATTATTATGACATGACCACGACTATTAAGTCAGACATACACAGTAATGTCGCAGTATTTTGTAGATATTTAAGTTGTCCTTTTTAAAGCAGTATTGTCAATAATTTTCGCAGTGTACGCAATAAAGTTTTTTGGTATTTTTTTACACGTTACATTATTGAAGTGTTCGTACAGCCCGTATGAAAACTTCAATAATGTAACCTAACGTTCTTAAAAGTATTCTACTCCATGTGTTTATCAGAGTTAATATGAAAAAATGTAAGATTGCAATGGTAAAAGATTTTTTCCAATAGGTCCAATAGTTTTGGAGCCATTATATGCAATGCAAACAAACAATCAAATATTTCCTCTTCATAATATTAATATAGATTTATTTCTTTTTAACTACACCACTATTCATAATAACTGCACTAACACAACCATCACCAATACTCATTTGAAGCCCGTTCAAGCTCTATTAAGTCCAGACCATAATTCTTCAAATTGACTTATTATAAGTTCGCGAAAGCCACCCAATTCCAACACATTTGCCGTCACTGCGGTCGCAAGTAATTCAACTTCTAATATAGGTTGCGACCGCATCGAACAAGACACGTCACTTCGGCCAGAAATAAATTACAGAACTTTGTACCTCTCCCTTTCCGTTAAATAAATTCCACATTTATTCATCCCTCGTCCAATCTTCAGTAACTGTTCATAAAATGTAGCCAAAACACGAACGCCTTTCGCATTCAACTCTACCACGCACCATCTAACAACCGAGTTATTTGGATGTTATTAACTTTGGTTTAGATTATTTCTAAGCCAAGAACAATTATAGAATATAAAAATATAGATACAATTAACATATATTATTGTATATGTGTGTACATGTGAATTTACATACATTGTTTATATATAAATATATGTATATTTGTTTTAATGTAATTGTTTTTAATTTTTAAACTGTTTATTAAAATAGTACTTCTCTACTCGTATATGCCGCTGCTAAAATTCTTTTTCATACCACTGTCTCTCAATCGACACACTTATGCCACAACTAATGTATGTATATACACCAGCCTATATTGTTTAAGAAGAAAAAGGAATTTAAATAATAATAATAACCCTAAGGTATTCACACATCGCCATCTGGTCCCAAGCTAAGCAGAGCTTGTATTATCGTTACTAGATAACTGATAGAAATACTTTTTTTAAATACCTACATACATAATATATATACATAGAAAATACTCCTATCTATAGAACCATCTATAGAACTCAGGAATACAAATGTTTATAATAGTAGTACTGATGTGTTTTTCTTATATACTCATATATATATATATATGATATTTTCAGGGTTTCTTTATAAAATAAACTAAAATTTGTTTCTCTGTAAACAAAGAAACGACATTTAAAGTTTATAATATATTTTATATAACCTTATTCACGCACACTTGTTTTTGCACGATCCATTTTTATTTTATTTCTATTGACAGCTCCCTTTGACACACCTTGCAATCAACAGCGCGGAACGCGCCAAAATTTGAATTGTTGAAATATTTATTTAGTTATTATATTATTATAAAGAATTTCTTTATATATATACTTATTATAGCAGTATTTTAAGTGAAAACCTAAGAACTTTACGAGCAAAACAAGATAAAAGCGATTAGAAAAGTATGAAACAGCCCGTAGTATAATAATATGATGTTAAAATTAAAAAACAGCTACAGAGAAAATGTTCCAATTTAATCATAATGAGATTGTGAGCGTCATAACATAAAAATTACTTCATCCAAGTTAGTAAAGAAAAAGTTCTGTTAATATTAAAATTGTTACGAACACTTCAAAGATTTCACGTTACGGAGAATATTTGTCGTTGGCTGTTTTACGGCTAGAAAACGATTTGACGGTGTTATGTATGGTCGTTAAAGTGTATTTTATATCTATTCTATGAATAAAAGTATTGAATTTAGATATTTTGATTACATTCGATGCTTTTAATATTGTATAGTATAAAACAAATTTTCAACCCACTTGCTCGTAAAATGGATCAATTTCACCTGTTTTTGATAATATAAAGCCGCTCATAAAACCAGAGTGCATTATATACGCAAATAGTAAAGTTATATTCCATAACCGCACTATTATTTTTTCAAATTTCGAACTGACAACCTTGCGACACAATCCAGTAGGCAGCGCGCTGATTTATAAAAGTAAAACGACGGGAAAACAACACTGTACATCACAATTTTATGCTTGAGTTTATTTAATATCAAGTTTTTCAGATATTTATTTTTATAATTGTTGTGTTTCGACTTATTAAACAGCATCACGAATATCAAAGCAACGCTCGTCACTAGATCTCATGGTATCTTGGCATACAGGGTGCCAACCCTGTAACTCGACTTTTAAAATAGATGAGTTAGATGAGGACACTTTATTATTAAAAATTCATTTTTAATAAATTTAGGTACTACTGTAATAATAATAATTATGTTTTATTTAATTACAAAGTGTTAAAAATAACATATTTCTCTTCTTTTTACAGGTAAGCAATGATGATTTATTAAATGGTAAGACAGCAAAATATTTTAAATAATTTAAGAAATAAAGCTAATTGACATCAAGATTTCAAGAACAAGCGGGTTTTCTTTTTTGTGTATAATTACAAACAAGCTGACGACCTATCTGATAATTCATTTTTTATTAATGCATATAATTAACTTACCATCAGCTTGTTGTAATTAAATACTATACATATATATATTATAATATAACTTCTGTATACAAAAATTCGTTTGAAAATTATTACAAAAATAAGATACCCCCGTCTTACTGTTATGTTTCTTCTTTTCTCACAGCAGTAAATCAAAATAAAAGCCCGTGTGAGAAAATTGCAGCAAGTTTCAATGGGGGTAGCGGCATATAAATAAGACTTTATACACATATCTCTGAGACCCAGGACCTTGGTTGCTGTTTGATTTATTGCAAAAGGGAGCTATGTAAGGTCCCGCGAATGGATAAAAACTAATACACATTCATCTACATAATTATTGTATAAAAAGTTCTCAAAAATATTTTGTACATGTTTTCGAGGAATTTCATAAAAAAAATATTTCATGTTTACTTTTGAAAAACAATATAGATCATAAATAATTTCCCCTATATAATAATCGACCATGTTCTTTAAAACATCTTTCAAATGTTGCAAATTCGATTAGAATAAATTATACTTAATAAATTAAAGTAATTATTTGAAATACAAATAATATGCGTTATTTAAATATTCACTGTATTACCAGAGAAAATCTAAGGTAAAAATCTAATATTACTCTAGAGCAAAGTAAACATAATTAAGTTCAAAAAGTTATATAAAGGAAATTTTAAACACAAAACGCAAAAACCCCTTGATATTTGCAACAATGTTCCTACAGAAATGAAGTATAGCAATAAAATTTAACACGGCTTCCAGAGAGTACGAACTGAATGTTAATTTGCGGTATTACTAGATATTCCGCAAACTTTAAATCTCACGTGAATATTTCTAAATATAGACTAAGCCTTGAACACATTTTATTTTAATAAAATGTCATGAGGACTTCAGATTTATAACGTAAGATTACTTTTAAAAAATTTATATTAAAGTTTTATAAAACACTAGCTGTCCCTACCAAACGTTATTTTGTCATATAAATATAAGTGCCAATATCGCTAATAAAAAATTAGGGGTTGGTGGTAGAATGGTGAAAATTTAGGGTTGTATATTTTTTAATGCCACATTAAAAAATGTTAGGAGTGGATAACCCTGGGGTATAAAAATAGATAGTAGATAGCCGATTCCCAGGCTTATTGAATATGTATACAAAATCCCACGTTGTCTATTAGAGATTGCTAATAGCAATAAGACTATGTAAAACATTTATTGTTTTGGACAAATTTTTATTTGCTCTATTTATGATTTCTTCATACATAACGAATTATTATTGTTATTATAAATTTTCATAAAAATAGGTCAAGCCTTTTCGGAGGAGTATGATAACTAACATTGTGACACGGGAATTTTATATACACATATCTCTATCTCAAAGAGGTGTGTGGATGTGATCGTTGAAACCAAAACACACAATAAAAAGCACCAAAATTGTGTAGGGAACAATAAACAAAAGACAATCGTATTCTTGACAACACAGTTTTCTGTTTAAAACATTATAAAATAGAATACTAAAAAGGTATTTATAATTATTTTTGTCGGAGCTTCCAACAGTATCTTCGCGTCTTTCGTTAAAATACGTTCAACCGTTTTATATTTTTTTAGATATTTACAATATTGTTATTAATGTAGTAGTATGTAGTATATTTATTTATAAAATTATCTATAAATATTTTCTATCTGCATATTAAAATTTTATATTTAATAATACACAAACGTAATCATTCATTCGTGTATTATTATAATGAACTAAAAATTTTCAAAACATGGAAATTGATGTTAACTTTATATCTATTTATTTTTAAAACGAAATGGTATCCTTTAACCTAAAACTCCTACAATGCAATTCCCTTGTTAAATATGCCAAATGACAGGTTTTTTTCTACTAAATTAAAATATCAAATTGTTTTTAAATCGATATGTATTGCTATAAGTTAAGTATTCGTAATAATTAATTAAGATGCTTTTAAAAACATAGCTTATTATATTATATAGGATTACAAGGAGTTAAGAGCCCTTAAAAGAGTCGTAGCCACAATGACTGGCGACGCGTGAAATTAGATATCTAAATGCAGATTGAATGAACTTTATTACTTAACAACTGTTGTGAATATTGACAACACGATTATTACACGGATATATAACGTACTTTTTTTAAGTTTCTTTCAAAAGCAGGATGATTATATAAAGTTCTAATTTCAACTGTACTAATTCACAATATTCTGTTATTTCATGCTGATTGGTAAACAAAATACAAACTATTTGATATATATTATTTATACGGAATAAACAGTAGTTGAATTTATGTAAAGCATCTATATTTTCTCTATAGTTTATCAGAGCCGGCGTAATAACATCATTAATACAGATAGATTCTATTAATATTTATGACAAAGGATAATTCGTGAGTATTTCTATGATAGGTTATATCATCATTAAATCGTCAGCGCAGTGTAAATAATTTAAATGAATTAATTGTATTAGAATTATTTATTTTCTAAGATAACTGTAGGGTAAATAACGATAACATAAAATAGGTTATAAAAAACTCGACCTTCTGTACTTCGTCGACTTCGCTAAAGATAGAAATTTTCTTTATTTAAATAAACTTTAATTATAAGCAGTTTTGAAAAAATATAAATTTTTTATTCTACAACTCATTGTGAAAACTGCGTTTTGTTCTTTTAAGTAAATATTGTCCAACATTAGACATTTAAGGTTTTTGGTGAAAACAAACTGCCAGATAGCAAAATTGACAAAAGTAAATAAATAGAATCACTTGAATAATAAAATAAATCAATCATAGTTATCAGAGTAGACGAGTCCCTACAAGCAGCACCCGTTCACGAGTATAACGGGTGAGTCAGTTAACACTGCGCTGCACTATATTTTAGGAAACTCAATGACCTGTTCCACCACGCCACATATTTAAGTGATATTACTATACTATGTGAAAGTTATAGTATTTGCACAATAGATATTACTATGTTTGTTGATACAGGTCATCATAAACCAGTCTTCCAATTAATTAATTTATTTATTTATTTTAGTAAGTAGGTATAATTTTACATTTTAGTGATCATATTGAATTGTCCTATCTATGTCAATTAATAATCTTTAGCAATTTTATTACTAAGTAAAATTTGCTCATCCAAATATAATAAATCAAAGTAATTAAGTAACCATTTTATGAAATCGTTTCTATTAAAATTGTAAAGCTAAAACAATGTGATCCAAACTGGATGTTTATTACTATTTTATTCAAAACTACTAAACTCATATAGATATTGGTATACGGATAGATCACAATCTAAACACATTGTATAATTTTTACTCAAAATTCAGGCAAACAGCGCCGAGGGATAAAATATATTATTTTAACGGGCAATTTTATTTTATTAAACCAATTCGCCTTAAATCCACCATCGTAACACGTTTTACGCTTCCGTGGTACTTACACGTTGGCACTAGTTCTTATCATTCAATTGAAATGACTGTCGTTAAAATGGACTAGTTTTGAGATGAGTCTGGCAAAGTCTACAGTCGGCGAAGGTTCGATAGCCATCGCTCTGTATAAAACAACAATTCCCTCAGATAATCAAACAAACCCTAAGATTACTGGGAAGAAAATTTCGGATAAAATAAAAGTTTGGAACTTTTAATAAAGTACATGAAATATTGTGTTATATAACTATATATAATAAAGGTGGACCTTTTTACCATTCAGAATAAGGTAGAGTAGGCTATATATAGTACTTATACTTTAGTATGTATATACTAAAGTATAAGTACTATACTATACTATATAGTCAACTTGAATTTCAATCAATGTTCAGCGATTAAAGAATATACGAAATTAAAATCGCAGTACAGTATTGATTCGCATTTTAATAGAAATTCCGTTCTGTGTAGCGAATTGTATATAGTACGAAATGTTTATTATCGCGAGTGGTATGACGATGGTTTGAACCTATCGAGGCATAAGGGAAAATATTATATTATAATTGTTATTAATATTAACTGTATTATTTGATAAATTGTACAAAAATATTGTAATCTCATTTATAGTATATTTCAATTCCTTTTACAAAAGCTAATTCTATGAACTGTCTAAATAATAAAATGACAATAAAAAAATTTTAAACAATTTAATCCCAATATTTTGACTTCTAGTAGTTCAGTTACTTGCAGGGCCAGTCGAAATATACATATAAGCAAACTGGAAGCTGTACTTACATTTGTATTCACAAAAAATAGATTTATCCCCCTACACGAAAACATATGAGTGACTTTTTGCGGTAACGTGTGTTTCAACTGGTACTCGTATATAGAATGTATACACGAACAAAAAGAGTGCCTAGCGACATGGAAAATTGAACGAGCATTTGTCGCACTCTCAGTCAATAGGAAATCGGCTCGTTTGAAAAAACTAAATTGTTCGAACTAGGCAGCGCGAACCGACTAACTTTAGTTGCTTTTGTGTTAATTTTATTAATTTCCAATTTACTAACCATCAATCAACTTTGAAGTACTATTCTCTATCTCTAATACTACCTAGGTAGACTTTGACGAAGGCTTTGAATACACGTATGTGGGCGACGGCTACTACTTGTCGTCTGATTGGTTGTAGGCTAGGTTGCAATTATACTAAGTTGCAAACATACTCTATGTATTTGTTATTTTACATTATATTTTATTTCGACCAACGAACAGCCAATCAAGATCTTTTTGTACAGTTAGTTACTTCTACAAAATTGTTGTAAATCTCATCAGTCATTTTATAACGTATGCTAACAAAAAGATGATAAAATCTGAGTGTGTTTCACTCTTTACTTCGCTGTAGATGCCTTATGTGCAGTGCGCTCCTCGATTTCGCACTGATGGTTCCTACCCTCATCCTTTTTTATGTCTCCCGCGCGCTGTTACGAAGTCGTATGTTATCTTCGTGCTAGCTGTATATATTTTTTTCTGGTTAAATTAATTGCCGAACCCAAGGCGAACTTATATCCCGCCTGGGACGTCGTAGGTTTTTTGTGGATGTGTAGTTAGCGATTTTTATTCCGCTCGTAAGAATTATTTTTATAGCTGTTGAAAGAAGGACATTTTGTTTTGGTAAAACATGCAATTCATGTTGTAATTGTATACCTCTATAGAACAGAATTAATTCTTTCAGTTCATTGTCGTAAGATCTCTTTGAATCTTTGTACAATCAATAAATAACTATGCAACAGGATGAATGTAAATTTACAAAGCCTACCCGAACATCGGGTACACAATTAAGTGAAATCTAAATATATATATTTATATGTAAAAGTGAAAATCCTGAAGAAGATATAAATATTTCTCGTACCATGTTGATAAACACACGTATGTTATACCTACATTTTATTGGGTTATGTTGAAATAAAAATGCTCAACACTCCAAGTTAGACAAACCTCTTTCGCCTCTTCGTTCTTGTAATCCCAGATGGATTTGTCAAATGTCGCAGTTGTAGGGAACGTGATACTTGACATTCTCACATTTCACACAGAGTATCTTTATAATAATAGCTATCTACCAACGTACTGCAAGCGTGAATTCTTTAAAAAAGTTAGTTATTCTATATATTAATTTTATAACAATAATTATAACTCTTTATTGAGCAAAGTTGTACTTAGCCATGGATGTCTTGCTTCTGTATTTATTATCTAATTGCCTACGAAATCTTAGTCTAATCCTTCTATATTTTAATAATAATAATAATCACCCAAGGCACAGCGCAATCTAGTCCCATCCTGGGTACTAGATAAGTGATAGAAATACTTAAAAATTTATTTGGAAATACATACTCAATTTACATAGAATAAACCCGATACAAACTAGCATTCTAATGCATCATTAGTGAGGTGATGTAGAAATAAGGGTACAATGACATGAATAGAAAAAAAAATTGTATACATCGAGGAAGGGAACCCACAACCATCGGAAGTGAAATGGTGTACTCAACTGCTAGATTACCGAAGCCGTCTAATAATTAGTAGTATACGATTTAATTGTTTACCAAATTTCATTCTAATCATGTAATTGTTTAACAAACATTCAATACGATTATTAATAATGGGAATTAGTAATATTATTATTATCAAGGAATCATGTTAGTTTTATTGCCATGCAGTCTCCCTGAAAATCATCACGGTTCATCCTGACTCTACGATGAGCTAACTGACCGGACTATCTTCATCCTATCATCCTTCAGTGTAAACAGGAAGTCAGGTACACTATTCCATCACCATCCATACAAAAATATACTTTAATAATATTAGATATTAGTCAGGTATTCACAAACATTATCAATAAAATTTTAAGAATAGGCTTTTAATAAAATATTTATTTACGTTTTATGTCGACCAATAAAAAAATATCATAACCCGAAAATCATCTAGAAACGTCAACTAGCTCAATACTAATGAGATTATTTTAATTAGTTGTTTTCCCTAGTTTGAAACAAATTGAAACTGACATTTTGTCGATATAGTTGCTGCAGTATTTGATAGTTTCACTTTCTAGTTGGAAAGTTTGTAGCTGAAATTACTAATATTAAGTTCAGCTATAAACAAAACTAAGCATAACTATTAATTGTTATGAAACCGATGCTCAATTACTACATAATTTATACCTATATTTTATTACAGACTAACTTAGATTGCGACTTCGTACCAGTGATATTTGTAATAATTATAATTTTAAGTAAAATTTACCGCAGAGACAATTGCACTTAAAATGTTAAGACGCTCTTGAGATTAGCAAAATAAATAGAAATGTTCTAACATAATTATTTTAATTTCTATTCTATTGCATTAATAAAGTTCCCTAATTAAAATAATTCTCATATATTAAAACAGCACATACATGAAGAAGTAAAAATATAAATAATCTTTATTTAAATTTAATATAAGCACTTTTGAAAAGTCATATTTTTTTATTCTACCACTCATCCAAAACGTAGATTCGTCATAAGAATAATGAGCAAGAGATTTACGTGTTGCAGTTTAAACAATATGTGATATAAACATAGAAACCGCTACGCACTCATTCTTTGTTCGGTCTACTTCAGTTATATTTTGATTAAATTTATAGAACAGATGTCGTCTGACACAACTATCTATTATAATAATGTTTCTATTCATTTTGTGCTTCCAATACAACATACACAGGAAATCAGATTGAACATAACATAATTCTAACAAAAATAACAATGTTGAACATTGAAAAATACAACCACATTTTTCTTCCAAAAATAGCCAAATTTTATATCCCGTCAACGGCTTGACGGTAAAAGTAGTGCCAAAATCGGCAAACGGCCAATTTATTTTGTCTGTTCTTGAATATCAAGTCTATAAAAAAAACTTTGTAAGATTTATAATGGATTCAATTTGTTATATATACTTTTTTGTGGTACATGCCAGACAGAAAAATATAGTATATGTATAAAAATAAACTTTACTTTTACTAACGAATATATGCTTTACAAAATAATTAACGACTAAGTTATACAACGACATTCAGATTATTGAAGAACAAGGTTAGAATGTGAAACATAATTTGTATTAAAAAAGTATTTAGCTATTGTAGTTCAAGAAGAGCCGTCATAATAGAGCTCCTTGTGACCTCACGTCCGTTATAAGGTCTATTTTAGGAAACCACCTGAAAGGCATAGCTTATAGTATTACGTTGGTAGAAAATAGAATAAAGGGACTTACCTAAAAGATTAAAAGTGATAAGAATTTCAATTAACCAAGTACACACAGTGTATACATAGAATACAGAAAGTATTATAAATATACCTTCACGACTTCAAACCTAAATGGGATAGACAAAGATTATGCTCACGACGACTGTACTTTCTGCTTAGGAAAAATAGCTTACAAAGCAAGCTATTTTTCGGTTGAAGGACAGTAAGGAAGGACGATAAGGTAGTGCAATTGGAGATAGCATGACATCTTACACCTGAATGGTATTCCATAACTGGTATCACGGACGTCGCATCTTGACGTGATGTCCACGATACTGTGCTTAAGTACTCGTAAATACGCAATGGTTGGCATTTAGCTGTCAGACGGGATTTCAGCTTGTTTTCTATTCCAGTTACTTTAGTAACAAGTACCAAGTACTTATGTAGTAATAAACAAATACATGATACAAAATCTCTTATATTTATGTAATTATGTTACGCCACTAACCATAATCAAAGAGAGTTAGAGAGAAAGAGTTCTCGTTATTTGATAGATATATAATAACTTACATAAAAACCTTATCATAAAAAAGGCAATAATTATATTCTAAACTAGCTATTCTCGCGACTTTTGTCCGCGTGGAATTTAAATTTATTTTTCTAAATTAAAAGTAAGCTAAGTTACTCCTTATACGTAGCTACCACCCAAAAATGTCCCGTTAAAATGGGTCCAGCCATTTCAAAGATTAGCCGGACCACACAAGCTGATAGACAAAAATTATAAAAAATGTTATTTTGGTGTATGTACCGTAATTATATTCATATGCATGTAGTACAAAACGGTTATTTGAATATTACAAACAGACACTCTAATTTTATTTATATGTATAGATAAATAGTTTATATACGAGCATCATTTTGTAATTAAAATAACAAACAAGCAACTTGATCTACATATTTTTTATTTTCTAAATGGCAACAGTCACATAACAGTCCCAATACATATATGAATAGCACAACACATGCCATATCATACATTTCCATTTCCGATGTTTAATATGTCATGCTTATTATCCTGTAATTAAAAAAAAATAACTTAAAATTGCACCTCAATAAAATTTAACGAAATATCTATATTATAATAGATTTTGTAAGAAGTTAAAATATTAACTTTTCATAGCATTCGATGAAATACAGAGTATTAGAATAAAAGTAGAGCATATTTTAAATGCAAGATACAAACCTCTGTGTAAATCTGGCATTTCAAAATATACCAGGATATTCATTGCCCGCTAGCAAGGATACCAACCTTAAGTTTCTCAACATCGCCTTGGGATATAACATCATTTTCTCTGAATTAGATGTCCATTTATTTACTCTCCTTCATAAAGGACGCTCCGTCCCATGCCCAAGGGTTGGTCAACAAAGAGAGCATATTTTATAATTATTATCAACTAAACATAAGTTTTAACCGCTTACAAATATAATAAACGAACCCCGATGCATTTAGAAGAATATTATTTTAAGATATAGACACAGTATTTTGGCATGTTAATTCATATTTGATACGGTTCAAGAGACGCCGATATTTGTTAACTAACAAGCTGACATTTCTCCATGTAGTACTATACTCATATGAAATTCACTACTATATAGGACCGACAAAATACATACATGTTTTGTATACGCCCCTACGGACCTATCAAGTGTTACCATTTCTGAAGATTAAAATATATGCCCCTGTACCGTTTCGGCCAGCTGTAGGAATAGAAAAGACGACTTACTAAGATTATCAACATTATTACGTTTCTCAATAACTAATAAATTTGCGTTACCGATGGAGGTCAGATTCTGATACTAAACTTACTAAACTCACCCATCGAAACAATTTAAAACTTATTCCTTCTACTTTAAAAATTAACGGCTACATAAGAAGTAACCTTTAGTCCCAGTTACGCAGACGAGGTTGTGATTCAAAAGTAGTTCTCAATAACATACACAATTCAAACCTCTACAATATTACAGAACCTACTCATTATATTAGCATTCAAAACTAACTTCTTGAAACCAGTTGCCCTTAGTTTGTTGAAATTAAATAGAAGTTACTATCGATTAATCGGAACGGAGTATGTAAGTAATATGATACGTAGAGTTAGATTAGACACAGTTAACTTTGTTATGAGTTAAATCAAATTTAAGTTAAGCCATATATGTAGGCAGATTAAACGGACCGTCAGGCGCGCTATAATAGTTACCATGTTGAAGTTGACAGTAGTCACGTGCAATGATATGAATCCTCGGAGTATTCTACTGAAACTAATTTATTGAAACTAGAAGCGGACTAAAATAATTAAAAATAATAAATTTGTTTAACTTTCCCATAATATTAATCGATGGCCTCAGTGGTCTACCGGTTTAGCACACCGCCTTACTTCCGATTGTCGCAGGTTCGATTCCTCGCATGGCACCAACATTTGTATTCATAAGTATTATTATTTGTATCGGACTGGGTATTTCTATCTTATCTAGTACCCATAATACCAGCTTTAACTAGTTTAACTTAGATTTAGATGGTGTCACATTAAATTATAGTTACTATTAATAATCCTATACCAAAAAAAAATTTATATAAGAACCTATACAAAGCCCTAAGTCTTAGAGAGTAATAATATAAAAGTTTTATTTAAATATACGTATAAACACATTTTATTGTAATGGTAAACAAAAGTTACAATAAAACATAATATAACAGTTTCATAACTCGAAATATCCAGATCTATCCACTATAAACCGGTCAACACTTTAACCGCTTCTATTGCATTCCAAGGTTTCCTTTCAGCGCCAAATCTATTGATATTGTATCTGGCTACAATGCCTTTTGTGGACGATTGGCACAAACCTTTATAAAAGGCATTCTACCTACTGAATTGTAAAAATAATATTGTAAAGAATCTTCACTGTATCGTATAAATACTGTTGAATGTTGGATACAGGTTAACGCTACTCAGATATCTTTCTTTCAATTATTGTGGATTTAGTTCTTCTTTATCTTCACTTTATAGTTTCAAATATGCGTAAGTCATGAATGATCGAAAGAAAATCGATAGAAAAAAAAACATATTTTTACATCAACATTAATAAACATTTTCTTCAAAATACATGCGAACAAAAATATGTTTTTTTCTATTGATAGAAAAAAAACATATTATTTCTATCATAAAAAAATGTAATTTTAATTCTACTGTAATTTGTAATGAAAGTTCTACATTTTACATATCGCCAATTCCAAAACCGATTACGATGTTTCAATCATCCATCAATCAAATTCCAAACTTTCGCCTAAAAGTATTTTACCACATTTCGTAAATGAAAATTATTACAATTTTAGATATCATATTTGAAATTAAATTATATCATTATACGAAATCATAAAACAGAACATTTTGAGCGTTCGCTAAATATCACATCTATCAAATATGTTAAAACGTCCCGGCCTCAAACATTTCCATTATTATTCTTGACTTCCCTCGAACATCTCGCTGAGTACACTGAATCGTGAATCGTGACGAGCAAAAGATAATATTGACATTGATATTGAAACCGTTTCAATATACACATCCCGACATTACGCACACGCTAAGCGATTCGTTAGCCGGCACAGTTGTTACAACGAAAACCGTTTCCCGGACTACTCGTTCAGCGAAATCCGCTTTGTTTCTTTTCTGTAGTCGTTTGTTGGGAAATGAAGAAGTCCCCATTTTCTTCAATTTCTAATAAACGGCCAAAAAAAAAGAAAGATTAAAATACTTATTCAGCTTTGGGGATGAATAGGTTCTTTCATGCTCTTGTTGACTAATAACCTGATGGTATACTTCCCTACTCACAATGCTGAGGCGTGTACAGACTAACTTAAGCCTCAAGGGAATTATTAATAGACAATTTCTACAAAATACATGCAAGAATGAAAACATTCGCAGTCTTGCTTTTTCTCATGCGTATCTACCATACGCATCTTACCTACTAAAAAAACCGCACGGCCACCACAAGCGCCATTGCCGGCATTGCCGGAGGCGCGATGTTATGTTCCTGCGTGATGGATTTCCTATAACAGTTTTATTTTAAAAAATCTTACACAAGTACCAACAGCTGTTTGAATGGCTCGGTGAACCGTACCGGCTATGTCTGAATGATCGTTTACAATCACCGCATACCCAAGACTACGATCATGGAATTAACATAAACCGTCTGTAATGTTCAGGATAAAAGCCCGTGTATTCACTATCGCCGGGAACAAAGAAATTCAGTGTATACTACGTATTTGTAATGTCTATTGGATTACGGTAACAATTCCTTTTATCTACTTTCCAGGTTTGTTATTCAATTTAATATAATCTAAGACATTTTGAAATAGAAGCTTTTAAAGAATAATAAACAGGTAATTAACGGATAAATAAATTCATGAACCTATTTGTGGTTTTGTGTACTACATACTACACAATATATAGGTCAGTATTCGAATATTTCTTATTTACTGTCTCATTTTTCCTGAGAAGATGAAAAAGTATATGAAAAATTATTTAAAGCAGAACAATATCAAGTACAAATTTTCATACAAATTATTAGAGTTTTTTCTCTTATAGTTTATGTACACTTTCATACATTTTGTTGTTAAGTAGAACCATTATGTATCTTTGAAGTTCAAAATTCCAATGAAATTAAGTAAGTCACCTTAAACCTATATCCAAACCAACACAAATATAATAATTAAAATCTTTACACAATCGAAATATCCGTAAATATATATTATATAACATACAGTTTTACGGACCTCATTTAGCATGCCGCCTTACCTCCGGTGGTCGCTTTTTCTATGTATAGTGTTGTATGCAATTACAAAAAAAATGTAACTAAGTATTTATATCAGTTGTCACTCGCACAGCACGATCTCTGCATAGCTTAGAACTAGATGGTGCTGTCTGGATTGTCCGGGGTTATTATTATTGCCTGTGTAGAGAATCTCCTTTTCTAAATTGTTTACAAATTTAATTAATAAATAGTAAGGTTTCTTATGAAGTTAAAGAGATTGTGACGTGACGTTTTGTAACATTGGCACTCCAGTAAATGTAGTACTCGTGAAATTTAATTACCATACTAAACAGTCTTGTAATTAACGTCTATGATATTATGTGGAAATCTTAGTAAGTCAAAATAAAGGCGTGGGTGTTCTCGGTAATTAAGTCAACACCATTACTCTACTCATAACAGGCATAGAAACTAAATATTAATAAGAAATGGGTCCAAATATATGTATTTCTAATATGAGACTAATCCATTACAAAATGAATAAATAAAATCCATGTCTGGCGAAGACTGCTTGGTAACATAGTTTTTTTTCTTTTCCGTAATTAGTTACTCAAGTCTGCCAAGAATTTCGGAAAAGTCGTAGTTCTCCGTAGGTCGTTACTTTAGCCTTTAATGATATCATTATGTAGGTATTAGGTATAACTCCATTAATTTTTTATATAGAAAAGAACATTTATTTTCTTTGCATATCAGACCAGCCGCCACCACACATGATAGCAAGTGGTAACCGACGCCTACATTAATGATTAGTATCATGATGTAATATTATCTTATCTGTGGTATTATTATATGCCGCGTGTGTCGCCCTTGGGACTATATTGTATTATATTTCACTCCCATACCAATTAGAAAGTCGGGAGACGACTTTGTATAAAGTCCTTAATTCTATGCAATAAAAATAATTCAAAATTGTGTATAGAACATACACAGACAAAACAATACAGGTACTTTATTTTTTATGAATCACTGTTCTTGTTTTAGCATTACGTGCACACGAATTTTGAAATACATAAAAACTATACAAAGTAACTTTTACTTTAACTAAGTATACAATCATTATGTATTTCTCTTTGCATTAATTGCAGAGATCTAGATATTTCTTGACTTGCTTAATTAAAACTAAGTTAAAAGAGGACTTGCACGCCGGAAGTTCAAAACTTATATTTTACGTTTTAAAGTCTTATAAAGTATTAAATGCATTTATCGAGTTTCGTAACTCAACTAACTAGTTTCTATCGGTGACTCCATTTGCGTGACTATACTAGAACGTGGACTATGTCCTTCTGTCTCCAATATGAAACATATACCAACTACCTACCCACCTATATAGGTAGGTATATACATACCTTTATTATTATATAATTAAACGTAAACAATTCACAAAGCCCCACTTACATTTATCACCTCGGGTTAGACTTTAAAAAACCTTAGTCACTATTATTACAGGCTTAGAAGCTGTGTTTCTGTTATGGGATAAGAAAAGGCATTAAAATTATAGAATAAGAGACATGAAAATTTTGAGTCAATAGGAATGGCAATACTTGTCACCGTCGTAATATAAAAACGTAATGTCCGTGATGTCAGTTGTTCATGCATACATAGTTTGTATTGTAAGGGGATCGAACCCACAACTCAAATTAAGACCGATAACACAGATTGATACGATTATCTACTAAGCTACTGGTCACTTAATTAAATTACGTGCTAGAATAATCTGAACTATGCTTCAGTATTAATTCTATATCAATTAGTCTTTGGAATGTACAATATTAATACGATATGTTTTCTAACGAACTCAGTAGTCCAAATATTTAACACACCGCTTTACTCTTCATCATCATCATCATCATCATTGCTGCTTCAATTCTAGCACGATACAAACTTTTATATACTTCAATATAATTGTTTATTTTTGTCTGAATTTCTCTATTCATTACTTGTTTATAAAAAATATGCGTTTAAATATTTCTGTCACTTGTTCAGTACCCATAGTATAAACTCTGCTTAGTTTAAACAAGGTGGCATTTGATAATGTTCATTTACTATTATTTAATTGTTATCAATAAAAATTCAAGACTTCTTCTGGTGAATATGTCACAGGCCAGATGGTTAAGCAACTGCAACTAAACAACAATTATTTCAGTCATATTCCTATACATAACCGCTGTTACACTTAACACAAACTTTGTTTAAACTTTGAGGAACACCTATTCACTATGAATCACTGAAACCCAAACATATCTGTAACAGTGTTTACTCGTAGTAAAGTGAAAGATCCTATCGTTTATACATATGTACAGGTACAATAATAGTAACGCGCCTCGACTTAGGTCAAATACAGTCCGAATTAGTGAATGAACATCATCATAATTTTGTGAATTGCATAGATAATAACATATTTAACTAGCTATATACGCGACTTCGTCCGCTTGGAATAAATAAAACAATTTTTCTAAGATAAAAGTAGCCTAAATTACTCCTTATTACATCAGTTACCTGCCAAAAATAGTCCCGTCAAAATCGGTCCAACCATTTCAGAGATTAGCTGGAACAAACAGACAGACAGACTCACAGACAAAAATTATAAAAAATATTATTTTGGTGTATGTTTATATGCATATAGTGAAAAACGGTTATTTCAATATTACAAGCACTCCAATTTTATTTATATATTTATAAAATATTTTTAAATATGCACATAACAGTTGTCCGGTATACACTAATACAAATTCTGCTTAATTTGGAACAAAATGGTGTAGTACTCTGTGTGCTAATGAGTGGCATGTCGGCCCATATAATGTTGAACCGTTTAAATATAACGTGTTGAGGACAAATGTGCCCCTATCTCTCAGAATAAACAGAAAAAAGCAAATTAACATTTACATTTAGTAAGTACACTGCCATTTTTTGTACTTAAATCATTAAATAACATTCGAAATTGTGTCATTTTAGTCTAATATTTATTGTGTAATTTTAGTCTAATATTCATTAGTATTCATAAAAGTATCTGTTTAAGCCGTTCTGCAGTTATAACGTTGCCGTAACACTTATGAAAAATTCCGTCTTAGCAAGAAGGTACCTTTGTGAAAATATGTTTATTGCCATTTCGGCTTTCCGTTGATCATATTAGGCACATTGATTGAAGTAGAAAAAGTATAATCCATCACATTTAAAATAAGTATTGTTGCTAAGTTACAGTTTGTATGTAACGTGCAACTGCAATCGGAACGAAATAAATTATATTTGCTACTATATATGTAATCCACTGAATATCTCTATCAGGTTATGGACTAGCACTAAAGTGAATATAATTTAGTGAATTCTAGAATATATGTGTATAGGTCCAACAGAAATTATTAGTATTTTAACAGATTTAATTTTGGATATGTTTTTTGCTAGTAGTTCTATTGTTTACTCTTCTGTATATTGTTTTATATTATGTATGTTATTTAAATGTAGAGATGTAGAATGTCTTAAATGTAATGGATTCTTTGATTTAGAAAAAATAATCCATCACATTTAAAATAATATTAAGTTACAGTTTGTATGTAACGTGCAACTGCAATCGGAACGAAATAAATTATATTTGCTACTATATATTTGAAATCTCTTAATATAATTCTTTATTTATATTGGTAATAGTTGTTATCCGATACTCTGCTGTCAATTTGTATTCTTTATTTAACATATAATCATCCTTGATACAAATTGTATCAAGGAATAGCGTATGATAAAACAACAAATAGATAGACATACTTTCGCATCTATAATAAAAATATATATAGAGATTAAAAGATGAATTGTAATATAACAATCATTATAGAGTAAGAGAAACAAGATTCAGAGAATTTAACGTAAACTATAAAGACCCCTTATTCTATAGAAGTTTCAATAAAAAGAACAGTTCATGAATTAAAGTAACGATTATTTTTATAGGACTATTTTGTTCTTTTACTGACCATGCAATAAACTTAACGTGTTAACCTTATGAAGTATTTTATTCACTTCTAATTCATAATACTAGGTATATCACTGCCCCATAATATCTTTATTTTATGACGATAGAATAAAAATCTACAACTTAGCAAAAGTATTTAAATCAAACATTAACACATTATTTACAAACTTAGGTTTGGCATTAAAGCGATCTAATCTATTACTGAGCACGGGTTACGTTCAGTGTTTATAAAAAATATTTATTAAAAAGTAATCAGAATATTCTTTAGTATTTTTCGAAGGGCTCGGTGGTCTAGCGATTTAGGACACCGCCTTTATTCAGATGGCCGTGGGTTCATTTCCTCGCCCAATGCAAACATTTGTATTCATAAATATGATTGTTTGTATTGGTCTTGATGTTTCCTATGTATATTATGTATGTATTTACAAACAAATGTATTTGTATATTTATATCAGTTGTCTACATTATATGAGTACTACGTAATACATATTACACGTATTATATTTATATGAGTACTACTCATTAATACATCTGCTTATGACATTACTACATATGACATGTTGATTTTTATAAACATATGTGTAAAGAAATAGTGTACATTATATTACTTTAATCTTAGAGCAATGATCAATGAGGAATGTCTCAATCTAAGAGTGAACGTAAAATGAAATTGTCATAAATGACAACATTAAAAGCACTTCTTTAAAACATTAAAAGTGTCCAGAGTTCTTAACTTGAGTCTAAAATACTGAAAGCTAAATCTCCACGCTGTGATTATTCAAAAATGTTTACTATTCTATTATATTTTACCTCTCAAACTCATTTGAAACGCTAGAAGTTTGCGTAAGCCGTTTGGACTTATTGAACATAAATGATTTCAAGATTAACAAAATGAGAAAAGCAGAGTGTCGGCTTATTAATACTGTTCTGATGTCTCTACTGTATCGTTAAGTTGTAGCCTAATAAATGCTTTAGTGTTCGTTTAGTTACATTTAGATACCTATATAAAATTGTCTTCTTTTAATTACTTTTCTATAATTTTATTCGTGACTTTCATGCCCTATATTTTTGCCTTACAAATTAATTGTGGGATTGTGTCAAAT
The DNA here is from genome assembly GCF_030625045.1 of Achroia grisella. Lineage (NCBI taxonomy): Eukaryota > Metazoa > Arthropoda > Insecta > Lepidoptera > Pyralidae > Achroia > Achroia grisella. The sequence goes on from NW_026712925.1 coordinate 3,907,006, forward strand.
TTTCATAGATTGCCTTTTTACCCCGAAAATATAACGGATAGATACAATTTCGAATTTTTATTAATAATAAAAATTCTACTATAAAAGTTTGGATGGATTATTAAAAAATATACAGTCGTTTTTCTGACGCTTTATTAGAATATGAAACAAAATTTAATGACTCAGAGATGAATGCGAAACCAGGACTAAATGCGATATTATTTATATTGTCCATTATGAAGTAACCCCGAACGTTACAAAAGTCAAGAATAGCCCAAAAATATTTTAACCAAAGGGCCCAAATTATATCTCCTATTTGCATAAGTATGGCACAGAGAATAGTCCGTTACGTCATGGTTGACATCCATCTCACTCTCTCCCTAATAAATATCATTTACGTAAGAAAGAGAGTTGTAATTGGGTCAATATGCGGTATAATCTGAATGATGCGGAATGATATTAGGGTGGTCACTGTCTCTATATTAGGAAGTGGGTTAATCATCGTCTTTTGAGAGATATCTCCCATCTGTGGACGATGTTATGAAATATCGATGAGATTTTATGAAGCAACATGCTCTCCTTTAATAATAATAATAAGAAAAGTATTAAAGTGAACTATTGTAAATTATCTACATTTTAATTATTTTTATACTTGTTACATGCACTATAATGCGTAGAAATAGCTAACTGCTTTACAAAATTGAAAAACAGACAAAATACAGAATACGATTATGAAATATCATCTTTTTAAGTCACGTACAGCCGAATTCATAAATTTTCAAAGCATTGTCAACCCTAGTCTCATTTCCGTTAAGTTCGTGTTCTGCTAAGCAATCTGTCAAATCAACTGATCGAAATTCCTGCTAAATATCAGAAAGACCACAAAGGTCAGAGACTGCAATCTCAATGGAACTTTATATCATAGTGTATTGTAAAAGTAATGCAGACTTAAGTGGCCAACCATACTAAGAAATACATTTTTATTATCTATATCTAATAATTAAGTTATAATATGCTTTATTTTTTATTTTGTTGTTGTCATCCCTTATAATAGGTATAAAACATCAATGTTTCAATTTGACTTTGGAAATGATTAGTATAAGACGATGATTTATACAAAAAAAAATATTAAAACTTTTATATGTATACATTTTATTGTAGAAATATATATTTATAATAACTGTTGTATCTGCATCAATAGTGTAAGTATTAAACAGTATTAATAACATTTTATTATATTAGAAAAAGTATAGAAAGAGACTTGGAATACAGAGATATACATTAGGAAACTGTAGACAAGACATAATGATCTTATATATACAAGAATATACTATAAAAAATCTATAAATTTAAATACAAATTTAGAATAAAAAATAAATTATCAGATTAGCCAGATACAACAAAGACTGACAGAACCGCAAAATTGCACAGAATATTGTGATCTTAGTAAGGTTGTCCTCTTAACTTGGAGACTGTATTCGTACATTTCGCACAATGACAAGATATTTGTTCATAAAACAAGAGTTGTGTAGTTGGCTTAATGGCCGTTGCCATTTGCAACTTCGTACTAACTTATCTCTTCTGATTTATGTTACGTTAACTTTTACTACATACCCTGTCCCGTCGTATTTTTAACCAAATTCAAAACGAGAAGAGTACTTAAACTCTTACATGTCTTTGTTTTTCTGTCCACTTTTAAAATCTAAATCTGTAAATAAACACAAAAAGGAAAATAATTTATTTTTTTCAATAATGAAAAAATATCGAATCCGGTTAGTGAAAATTTTTCTTCTATAAATATCTATCTCTTTTATAAAGGTTTAATTATAAAGTATAAGAAATTTAGCGTCTCTTTTTATCTGCGACAAGTATTTCTAAAGATAGCATTACTCAGAAATATAAATACAAAGAGTATGTTTGTGATAAATAGGAGATAACAAGAAATACAATTTTTACCTTTACTTTACGTTTCCTCTTTTATACATTTGAATTACCATATTAACGATTTAGTCAAGCATAAATACCTCTAAATAAATTTATAATAAAACAACCCCAATCATATACAGTGAAGTGATCTTGAGACTTTAGGCTCTCTGCCTGCCTGCTAAAATAAACTGGCATGAAGATTATTAAATAGAACGTTACGCAAGCTGACACAAAGTCAAAGTAAATACGCAAAATAAAGATTATCTTCCCAATTCGGTAAATTAAGAAAGCTGTTTCGAAAATTTATCTTACTATTACAAACCCCATTACGAATTCCTGTTCTTTCATTACCAACAGTTACAGTCACTGGACTTTTTAACTTTCTAAACGTTTCAAAACTTCAGTGAAATCCGTCTAAAGGAGTGGAAACGTTGAATTGCCCAAATTAAATTAACAAATCTAAGATCTGTTGTGTTACAATTCATTTAGTGAAATCCTCGTCTGATAAAGATTCCTTTCTTCCTATTTGTTCTTAAATTACGCAGTCTACACTGTTAAGAAATTCCAATCTAATCATAATGGATCACGCTGTTTCGCATCTTTTAAATAATTTTTAATCAAGATTAGTATTAATTCCATTTATCATATTCAATGAAAAACTAGCTGATAATAAGAGAATTGTACTCCCGCCTGTACTAACAGTACATATTGGCAGAGCACTATTGGAGAATGATAATATGAGGTCAGTAAGCCCATCGTGATGATTTCCAGGGTACACCGCGTGGATGTTGCTAGGGTTGATATACCTCATCAGGTCACTAGACTCCAGAATTGGTACAATAATGGTAATCCCCATCTAACAAATTTGTTTATTGTAATCCATTACACCGGGTCCAACCATTTCTTGTCACTGTCAATGGGGCATATCATTGGTGCCTATTACTAGCAATCCCCATACCTATGAACCAAATTTCGTATATTGTAATGGAGCTCTGACTTGATAAAGCTCTCTCTAGTGACAAGTGAGAGCTCCAGCTTGTTATCGTTTTTGTATATATTCATACCTGTATATGCATAGTAAAATTTTTATTAAGGTTTATTTTTAATACCTACAACCTAAAGAGACCAACTGCAACTTGTATTGTTTTTATCCAGGCATAATCCCAGATCTCAGGGGATTGCAGACGTTGAATTTTAAACGGAAAACTTAAATACGGGTTTCGGAAACTTCTTTAACAATAAGTAATGGATAGTATTTTACTTCGATAAAGTTGGCGGGCGTGCGTTGGGCACTTTTGTTGTTTGAACTCTATTGTTTTCTTAATAGCACCGGAGTCGCATTTATATAAATCAATATATTTACTGTTATAGCATCGCATTGGAATATGCACACACATTTTTTATATTTTCTTATCGTGCCAAAGTAAGTTTATTGTTCTGCTATTGTGCGATGTATCTGTAATTTATTTCTTTATTCGTATGGCAATCAATATTTCATTTTTATTTTTGTATCCTCTGTAAATAGCAGTGAAAACAAGTTTGCTCCCTTTTCTATAGCGCAGCGATTAGTCACCTTCAAAACTTTGTAGATATGTAATATTTATAATGTAACCTATATGTTAATTTATTGGAGCGGTTTTTTTTTATAAATCGTCATTGCAACCTATAATAAAACATAGAATACTTTATCCAATTTCGATAGGCAATTCTGCAGGATACAGTCACCAACAACAAAAAAAATAAGGAAAGGGAGTATATAAAATTAAATCAAATACACGTTTAAGTGTATTGCAATATTTCTTTTTATCTGAAATAGAATATATAAATATTGAATTTACTATAACAGATAACGGAATTTCAATAATTGGCATACATATAAGTACCATCCCTAACTCACGTAACAGGTATCATATAAATCGCAGGCAAAGCAAATCATTCGAAAACACACTCAAACTGAACCCCCAAGGCAGATACGCAATCAATCACAACTCTCTCATACATACAAATCACTTACATCAACGGAATACACATTTGTCATAAAGGCACGCGAATTGCCCCCGGCGCGGCGCCTTACTCTCTAAAATTACTTACTCCCTTTGACGTGTCAAAATAAAATGCAAATATATTATTTTGCCCTTTGAGCCTTCTTTTTTTGATTACTATTATATTGTTGTCTGTTAGTGAATAGACATAGTTAGTTATATAGGTCAGACAAAGACAAAGGTCAGGTATAACACTCAAGTCGGGTAAAATACCAAAACCAACTTCACTAGTAAATAAAATGACTATGAGAAAATTAATTTCGAACGTTTCATACTAAATTGACCATAAATCGTCACTTCGAACGAAGGTGTTTAAAATTATTTTCAAGCAAACACTAGTTTTTTTATTAAAGACACAAATATAATGGTTTTATATCAGTTATTTACCTATTTCAATACATCCATGACGATGAAACTATGATAGTGTGTTTATATTATGTCCTCAGCTGGATATAACTCTTAAACTCAGCTGGATATGATTGGACATAAGATTATCATGATCATGATACCCACGGGTAGTTATTTTAATCTGCCTGGTCTTCTTTATATTACAAAAAATAAATTTTATTATAGCTAATAATATCAACTACCTTATACTCAAGCTGTTTGCTATACAATGGTACCGGTCGGGATGCATAAATAAATAGTACAAAAATAGTTCAAAAATGTGAAGTCTTATATACAATATATTATTTTATATAATATAATATATTGTCTTATATATAATATATTATCAGTCTTATATACAAATATATGTCTATAAAGCGACGTATTACGAGTATAATTTACATATTATTCAAACATCTAATTGATTACTAATATACAACTTAAATTCGTAGAAAATCATTTTGTGTGAGTTGTCAGATGTTATTTATTTGTATTAATATATTTTTAAGTATTTCATTATTGTAAATATAGTAAAGGGTTTGACCATAACTCCTTGTTGTGGTTTCTAAACAAGCCCATAAAACTCGAGCAGAAAATATACCTTTATGTTAAATACCATTGCACTTAGATGCCCAGCCCGTTGTAACATGATAACTCCATCCACTTCCATGGCTATAAATTGTTTTTAGGAAGGCATAAATTAGCCCGCTAAGAGTTTAGGGGTTTCTTCCTTGTAAAATTCACTTCCCATCCAAGTATAACTTTGTTTCGGAGTTTATTTATTTCGTGCAACATAAAAGGACAGAGAATATTGGATGAAAACGTTGTGGATATTTATAGAGCGCTCACAAGTTAATTGTTTAAGTTTTTGAAACCTTATTATAGTTATTGGATAAAGATCAACAGCAAGTCATTTGCTCTGTCTTTTTGGCTGAATCTGCTTTCAGAATATATTGGTAAAGTCGAAACAATATAAGTCAAAAGTACTTATATTAGGTTTATTTGAATCAAGATATTTCTATGATATGATAGATTTCTTTATGAATATATATACGAGCGTGCTGCATGGTTATGACACTTTTTTATTAACATAAAATAATTCGAATTTTTTAATGAATACCGATCAAATGAATATGACTAGACAACAAAACAAAGAAATCAAATGATAAACTTCTTTTTATAATACGTATATGTTTTATACATAAGTTTCAGGTTGTTTGATTACACTGCAATTGGATAAGGATAAACCTGCAGTGCCTGCCAAATTTAAAGTCATACTTTTCAAAATATCCTTTATTTTAAATAGCGAGCAAAGAATTGAAATTCTTCTATATCCAGTTACGAACAAGTTACCAACATGTTGACAACTAAGAACCCAAAAACACATTTACTCAAACTAACAAGCAAACCAATTCATCAGAGCGGTCAAATAAAAGTTAATTGTTTAAAAATTGGAATAAACGGATCTGGAGACGCAATCTTGATAACGTGACACCATCTCAAAGTTTTCAAACTTCTTTCTTTCGACTCTTTACCAATTTAACAGACAATTTGATGAAAAAGTTGGGAGTATAATATCAAGTTGAAGGTACAAGGCTTAAAGGAATTTGGACCCTCTCCTGATATAGGTGCCTTACAAGACTTAACTCTTACAAATTAGTTTGGAAACGGTGTACAAACTTTGCCTTTTAAAAGATCGCTTTGTTAAGCCATCGATATTATTATATCGATGGCCTAAAAAGTCGATACTACTGTACACTATAATACTTTCCATATACAATTTATTATATAATTTTGTTAATAAGTAGTAAGTAGTATACATAGCAGTTATTTAATATGAATGCATGTTTAGAATGTTAGAAACCTAGATGAATTGAAATAGAACAACGAATCTATGTATCTCCTAAATACATTTCGTATACGTTTATATAAGATAGTGAGACAAAGGAAAGTACTATTATTATAGAGACTTTTACTTTTATTTCTGTATAATAAAAATTTAAAAAGTGCTTAGAAAATTGTTTGAAAAAATACTTGCACCTTCAAAGTCATTATGAAATATACTAACACATCTATTTAAATAAGAACTCTTTAATTTCTTTGTATTTCTTATATACTGTGACCAAGTTATATTTTTTAATAACGTATATTAAAAAATATAACTTGTGTTGAAAATTCCAATAAATTTGTAAAAATGAATCATGTATTGTAAATTGTATTTAAGTATACAGGAATACAGGAAATACTTGTGTCTCCCTATTACATATCTTACAGACCTTTATGATCTTTCTCTTGAATACACAACAAAGCTAGAGTGATGGAAATTTCCAAGTCACCGAGTAAAGTCGGCACGCCTCCGCTCAAAGACGCTATGAACTCACTAAAGTACAATATGTACCTAAACATATCCTATTCTCTAAGTTATGTACATTAGTTAAACAAATGCTCATAGAAGTTTTAATCGTTACTTATATTACGAATACAAAAGTAGTAGTCAGTTTGTTTATAACTTTTCCACGACAGAACGGCTCCTAATGAAATTCGACGTAAACATATATTGTATTACAATGATGAACACATGCCAGCTTTTATTCCAAAAGTATCTGTAAAGAAGTGAAACTTAAGATGATACTATGTATAAACAACAGACCAATCACAGGTAATTTCTAGCAAATAATTAAATCTCAGAAAATAAATGTAAGTCGGTAGGTAGGTATATAGGTATAGTAGGTACTTGTAGGTAGGTATTAAATTTTCATTTTTTATTATTATTATTATAATAAAATAAAATTTATGTGCTTCACATCTAAATATTATTTTATTCGGTGGATTTAAATGCAGGGCAAAAGCTCTTCGATTTTGAACTTTAATCGTTACTTTTCAATTATTTAATGCGATTTTTAAATTGTATTTCTACTTGAATTTTTTATATGAAGGATTAAACTCAGCATTACCCATTATAGATATTGTTATAAACGTACACACATTATACATATATATATATTGAATCCAATGTAGATACATCTACCGCTGCCTCAAATTTTATATGATTTTTATTATTGTTTTCAGCGACATTTTCAGAGAATCATTCAGAAATATAAATTCACACGTGACATTTTTGCGTTTACCAGTCATACTCATGTATAAAATATCAAAATGTGCAAAGTCTACAATATCAAGTCTTTTTTTAAACTTACGAAATACAATTGAACAAATTTGACTATGTAATGAACACAAATTTAAATTTTAAGTATAAAGTTCGTATAAAATGTACCTATTCTTTCTAAAGGTGTAAAACGTTGTTTTGTTAAAACCGGGTCCCGTTGCATAATGCATGTCTGAGATGCTGTAAGTTTCAGCCGGCTTCCACGATGGACAGTGCTTTAGCTCTAAGAATAAGGAAGAGCTACGACAAAGCTGACATACGAATAAGTGCATTGTAAGGCTACTTACCAACTACTCCGCGTAGAATTGTACACACGTAACATTTATATTTCTAGACCGACTAATATTTTAAATGTGTTATGCACGCTGCTACGTTCGCAATAGAATAGAATAGAATAGAATAGAAAATCATTTATTCAAATAAACTTAATTTAAGCACTTTTGAATAGTCATAACAATTTGTTTTTTTATCTACCACTCGTTCGGAAAGCTGTCTCATCACAAGAAGAACGAGCAAGAAACTTGTGTGTTGCTCTTTTAAATAATCCTTGTAAGTTTACATTTACAAGTCGAAACGTGTGAATACAAACTACCAACAAGCACTAATTTTTGGGTCAAATATAAATATGCAATAAGATTAAATCAGTCGTAGTGATAAGAGCAGACCAGTCCCTACAAGCAGCACTCGTTCACGAGTATGACGGATGAGCCAGCCATCACTGCGCTCGACCATATTTTAGGGAGCCCATTGACCCGGCCCACCACGCCGCCACATGTCTGGACATTTTAGTGAGCATGACTACTCATTCCACACGACCACGTCACAGCTATAAAAATTACTATATGGTAGTTACAGTCTTCGCACTTTACATAAGGATGCATGCGGCAATCAATACAAAAGCCGCTACGCTATCATATATCAAGAAAGCAGTATGAAGATTAAAATTATAACGTTGTCCGCAAATAAACTTATTCTTGCTATATATTGCTATCATCTATAAATTCATCTATCTTATAATAGGCTTTTTTACATAACATTTGTTTAATATAAGATTTGAATTGCCTCTCTGTAAGATTTAGCGTAGACTCTGGCAGTTTATTATAGAATCTTACGCAATTACCATAAAATGAATTACTAACTTTGTGTAGACGGCATTTAGGTAAAATTAGCTTATTTTTATTGCGTAAGTTTCTACTTGTACAGTCTTTAAGTTTCTTGAAACTATCTAAGTTTTTCCTTGTATACATAATATTTTCATAAATGTACTGTGAGGCAACGGTGAGGATATTTGATTGTTTAAAGCATTGACGTAATGACTCTCTAGAACCCATACCATAAATAGAACGTATGGCTCTCTTTTGTAAAATAAATATAGTATTTATATCGGCAGCTTTACCCCATAGCAGTATGCCATATGACATAATGCTATGGAAATAACTAAAATATACAAGTTTTGCCGTCGCCACGTCTGTTAATTGCCTTATCCTTCTAATTGCATAAGCAGCAGAACTAAGTCTACTGGCTAATTTTGAAATATGGGGCCCCCATTGTAACTTCGCGTCCACTGTTATTCCTAAAAAAACTGTATCATTAACAAAATTTACTATTTCATCATTAAGCAATAGCTGCGTATTTACTTGTTTTACATTAGGCAGCGTGAATTTAATGCACTTAGTTTTGTTGGAGTTCAATAATAGATTATTACATGTGAACCAATTTAGTATAGCAGAGATAGCATAATTTACATCGTCTAATTGATTACATTGGCGACCAATTTTAAACACTAACGAAGTATCATCCGCAAATAACACTATATCTGCAACTTTCTCTACCATGTAGGGAAGGTCATTTATATAAATTAAAAAGAGAAACGGGCCTAATATTGAACCTTGAGGAACGCCCATTTTTATATTAGTTCCCTTTGACTTTACACCATCAATATCTACAGTTTGCACCCTATCCTCTAGATAAGTTTTCATTAGACTTAGGTCATTATCTCTAATACCATAATATTTGAGCTTGTACAAAAGTGTTTCATGATCTACGCAATCAAACGCCTTCGACAAGTCACAAAAACGCCGAGAGCATCCTGTGAGTTTTCCCATGATTCGAATATATGTGTAATAAGCGCTACGCCTGCATCAGTAGTAGACTTGCCGGCAGTGAAACCATATTACTGACTGTGAAGCAGTCCGTTATCCCTGAAGTATTTTAACATTTGGTTAAACATAATCTTTTCAAATACTTTACTTAGAACTGGCAAAATAGAAATTGGTCTATAGTTGCCTAGCTCAAATCTATCTCCAGATTTAAAGAGTGGAATTAATTTGCTAAATTTCATTAATTGAGGAAACACGCCATTATCAACACATTTATTGAAAATAGTAGCTAGATAAGGAGCAACAATATCTATGAATGTACTAACTACTTTAACTGACATGTCCCAGAGATCTTCCGTATTTTTTAAATTTAACTGTTTGAATATTTTTATGACATGAAAAGGGCTGACATGTGAAAATTTAAATGTTAAAGAGCAAGGGCTGACATTAGCCTCCAGTAATGTTTTTGCTCGAATTGGAGATGAGTCTAGAGAAGATGTAATATCAATCGGAATATTAGCAAAAAAATCTTGAAAAATATGAACTATATCTTTTGTTGCTGTTATTAACTTATTGTCATAATTTAATGAGAATTGATTGCAGGCTTTTTCAGACCGTCCAGTTTCTTTGTTTATAATTCCCCAGATGGTCTTAATTTTGTCAGAGGACTGATTAATTTGTTTATTTATAAAATTAGATTTAGCTGCAATACAAACTTGTTTGAAAATTTTAGAGTAATTTCTCACATAAGTTGTAAATTTGTCATCAAATCTATATTTTTTTTGATCATATAAATCAAATAAAATGTTTCTACTTTTAAGTATTCCTACTGTTGCCCATTCTGTAAATTTAGATTTAACACAATATTCTCTTTTCTTGAAAATATTCTGGTATTCTTTTGACAAAAGACTAATTAACTTGGTGTAAAGAATATCAGGATTATTAAGACTGACAGATTGTAACTCTAAGTCTAATTTATATTTAACCGTGGTTTTGTATTTATTAATATTGTAAGCATTTATTTGTCTTTTTGATCTTTTATTATTGGTATTTTTTTTAGTCTGATTACTAAACTTAACAACTTGACCACAGTGATCCGAAGGAAGTTTATTTATTATTAATTTTTCAATATACTCACAGTTACAAAAAACATTGTCAAGACAAGTAGCAGTCGTAGCGGTTACACGAGTGGGTTCCTGAAAGACATTACTCAAATTAAAAGACTGAAATAAACTAATAATTTTTGTACATGTGGGTGTATCACAAAGAATATCAACGTTAAAATCACCACACACAATGATTTTTTTACTGCTATTAAATACTTTTTTTAATATATCCTCCATCACCTCTTCAAATACATTATAATCACTATTAGGAGGCCTATAAACACATATAAGTATATAATTATCTAGTTCTATACATGAGATTTCTGTACAACACTCAATAGAAAGTCTAACAATGTCAGCACGTTCCTTTACTTTAATATTATTTCTTGCAATTATCATAGACCCACCTCTGTTAACTGACTTTCTATTGAAGCAGCTGACAACATTATAATTATTTAAACTGAACATCATATTGCTTTCTTTAAGCCAATGTTCAGTGAAACAGATAATGTCAATATTGTATTTTTCCAAAAATAATTGTATAATTAATTCACTGCCGGGAAAACTTTGTATGTTCTGATGAACAATTACCAATTCTAATTGCTTTCCCTTTGTCTTTGTTAGCAGTTTAAATCTGCAGTCAAATTACTTATATCACTATTTAAACAAAAATTAATAGAATCATTTGTTATGTCACAATTTTTATATTGAAGTTTACCATGTAAACTGTTCATGAAGTCAATATTATAAGCCACTAAAGTGGCTATTTTATTCTTAGAAGATTTAGAAAGATACATTGTATCTTTTGTCAAATAAAAATCACTAATAAAACTATTAGTGTCAAAAAATGTAAAAACGTCACTATGACGACATGTCAATGTATGTAATAAATTATTAAGGTAATGTACCTTATTGTTAATTTTTTTATGATAATGGCTACTTGTATAAGGAAGAGCGCACAATACAATCTTATATACATTCAATTGTAACAAATATTGAATACCTTTAATTATATCCTGTCTATTTAATTTAATACTATTACCAAAAAATAACACAACTGTGGTCATTTTATTCATTTTAGTAGATTTAATTTTGTTAATAATTTGTGCAAATGATGCCCCTGGCATACAGTAATTTAATACATCACCCTTAAGATGATACTTCAATATAGACCCAAAATTACAGCCTATTCTGTCAGAAAACACCATTGTGCTACTTTTAGGAGTATAGTCACTGACACAAATCCCCTGAACTTCATTTATCTGCACAGTTGAAACTGAATTATTATTTGGCAAAGTTGAATGATCACATGTACAATGTTTAGTTAATGACTCAAAACGGTCAGCATTGTATTTACTGACATCAATCAAATCATCCATTGCTAAAATATGCTCCTGGATTTGTTTTTGTGAGATAGTATACTTGTTATTTAAATCATGAAGCGATGATTCTAAACTCTTTATTTTTGAAGTTAGGTAACTTGTATCCATGTCATATAACTTTTGGCTTTCCACTAGTTTATTATTATACTTATTAATATAATCATGCAATTTTAAATTGTTTAAACTAGTTTTTTTTAGCAACTGACCATTTTTGGAATGTTTATATAATATACTCCGAGTCTTAGTTATAAACTTTTTTAATTTTAAATATTTTTTTAATTTATTATGACTCAACATACATATGTTATTATTATAGTTGCCCTGTGATGTGTCGCTAGTAAGGTCAATCACAACTGGCTGGCTGCATGGAACTGAAGTAGAATAATAGAGTAGAATAGCAATATTAAATTAATACAAGAATAAGATTTTTCCCTAGTGCAATAGTATAAAACTAACATTTAGTTAAACTTAATAGACTTAATAGAATACTTTTGTAATGTAAACAAACATATAATTTTTATATTGTATGACGTAAATAAATTTGTATTTTCAACTTTATTTCCACACTTCAAACATCTAATAAACCTATTAAATATAAACTATATTATTATCACTATTAAAGCTATTTTAGTACTTATGAAGATTAATAATAATATATCTTAAAAGATAGTTTATGTCATACACACACCACAGATAATATAATATTACATACACACACACAAAGATATTGTAAAAATATTGGTTAATATTAAATTGACGGAGAGATCCGGTTGGTAACGGAGTAAGAATCTTCTCTGCGGGGTGTAAGAGCAGACTTGGAAAATTTGAAATATACAAGGAAAATAAAAAATACATATTTTCTAGGTTTGTTTTATGGAGTTGCTTAGCCCACATTTATAATACTATTAATCTACTCCTATGAGGGTAGGTAGGAGCAGGGTAGGGGTAGGAGCCATTATTGCCAGTAGGAGGGCGTCCCTACTCGTAGATTGCTTTGATATGAAAATAGTAATTGTTTTGACAAATTAAATAACAGTAAGTCACTGAATCTCGTTGAACAAGACAAGAATTATGAATTTACTGTTACATTATCGTTTGCATCTCTGTAAGCTATTTCCTTTATTTATATACAACAATTTCCTGTGAATCCAACTATGTATTTATATTGTACCTTTAATGTATTGTTATCTCACACACTAATTATTGTGATGTCTTTGTTTTCATCTTGAATAGATTTTACTCCCGTATTGGTTGTACCTATCTATTCCATTCAAGCATCAATAAAGATACACAAATCTAATAACCAAAAAGTTTATTATGATTTTATTAAGTCCTTTTGTGAATAAATCTTAAAATGAATATGGAATTGCTCATCAATTTCTTTTAATAAATCAATAAAAAAAAGTAAAGTTCCGGAAAGAGTACTTATTCAATAATGTTTTCACAAAGAGGCTTTCAAAGAAAATGTTCCAACTATTGTCACATCGCAATATCAGGCAAGAATGAAAGCTACATAAAAAGTAAGAGGTATAATTTTCCTTCAAGTTTTAAGTTCGCTGCAAAACGGTTCTTACTTTAAAACAGCTAGTTATGGAACCCATTATACGTTGAGTGCAGTTTTCTTTGATGTCCGTAGTAACCGCGTCGCCTACGGCGTTCGCCGCAAATCACACAGGATGATGTTTGAGCGAAAGACGACACCTGTCGCATACAAAGCGGGGTATCTCGTGCCAAATTTGCCGGAATTCTAGTATTAGATGGTTCAGGAGCGCTGAATTGGAGGTGATATTTGAAAAACTCAATTTTGTATGGCCGTAGATAACATCTGGGCGCCCCTGATTATGATCGTTCGATGTTAGGTTATTTAAAGACAGGGAAAAAGTAAGAATTATTGTATAAAGTAATTAAAAAAAGTAAAGTATATATTCTTTTACTGATAAATATATTAACTAATTGATAAATTCATATTTATTTAGGGATATAGACTATTCCTACATTGTTGAACTCGGGTGAATTGTTATAGAATCATAAAAAATCGTATTTTTGACAGGATTAAAGAGAAACCTATCTCATAGTTAGAAGTAGGTAATTTTATATGCGATATCCTAACTTCTAGAATTCCCAACACCATTGCCAGCATTGTTGCTATATTAGGTCGACGTCGTCTCCCAAGAAACCATCGTGATTAATTCTTCGTGAATTCATTGATATTTCAATGATGTCCAGTTTGGCGTATGGTATCAACAGTACATCATAGTCTATATACTATAACATAAACTTAAATGACTATAATAAAATTAAATGACTTTAAAATAAATGCTGTAACATTGGGCTACGGTGGATAAGGATGTTAAAGAGCCTGTTCAATCAGGGTGGGAAATAGTTACTATTTCTCACCCTGATTGATCCCCTGTTCTATTCCAACACGAATTACTATAAAGGCCTGCCTTACAACTATTAGAAAAATAATATTAACTCTCTATGTTTTATAGTCTAGGTTTATATTTTTAAACTACGAGTAGGTGCACGTAAAAGTTAAATCTATCACGGATAAGTGTAATGAAGCTGCGGCATGTAATATTCAACAAGTTTTCCGTGAGTGTATAACCGTCATAAAATTTTATACCAAATAGTTAGTCCGAGACCACTAGACCGCTAGTCATACTAGCGGTAAGTGTATATGATAACAAAAAAAGGCAAACTGAATATACAAAATATTTAATTAGGTGATAGTTAATTAGGAACGGACAAAAGAATCGAAATATCTCTATTGCTAAAATTGATCAAACCTGTATTTGTTCTACAATACAGAGCACCTTCTTTTACTATTGGAACACTATAAAGGACTCTCGGCTGTGGAAACGTCATATGTTATCATCAGTTAAGAAAATCTATTACAGTAGAGACTGTGTGGAATATAACCTGACATTGCTAGCAATGCAACCCCAAATCCTCATTGCTCACAGTCCCTTCAAAACTCCAAAAACAGCATCTTCCCAATTTATATAAGAGTGAGAGAGAGACATATGAATTCCAAAAAGACAACGATTTAAAAAATAACACTTGATAACTGCTAAGTTTATACCTCTGAATGCTATGAAGTGTACACTGAAGTTTATCCTGTCCGAAAGCAAGTCGAACTGAATTGCAACATGCATTATTCACCTGGTTGCCTTCATCTGTACCCTCTTAAGCCCGTTTACAAAGTACCTAAAGCACGTCGCATCTCTTATTCCTTCTCGGGCGTTATATTGTATACGTTCCGTATTGCGATTTAAATCTGAAACCGTTTGAATCTGGGATTATTGTCTGTAGATATCTTCGTATACGGAGAATATTATTATTAAATACTAGCTGAAAGGACTAGGAACTGAATTCAGTTCTCCTCTTTTAGAAATCATTCCGAACTGACGATAGGTTTGACATATCGTAAAAATCTGTAATAGATCTACATTAATAACAATATTTTTAATTTGTATTTGAATTGAACAAAACTGTAGCATATCGTAAAAAACTAACAAATCTTCAGCTTTTTTTTGTAACACCACCATATACCTAATTTTGTAGAAGCACTTGTATCATTTTTATAATATAAAAATTGAGTTTTAGGTATGTACATATTTCGATACATCTTTTAGCAAATTCATTCTTCCATATTTTATGAGCAGAGCAAAGTATGTAACTTTGTATTCACTTAACTTGTTTATAAACTTATTGAAATAACGATGAGATTTTGAACAATATATAGTTGAAAATCGGACCAAAATTGGTTAAACCATTTAGTTTAGTGCGGCAAACTCATAATAATTGTTTTTCTCATATATCTTTGATGTACAGACAGAGATCAGTTACATATGTATTATATGTATAAAAGATATCGGGAACACGATAAGAAATAGATATCGTACCTATAACAAGCATGCCGAAACACTATTCGGTTGGAATCCGGCCAACGGAGAACAAGTATTAAACTTGCATACAACCGCGACTGATAGTCCTATTATAGGGACAACCCTCGTTCCAACCCCGACATCTCTATAAACTTAGCGATCACGTATTACTTATCGGTTTTATTGTCAGTTTGTCAACTGACTTCAAGGAGATGGGGTTTCCATTCGTATAGATTTATACTGACTCATAATCCTTTCGTGTGTCACACAAGAACTAGGTTATGTTTTTTTGACATGTAGAAAAATTCTTACCAGGACTATTCATCTGCCAAGGAAGTCGAACATAGTATGATTTATTGTTTACAAAGTCTACCTCTGGTTTTTTAGTAAGAATACTGAAAAGTAACAAAGTTTTGTAAAAAATCGAAAAGTAGCTTATAATAATCTAATAATAAAAACCCTGCACAAATTCACACAGCGCCTCACATAACACAAGCTCTGGTTAGCATAGAACTAGATCTACCCTAACTAGAGCTTGTGTTATAGATAATAAGCAATTCATAGAAATATTGAAATATATATTAGTACAAATATATTTTAATACATACAAAATACACAAGCAAAACGCCCAGGCCAATACGAAGAATCATACTCATGAATACAAATATTTGTATGCTCAAATTGAGCCAGTAACCATCTGAAGTCGGTGTTATAAAGCGGTAGGTTTCTGACGAATTTTCAAACGAATAATATACCCTAATATACGTGTGTAGGCACAGGTATAAGATATTATTAGTATGAATAGTGGGATAGTAATGGGTTATTATTAGAGCTGGCAGTATACCCTGTCTGCTTTACATACCTGAAGCACAAATACTATATATACGCCATTTCCACTATCAACGTGCGGCTATCTCTCTCGCCAGGCGACCTCACCTAAGCTGACCTTAATAACTATGAGCATCTACTATTTAAGCATTATTCAAAGGTTCATTTTGTGTTCATAATTTAATTTGTGAAATTAAATTACTGGATAATTAAATTAGTAATATGTTACTTTAATATACCGATTTACTTATTATATACAGTCACAATACAAACATTCGTATTCATGAACCTGGTTGCCTGGAAGAAATCGCTTTTCGGCAACAAAGGCCATTATTGCATCTTTCTCTTACTCATTGTTGTAAATTTATACATATTATTTATACATAATAGTGTATCTAAATGTTTGTTTTTATCCTGTGAGTTATTCATTCATGAACGGGTCTTGCACATTCTGTTACTTGTTTAGTATAATCTCTATGTATGTTTTGGTTTCATCTAGTGATGGTACTGTATAATATTTTCATACAAACAGAGAAACAATGTATTAATTTTAGTCAAATATTTTAAATAAAAATGACATAATAATATCTAGTATATTAAAAATAATGTAGGTATAGTAATATGAGCAAACCTTGTAAAATACTCATTCTAAATGATAAAGATTTAAAATTATATTATCTATGTAATATAGAAGGGCTCTAAAATTTACATTACCATCTAAAACAGGGCGATATTCTTCGCATTAAACTTAAACAAAAATACTCCAGTCTGAACTCATTTATGTTTGTATCAAGTACTTTTCACTTTTTACAGTTCCAACGAATAATTTGTTAAATGAATGATCCTCAAAATACTGGAATTCAATAGAACATTTGACGTATAAATGAGCATAAAAAAGTAAAACAAAGACGATTTGCCGATTTTCAATCAGTCTCTTATATTCATTCATTACCTAATGCCCGCTTTCAAGCTGCTATTTTTTTTAAATTATTAAATGTTTTATGTAAAGAATTTTTTTCTTGATTAATACACACTTTTTGCTGATTAGTGCTATTAAATAATACAACTCTGTTTAAAAAAGGAGCCAGGCTCGTAATACGATCATATTTATGTACGTATTATGTATACCTTAACTAATTCTTCTTCAATTTTAAGGATTTTCCAAAATGGATGTTAGCACCTACCATAGATATCGTTATTTTTTTTAATTAATCATCTATGTGACGATTAAACTAACAACGTTACAAAGAAACGTTTTAACATATAAATGCTCTAGAGTTTAGATATACAAATATGTTTTTGTACAGTAACAAAGTAAGCGACGACTTCTTTTCGTGGAGAAGAAGAAGAAGGGGATAAAGTGAGTGAAAAAAAAAGTCCGAAGTAAAATCCTATCCCATGTTACATCCGGTTACATTTAAATACTTTTAATAATGTAATACTAAAATTAAAATATGATGTTACAATATCCCTACAATACCCTTCTTAAGATGGTAAACTAGATGTAGATTTCATGATTTTTGCACGAAGCCCTTGTTATACAATGTTATAGTTTGTCCCCTGCACCTTTGCATGTGCCGAAAGACCCCCTATACTTTGTTTGAATATAAATCTGTCTAATCGCTTACTAAAACCTTTGAAAGTAAAATCTGAAAGTATCCACCTGGGGCCCCGTACTCAACCGATTCCGTCACTATTTACCCTTTAATCGAGAATATAAACAGCAAACTTCAAATTACTCTTGAGACTTGAACTTCTTTCGATTGAAAGCGATTACTGTGAACAACGATTTCACATTAAATAGACGATCGCTGTAATATAAAATCGCAATTTCCGAATAATTTCGTTGTCATTTTATTATATCTGATATAACAATTTTCATTCTCTTTTCTTTTAAGAAGGTTTAGTGGGTAAATTGTCTGTGTGTGTGAATGTTGTTACAACATCGTGGCAATTTGACATACTGCATCACTTTATCATGGTCGTGAGTTCGATCCATGATACAATGAGCAACTTTTCATTAATGAGACGAATTCGTAACAATCTTATTTATTTTGTGACAAATATTACCTATATTTGTCGCAAAATAAATAAGATTATGTGATCTTGACTTGGGTTATGATTGTAAAATTGATATTATATTATGTTTTGCCTCATTCTCATTAGGCATTCAAAATTTTATATAATTCTACAACAATATCATTCACGATCAACAGATGGATTATAAAATCGTTATCACATTATTAAGTACTTAAAAATTAGTTTAGAGTAGAAACATTGTGGAGTAACAAATCATTTAATTTATTATATCATATAATTATACATGAATTTGTCTGGGTGTTTTCTATGAATATTATTTATGTATGTTCAAGTAATTAAATATTTTTCTGTCTTTAATAATATTATATTATCTGTGGTAATAACATAGTTCAAGAAAAGAAACATCATAAAAGCTCGGCTTAGTTTATAGATATATAACAAAGAATTAATTCTGCACCAAATATTATTGACAAATTTAGTAAAATGAAGAAATAGCCACTATTTTTAATTTATACCTTTATATACTTAGTGAATTGACAGGCACTTGGTTAACGACAATAATAAGAGTTTAATAATATCTGGAACTAAATTAATATTATATACTGTATTTTAGAGTGAAATAATGAATATAAATTCGTGATTGTATTTAGCTAATTGTAAAAACTCATTACGCGCAGGATTCTTGAATTTTTTTAAAATTGTAAACGTCATTGTTTGACATAAACTCAAACATCTTTTATTTGTAAGATATGGTTTAATATTGTACACCGACAATGGACTATTAATGTCTATAGATACACTCAGTCAATATTAATTTTATTAATCTCGACGCACCAACCCTCTAGTATTTCCAACCAGCTGCCTTATCAAGAATTGACAGGCGTCTGCTTATTGGCCCCTTAGCCTGTAAAGGTTGATTGAGTTCATATGGCTGTGCAATTGTTATCGTTGAATAGAAAAGATTAGTAAAGCATGATTGGTCTAGCAATAATAATACTTCTATCGTTTCTGTAGATACCTACTTTATTAAATCGGTAACAATCAAATTAATATCTATCTACGTTCTATGTAACTTCATATCATTGAAAAGCAATATTGAATTGATTTTCGTTCATTTATCAATACTAAAAATAAAATAATTAAATTACTTTTAAATATTGTCAGAAAGAACTCTCAATGCGCTCTTGGATATTTCAAATACCTACAGATGTCACTACTTGCCCTTATCCAAAAACTAATAGATTTAGTTATTACGCTCTTTCTTTTAAATACATGTTCTATGTTAAAATTTACTGCATATTATTATAATTATATAATAATGTTAAACATTGAATTAACTTATGTAAGTTATAATAATATAATAATTAGTTATATAACTTGTTAGTTAAGTAATCATTACATTCTTTTGTTTCCAATTACTTTAGTTATAAAAAATGATCAGATGCTTTCATATGAAAGAATTCATATTTTTTGTATGTATGATGTTAAATCAAATTTAGAAAAGTATTAAAAAAACAATAATTAGGTTATTAAGTGAAAGGATTATGTATCTAAAATTAAATGTCTTTAAATAATTATGTTAATAATCTTTTGAAGGTTCAGTACTACGTCTTATCAAAGCACGTGTGGGCCGATCAAAGGGCGGTAGAACGTGATAAGATGGAATATTTAGTAATTTCGTATGGTTATAGGACTATAAATTAGTAGTCCCAATTCCCATTACTATACCTTTATTGGATCTAAGATTAAGGTATGTAGATAGGCTTCTGTGTTGAGTTAGATCAGATTGTCCTTATGTGTATCAAATTGACATTTTGTACAAAGTCGTGTGGCAATCTTTGTCTCAATTCCTGTTACCAATTTGCATTGTAAGCTATATTCAACCTTGATATCAATTTAAGAATGAACATTAAAAAGTAAACAAGCAGGATAGGTACCAACTATACAGTCTATTATAACCAGTAGCTCACCCTGACTTCGCTGGATGGTACTCAGAACTTTATAATCTATTTAACACTAACCTATGTCAACGAATGTCAACGCACACTACCATTACAATATATTAACATAAAACATTAACATAAAAGAATTTCTCAGATCCGTGCAACAGTGTCGGAGTTTACTTTCCTTATAACCAAATCTGTATTGATATCAATGGTCATTTACATAATTATAAGTGTTATAATAAGGTCTTAATTATAGCTTAACCTTTTTCAACTCATTTTACTACCTGGCTAACCGAGTTTTCTTTGGCGTCAATATTTACTAACCATATTATACATATATGTACTAAAAACATGTAAATATTATAAGCAATGTAAATATATATGTATGCGTTTATAATAAAGTATATAGTAAAGGACCACAGACAATGGCTATGACATTATGAATAAAGAGAGACAGTTTGGTCTTAATGACCCCAAATGGGTCTGGATTAGCCTTGAATATATACACAGGTATAAGAACACTTAAGCACCTAATTGTAGTAATGTTGAAACTGAAAGCAGCGAGGTAGCTGCTTTTGTTTATTATTAATATAGGGAAGATCTATATTACCCAGTTTTATTTATTGTCATAAATAAAACACACACAAATAATTTCCCTATATTAATATAGAATACTTATATACTGGTTAAAGTAAGGAAAACCAGGTAACAACAGTTGTAGAAGCATCTTTACAAACTATCACATCACATACATGTATAAGTCTGTAAGAGATTGCTTAGTGATAAGACCGCATCTTCTACTAGTTTTTAGGTATCTAGTGCAATAAACTATATAAATAAATAAGAAATAGATAAAATATGTTGTAGTAGTAATCCATAGTAGGTACTGATCGTATGCCTGTTGCCTTATCATGAAATTTGGCATGACGATCGATTGATATCACGAGGCATATATAAACTATCTTGAAAAAACCTGACAGACAGAAATGTAACTCGGTACATGTTCAATTCTCCCTAGGTTGTACTTTTTTAGGCTATCTATATTAATAATATTGAACCAAAACATTTTATGAGTTTGTTTATATGTGTGTGTATGTGTGTATTTTCGGAACCACTGCATATATCCGTTCACGATTTGCGAGACACTATTTGAGATGAACATAGGGTTATTCAACCCGATCGAAGTCGGGCCATTTTTAATAAAATAGTCCTGTGTCAATATGATGGGGTAGCCTCTTACGTCCCTATGAAAGTAAAGAAGTAATGAGCAATATTGTATATACCTATATATAATTTAGATGTTAGAATGACATCTTTGATAAATATTTCTAGATATATATAAATCTTTATGTTAACTACCGACTGGCCATTGCTTTATACAATTGTGTATATATATTGTATGTATGTGACGGAGGGCGTATTTACATGTTGGACATATAAAACATCCAGAATAAATATTCTAAATAATATTGAAAATGTATTCTAATCCTTTACATCAGTTAGAATGAATGAAATAGAACATATACCTAGACGAAAACAACGACTTTGGTCTATAATATAATATTAAAATTGAAACTGCTTAAACCTGGATACACATTGCACAATAAGTATATAGCATATTGGTATGGTGTACCGTTGTTACACCATGTTAATTAACAAATACTGTACATATTCTCATATTCTCAAAGTGCAGGCACGTTCCAATGTCAACTACTAATTTACGTACCAGAGCTGGCATCGTGGTGAATATTCTGAATTTCCATATGAACTCTGTTATACCAGACCACCGCACCGGAGGCTATTTTTCAGTAATTAATACGCATAAAATAACCTTACTTACGAACTGTAATTAAATCTTTACTCACTAGAAAGGAAATAATAATGGTATACATTCGTACACATCAAAAGTAATTATTATTAATCATTTTCGACGACCTCGGTGGTCTAGCGGTGTGCTACCGCTTTAGTTTCGGTGGTCACGAGTTCGTATTGTTTGCACTGTACAACATTTGTAATCATGAGTATGATGTTTTGTAGTTCTGGGTATTTTGTATATATACATGTATGTTTTTACACAAAAATATTTAATTAATCTAAGGATTTAAATCGGTTGTCTAGTACCTATAAAGGAAACTCTACATACATTGGGACTACATGACGTTGTGTGAATTGTTCAGGAGTATTATTATACTTTTAAGTTAGATTTTATACACATTATAGATTTGAAGACTGGTAATAATTTACCGATTATAGAATTCAACATGTTTAAGATAAATTATTGAACATATACAATATACTGTATTTGTAACATATAATTAAGAAAATACATAAACAATACATTAAAGAACACATATATAATTTCAATAAGGCGGTACTACAATAATATTTACAATATAATTACAGTTTATCAATATTTTATAATTATTAATACACTTATCTATAAAATAATTTTCTAAAAATTCAGGTTTTTCTGAATATTTACAAATATACTTTGTTGTGTGTGGTCCCAAATATAAATTTGTCTGTAGTCCTTAATAGATTATTGTAATGGCCCTTATGAAGGATAATGTTTAATAATTGTAATAAAATATATTTCGTACAATAAATACATTTTTATTTTGTACTCTTATAGAATAGAAAATCCTTTATTCAAATAAACTTAATTTCAGCACATTTGAATAGTCATAGTTATCCTTTTTTTAATCTACCGTACATTCGGAAAGTTATCTCATCATAAGAAGAATGAGCAAAAACTTGCATGTTGCTCTTTTAAATTATTTAAACGTTATAACTTTACATTTTTAAGTCGTTCGTAACTAATTAATGAGTGTCAAATATTAACAAATATATCAAAAATAAAAATAACTCATACCACTTTGATATCAGTTTATATCATCAAATAAAAATAATACAAAATATATTATGCCCAATTCGTCCATTTATCATTATTCAGCATTGAAAATGTAATAGGATCGTCTTCATTATTCACGAAAAAATTATTAACATTTCGATTCTACGATTTCGATTTCCCACGTGACCACTGTAATTGAACCTCATTCTATACTTTTTTTTTATAAAGCGACTTGTAAATTTTAGGCAAAGAAATTTACTTTCGAAGTTTCATACCATTTGTGTAATGATCTGTTTCTGCGTTAACAATTTTTATTTTACGTTCTAATATAATGCAATAAGTGAGTTTGTTTGTTAAGCTTTCAAAATTTTAGATAAGTCACTATGAATGCAGCATGTAACTACTATTATATATTATATATACATAGTATATTTTATGCTAAGTTTATAGTTCTTTGTATTCCTGTGAGTCATGATCAGAGAGGGAAGTGAGATTTTTTGTAATGAGGACTATTGGCCCCATTGCTAGCAATGCAGTTATGTTAGGTCGATTAGCACGCGATCTCTCCTGGAAAACATCGTGGTTAATTCCTGATAAACTCAACGCGATAGTATACCTGACCTAAACCATCGCTCCTAAGAATATAGCTCTTGTTCCTGACGGGTTTAGGTAGCGAACTCTGAAAAAGGGCGAGCACAATAGATCTATGTAGGTCGTAGTGCTACAGGCCCGAGCACCTGACAATAGCCCAAACAACCCAATAAAAAAAATACCTGAATACATCATAAAAATCATAATCACATGAACGGGTGTAGAAAGCAGTATATTATATATAGTATACAAGGAATGAGAAAAGCGAGCACAGCTAGTAAAAGTTTCATATTAAAAAGTATAAATCGTAATCAAAAAGTAGAATTTGAATACACGCGTGCAAACCTCACCTTGCATAAACTTCGTATGCTCGTACCACCGAAACAAACAATATGTACGTAATTAAAGTTCACATTCGCCACATGTCTCGTTAATCTGGCGCTAATGATCAAACTACTCGAAACTAGGAACAGGTGCACTTTCATAAAAGTTTCGCACTGACTAAAGCCGACAACACTTAAAAGAGTGTCAGGCGTGGAGTTTTCTTAATCTTATCTTCTTTTAAATTGGAGGGAGGAAGCCGAGTTGTAGGCATGTCAAGTGCTGAGTTTTATAATGATACATCCATCTGCACTACTGGTATACGCTAGCGGGGCACCAGTTGAGAATGATAACATGAGCATGAGATCAGGTCAGCTAGCCCATCGGGACAAATTGACCGGGAATATATCATGATGATTTCCAGGGGTAACCGCGTGGAGGTCAACCTGACATAGTTCATTGCTAGCAATAGGATTGTTAGTCCATATTACTAACAATCCGGGATGTTCCTTCCCTCAAACTCCCCTCCAAAGTAATGGGTTCACCACAACATAGACAGTTGACAATGCTTCGGATGTTTTTATATATATTATTTACTATTAGAGAAATTATTTACTATATAAAGTTTAATTTAGTAAGCGATGTAGTTGGCGCTGGATGAAACTCTTAGTTAATAATGCTTTTCCAAAATCAAAACACATATATACATATGATATACTATATAATGCATAAAATTAGTTTTCAAGCCATCCAAAAACCCATTGTGTATAGCCACAAAATTTAATCAAAATAGGTTCAGCTGTTTAGCTGTTAATTAGTTAGTAGAGGGCTATCTCAAAATTGTACCGAAAGAACTTTTCAATTGTACAGTTATTCCGAAAATGCAAATGTACATTCTCCCTTTATTATATCAATGTATGTAAGTATTATTCATTTCATACTTTTTAGAGTATTATCTCTATAAAGCTAAATGGCTTTTACCCAACTACAATAGCAATTGTTTCAAGTAAATTCTAGGGGAATGAATTCGCGGGTATTGTAGCTTGTGAATAAATAAATAGCGTTGCATTCTCCCCTAACACTAAGTGTTACCATAACGCAATGTTGGGGGAAATGCAGCACTAAGTTAACACCCGGCTTAATGCTCGAATTTCCGTTTTGTAGGTGGGAGTTTTATAGACTGACATTCAATGTTATGGGAGTATAACGTTATCAAATATTATAATATTTAGTTTGAATATATTTAAAGATTTTTTTTGTGAAATGTGTGACCATCTGATGTTAAGTAGCAACCATCGTCTATATTAGAATCATGGATGTGACTTTATTAAATAATGCCCCTGATGCTTCTATGTTGGCGTAAAACTAAAATGTCATCATACCTTCGTGGTCTGTAATTTCTCTGTAATATCAAACGAATTTGAACAAAGCTTGTTTGTTACTTGTTTGCCAACATCGTAGTATATAATAAAAAGGCTACTTCGGTCAAATCTTCTAGAATTTATCTACTCATAAAGGTACTGATGCACTTTTGCAACCATTGTAATATTTTTAAGAACAACAACAATAGAAGCGTATTATGCAAACAAAAGCACTACAGTATTTAATCACATTCCGTTATACCCGTACTTACAAATATAGTACTCAATTAATAAAATTACAAAGTCTTTCTGACAAATATCCGCAATAATTTGGAAATGTTAGCTAATTTTTGTATTCTCACAAATTGTGTCCACAAAGCGCCCGGAGAGAGACCTCTTGTACTGTAAATATTTGAGGCAAATCTACCCTGTCGGTTGGGCTCTCAAGAAATTACCTCTTTACAAAGTGTTGTTCGTATACATTGACCCTGTGGGTCAGTAATTTGCAAATAATTCGTTGGGGTACTCTCCGCATCCAATATTCAGGAGAGTCGTTTGTAGGGGACAAACATTGTCTTTAATGTATTAAAGGCATTAAATGGAACCATGCCCCATATGAGGAGATATGCGGACGATGTTCCCGATATGAATTACATATCTGTATATGTAACTTGTATCTGTATACCTTTATGGAAATAAATGAAATACATATAATATTTTTTTATTAGTCAAGTTTCAATTTTAGTATCACATTCATAATGCAGATTTAGTCGAGAATCTGCATTATGAATGTATCAAGAATGAGCATGAAATTCGGTTAATACTCTTTTTAGATAATGTTGTACCATTTTACATGTTTAATATTATTTAAGTGACAAAGTACTAAATAGCACAAGCATAAGGGTCAAAATATACAATAAATCTGAGTAACAAAATTAATTTGTCCTAGTGATATTAGAGCACACCCTACAACCGTACCTGTTGTACTGTAAAATTATACCCTAAAATTTAAAAGCCATCTTTATATTGAACCATATTGTGCACGAATCTCATGATATTTTTTTTAACTAGACTTAACACTGACTTTAGATATTCTATTTCAGTGTTCGAATTTTTCACTTTCACCCGAAAATTAACGTTTGGTTGAATGAATAATAATGTAATAAGGTCGTGGTTCACATAAACTTATTAATCTTTTATCTAACTGCCTAATCAACTCGTCGTATGACCTGGCACTGTTCGCTGGCACGTTCCTCCAACATCGTCTGTAAGCTTGGCTATATAGCATGATAAAACTGACATTTTAGACACAGCTAGCTTGGGCTAATTTATATGTATTACTTTATAGATACACAAAATACATGGATTTATTTATTTTTATCTATCTATAAAATACGTGTATGGCCTGAATTACACCTAAGATTTCTAATCTGGCTGGTGGATAGTCGTTGTAAAATTATCCAAAACAAATAAAACTGGACACCGTAGCTCCGTAGCTTTCGTAGCCATAACTGCCGTAGCCGCCGCCCCGTAGCACTAGCTCCGTAGCGATAACTACTTTGCTTGTAAGCGTAACCGCTAATTATGCAATGAGTGGCCTCTCTCCACTGCACTCGAATTAACCAATACATAATATATTACTATGTTCGTGTGGAATAATGTAGCTAGAAAATGGTTTTTTTTTTTCAAACAATTGCAGTGTTTCTTTAAAAGTACATCAAGGTAAACCTTGTAAAAACTCGTCTGTATGAGTACCTCAATCTGTTCTATATCAACCACCAATCAGCAGCTTTAGAAATTGTTTCGATTTAAGGATTAGTTAAAATGGTAAATTAGTTGAAGGAATTAAATCTCGGTTCTCCGCAATGACCTGATATACGTAATGTCAAATGATAACATAATGTTCGTGGTGCTATTCGAAAGTATATAAGCGACACGATTATCATTTACAATTATCGTGGTCGTCGGTGGCCTAGCGATTTAACACACCGCCTTATTTCCGATGGTCTCGGTTCGTTTTTTCCATTTCTCGAATTCGATTCCTCGTATTTCCAAACAAAAAATATTTCTATGTATTTATATCAGTTATGTATTTATAGCTCAATCTTGTGTTATGAGTACTAGACCCATAACACAAGCTTGAGCTAGCTTATCATATTATTATTTTTATAATTAGACCGTCAGCTTATTTTCCAGGCCAATTAGTATAGTGTTATTAATAAACAAATCCATGTGCTAAGTGAAAATTATATTCTTGATATAAACATTACATAGGATTCTTCTATAAACAATATCTTATGTATCTATTCCACCAAATTATCTACCATGCCAGGGGTTTCAAACAAAGTTATGGTACATGTTGTTTTGACAGCTGCCAGAAAGATAGGGTTAAAGGGTACATACCAGCCCCAGGTAAATCAATAAGGGTAAGAAAATTATAATTGGATACTAATATTATAATAGAAAAATACGGGAGGTTGTAAAGATATCCTTATACAGATATGTAGCAGTGTGAAATGAATTTCAATATTTGGCTTAAAAATAAACTCATTTACTATTTACTATTATATTAAAAGATACTAATATATTTATAACCATTTGTGTGAGAAAGATTTTTATTATATTATTACCTTATTTGCATTACATACCCAAAGTAGACTTTTTAAGAAGTTCTCTATGTGGATATATCAGTCTCGCATATTCCAGCCGTCAAAATGCTTGCTTTTTAAGATGTGTTTCGGTTGTAGCATCAGATTAGGCAGTGAAATTACAAGATTACAAACATAATGTCTTTGTCCTCTGGAATGACAACGCATGTGTGGTATCACGAGTGTAAACTTATAATGTGATGTCCGTAATGATGTTCATTTATATGTATATGGGCGACGGTTACCGCGTACTATAAGGTGAGCCGTCAACTAATTTGCTATTCCAATTATATAAAAAACAACAAATACAAATGCATATTTTTGCATTAATCACAGGAAATAACGTCAACAAAACGATAATCCACCTGTTCGGACATCTTCGATATACCGACATATCATTCTCTGTATTTTATATTTAAACTATTACATCGAATTTACAGTCCACAAATCAATCTTTTAATTTGGAAGTCCTTAGTTTAGGACTCTACACATCGATAAACAATTAAGCTTAGGCAATGATGCTTTGTATATGTCTTCTTGAGATGTCAAGTCAAATTAATACCGTAATAGAAATAGTAATTTATATTAACACACACTCAAAAGGTGCAAGGTGTTCAAACTCTACCATGTCATAAACGTAAAATGTTAGTAATTAAATTGCAACATTGTTTATCGCTGCCATTACTTCTAGTGCCATCAAACTTCAAGCTTTAAGTAAATCACACTTAATATTTTTCTTGGCCGTAACTTCTATTCCACAGAAGACACTAATCCAGAACTCAAACTGGAAACTAAATTAATCGGAAAGTTCTGTCTCATGAACGGAAACCGCTGAAGTTCTTACAAAACAAATAGTTATTTAATTTATCAATTTTACATTAGTAGTAATTGTTGTTATTGTAGATAGGTTTGTAATAGACAGGTGGCTATCCTCGGCTTCGTTTGCAGAACCCATTATCTCGCGATTCTGTGAAAAGTTTCGAGAATATCTACGTGGTGACCTTACATTATAATTGTTATTACATAACATTTATTGATTTTTACTTAGAGAAAAGATTTGGTTCTATATATACAAGTTGAATGGCACACAATCAAACGGCTCACCTAATGGGAAGTAAAATATAATCTGATGATACTAGTAATTTCACGTTAATATAATAACTTCTCATACCTGAACATAATTTGCTAGACAAGCTTCTACGGAGACCTTATGTAGGCGTCCAAATGCACAAATGAGAGAAAAATAATGCTTCTAACTGATTAAGACATATATCCAGGTATATACGAGTACAATATTAGTATTTCTATTTAGTATGAATAAATGTTATAAAAGTACATCGACCGTGAGACTTAAGGGAAGATTTGTATAATATCTAGTAATACGTAGCATAAAACTGAACGAAATATGAATACAAACGTAGTTTCACCCATTTCGTAGAAAGACTCTATTCCTATTTCACATGAATTTATAACGGTAAGTATGTCCTTATCCCATTTCGTTTAGAAATTAGAGCCCTGTCACAAACGAGGAGAGGGACAGATGCCACCAAAGTAGGTCCCTTTGAATCCTTTAGGACCAAAGCTCGGATAAATGTTATCAATAACGAATGGGTATGTAATGAATATGCCGAATACGCTATATCAGATATCGCAGTCAAATCTACTTTATCAATTCCCAATAAAGAATTGCCACCTATTTATTCTTTATTTTTTGAAATACTGCATCGCATTTTGCAAATGGACGGAGAATTTGTGAAAGTGGAGATTCAGTTTTAATCAGAGCGATTTGTATAAACTCCGACACTGCTACCGGGCGGACAGCTTCGCCATTTCAATTCATTCACTGGACCATTCAGTTAAATAATTTCATCACAATTTATTGAGTCCTGTTGTGGGATGGGAAACAATGAAAAAAATCTTTTCCATCAATTCGCCGTAATGAAATCTCTCCGGTTCCATTTTTTCCGGTCCCAAATCACTCTTTTGGAAGATTTCGCATTCCGGTTTGATTATTTTCATTATATTTATTTTGTTACTGAATTTTGTTATGTCCAGACTAAATTATCGAGGTAACTCACCACAGCCTACATTATTACGTATTTGTATGACTAGGTATATTAACAAATTAATAATACTATCTGAAACAACAACAATAATAATAGTAATAATTTCACTTATTTGCTTATTAATTGGTAGGTACAGTTTTCGGTTTTACTGAATAGCAAAAAAAACTCATATTATAATTATCGAGGTTTGTAATGGCATATATAGTAAATCAATTGATACTTAGTTACGAATGTTTTAAATAAAGCTACATTGACTAAGTTAAACTGCTAGCTAGGTAGAACTATATTATACAAAAATAGTAAAATGCACCAGTGAGTAAATAGAATAAAATATTATTCTTTTAAATTAACCACCAATATTAAAGAAAATACTGGTAAATATTTGTCGCAATGTGTATAGCATCAAAAAAATATGGAGTAAAAAAATAAAGTGTAGAAAATATGCAACGAGCGAAACTCTTCTGTTTTTTTTTAATATACTATATTTATCCTTTATTTTTTTATGAAAATAATTGACTGGCTATCTTTTATTTGGTGGTATTCATTGCCTACGATAAATGGCACCTACTATATATATATATATATATATATATATATATATATATATATATATATATATATTCATTCATATATAAACAACAGCTCGGACACAAAGTCATCATGTGATGTCACCGTGGCTACTCATGCGTTGCCTTTTCGAAGAACAACAATGTACTCTGTAAATTGTAATGTATGTAATAACTCAGGATAAATTACACAACACCATTCAAACTAAGCAGAATTGTACTATGGGCACTAAATTACTGATACAAATACTTTTTTTCTGTATATACATATATTACAATGATGAATACAAATGTTTGTAATGTACAAGAATTTGAACCCGTGATCATCGGAAGTAAGGTGATATATTAAACCACCACCGGGGGACGGCCCGTAGACTGGAATCTTACTCGTATTTATAACAACATATTTGTACGATCTGAAGATTTGCCTTAAGTATGTTGTAGTTGTACAATAGTAATTATAATTAAAACTGAATATATCTGCTTTATACAGATATGTGAAATAATCAGACCGCAACTAATGCGGCTTAAGAAGTGCCTAGTCTACGGTCAATTGTTTGGAATAGTTATATCTTACAACACAACATTAAACATGAAACGTAAATTCTATTCGCAACGTAGCAAAACTAGAGAGCCGTTAGCAAATGCTATTTCAAATTCTGCTCACTGTGCGTTATGACGGTTTAGCTGAGATAATAAAAACTAAACTTATCACAATTCGACCATACTAATATCATAAATGCGACAATCCGTCTGCCGGACTGTTTGTTTTTTCACGACTAAATAATTTTATGATTCGGAATTAAATTTTAGTCGAAGATGGATTCTATTATGAGTTAGGACATAAGTTATTTTTTATAAAAAAAAAGCAAAAGGAGTTATATAATATAACTAACTATTTCGTAGAAATCAACTATGAAATTTTTGATTATTGAAAATACAAGTAAAAATAAAAATTACAAAATTCTATAGCGTATGTACATACCGTACCATATTCATGTATTTAAAAATTATATTCCAGCGCTCGTTGAATTCTAAAATTATTATACAGATTTGAAAAATCCAAACACAATCAACCAGCGTAAAATTGTTCCTGCTATTAAGTAAAGGAATCTTCAATACTGGAATAAACTGTGTAAATACAATTGAACGTTCAGGGTCGTTAAAACGACAGACAAGTGTATACGCGGCTAAGACCAGTTCATAGTGCTGGCTACAAGCCAAACTACCCTTTTATACAATCAGCATCTCAACGCCGCAGTCGAGAGCTCGTGACAGAACTGAGAATGCACTCGATCATAACTACCGCTTGTACTGTTTCATTTAGAGCTTTTTATGGCGCGGCAAAGGTTTAAAGTCATAAATTTACAAGGCATGTCCCTTGGTAAAAGTATTCTACTATAAATCTAAGACGTGATCTACGATCTCTAAACTACGATCGAACCCATTCAATAAGTATTGCTTGAAAGAGTTACAAATACTCATCCAACCATACGACCTCATAAACTAGCGCGTTTATAATATTAGAAAGATGAATTACTTTAAATATGTATATATCTACAAAGATATACTATAATACTTAAGTATGTAGTTAGAGTAATGTATAATAATTAACATATTGTTTAGTTGCTAACATTTTTAAGTTGAATACTTTTTTAGTCAATTAATATGAATTTTATTTAAATCAAATGTTAAAAAGACGAGTTGTTAATTCGCCGGAATTTGTTATTGTTTTTTTTCGACTGATTTTATTCTCATGGTCATATACAAATTTTGTTAGGTTTACGTTTTTCTTGTGAAACAAAATATATTAGTTTAAATTATTAAATGTTACTACATGCACATAAAATATGTTTCCACTCTTATGTATATAAGTTTAAATTCAACAAAAAGAACTAGCAACGCATATGTGCATACGCGATCCTTATTGTATAAAAAAATAAGGCACTCCTCACAGTCGAGTAAAAAGAGAAGTTGCCATATTACATTTGTTTACTCGGCTGTGTGTGACAATACGGGGGTAAAAGGGGAAGATAACATTGAGGTACTATCTACTAGAGAGGACACACCATTTTTATCTATCTACAGTATCTGCAAGGCAAAAATTAGTTAATAAGTTAAAAATCAGTTAAATTAATGGTGCTTATTATACATTTCTTGAAAGATTTGTTTTGTCAATAGTGATTTCGGTAAAAATATAAACTGGTAAGGCAAAATTAATGTGAAAAATACATGATGTTTGTTTGATTACAACATTGCATTTTGTATAATTCTTCTTTTCACAATAGCGTCATTGCTATATTATCGTTTAGTTTGTATTCTGACATTAACGTCTAGTAATTGAGGATGGGGATAAAATTATAATAGGTTACATAATACCTGAAATGAACTGAACCTCAGTTTTTAGTATCGAGTTGCCAGAAACGATATGAAAGGATGACGTAGTTGTAATAAACTGTCACTACAGACTAAAAAACGTTTATCAAAAAAGTGAAGTGCGACTGTATTACCGCAAATAATTAGAATTTAGAACGATGCAAGTACGTTCTAGAGCTTAATACATCAGTGGTAAGTACTACTACACAGTAGCGCTGCAGGCATGTTGTTTCCGTTAAACTATATAAAACGACTACGTATAAAAATATACTGTTTTTTGTTCATAGTTGTTAATTATATTCTATCTAATAGCAGCAGATTTGTTTGTTACGCTTTTATGACTTAACAAACCTTCATGAAATTTGGCGCAGACATTTAGTTTGATACGTGTATACGTATTTTACGTTATTATTTAAAGTGTAGAAGGACACAACTGTGCCACTTTTTATCTCATTCAATAAGGGTCACGCGAGATATTAAACGAGTAATAAACTATATAATAATATTAATTCAAAGATCAAAAATAATTCCACAGATTGCAATAGTATCGTATAAATTAACTCTTTTAAATTCTACCTTAATAAATCTGTAGCGATAAGAATGATGATGCTGTTGAAGATACTCTTTTCGTTCTAATATTCGCAACAACGATACTAAAACATCCGGTATTGAAATTATACAGCAATTGTTGTAAAGCTATTATATTAAACCCAAATTAAGTAACGCCGATAATGGCCCAAAGCATTCTGACGCGAAATTGCGGCGCCTCTTTGCATTTATAGCACCAAAAATGAAAGATCGCAAATGAAAAATAGAATGGAAGGTGGTTACCACCTTCCGGTGGAAATAGAATTTGTAAATCGCAAGAGCTGGCTTCGGGCGGCATACAAATAATCAGAGATTTATTATGTGCTAACGTTATTGCTTCGAGCTGCGCCTTCGTGCACTGCATTGATCTGTGCTACCTGAACTTGTACAGCAAAATTAGATTTAAATTGGAATAAACTCTAAACTGTTTTTTCAATCCTTTTTAAGGAAACGATTTTAGATTAAACAGAATTAGAAATAATTTTATAGTTCATCGGAACTTAACATGAATAATTTTATGGTAAATAAAGTACCTCTTCTTTTATCACAATAATTACTTATTATTCTTATACATCATTATCTCTGCATCTTTTCATATGTCTAAAGTCTATTGATCGTCACTATTATCCACGAATGCTACATGAGAGGATAGAATTGAAAATATACCCCAATTTCATTTGGAAGATGATCATACCATATATGAGCGGAATACAGTGATAAATAAGTTTAAACATAGTAGTATCAAGTGTATGGATACCGT
Source organism: Achroia grisella (assembly GCF_030625045.1). Lineage (NCBI taxonomy): Eukaryota > Metazoa > Arthropoda > Insecta > Lepidoptera > Pyralidae > Achroia > Achroia grisella. The sequence goes on from NW_026712925.1 coordinate 3,941,925, forward strand.
TAGTACTGTAGTGTTAGTGTCGCGATTTCATTCGACATTCCAATTACGGTAGTTAAATAAACTGCTGATACCTACCGACCATCGCTGTACTCCACTCATGTTGTGATCAGGGCTAGTGCAATTTAGTTGAAACGTTGAGCGTTGAAATACTCTATACTTATAAATAAAATTGGAGTGTCATTTTGTAATATTGAAATAGCCGTTATTTACATATTTTTTACAAATTTTGTCTGTCTGTCTACAGTGGCTTGACCGATGTTAACGGTACATTTTTTGACAGGTAACTGATGTAATAAGGAGTAACTTAGGCTACTTTTGTTTTAGTAAAATTCTTTTGTGTAAGAAAAATAAAGTGAAACTCCACGCTGACGAAGTCGCGGGAACAACTAGTTTATCATAAAATTGTTCGTGTTAAGACCCGAATAACTAAATAACAATGTTTATTAAACCCGTAAGTTTAAAACTATGTAGAATAATCTTCATTGAAGTAAACTTAATATTAATTTTTTCGACTACTCCTTCGGAATACAATTCATTCAGGTGAGTAACTTGTCTGGTGCTCTTTTAAACAAATATTGTTCGACGTCACTTTTTTTAAATTAAGTGGTTTGTATTCATCAGCAAACTACCAAATAGAATCAAGTCACAAAAGTCGTTTAGTAATAAAGTTGTAGTAATCGGAGCAAACGATTCCCTACAAGCAGCAACCGTTCATGAACCTTACCGGATCAGCCAGCCACCATTGCACTCAACCATATTATTTCAGAAAGTCCAATGACTCCGACCACGACGCCACTGCCTTTATTAATATTTCAGTGAGCATGACTGCTCGACTATTTCCCAACTAATGATATTTATTGGACAACAGGTGTTTTTCTACATTAGATTTTCAAGTATATATTATCTTGCAAATATGACTGAGTTTTCGACCTTATACAAAATAATTTTTCGAAATTGTCTAATTAATCGCGTAACAAAATCATAAATTCTAATGTGTGCAGAAAGAAATATAATAACATATGTTTATGGCACGGTTCGTTAAGCACTTTGCTTTATGTACCTAAATATATTCATAATGCATTTTATTTCCATTCTATTTAATAATTTTTCATCTTCATCTTTCATCATCTGTTTTTTAACCATCGCTTCCAAAAATGTTATCAAATTCCTGTCCATAGCAGGTATTAGTAGCCAATTTTAAAACGGATGTTGCAGTGTTATAAGTCTTTGTTCGCCTGCAAATAACCTAAATATTGATTTTATTGAATATAAATTCCAATAAAAACAACAATTTTCCAAAATGGAAAATTAGTACTGAGAGAAAAACTTTCAAACATCACGAAATTACAAAATTCACTGGTGAAAGTTGCTAGCAAAAATAGAAGCATTTGTTTCAACCTACGGTTTTAATGTGTAGAAATAAAAAGTGCAAAACATACTACTCTGTTTTGTTCATCATCTGGCCACTATGTGGAATTATATTCGCTACAAGTGTGCTGTATTTTTTGAGTTTGACCATTATATTATTCATTCTGTGAAGCCAGACTGTGGGTGCTGACGACCTCTAGGTAATTTATAAATAAGTGAACATTTTATTTTATTACCACATTACATGAAGTATGTTCATTATATGAACTTTTTCGGTCAGGCTGTCTATCCGTACATAGAGAGGTAGAAGGATAAGTTCATATATGATGGACTTAAGTGGAGGAATGACATATGAGTGCGTCGACCCCTAATAATCCGTGGGGTGAAGGCAATTCAATGACCTTATTGAAATGTCTAATTTTTTTTAATAATAAGAATGCAAATATACTCTGATGTTTCAATATGTCGGAAAAATACAACCGTTTTCTACTATTAAAATAAATATGTAACAATTTACGTCCGCGACAGCGACTATGCGATGTCAGCTTTGTAGCAATAAAGATCGTGCATACAGTTATAACTCGTATATGATTCCCAGCAAAAACTACTAAATCTTGGAAACATAGTGGGAAAATAATTTGGTATATTTTATACTATGAAAAAATTAACAATACATAACAAAATTAACATATGTCCAATACGATTATAAATTTTCCAATACGAAAATAAATTTATAAATTTGAGTGTTGGCGAAAATATCGCATTGAGGATACCACAATGTGTTTTTTTTTTTGTAGACCAGAAAGAAGTAGCTTTCTGGTCTACAAAAAAAAAACACGAAAACAATTGTGACATTATTTTTATATGACCAACAGGGGAGCGATTCAAGACATCCGTTATATACCTACACACATAGTCAAGGATATTGCATAATAATAAACGTTTCGTTTCAAGTAATATTTACTTTCTTATTAGTAAAAATGTGAAAGAGTGGTCGTTTGTTATTCTTGATGCTTTAAAGACTTAACCAATCGTTCATCAAAATGTAATATTTGGCATGAAGATGACATCATAGCCTATCTACTTCTCTCTCTGCGGTGGCCTTAGTGGTTTAGTGGTTTAGTACACTGGTTTATTTCCGCTAGTCGCGGGTTCGATACCTCGGTGTTTTCTATGTATATTATGTATATATTTACAAAAAAATGTAATTATTTATGTCAGTTGTTTAGTATCTATAACACAAGCTCTGCTTATCTTGGAACTAGATGGCATTGTGTGAATTGTCCAGAAGTGCTTGTTTTGGTAATCATCATCACGGTCATCGTATAGTAAAATAATAACCGGACTACTTCAATGAACTACATTACTTCGGTTAGAAGAAACGGATGTAACTTTTTTATACTGAATACAAAAAATGTTCGTTCCTTCTAATTAAAGTCTGAATAAAAATTCCTTAACAGAATATGTGTATGCCTGCTTAACCTCGACTCACATCATGAAATATGAACCTAAACTCTCGCAATAAATACGCATACGATATTACAAAAGCAAATTGAGCTAAGTGCTTTTAGCTCAAACAGCTAACCCTTTACAAGTGCTATTACTCCTATAATGTTAATTCGTACCGCCGACCGACTAGAACTGCAAATAAAACTTAAGCGTCCCGTTCCTACGCTATTTCGAACGCTTACAGATTCAAAATGGCGATGAATATTGCTCACTCCCGCGGGACGAAAACTACGTATTTATTTTGTTTCCTATTTATGTAATGGCATGCCATCCGGTATCAAATGTAGAAAATATTTTTGTTAACAATAGTGTGGGTGATTTTTTCTAATATATTTTCCTACTTACGAAAATATCACAGTACAAAACTCCTATACCTCATTAAGCATAACATGACCGCAATATATTACACTCTTTCCATTAATAATTTCACTAAATCATAAAATATTTTCCAATAAACCATTTTATGTTAACGCTTCATTTGCCAGCAAGAAAATAATAGTCTCCATTCAGCCAGGGATGCAAAGCCCTCTCTACTCAGCAACAAAGATATTTATTACGGCAAAGAGCAAAATTTATATAAATTATTTCGCGTACCCACACAGCGCTCATTATTCATCGCAGAACGACTTGAATAGAACTTTCGTAATTAGGTACCTACTTTTAGCGACTTTGAGAGAATATGTGAGTAAGGGGACGTCATGCTGTGACATTTAATTCCAATTTCTTACCAAATATAACGTTTAATTCAACAATTAAGTATTATATTATAATATGCTTTTGCTGTTAGATAATGTAATAACAATTGTTTATTTATGGTTGCCATTATAAACGATTAAAAAACTATATATCATATCGAGTCAAGAGTTTAACATCATTGAACATAGATAGATTAAACTTCAAATTCAGACCTTCAACAGAGAAATTGTTCATGTAAAGAAAATAATAAAAATAAAATAAATATAATATTAATAATATCCAAAAATGTCGTGAAGATAAAAAAATAGACGGTCCGGATTTTTTAATTGGGCTCTTTTAATTAACTAAGTTATTTATATAGTTTGGCTTAAATTAATTATTTAAGGCCAGTATTATCATGGATAATTTAAATGACATTTTTCTTATTCTGTATGTAAAATATAAATATTTATATTTATTACCATGTTTTCATTGTATAATTTAGTATAGTTTATTAAACATATGTAAAGCTATAGTAATACAAATTTTCATATGTAGGTACTTGACTCAAATAGTGTTAAAATACGATACTTGTAAGTATTCACATAGGTACTTTTTTAATCTTTTTTACAATTTAAAAACGAGTGTGCATAATAACATAAAAACAGATTAAACAACATCTGCCCTAGCACAGATAAAATAAGATTACATAGTCCTAACATTATGTCGATTGCGTTTCACAAAATTAACAAACGAAGAATTACTAATGCTTTGTTCCACAATAAACTGAATATTAATATAGCACAATATTACTGCCAAAATGTACAAACACTCCTCAATAAGTTCAACCCACCACAAACACGTTTTGAGAATATTCAATTTTAGCTCTAACAATATTTAATATTTTATTCCTCAAAAAAAAACGAGGATTAAAACAAAAAAACATGTCGATTAAAATAAATCAAACATAAAGATCCATTCAGAAAATATGTAACGTTAAATATAAACGTGATTTTTATAAAATGCTAACGACCAGACATAGCTTTACACGAGTATTTCATTAATAAACACGAAAAAATTTACAAAATATGAGAAAATTTTCGTGAGAAGATTTTCGAGAAGAAATCACGTCTTGCATGCTGTTTTCGTCCATCAACAAATTGATGGATGGAAACCGCATGAGTAGTTCTTCAGGTTATTGCGATAGGTAGACGAGCCGAAGGAATGCAATTTGTTTTATAATGTGCATAGACATACAATAGTACACTTTTTATTGACGATTTTATTAGCTGCCATCTTCTGGTTATTTTCTTGGAAATGACTTTTACAAAAGGCCATCTAAAGAAAGAACTTGTAATTACAATTGTTTTAACTTAATCGTAGTAACGTTAACAAGGGGTAATAAGTTTTCTCTGTATGTTACTCAACAATAATATTATATTATAATATATTGTTTTAAAGTTTCACTACAATTTTAGTTTTTATTTACTTTCAACTTATTTTAGAAAATGAAAAATCTCAACATATCTGTTTGTCTATATGTGTACTGATTTTACATTTGATTTTCCATAAATCAGATGATTTCTTCCCCAATTTGATGTACGTATCAAATAATATACCTATTTATTTCATTAATAACTGGAATTACGATATATTTAACTGCTACTCACACGTAATGTAATAAAAAATGGAAACTAAATATATAATAAACCTAATATATTAATTCAATTATATTGAAATAAATACGTCTGATCAACAACAAAAAAGTATCAGAATTATTCTTAAAAAAATTGCTCCCTACCATGCAATGGAGCCTCTTTATATTATTTTGCTAACTGTCCTACTTTAAGAGCCAACAAAAAATTCGACCGCCTGGAGAATTGCCAGATACCATTTCCTGCCAGCGAGTAATTCTTACTGAAAAAACCACGAGGCAGCTGACGTATAACTTCATAAATAATTCGACAGGGGGCGTGTCTCCGAGTTACCCTTGATGTCTGTACAGATTTTTAAACGCCGACTTATTTTTAGGGTTTCGGTATTTGCATACTAAATGGAGCTTTCTTATTGTGTTAACATTAAGAAGGGCTTTAGTCGTCAGACTCGGATTACAATTTATTAAACGACAAAAAAATTATTAACCGTCATAAAAAGTAAATTCTACCCAATACTACGTTATTAATACAACTAATGCGTGAGTTCCTTATTGCTTAACGCCGTAACAGATACACCATTCTTAATAAATTTTTTGGCATAAATGTAACGTTTGTGATGTAAGACATATCCTACTTTTCATCCCATATCTGAGTCAGTTATGAGATTACTCTCATTTTATGCATATCATCATTCAAAGGAAAGAACGCCGAAAAAAAGATGAATGCACTTCATCTTTTTTGGGCGTTCTCCTCGTTCATATGGAGTATTGTTCTATAAGAACAGACTTATAAGGAAAGATATGTCCGAAACCACGCCCTGATTTAAAAAATTCTTCTATCTTTTGACACAGGAAGACAAGTATGTATATTTTAACTTATGTATGTGTGCCCGGAGAAAACCGAGGCGGGGTTACTACTGATTAATTAAGCCTTTGTATAGCAAACAACGAAATGACCTCATCTTGTAAATAATCGAAACTTCGATTTCTTTTGACATAAACCCAAAAATACAATTGAAGCGAAGAATTTCTCTTTGAATATTCATATAAGTGTTTGTCTTATTCTTTTTGAGCTGCTATGTCACTTTTTCCTTAGTTAAATCACAGGACTACATTTCTACAGAATATAAGCTTGGTTTAAGCAATACGCTCACTCCGGAAATGAATATTAGTAAAAACAAGTATGAACAATATAAATACTATTTGAACTATCAATGAAACGTGGGTTTCAAGGGTCTGGTGACTGCTTATAGGTTTTATTTAATAGTTCAAGATATAATTGTACCTATATAGGTATTTGCAGAATTTTATGGTTATCTGTGAAACCGGTGTTGTAAAATATATATTGTAACTAACATAAAAACAAGTCGGGTACATTTTAGCATTGCTCAAACAGAATTTATAATTCTGGGTCGTGTTTCTCTTTTGCTTTAATTTTTTAATTATTTATATTATATGTCAAAGGAATTTTAAGAGATCAGCTCAAGGATAAAGTGAAAGCTTCTGGTTACAGGTGCAAAGCCCGGTGTTGGTGGTCGAACTGACACTGAATAGATTAGAGGGGACCCAGCTGAGGGCTTTAGGGCTCCTGTCAGTGTTCGGATTCAACGTGACGTTCGCAGTCAGGGCTCCGAGTGAAGGGCCCGGGCCGATTTCGTGTAGCGCTATTGAGTGCCGTTTATTGGGCCACTGCTACGCTCAGCATAATTATCAGTAAGTAATTAATACACAACATATCTTAGTTTTACAGATATATATTTAACGCAATTTCAGATTGCAATAAATTATTATTATATTATAATAGAATTTACAGTAGTTCATCCTTGAATGTGTGTATTAAATATTTTTCTGCTAAACCATTTATTATACATACTGACTATGATAAAGAGGTCAAAAATTGTTATTAGTCTGTTTATCTTTGCACGCTAATCTCAGAAATAGCTGAATAGATAAATTATTTTCGCAAATGTAATAGTACCCTTCCCGTAATATTCATTAATAAAAAATGTAATCTATTATTACTCCACGCATACGAAATCATGGATACAGCTACTAAACTAAAATATATTGCCAAGACTCACAGACTCATAAGGCTTTTATTGTTAAAAACTATCCTTATCCTTTATTACCCACACTTGCTCACATCATTTTCATATGCATGCAGTATATTAAATTACATTAGTTATAGAATATAGAAGAAAAACAACAAAGAATATTTATAACATTTTCCAATAACATTAAGAGCCAAACCACTAACTAACAGTAACAGGCACTAACATTAAAAACTCTACAGTGGTCAATAAATATGGCTTAACCGTATTACATAGAAGAACTTTAAAAACTAGTGACTTTAATTCCATTCCACGAGACCTGGAGAGTAACTCTAAGAAGTTACTTTTTACATTATAAACGCTAAGTATTCATAGATTTTAAAATAATAAATGATGATGTCGAAAAGAATTTTATATTATTACCGCTGCCCAAGTCTTAATTAAAATAATCTGAATTTTCCGTAGCTATTCTGACCATAATTGATCATTTTATAAAGAGCTGCAAATTTAAATTCTCTTTAGGCAGAATCAAAATTTAATTTAGAGTTAATCCCGCCTAAAATTACGGATAATATACATTATAAGTCAGAAGCAAATTTGTCCATTGAAAATGCATTTACATAGAAAATTTTCGAATATTTCGTGTTTTAATGGAAAGGATTTATCGACGAAAAATCTCTGTCGCAACGAACCCATTAACGAAGTCAATAGAGCGCGAAAATTTAGTGCAAAGCTGAACAAAGTGGGCGCGATGGAATCTGGTGACAAGCGGACCACTCGCGGCAATATAGTATCATCATTCACTGTTTACAAATTGCAAAAACTAGCCATCATGCAACATGGTATCACACAGGCTCCACGCGGTTATTTTGTGAAATTTATTGCTTGTAGCCCAATATTTTCCGCTTTGCAGAGAGTTTTACTGCTCCTGTTTCGAGGGTTACTCCGGACCGGACTGCGGAGTGGGCCCGCTGTGCCCGAGGACCTCCAATATGTGCAAAAATGGCGGCACCTGCAGGTAAGTAAATACATGAACAACCTTCACTATTTTGTTTCGCTCCCACGCTATGTTTAGTAGGCAGCGGTCGCTCGCTGCGCAATTTACTTGGTATAACGAATTTTCACAACGGAATTCCTCCTTGATATTTGTTGAGATAAACTTTGGCTCGTTACAAGTTAAATGCACATTACTCTGAAGCGGTCCCGTCTTATTTAACTTGTGTGCGGAATGGTTCGGGCGCTGTCTTTGTATTTTCTGTGAGGGCGCCGTACATGATTTTCACTGCACGTTATTTAACTTGACAACTCCTTAATTCAGTACAAAGCTTCTAACACCTGACACCATGAATAATACAACAGCGTGTGTTGTCAGTGTTTTGTGTGTGCTATTTTTATACAATATACATATATTACGTATAGTATCTATCATATAAGTATATTTGTATACAAAATATTTTTTATACGCAGCAGAGAATAAAAAAATATTTGTGTATTATATCGATATTTTTGTTACTGTAATTGAAATGGTAATCACTCTGACGACCTACACAATACCATGGACTTCTTGAGACGCTCAGACCTTGATATTCCTAAGGAATAAAGTATCATACCTTCTATACTGAAATTTCGCTAACAAATGTCACCTCTCAAACGAAAGACTACTAATAAAATAAACTGTTTAGCGGCAGAAATATGTGTGAGAGAGATACCTAAGCAGACAACTTTGCACAAAGTGGCTGACTTTCAGCAGAAATTATGATAAGAATAAAAATATACGCGCTACTACATTTGATAAGTAAAGCGAATGCCTGATTAAGGGTTTCATCGTTATAACTTCAACTTTTGAAACGAAGCGCTGAATCTGGAGATTTATCACATAACTTCTGTGAGCTGACCTAAAATCAGAGTAGAGAATAACACACAAATACCCCTAGGTTCTTTATCGTGACATCGCTAAAGTTAGAACCAGTACTGCAGTTCATCCAACAAAGATGAAATTATAAAGTTAAACTGACTGCTGGCTGCATCCACAGAGACGAATAAGTTTGCAGCCTGTATATATATGAGTACGTTGATTCTCTCTGTAGGTATACTATATTGCAAATTTTCACTAGTATACAGTAACAACAAATTATAGTAATATTACTCAAACTCAACTCAAAAATAAACATGTTCCTTGGTAAAGAAACTGGCACCCGCCTAATAGGAAGGGATTACCGTCAGCTACAGATATTACAGCATTACGGATATTACAAAATGAGTAGTGAGCCTTATTGTTTTTTTGTATATTAAGAAAACAATACTGTTATAATACTTATGTGATAATCGAAGTACATAAATATATACACATACACATTGTTTTCGCATATAAATATCATTACCATTCCTGGAATAAGTCTTATGTCTCCCGTACCTAACCTTACCGTCAACTGTTTGATCTCACTTCAAACCGGAATACAACTTGCGAACGTTGCATCGTAACTGACGATATAGTTGATATTGATGACTTTAAGCAAAGACTATTTTGACAAAAAACAATTTGACAAATCTTTAAAACTCTTCGATTATTATGTATGTGTATTTCAAAGGTATATTAGATTTTTATTTGTTACATAGTACACACATACAGGTTTAATTACAAACAGTATATATTACAGTACAAAATATCTCATAGATCAGTGTGGAGAATGACTTAAGGAGCAAAACACTGGTTATCTTTTGCGAAGATAAATATACTATTTTAATAAAACATATATAGTTATATACTTATATTATTTGTAAGCAATTAACTTAACATTTTGTACAGACAGATGGGTCCGGCGGCTGTAAGCTGTATTTGCGCTCCCGGCTACACCGGTGATTTGTGCGAATCACAAATAGCAGAACCAGGTTAGTACATTAATTCTATTATTACATTTATCAAAATCCACGACTTAGGACAAGGTCTCTAATTGATAGTATTTTTTTTGTCTAAAATCTGTTTAGCTTTATGGAAGATGTCCTCGGATGTAAACAGATTTTAATTATATGGAATCAATAGGATTTATACTGGTATTAGAATTACATTAAAAATAAAAGAAATTAACACGATTGTTCACTCGTTTGTTTTCGCGGCATGGAATTAAAGTACAATTACACTGCCGCAAGAGACCTCGACATAAAATCGCTGTCCAGGCGGTTTAATAATAAAAAGGTAAATTATCCACTTATGACGGGAAAGCCGTGCCTTGTAGTGGAACAATGAAATATTTGTTTTTATGATGTTGAATGACAGCCTATTCATAAAAATCTGTGAAACCGTTTATTATAACCAGTATTATTCATCATAAGGCTTCGAATTATATAACAGTATTATAAATAACACAACTATGTTCAACTTACTGTTTCTGTGCGCTATAATTTTCTCTAGAGATTCCACAAAGAGCAATTACAATCGGGAAGCGTTAAGAATCGCAACGGGAATTGGCTAGCTACAGCCCTCCAATTAACTTCACTGGCAAATAGTTAGCTATTTGTAACAATACGAGTCAAAAAACCTACCTCTGAATCGAAGTATCGAAGTTGTTTCCTGACCGATCCAAATAATTTTCCTTTTGTTGTAGAAATGCAATATACAGTAGGTAATTTTAGACTTATATATTGCAGTTTATTTTACTACTGAAAAAGAGATAGATGGACTGTGTGAAATATGATATAGTAAGAACTGCGAAGAGGAATGAATGGAAGAGAAAAACCTATTTATTACGCCGACCCCAAATAAATGGGATAAGGAAGAAGCAGATGGTGATTTTACTACTCATATGTATAGCGATATGTGAGAAACTTTCTTTTAAAAAATTAACCTATCCTGACATAATTTGTGTAATATTAATAAGATTATATATGTAATTAGAAATAAATGTATTTATTCCTATTGATATTATCTATGAATCGTTTATCGTATTCATAGTACAAATACAACATATAGTAGTGTTTAATTTGGAACTTAAACTGTCCAGTATCCAGGCTTTTTTAATATTTTTAAATCTCATTGATTACAACAAAGTTCATTTTGTCTTTATACTATAATTCTATCAGGTGCATTGTAAAAGGTATATGATATTATAAATGTAAAATTTTAATATTAAAGACATATTGTGTGTAAAGTCTAGACCGCCACACCACTCTGTCAAATAAATGTTTCTGTACCATGTTTGTTCCAAGTGCAAATTGCTTGTATAATATCACAAATGTAACTCGTTAGAACATACATTTGTCCAAGTTGGTTAGGGTTGCCAACTATTTATATATACACGGTTTTGTTGAACAAATCCCATTTATTATTATAAAATGTATATGTATATATATAAAATAGATTTTTTATTGCGACTGGTAAGAGAGTAATATTTAAATTTGAAAAACATCAACACTATCGTTATATAATATGAGTATATAGAATATATAAAACTTTTTTATAGAAATAAAATTCTAGGCTCTGTTTCTTATCAAATTCATAACTTCCTTAGACATAAGTTGCTTTCTATAATTATTATTTTGTATAAAACTCACTCCGACTTGTCACACAATATACTATATAGGTATATCATGTATTACTACAACAGTCAGTGTTCCAGTCTCAGTTGAATTGGTTTCAATGAGCGCTTAAACCAATTTCGGAACAGTACTTTTATTGAATAAATAGTGATTACTATCTTATATATCATTATTATTATTTTGTTTCCGAGAATTTTCACTTAAATAAGTTTATAATTTAAAAAAATATTTTATGATAACGATGAAATAATACAACAATTTCCAACCCTAAATTGTTGAAAACTACTGTTTGAAATTCTCCGCTTTCTCTTGAATAGTTTTGTTGATACAACAGGTGTTTGGTACACATGTACTGATTAACAACCAGTTTACGTGTTTATGATATGTTATTAAAGAGTTCATTATAATATAACAAACCCAAAGTTTCAAAAGTATGTTGTATACGTACTTTCATTTTATTATCTTTCCATTATCGGTGCCAACTTTTTTCCTCGGTCATATATTTTGACGTTAAATGTGTCACTCTCTATGCGATGAATTACAAAGAAACATAAAATTTATTTGTGTACCCTTCCAGATCGAACATTCAGATTTATCATTTTAAAATAGGTCCCTAATATCTGTATATAGTATACAAAGTGTTTAGGATTGTCTAATTATACGAATGATTTCATGAGCATTCTAATACTCAAAAATTTTGTAAATTTCCTTTATATAAATTGCATTTTTGTAAATTAATTTAATATATGGTTTTGTAATTAGTAAGGTAAATACCTTTAGATATTATTCAGATCGAAAATAACTTTTTGTATGTATATCTAATTGTGTATACAGTTATCTATATTAAAAGTAAGTTCATTAATATTTAAGGGGATGAATATAAGTCAATTGATCTTTATTAAAAATATACAAAGACAATAAACTATTCTTATGTCTAAAGTCATTTTAATATATTGTATAAAGTTTGAAATGTTATTAGAAGAACAAAGTTCGACCTACCGTCTAGACTAATATCAAAGAAAATCTATTAGTTGTTTAGTTTCTTTTTTATTAAATTTATTTCAATTGTATTTTGGTAAGTTCAATGAACCAACTAAATATTCATGTAAGACCAGCAATATGTTTATTTTATTAAGAATTAAAAAATAATATAACACAAAATTTATTTATTATAAATAAATAATTTTTTTATAAATAAATAAATTTTATGTTATATTATTTTTCTCTGTCTGTTTGTCTATTACATCTGTCTGTCTAAAAAGACACAAGAGCGATGTATTAGTAGATATAGGTATATTTAGATATTTACGTACGTACGTACGTATGTATTACTATGTATGGATTGTTTTATTCACAAATACGGTTTAGGAGCGAATTGATTATATGGATATAATAATGGCCCCCTTGTTAGCAATTTATAATATCAGGTTGACCTCCACGTAATTCTTACTGAATACCGTTTTGATTAACAATTAGTATTACATTAGTTAACCATCATAGCAAATTCACCTGCAACTTTGCTATAATGGTTAACTAACCTAACTGTATGCTCATCCTAGCATTCTCTACTGGTGCCTAATTAAAATACCATTCCATATCCACCCATAAAAAAACCTATACCTCCACTGTTAAGAGCATACAGTCAAAGCAGATGAAGCACAATTCAATGTTCATCCATAAAAGAACTGTGTTATTTAAATAAAAGTTAACAATCTTTAAATGTTGTGTTGTTTCAGAGTGTGGTATTGAGGAATGCTCCGATGGCTGCAAACAAGGAAGCACGTGCGACTGTAACCCGAAAGATTCTGATTTCAGTAAGTATCAAACATATTTATATCATCATCTTTCTGTACACCTCCCGTCATTTGAATCACTATGATTGATATATTGTGTTTTGTTTACTCAAGTATCTATTTATTTAGCATTTTACTCTTGTGCATAATAGTTTGTATTTGCACAAAATTTTAAATATACAATATCATATTATTATTTTTTTCTTTCTTTCTTTCTTTTTAAATCACACTATATGGACGTTAAATAGTGTCCATAAACGTTTTACAGAACAGAATGGCTTGATTTTTCCCATTTGTATGCAATACTGCATTCTCCAACATCTTTGTAGATGTCAAGCGAGATTAGGGCAATATCATGTCATAAGACAAGCTTACCCATGATAGATCGCGGTTTTATAAAGATTTGTCGGGACATATTTTCTTAAAATTCAAATAAGAATACCTAAAATTATTATAGTCTCTTCATATTCCATGCGATGAAAAATTATATATATATATAAATATATGTTAAGTTAAATCTAATCCTCCTTATCATTAATTACTTAAACACATACATTATTAAAAATCTAAAAGATAGTAAAAGGAAAGATAAACCTTTCCTTTTTCTACGTTCGTAGAACACGTTCCTATACTGGAACCTTTCTCATTAATAAGTAATATTAAAAAAACGAAGGAATTACAGTTTTGTAGGCGAAACAAACTTACAATTTATCACAAGAATCAATTCCAAGGAATGTTTCATTTCGTCTAATTAACAAGTAAATAAGACGAGTAATCAAACTTGGTAACAAATTTCTAATGAATATGTTGATGACTATAATCAAACCTTATTGATGTTAGAACTTGATAATTTCAATATCTCCCTTAGTAGTAGGTAATAGTAATTATTATTATAATTTATGTATATTACAATTCAATGTTTCATATAGCGTAATTAGTGAAAGTAATTTATTATATTTAACATAAATTATATATAATCGAGTGTTACTTGATAACATGGTAACAATGTCGTGTTTCTAATCTCGACTTAAATATAAGAACAACTTACTTTTTATATAATAATATTGTTCACTCGCTTCTAATAATATTCGTGAGTAGAATGTATAATCTTATCATATATCATCTTACTAAAATTATAAACGCGAAAGTTTCTGAATATGGATAGTTGAACGGATTTTGTTGAAACTGTACAATAATATAGCTTATGCATCAGAATAATACGCTAATATTATGTAAATTGATAAATATAAAGATAAATATCAAGTAAGTTTGATGCAGACGAAGCGCGCATCAGCTAGTATTTTATAAATCACCTCATTCTTTTTTATTATTAGTTTTCATGTAACATAATTTGCCCGTCCTAATACAATATAATTATAAAAATATATCTTTTTTATATTTACAATAATTATATTAAAGACCTTATATGTACACGTTAATATAATAGTTAATATACCATTCGGATGAAAACCATACCGTCCCAATTGTATAAAAAAATGAAAAAATAAATTTAACGTAACATTAAACGGGCAATATTTTAATTGACAGCATCAGCACGCTATGAAACAAGACTGCAGATAGTGGACCAAGCCAACATCAACATATCGCAAGAAATTGTAAAACAAGTAAGTATTGTCGTTGAAATGGTATTAAAGATAATCAATGTTAATATATGCATTATTCTAATAGGTGACGAATTCCAGACCTCAAATCATTACTTATTACAAAATTTTAACTAAACAGAACGTTTGTGTTAAATTTTGCTACCAACATGGAAGCTGATTGTTTGATTTGGGTACAGGTTAATTTTGCTAATTTCCTTGTTGATTGAAAACAAAAAGATATTCTTTACTCACTTCATTTAACCTTTTTTTTTCAGATTACAATCTTTTTAAAAGCATCGAATATTACATTAGAAGATGAAACTGAAGTTTTAAATATAAGGTATGTATCTTTACTATCTTTAGTCTATACTTCTAATATTGCCTCTAACTTTAGACATGTCTAAATAAAAACATGCCCCTAATAAAATTTTACAAAACAGAAACCAAATAATAAAACTTTCTATTAATAAACCAATACAGTTCTTCCAGATAGAATTTTACAATGATTAATTATTTATTTTTTTAGATATCGTAACTGTGTCTTCACATAAGTAATAAGCAGGAATTGAGTTTTACATGATGTACATAACTAGATTTTCTGTATGGGATGGACTAACTATGTATAATGTCGTAGGCGTTAGTCCTTTTCATCCCCAGGATGTCGGTTTAACTAAACTTATTAGAAGAACGAAGCATGAATTGCAAATGCATGCGCACACTCGAAACAAAATCATATTAAGCAACATGGCGCTAATATAATTATCTTATAAGGAAACACATTTTGTGTTATAACTATAATAATGTCTTTCGAAATATACATTTGGTGGGGTAATTGGTACATATCTTGTATTTATACTATGTAACAAATTTATGGAGTGGTATTTCGAATTACAATAAAAGGAAAAGTTTGAGTGTTCAAAATTCAGATCGTAACTCGTATTTTCTATAAATATAAAATAATTACTAAACCTAATACGCTAAACAAGAAATAATTCAAATAACCCAAAATTAGAAAAAGTTAACTTGATTTTCCTTATTATAGTTCGCCAGATGGTAACGGTTCTAGAACGGTCTGGCTGCGTCTGTGGGGAGCCCGACGAGACGCAGGCCCGTTACGAGCGGCGTTAGTCCGACTCGCGGCTACGAGAGCTCGTTCAGAACGTTTGAGGATATTACCTGCTAAACAGCACTTCTATATGCAACCAGCTCTTAGCTTACAGGTAGGATTACGAATTATAAACATAATTTTTTATTAATACTACTAAGATTAGTACTTTACTAATCATGATATACAGAAGTAACTATATAATATTATGTCTCACTCGTGTTTCTATCATCAACATTCATCATTCGTTCATCTCTGTTCAGTTCCGTTTAAGGTTAATATGATAAATTTTAGTTTTCAATCAGTTCATATTTATCTTCACAGATTGTTCTGAGGTCTATGTTATGTAATATTATATATGTTACAGTGATTGTGTAATATCAAATGGTTATTTGGCTAAGATAATGGCTATTCCAAATCGAATAAAAAATTATTGAGCTTTCTTATCTTTTTTTTAGTTCGATTTAAAGTGTCAAATGGCTAATATAATCTCTAAGAGTAATCGTGCAGGAAGCTACGAACGCTAGTCTGTTCACGTCTACGTCTGTTTTTTAATAGAATTAGTAACTGCCTTTATAAGAATATTTAAAAGCTAATCGTATAAAATTTGTATTTTAATTAATGATACAAACATGTTGTGTTAAATATAATAGATACATATGAAATATCTCCACACAATCGCAGGTATTAAACAGATTTATTTGAGAGCAGATGAAGTTAAAATAGATAACTATCTCTATCAATAACACTGAACTTTATCCGGACCGAGTCGACTGGATAAAGAATTGCCTCATTTTTCCTATGTCTACAACTCCACGCTTGTTCTACGGCGTTTAATTGTTTGAAATGTGATTTTACCAATGCTTGCGAACGTTAAAGGAGGAGATTTTAACCTTTTCTTTTCAAATACAGAGCTAACATTCTTCAGTGACTTGAACGTGTTTCTAATACTCATTTGCTATTGTAAGTTAATGTTAATTTGTATACATTTGTCGTTTTTCAATTAGCAACTTCGGTATTGAATATACATAACGCAATTGAATTTTTGGTCGCAATTCCGAAACTACTTAATACATATTATAAGCTTATTATTAAAATAATAATCGGACCTCTTTAAATATTCTACAGAGAAAAATTAATTCTGAACAAAGAAAGTTTTCATTACACCGTAGGTACCCGAAAGTGCCAATTCCAGTTTATTCGTACCGAGTTAAATTTGTCTTTTATTAGGTATAAGTAATATTACTGTTTAGTAACACACTTGCCCACACTATTAGATTCATTTAGTACAATCAAGCATACGGCCCATCTGATGGTAAACGGTTAACGTAGCCTATGAACGCCTGTATACCTGATAGAAACAAATCACTAACCATAAGGTATTCAGTCACCATCAGTTTACCATCAGATGGGCCGTATGCTTGATTGTCATCATTATAGTATAAAAAGGGGTTACTGGAATACTGTATATTATATATACAGTATATTGTGGAGCAGAATTTATAAGTAAATGATTTTGATTTGGATCTGCTGCTATCCACCCAAAAAATACATAAAAATACCAAGAAATGGAACGTGTCCAAAAAGTTAGTATCTACGCGGTGAAAAGTTTTTAAGACCTATAAATTATAACTCAATTACTTCGTATTTGACTCAAGAAAACAAAGTTATGAATATTGTGAAATCGACAAGAGTTTGTATTCAAGCAGTAAAATGTTTATGCGAGCATAAAAATAAATTAACACTCTGTTCTTTTCTTTGTTTTGTGATTTCTAGATAAATTTATTTTATTCTCAAACGTTTAGTTTTTAATATTATAACACCTGGTGACAGTATAGCGCCCTCGACATGATTAAGCATTTAGATTAAACGTGCGTGACATACGAAGCCTGAATCATAGGTTACTGACTTATACATAATAACCAAAATACGTACCAATTAATATCTGCTTATTTTAATCATACGTACCAATATCAACTTATCTTGACTATTATTTAATGAGTATATTAATTAACTAACGACCTACTTTCGCTGTTACGGGCTTGAAAGTACCAATTGCTTTTCGACTGATGTGTAAAGTTATTCCTTTCGTGCTTTAAAAGTGTTGAGAAAGTTCAATTTGATTTGAATATGTTATTCACCAGTTCCCAATTGTACTGTTGTATTGTTGTTGTTGTCTTACAATCTCAAAACATTTATAAAATATAAATTTATAGAAAATTATAATACAATAAAAACATGGCCTGTGGCATAGTATTTCCAAAAATTGAATACTTACACCCGTTACAACAATAATTACATCCGTTCAAAACCTCGACTGGAGACTAGAGTTTAATAAAATATTTCACTTATCTGTTTATTATTTGTTATAACGAGTTACTTAGTTATTTATTATGTCTAAGACGGCTTATAGTTACACCAGTGAATTTAATGAAAATTTATTTATTTACACAACGTCAAATGATTATTACGCGCTGAATGAAAAATATTATTAATAGATCTTTTGTTAGAAATACAGCATTGAGAGGTACGAAAATAGGTTTCCCATTCAATTACAAATATTCGATTTGTGCTTTCACACAAAACGAATTAATTTTTCATTGTAAAAACCTTGTCACTTCAATTTTGTTCACGTACCAACTACAATATTAAATATTTATAGTAATAAAAATACGGCAATTTTAAGGTCTTTGAGGTGTCAAAGCAGTTTAAATTTAATGCTTAAGTCACTCTGGAATAATGTACATTCCATTAAGTATTCTTTCTGCATCAAAATCTGTGTGTATTTTGTTTATAATTGATTATTACGTAATAGTTCTTTTCAATACAAAATGATAATTGTAATTTAAATTTTTATATTCACATTTCTAAACTTGTGTGGCCAAATATATAAAAAGGCACGTAGGTACTAATGTTGCCATGCATAAGATGGTCGCGAGAAAGTTTTAATTATTTGAAATGTGCATTTTAGCACTAGTCGGAAGCGCTTGGCATTCAGCCAGTAACAGATATTTCTCGTTAACCTGACTTAGCCGCTTCTTTATTGCACTAATAGCGGCGGTCTCATCTGCTGTTCTTAAGCTTCTAAACCAATTTAAACACAGGCATTAATTAACTTTCTAAACTAGCAAGTAGAGTGGGATATGAGCTGACAATGAACTTTGATAACTAAATACGAGACTATGCCTTATTATTTTAATATTAGGTAGTCATAATGGATCTTATACCATTATGATAAGAGCGTTACGTGTTCTTAATACTCTTATATATTTACTACTCTACTCGATTTCGACTTTAGTCTAATTTAAAGTTAGTTTTTGTTATAGCCAAGCGTCCGGAGAAGTTCTCTATTTATTTTCTTTCATAGTATTATGTACAGAGTAGTTTAGACAAAAGCGACACTACACTGTGATCCCGCAGTGTACTTTTTCAACATATACATACATATTTGCATTTCAGGGTTTAACAGTGAACCAACGTCCGGAAGTATGGGAAGGTTCAGAGTTCATATTAAGCTGTATGGCATATGGATCCCCAGATATTGTGTTCACATGGTACAAGGACGGAGTGAGGGTCAACTTTAACGGTACCACGAGGTGAGTGGTACATTTATAGACATTCAATTTTGCCTGGGGTCTGAGACCAATCAGTATATGTGTAGTACTTTACAGCGTCATCATCATCATCATCCTCATTTTGACTACCAATCTTCCATATATAATATAAATAATTAGATTACACTACCTTAAAACGAAGAGTTAATTGTTACATGAAGTAGGTAACTTTCCAATCTGTCAAAGTCTTATCTACTTACTATTACCACAATTGCTATGTAATATTATCTTATCTGAGTTATTACCGAGCAATAACAAATTAGTAAAGGCCTTAACAGCTATGCTTAAACTATATTTTTTCTTAAATATTATTTTTTTTATCTTCACAGTAAGGAGTGGATAATATTGTTAGTAACCAAATTTTCGGTGTTAAATTAGAAATATTTGTAAAATAGTAATGCTTTTTATAAAAATACAATGAAAGTCATACAAGTCTTTAATATTTTATTTTATGATATAACTAATGTAATATACTTAAATTATGAATACAACTATAATTTTATATACAAAATTCCCCCATTATCTCTAAATGTTGATATGATGCAACTTTACTTTTTCTATAATCTGGTATATCTATGTATTAATTAATTTCTATTTATCCTTCAATAACAATTCATTTATAAGTACATCTTGCCATATCTATTATTTCATAATTTCCCAGTTATTTCATATGCTCCACCATATTTTCAGAGACATGTGGACTCGAACAGTAGTAGAAGATGCTCTGGGTCGTCGCATGTCAGTATTGGGGATATCAGAGGCGCAACGGCCCGATAGTGGTAAATGGTCATGTTCAGCCGACGACGCCGGTAGACGACGCTGTCGTGCTTTGAGACTGACGATACTACGACCACCTGACATTCGGCTTATGCCGTCCACACTCACCGTCAATAAGTAAGTTTATCTCGATAGTAACCCAGGACAAATTACACAGCGTCATCTAGTCTGAAGCTATAAACAAGGTTTGAGTTAAGGATACTAAACAACTAATAGAACTACTTAAATACATTTTTTTGAAAATACACACGTAGAAGACCGCTGAGACTAATACCAGCTATCATTCTCATGAATACATGTTTGTATCAAGTGAGAAATCGAACCCGCAATCATCAAAAATAGGGTATTACCCTCCTTACTTCCGCTATACCACCGAGGCCATCAAAAGTCGTAGAAACTTAATAAATATTAGTCATTCTCACCTTAAAAAATATCTATGTGTTGTATGTTAATATTAAGAATCGGTAACGCAAATCTAATATGAATATTAATTTCATAACTATTCAGTTTTATAATGTTTTTTGGAAATGTAATGAAGACTAAACCAAATAGATCGATAATAATGTCGGTTAGTTGTCATAGACTGCGAAATATGGGCTCGTAAATAGGGAAATGAGTTTCACCACCATGTGGTTATATGTGGCAATAATAATTATCTATATAGTTGGAACAAACAAAGCTTAAAAGCTTACAAATTGACAACTTCTGACGCTATTACAGAATTAATATTTTTTTTATAATATTCTTAATCCTTACTTCCAGGGTGATAACGTAAGCATTACGTGCTTGGCTGGTGCTGGACGGATCCACGGCGCTCTAGGGTTCAGTTGGGCTCGAGAACGTACTTTACTACCACTCGCTCCAGGACGCGAGGTCTGGGAGGATCTATACCCAGCTGGCAGCGTCTTGAAGCTTTATAATATACAGGTAATACTTTGTACAGTGCAATTCTAAATTTGAAGGTAGAAAATCCGGCTTAAAGAAAACATTATTATTTAATAACACTTACAAGAAACAAAAATAAAAAGGTAATCAGTCAACTTAGAGTACTAATGGGTTGTATCAAATAGGTCCATAGCATACTTCTTTATATTTATACACAATATATAAACAAGGATTTATAAAAAAGGACTATTATCTCATGTGACATACACATTTTGGATGCAATTACTGAAATATAATACCTATGTACACTTGTATTGGTCCTTTGTAACATAGAAGTTCCAAAACTTCTATGGCTGTGTCAGCTCAGTATCCTCAGTGCAGAACGACCGGCATAATTATTTTTTCTAAATTTCAAATTTATATTGGACAGAAATCAGGCGAGTACCGCTGCCAGGTGTCATCGGTGGCGGGCACGAGTTCGAAACGCGTGACGGTGTGGGCGCTGGGCACAGAAGACGCAGCGTGCGGTGCAGATGCCGCACTAGGCCTGCGCTGGCCACGGACCGCACCCGGAGCTGTTGCCGCCGCCGCTTGCCCGCCCGGGCATACTGGCGATACTACCAGGTTATACAACTTGCATTTATCTCAATATAATAATTTTCCAGATAAATAATCTACACACACTGCACCCAAATTAGACTTTGTGTACAAAGTCGTCTACGTGTGTATCTGTCTCGCAAAACATTCACAAAACTTTGTAAAATTTGTTTCGGTTGGAAGACGCAAGTCATAAGCTTTCCGGAATGTTACATAAAAAAAAATTAACGGATTATATTATTGATCCTGAAAATATATAAATCTTTATTAGACCCACAGATTTCAAAATACCAATTCGTAGAAGTTTTGCCTGTCTAACGTGTCTAATCTTGTACATGCATCCCGCTACTTCATAAAAATAAATCCAGTTTTACCAATGTATTGCTAGACGTTTAACTTAAATAATAGGCTTAACTTTTTGCGAAGTTTGCTTGCTTCTTGGGACGACAATGAAAATAAATGGTACTTTACGTTGCTGGCCTCTACGTTTATGTTTTTCTATAGATATCTTTTGGTCTTCTTTTCCAGATTTTGTGAACCAAAAACTGGTCAACACGGTGTAGAATGGATGATGCCAGATTTCTCCGACTGTATCGCAGACTCACTCAGAGATATTTACGAACAGGTATCAATTTCTGTGATATTACACATATTTTTGATTACATATAAATTTTCGTTTACATTATCGACTTAAATCATATCAATGCATACAATAAAGGCATCTACTCCTATGTCATGGTTCTGTATCCAGACCTATCAGAGAGCGTATACGGATATTGGACTCCGGATTCTAGAGCCTCTACAATACTTCCTTAATCCAACTGGTTTAAAGAAGTACTGCAGTCAGCCATATACTAATCGAAATTCCTGTCCTCACCTCACTTACTTTCATACGTTTCCCAGCATCCTAGATGCGTAGATGACTATTTATTCACTAACAAATGCATTCTCAAGCAGGATTGATATCATAAAGGCTCCTGGTCATAAAAGTAGCTTAACCACCAGTAATATGGGAGAACCATTTGTTTTGTAATAGTAATGAAATGTTCCACCTGCCAGCACAAGTGGCTGATTCTACAAAAATATACATTCATTACTCGATGGTCAGCATTATACTTTCAACAATCAGAACAGGACAATGATGGCGCTACAGCTCATGTACGATGGTACTCAATCCCTCCAGTTTAGCCGCATCTGGTACGGATACTCGTGGGGCAACGTGTCCGACGTGGCACGGCAGTACGGCGCGGTGGTGCGGTCGCTGCCCGCGCGGCCGGGCGACGCGGCGCGGCCACTGCAGCACGCGCGCGCCATGCTGCACTACCTGCGCTCAGCCGCCGCCACGCCGGCCGACCGCGCCGCCACCGCCGAACACCTGCTCAGGATATTTGACGCACTCCTTAGACATCCTGATGCGTTTTTGGATGAGGAGGTTAGTTTCTTTACTTTTAAGGTGCTATTTTTATTTTTTAATGGATGTTAATCGAATGGTACATCCGCCTGAGTTAATGGTATACGCTGGCGGGGCACCAGTGGAGGATGATAAGATGAGCATGAGGTCAATTCAGTTAACCCATCGTGACAAATTCATCAGGAATATAAAACTATGCTTTCCACGGGGAACCGTGTGGAGGTCAACTAGACATGGTACTTTGCTAGCAATTGGGCGATTAGTTCACATTACTAACAATCCCTTTCCCCAATGGCTACGTATTAAGAGGTATTAATATTAATCAGCATAGAGTAATGAATAACGTGACATGTTTTTTTATAAATAATTATATAACGGTTGTTGAATCTGTAGAAAATTGCAACAAGATAAGACAGGCTGGATGCTTGTCTTATTTTTTTGCAAGACTGAAATAATAATAATAAATTTATTTTTGCATTAACATAGATCTTTTACAAAATGTGATTGTTGATATTATAAATTTGATAAGGACACGTCGAGGCTTCACCACTAGAGTTAACCACTAGACCTGAATTTCACCAAAGAGGTCATGAGTTTGAAACTGATCGACACCAGAAACAAATTTGTGACAATTTATATATGTCACTGATCTTCTGGTGAAAGCAATACTGATACAAAACCAAAAAGTCTATCCGAAAGGTGGCGATAGGCTCGCATCCTAACACGTTGGATTTAAAATATACAAAGCGAATTGTGTGCAAATCATTACAGTTAGTTCTTACAGTCTCTTTTTTATATACCTGTTACAGAAAATCTATGAACTTCAAAATGCAATAGCCGACACTGCCGCCATGAAAGACCATTTAGATTTACGGCTTCACGAGTTCACAGTCAAAACTATACCAGTGCGTGACGACAATGCAGCACATTTCGACCTTCAACCAAACACAGGATCCGAGGACTGGCAACTAACTTCGGTCGGAGTGGAACTTGTCGGGAGAACAGGCAATGCTTCAGTGATAGCAATACAATATCACAATTTGGCAGCAAGATTGCCATCTTTGAGAAGATCCATTGAGTTCAGGTGACTGCGCACGTATTGATAATTTTTGTGGTTACAGCGCAAAAGAAACGAAAATGGAAAAAAAATAAAGTAAATTTAAAACTGAAAGATATATGTAACAAAGAAAAAATATTTTCAATCTCATCAAATCTATAGGTATAGTGTGAAACTAATCGCATTATATAGATTTGATTTGCACGTGATAATGGCGAATACTCATAGAATAAAAAAAACCTTGTAACCTTCAGCTAATCAACGGCTTCGTCCATTCAATCTATTGAAGAAATAAGAGAAAATACTTTATTATTTTTATTGAAATTATGTGTTGCCATTCCAGAGGACTAACATGTCATGCCTCTTATCCTGTAAATCCACTGTTGTAGAAGTAAATCATGGGTCGCCGCTACTGTCTGTTCGCTTATATCTTATAAATTACGCAACGGATTTTAATGTACCTAGTTGTCAGCCGTTAATAGCGTAATGCAAGGTTTATATGTATAATACATGCGTATTATATAGAACAAGTCAACAAATGAATAGATTTGTAATGCACCTGTGCGAAGCCGGGACGAGTCGCTATTGTCTAATAAACTATTTCATTCACTAATTAATTCTATGTTGTTAATTATTTTTGTGTCTACTTCTTTCACTTTCTGTATTACTGTCACTTTCAAGTATTTAATATACTTAGTAACTGATTTATTATTTTATTTTAGCAAGGGGTCTTCGAGGAATGGACGAGAGCTTGAGTACGAGGTAACGTCCCAACAGCTACAGCTGGGTGCGAGCGGCGCTGTCGATCCAACTATGCAACACACAGTCACCTTACTGTTCACACATATCAAGAATCATACTGCTGTCGGTATGTAATCTATTGAAAAGGAAGCCTAATAACAGCAGAAGTAGAAAAACAGTTTCTTTTACATCATTATAGGTAACTATAATAATATTAGTAAAATCACGAGGCCATCTAGCCCCAAATTAAGAAATGGTTGTACTATAAAAATATATTGACAGAAATACTTCAATATTTTTTAAAGAACCCAAATCAATGTAAAGTATCATACTTATAAATACAAATGTTTGTAACGTACGAGAGTCGTACCCTCGACAATACCTAATGTCTATGTTTTTTTTAATACGATTCTCATAAGTAGAACCATACAAACTGTTCTGCCTAATATTAAGTCATTGTCATCATTATGATTTATGAGCTATGACCTCACTGCAGAAAAAACCTTTCGATAATAAAGTCACTGACTAACACAAAACCTATAATACATTAAAACATATTTTATTAACAAATATACATATAAAATATATAAGGTCTTTACATTCACCCCCTTAAAATATAATAAACGCAAAATTGTGTCTGTCTAGCAGTTTATTACCTTTTCACAATAAGTGGTTGAATGGATCATAAATGAATGTAGATCTATTACAGACTCTTATGATATGTCAAAAATACGAACGAACTGACGCCGGTTCGGGATGATTTCGAGATGAGAAGAGTTCTTGTCAGTTTAAAAACTCATCTCGTATTCTTTTCGAATAAATATTGTACATGTTTACAATAATACAGATTCATTACAAATTTGGGAGAATAGAGTGACCACCGGCATATGCTATTGTAAAAGCAAAAAGTCTAATCAGTGTTCGTAACCCGAAAAGACCAGTCCTCACATGCAGGCTATCTTCTATATCATAAACAGTAGATTATAGTCGCATGTAACAAGTAGCACGTTGTATGCAGGGTCGGAACTGTCATGCGGCGTGCGCAGCCCGCGGCAGCCGCGAGCGTGGAGCGCGGAGCGGTGCGAAGCGCGAGCGCCCGAGCCTGCATTGCTTGCATGCCGCTGCCGTGGACTCGGTACTCTCGCGCTCTTCACCGTCGCCCGCGCTGCGCTGGTCAGTTGACATTTGCCACCTAACGACCACTCATATACTAACCCTAATTACCTAACATATACCTGCAAGATTCGTATACACGAAACTAAACAGCTTTTCCTAAGAAGCAAAGTCCAAAACTGTAAACAATTTGTTATATATATATTTGTATACTTACATACTCTTTTGTACTGAAATCTATTTTCGACTTACTTATTTATAAAAATGGTAAAACTTCAGTAAAACCTATTACTACTATTACCAGACTTTGCCATAGGTAAATGATACTCTTGGTAACATGTACTAACATTGGTTCATCCAGTTATTAAGTTCGGTGTTATTTATGTTAGCGCTAATACCCACTCATATTAGTACATAACAATCTCAAACTCGCACTCTTCACCATCATATAATAAAAGAGCAATACGCAAGTTTCTTACTGATTCTTGTGATGACTCTGCATTCCGAATGAGTGGTAGAATAAAAAAATATACATTTTAAAATAATAAAATGTCATATGAACCCTGCCTCTCAACCCCATTCTATGAAACTTGCAGAGCCAATTGGTTTCCCTATAGTCATTGTAATAATTTTTAAAATATCCAGACAGATACAGAGAAAGATCTTCGTGGAATTGTCAAGATCACAGCTAGTTTGGGAGGTGCCATGTGCTTGGCAGCAGCGGCGTTGCAGCTTTTAGGTTTAGTTCCTGGGAGGAGAGTGAAATTGCCGGTGCTGCTGAAGGCCGCAACGGCCGGTACACATTCTGCAGCGATTTTGACATTGCTGGAGTGTGATACTAGGCAGGTACATATCATTCAGAGAAATCAATGTAAATTAAAGCCCTTGTGTCACACAATAGAATTTGATGTACAACTTTTCGTATCATACACAATATAAAAAGAAACTCTATGAATAATACGGTTAATAGTCCATAAAATATGGGTGCACTTCCTGAAAGTCGACTATCGTGAATTTGCTACGATGGGCTAACTAAACTGACGTCATGCTCATCCTATCATCCTCCACTGATGCCTCTCCAGCGTATACCGTTAGCGCAGGCGAATGCACTATTCCATTACCATCTTTTAAAATATTATTAGATTATTATTGTTACTACTAGTCCCCGGTAGCAGTCTCCTCATTTTAAAGCTGTACCCTGTAGAGTGAGTGAATACGCAGGAGGAAGCGTGTCCGGGCGCGCTGGGCTGGGTGTGCGCAGCGTGCTGGTGCGCGGGGTGCGCGGCGCTGTGCGCGCAGCCGCTACTGCTGCAGGCAGAGCTGGCCGCGCGCGCTCAGCGGGCACCCTCCGTCGCTCTGCTTGCCGGTACGGATTATCTCCATACCGATAACCATACACCAATAGCAGTCTACGCACTAAGTCAAATTCTTATAACACACTAAAAATCTTGCTATATTAATTATGCTATTTACATTATTATTAGTTATTTATTTTATACCAGTTTGTGCATCTGCAAGAAGTTGAGTATTTGAGGGCCTTGGTGGTTAGAACAATTGCGGGTTCGGTTTCTCACACGTCCATTTTTTTTATATTTATGTTATTTCCACTTCTGAAAACGAAGTACATGTTAAAAATGTGTAACGGTGCGCGTACGCAGGGGTGTGCACGCTAGCGTGGCTGTCGGCGCGGCTATGGGGCGGGGCGCCGCTGCAGGTGGGCGCAGCAGCAGCGGCGGTGTGCGCAGCCGGCTGCGCGCTGCTCGCCGCGCTCTGCCTCGCACTCGCGCTCTGCGCCGCCGCACGCTTGCGTGCACTCGCGCACAAGGTCCCGCCCGAGCGCAGGACCTACCTTCGAGACAGGTAAGCCACATCCCATACGAGTCATGTACCGACATATCATTAGAAACGAACTTTTGTTATAATTATTAAATGTTTCAATACCTCTTTGATGACGGTTACTGGCATATCGCTATAACAATTCCTGTGTATTAATGTTAATCGAACGTCGCTATTTGTTAGACATCGATGAGATCATCACTGATATTTAAAATTGTGAAATTGTATTGAGACAATATAGTAGAGTAAATACAAAGGCTGAAGTTATGATGGTGATAATGTTGACATACAATTGCTGTCTTCTCCTGACACATCCTTTCACGCGGGATCAGTAACGCGCGATTTAGTGCGGTAAGCAAGCGCCGCAATCGTGAGGGATTGCATCTAACTATTTTTTGGTTCACTCCATCTCATTTGGTCCACTCATTGTGCGCACCTATAAATCATGTCGAATCACTCCCTTTTAAAAATTTTAATACACACGTTTAATATTTATAATTTATCAATAACTCTATAATTATGTACTATGGGGCAAACTCCGCCGCCGTCCGCCATTTTACAATGAGAGTTAGATAATAATAATAAAAAATCGCTAAAGTAGGCACAATTGAAGACCCAGGGAATGCGTGAGCTGTCATCGCGCGCGGTCTTTCTCGTTTTATTTCTACATGCAAATTCTTTCCTGCCTGAAAACCTATTTGTCAGTGAAAGAGCGTACATGTAAAGGCAGTAATACGAGTCACGCACCGAAATGAAGATCATGAGAAACGAACTGTTGGTAAAATTATTAAATGTAACAATTCGGCCTTTACTGGCTCTACGTTATTGGTTAGAATTCGATAAGGTCAACATCTTTAAAATTATTAAATTGTATCGAGACAATATAGTAGATACATATAGGCTGATATAATCATGGCGATAATGTAGACAATATAAAATAGTGTTGAATATAATATAACTACTGATACTATTCAGGGGCCGAGTGATTCGTCACACGCTAGTGCTATTGCTGACGACGTCGGCGACGCAGGCGGCGGGCGTAGCGTACGCGCAGCCCGGCCCGCGGCGCCTCGCACTTGTCGCCGCCCTTTCGGCCGCTGCACTCGCCAATGTAAATATAGCCTTAATCTTGTATATAGATTATGCTTTAATTCGTCGCAAAAATAGAAAAGCTTTTTTTATTCGTATAAATTCTATAATAATAATATTTTTATTGCCATTTAATTTACAAATTTACAGCCATCCTCATAATCTATTTCATTGTATTTAACGTAGCATACATTTACAGAGAATTTACTACTGTATCTAAACTAGGACAAGCTTGAACGATAGATACCATTTTCTTCCAGCTACAATTAATTAAATAATCAGTTTTATAATTATTATCTTTTTATTAGTCTTATAATTCAATTTATCACGATCATGTACATACATAGGTAGAATATGTTAAATATTACACTTTAACATTTATTATATTATATACAAATGTAAATACAAAAAGGCAGCTTTATTGCTAAAAGCATCATCACGTTTTTATTGAATTGGAATATGTTGGGATGCTGGTGCGGTATAATTATGTTAAGGTTAATATTTGTCGATTTTCATGCCATCGATAATGCACGGTAACAAAAGAGCCGGCTAACGGCCGGTATTGACTTGCTAAATGAAAAGTATCTGTATACAGATTCCAACCCCTAAAATTTCATTATTTCGTCCATCAGGGAATAGCGATGATGGTGTGCTACGTGATCCGCGACGACGAATGCGTGCGGGCAGCAAGGCGCGTATTATCACTGCCCGCGCGCGACTGGCATCACCACGACTCGCCCGCGGGTGACACCTCGCTCAGCTGTTAGTGCTACTTACTCCCATATTATTTAGCATGAACTTAAAAGCACAAAAAATACATATTTCTATTTTTTGTGCCTTTATTAATAAGACCATGAGCTCATGGTAAATATAGATCTTTACCATCATTACACTAGTCATAATAGAATAGAATAGAAAATCACTTATTCAAATAAACTTAATTTAAGCACTTTTGAATAGTCAGAACAATTTGTTTTTCATCTACCACTCGTTCGGAAAGCTGTCTCATCACAAGAAGAACGAGCAAGAAACTTGTGTGTTGCTCTTTTAAATAATCTTTTTAAGTTTACATTTACAAGTCGAAACGTGTGAATACAAACTACCAACCAGCACTAATTTTTTGGGTCAAATATAAATATACAATAAGATTAAATCAGTCGTAGTGATAAGAGCAGACCAGTCCCTACAAGCAGCACTCGTTCACGAGTATGACGGATGAGCCAGCCATCACTGCACTCGACCATATTTTAGGGAGCCCAATGACCCGGCCCACCACGCCGCCACATGTCTGGACATTTTAGTGAGCATGACTACTAATTCCACTCGATACGTCACAGCTACAAAAATTACTTTATGGTAGTTACAGTATTCGCACTTTACATGAGGATGCATACGGCAATCAAAACAAAAGCCGCTACGCTATCATATATCAAGAAAGCAGTATGAAAAATAAATTATAACGTTGTCCGCAAAATAAACTTATTCTTGCTATATATTGCTATCATCTATAAATTCATCTATCTTATAATAGGCTTTTTTACATAACATTGCCTCTCTGTAAGATTTAGCGTAGATTCTGGAAGTTTATTATAGAATCTTACGCAATTACCATAAAATGAATTACTAACTTTGTGTAGACGGCATTTAGGTAAAATTAGCTTATTTTTATTGCGTAAGTTTCTACTTGTACAGTTTTTAAGTTTCTTGAAACTATCTAAGTTTTTCCTTGTATACATAATATTTTCATAAATGTACTGTGCGGCAACGGTGAGGATATTGGATTCTTTAAAGCATTGACGTAATGACTCTCTAGAACCCATACCATAAATAGAACGTAGGGCTCTCTTTTGTAAAATAAATATAGTATTTACATCGGCAGCTTTACCCCATAGCAGTATGACATATGATATAATGCTATGGAAATAACTAAAATATACAAGTTTTGCCGTCGCCACGTCTGTTAATTGCCTTATCCTTCTAATTGCATAAGCAACAGAACTAAGTCTACTGGCTAATTTTGAAATATTTTTGATATATGGCCCATTGTAACTTCGAGTCCACTGTTATTCCTAAAAAAAAACTGTATCGTTAATAAAGTTTACTATTTCATCATTAAGCAATAGCTGCGTATTTACTTGTCTTACATTAGGAAGCGTTAATTTCATACACTTAGTTTTATTGGAGTTTAACAATAGATTATTACATGTGAACCAATTTAATATAGCAGAGATAGCATAATTTACATCGTCTAATTGATTACATTGGCGACCAATTTTAAACACCAACGAAGTATCATCCGCAAATAACACTATATCTGCAATTTTCTCTACCATGTAGGGAAGGTCATTTATATAAATTAAATTATGTGTATACTGTTACCATAGAGATACCTAATCGCTGTATATCTTTAATATTATATTAATAGAAAAATAATCCCAGGTACGTAAAGGTTAAGCGAGCACAACTTCTGCGATTTAGAAGGTATATAAAGTTTTATAGTTGGTTTCATTATATATCAATTATTATATAAACTAGTAACGGAGGAGGGAGTCCTCTGCGAGACATGAAGATTTGATGTACACATTACGACTAGCGTAATGTTACAGAATAAAGGAGCTGATTTCTGAGTATTTTACCTATTTCCCCGTACTGTTACAGTGTACATAAAACAAGGCGGCGAGGTAGAGAGCCGCGGCGGCGTGGGCGTTTTGGAGTCGTCCTCATCGCCTGTCTCTCCTGCTTCGTCCTACTGGCGCGCACCCGGACTAGAGACTCCCACGCACGCTAGAGTACACAGGTAAATCCAACGACTGCCATGTCTTCAAATGCAAATACCTACGTAGTCGCGATATATGGCATGTATTTTGAATGAGTGTTTTAAAAATTTAAACAAATATTTACACATTGCTATTAAAGACACGCACCCATTAACTGCACTATTTACTTTTTACAGAAGACAATCAACCCCAGACAGTAGAGCGGATATAGTACGCTGCGTAGAATACAAGGACTCCATGCTGAGCCCACATCGGTACGAGGACCGACACGTAGGCACCACCCACGCAGTTTGCGACCTCATACCACGCGTACCCTCGCAGCCCGAGTACATGGCCCGTGTGTGCCTCGAGCTGGGCGTACTCAACACTCCACCACGGGAAGCCCCCCACCTCCTCACCTGCTCCGTCAATTTCGAGCCCTACGAAAACCCCACCAAGGACACGTGCACAATGTGCGTCCAATCCAACCCAGATATATCCAAAATACCCTCTCCACCAATCAAGAGCTGCCTTAAGAAATCCAAGCAGTTTACTTCGAGTACATCCCTCCCGTCCATGGAAATCAAGGACGACAAAATTAAGTCGGACATCGAACAAGTGAACAGAGAGTGGAATAAAGCATACAATTCTCCAGATACGGATAAAGTGCTCCACAAAATAACGAGCGATTTAGACTTTCTACTTAATAGGACTCAGGACGCGAGTAAAAGTGTACTCGACCAAATTGAGGAGGCACCTACTTAGGGATGTGAGGATAGCGTAATTAAGTGATAGAAATTAGCTGAGTAAGCAAAACGAATAACATGGAAACAGGGGTGCAACATGCCAAAGTTAGTTAATAATTGTATATAATTAAGAGCCTACTGTAACAATAAATGTATTAAAACAATTTTGCTGTGAAAACTTTATACAAGATTAAATTAACTCTGTGTGATAATTTATTTCAATTGCGAATCAGTACAAATAGAACAATTTTTAGTATACCTATATTAATGATTGATTTTGCTACCGAAACATAAGGGCAGTTCCAACCTTTAATCTAATTTGAAGATTTGTTTCTACACAATCCAAGTATGGACCATAGTTAGAAGTAAATGCAATTACAATACCCATTACTTTATTGTATGTCCAAACACATTTGGAACTATTACAATGATGTGTGATTCAAGAGTAAGAAGAGAAACTTTATATTTCCAACATCTATTGTCTTCATTAAAATTTGTCTTAATAATAAATCGGCAGCATCATAAACATCATTATAGGTCTATAAATGGGGCAATTATTCATATCTTAGAATATAATTACGTAACCAAAAGTACCTTATTGATTTTATGAAAAAAAATCATAAATCTCCTAAGAGCTGCTTTTTGTTATTATTGTTCTATACTTACTATTTCAAATTATAACAATAACATATGCCACGATCATATTGTAAAAGCCATAAAGTGAATGTAATCTAAAACAAGAACACGAAAATAAATTTAATGGAATATGAAGTATTCTTTCAACTGTACTATTAATTACTTGGAAATTCAGGACTTAGTTACAAACAAGTTGGTTGTTTTTTTCCGTCACATGTACGTTCACATTCATCGTGATGATTCTTTGAAAAATCACAATTATTTACAACTAGGTAGTAAAATTCGTAGATATTAAAAGTAATGTTACGGCCGCTAGTATATTATACATATTTGTAAATAAATCCTTGTAAATATGTTTAAGATTATTCTAAACGAATTATATTTTATGTTATATCGGGTACAATATATTTTTATTTACAAATACATTTTTTACAATTGAATTTTGAATTTTATTTAATTTATTTCCGAAATTTACATTAAAATAGTGGAGTTTATTTATTTATTTATTTATTTATTCATGAACAATGTACATTGTATTTGAATGTTGATACGATGATTGATAAAATTAATAAATTTACATGTTGTCATTTTACAGAATGTCATTCAGTCATTGTTGTCATTAATAACAAAAAAAAACATCATAAATCGTCAACTGAGTACAGGCATTTATCTATTAGTAGTGACTTCAATGTTTTTGTAAAGCAACTCAAACTATTCAATAATTTAAGATCCTTCGGTAACTTATTATAGAGTATCACCGCTTGATTTCTTGGGCAGTGTGTTACTACGTTTAGTGTAGGAATTATTACCTTCTGTATATTCATTCTCCTTGTTATTAAACGTTGTTTCATGTTCTCTTCAGATTCATACAGATGTTTGTTTTTGATTAAGTCTGTCAACAAAACCTGTATATAAAGACTGTGTATTGTAAGAATTTTTAATCTTTTAAAAGTAACAATTTAAAGCCGAGTTGACCAAATACAAAACATTTTTAATAATCATATATTTACTATTGCTCTCTTATGGGCTCTACTAGCTCGTGCAGAGGCTCCTGCTGGTAAGGAATTATTCGTACATTCATCTAACTCCGGACTCTCGATTAGCGTATCCTAATAATCTAAACTTCCATCCGATTTCTCTTCAACTTCTAATTGTTCATCGCGCTTACCAGCAGTAACCTCCGACCGGCCTTCCCCTCCCCTTCAGCGTCACTAGACCTATCTCATTGAATGGTTCTGAACTCGCATGAGATAAAGAATATGGTATCGAGGTGGTACCTCGATCGTATAAAGTTACATTATGTGATGGTACATCACATAATATAACTTTATACGATACCGGTCCAGTAACCACTGAAATCTAACCTTCCGTCCATTTATCTCCCTTTTTGGAGTAATCCCGTGCAAGTATAGTTTCATCCACACAAGGCCGGCTGCTGCGCTTGTCTTGCGCGGCGGCTACAACGGCAGCGGTGTATGGACGCAGGGCATCAAGCCGTCCGCGTCACCTACGCCCGAACAAAGCGACCGCAGGTGAAACACTCGTTATTGCGAGCTCTGTATTTCTGTACATAAATAAAAACCTATATAAGGAGGTCGAAACGCCCTCGCTCTCAAATAATGCAGGTTTGATTACTTTCTTAACTGACTTTACAGTTTTTAGGTTCTCCCTTCTCTTGAGGTCTGTACGGCGCAGAAGTAGTATGTTTTACAATATAAACTAAATTCTTCAGACAAAAAAAGGGGCCATTATCAGTGATCAGCTGTGACGTGAGTCCAAATCTAGAAAATACCGAACGAATCGCATTTATTTTTGTACTAACCGTCGTACTTGAGAATTGGAATTGTTTCAATCCACTTGGAATGTGCATCTAGTATCAAATAACGCTTGCCCGCGCAATCAAAACAATCAGCATGCACCCGCCACCATGGATTCAAAAGAAATTCCCAGGAAAGGAGGGGGGCACGTGCTGGCGCGTCCAGTACTCTCTGACAGACAGTGCACACCCGCGCTACCTGCTCAATATCATTATCTATATTTGGTAATTACGTGCAATATTTTCATTTTATTCATGCCCAAAAAACCCTTCGTGAATTTCTTTCAATATATAATAATAGTAATTTTACTGGGACAACAATTCAATATTTATAGATTATACAATAATCTGTGTATAAATCGTTTTTACGAATAAAATACGGTTTCTCCTCTTTCCAGCTAACCGCCGACCCGCCACCCGAAATTGATATATCCCATATTTCTATTTAATAATAAATTTCGCTTTGTTTCTGTAGCTATAGTGTTCACTTATTTGTTATTTATGTCTTCTTGTATGTAAGTTGTTATCGACGTAATATCGGCTCGTTAGCCATAGCTCCACGTCTTTACTCCGCGGCGCTTGCACAGGGAAATCCCTTCCCTCTTGCGCACGGCGGTCCGTGTACGCTCGGCTCGAGACGATAGATAATAACTGCTAGTGTTTCCACATACACTACAGTAGCGATATCTTTAAAATTAATTGGCACCGTTTCTACTACATAACTAAAATAATGCACCTCAAAGGTGGGACGCCCGCTTAGTAGTGGTGGCAGCTCTGGCAGCTGTTTGAGGGATACCTCTCTTTTCACCAACCCAAAAATTTTTCGAATTTAACTGTCAAACCGATTTATCGTAGGCGCTCTAAAACAGTACGAAGATTGCGAAGGTGAGCGTGACGACTCTTACCTGTGACACAAATGTCATGTAAAAAAACAACCGTGTCTGCAACACTAGATAAAGCGTAAGGCGTCTAGTTATACGCGAAACTCCCTAAGTGTGTAGCAATGGCGGTATAGTGTGACGCCTCATCTAATTAATCAATCAATCACAAAATCAATTTTTGTATATTCTTAACCGATGCTTATATTCGCAAACGATTCCTCTATACGTGGTAGAGGATAAAAATCGCGTTTCAGTTTGGGATTAATTGTAATTTTGTCATCTCTACACAGCCTTAGATCGCCATTACTTTACACCACGAGTACAATTGGGGTTCCAAAATCCGTAAACGCAGAAAATAAATGACCGGTTAACACTCCAACTACTCAGAACTACATTAGTGGGACAGTTCGAATTAGATCTAACGAAGTAACCATTGTCATTCATAGACATGCTGACACAATAAAATACATAAAATAAAATCGGTAAACAATAGCTACGAAATCTACGCAGACCTTATTCAAATGGGACATCATTTCGGATAAAATGCAGAATGACGTCAAGAGGATTCTCGGATTTGCTGCGAATTCAACGGCTACGTATGTGTTAGCTATACCACAGATAAGATAATGTTACATATATATAGTTACATTACTAAAATATCTACACATATTTATCACGAAAATGCAATAGGATGATTTTAGTTCCATTGCTTATTCTCAATAAACCGTGGAACTCAAAACATGCATTCGTATAGTACAATTACATTAACAAACATAATTTACACACGTACCTACATACTGATAGATACTATATAGTTGACCAATCAAAACTATTTTTAATTTATAATGAAGCTTCTTATGCAATTTTCAAAAAATTATTCCTTGCGAATTAGGGATGGTTTATTCTTCCATTGCCTAGTGACGCAGCAACTGATCTATTTCCATTGGGATACTACAACTCCAGTTATATTTTCCTTATAAAATTGAGTTTAACTAAAATAGTGGGCTCTGTAATTATTCATATGTGATCCGAAAATGCAGTGCGCTATTTTACCACAATACTGATAACGATATATATGTATATATATATATTATACTATACATATTCATACTAATAATTTAGACCGGCAATAAATACATAATATTATATAGAAATATACTAAATATTCTATTTTATAGGCCGGTATATAGGTTACAATATTAGACAACGCCTTCTTTTTGCCTTACGTGGTAGTTCGAAGTGATTGATCTGAAATGATTGATCCCATTGAGGATTTTCATATTCAATGCGGTCGATCATCTCATCCTCGCTTTGGACGAGCATCATCGTGTCCAATAACAAATCATATACCTCACGGATGGATGTCTCCGATATGCAGCAATCCAACATTTCCTCCAGCTCATCTTCTGTGGGTGCCCTCCCGATTATCTCCAACTGACGTTGTAACCTGTTCTTGAATGGATCTATGAAGTCGAGTTGCATCCAGTTGTAATCCGTCATTATTGTTACGAAATTATGAGTCAACATGCAATGTTGTATAGTTCTTATCCTGACTTCAGTCCTTAATTTGTTCGAATATTCTTGCACGATATTTTGTTTCATGTGCTTTAATTTGGCTATAATTTCGTTGGCGTTTTTCAAAAGATCCGCTACAAAATATTTTATTTCCTGGCTATTGTTCTCTTCTATCGAATGTGCTAATAAGATGGCCTTGTACTTCTTATTAAACACTGCCAAAATCCCTTGAATCTTTTTTATCATCTCTCTTATCTCTTCCACTTCACTGAAGAAAGCATCCAGGAACCTGCCTTTAACGACATTGACATCTTCAGATTCGTCAACATCTTTCGACGAATCCGTTGACGTATCTATGTCATCAAACTTCACATATCTTTGCATTGCCCGTAACTCGTCTAACCTATCTTTCGTCATCCTTTACAGAAGAACACAGGTAAAATAAATATTATATCTTATTAAAAAGGCTCAATCACTGATCACTAAAAAATACTCTAGGAACGACACCGTATTGAGACTTACTGAATCATCAAGTTTAGGGATGTTACATTCTGCACAAAACAATCGATTTTTCTTAAAATAATCGATTTAATAGAATATTTTTTTCGCCTGTGTTTATTATTTTGGGTCGCCACTAAATAAAAATAATTACCTGTTTTTAATCCTCTTGGTCATATAATAAAAAATAATAAATGTTGTCCATTAATAGATTCACTAAAATATTAAATTAGACCAACAATTGAACTACAGGGCATTCCTAGAAAACACGTTCCGTATGTGTGCGTTCACAATTGTACTAGCCACTGGCATGTAAGCTGTTACAAAAGAAGCCAGGAAGTGTCATTTTCGAGGATACCCTTTGTTTTGAAAATAATATGTTGCAGACAGTGCGTAATTGTTTTTATAGATTAAAAGTGCTATATCATGTACGTAACTTTCTATCTGTAGACCTGTGTAAGGCCCTCTGCGATTCTTTGATATTATCTAAATTCAATTAACCTGACACTATTTATGGACAATGTACAGTGGTCCGTACTAAAAATCTGATACAGAGAGTATAGAATGATTGTGTTAGGTTTTGTTTTTCCATACCATATATATATATATATATATTATAAATCAAAATGGATAGACGGTACAAACTACACTTGGCTATGTTAATATTTGAAATATTCAAACATCAAAAGCCTTTTTACTTAATATATAAACTTCAATTTTCAAGTCGTATGATGGACAGACTTGTCACCAATCGATATATGCCCAATTTAACATCACAGCTTTTCATGGTTTTAAATACTCTGGCAAGAAATGCTAGAATAATGACTCATTCTATCTTGAATTCAGTAACAGTTGGTTCTTTCAAATATAAATTACTTACTCACAATCTTAAAGAAAAAAATCATTGTAGCTGGCAACTCAATACAAAATAAAATGTCCATCTAAAACATATACTAATTACATCATTCATGTACATTATATATTAAAAAAATATTTATTAAATAAACTTAATCTATATCTCCTAATTTACATAATAATTTACCTACATAAAAGATATTAAAAAAATTACTACATAGATTCACGAAATTACTACATAGGTTCACGAAATTGCATTTATCTGTACATTAATTGGCACATCTATTTATAAAATATTCTTAATATTAACGTAAAACGTACGTAAAGTAAAACGTATTCTTTTGTCATCTGTAGATACGTACGCTATCTGCACGTACGCTGTAATGTTACATAATAAAAGAGTTGATTACTGGCCATCTTACCTATTTCTCCTACTGTTACAGTGAATATAAAACAAGGCGCCGAGGTAGAGAGCCGCGGCGGCGTGGGTGTTCTGGAGTCGTCCTCGTCGCCTGTCTCTCCCGCCTCGTCCTACTGGCGCGCACCCGGACAAGAGACTCCCACGCACACTAAAGTGTACAGGTAATTAGGCAAAAGGCAAAAAGGCATTGGCCTGCCATGCCTTCAATGTAAGTTTTTACAGAAAACAATCAACCCCAGACAGTAGAGCGAATATAGTACGCTGCGTAGAATATAAGGACTCCATACGGAGCCCACATCGGTACGAGGACCGGCACGTAGGCACCACCCACGCAGTTTGCGACCTCATACCACGCGTACCCTCGCAGCCCGAGTACATGACACGTGTGTGCCTCGAGCTGGGCGTACTCACCACTCCACCACGGGAAGCCCCCCACCTCCTCACCTGCTCCGTCAATTTCGAGCCCTACGAAAACCCCACCAAGGACACGTGCACAATGTGCGGCCAATCCAACCCGGATATACCCAAAATAACCTCTCCATCGATCAAGAGCTGCCTTAAGAAATCCAAGCAGTTTACTTCGAGTACATCCCTCCCGTCCATGGAAATCAAGGACGACCAAATTAAGTCGGACATCGAACAAGTGAACAAAGAGTGGAATAAAGCGTACGATTCTCCAGATACGGATAAAGTGCTGCAAAATAACGAGCGATTTAGACTTTCTACTTAATAGGACCAAATTGAGGAGGCACTTACTTAGGGATGTGAGGATAGCGTAATTAAATGATAGAAATTAGCTGAATAAGCAAAACGAATAACATGGAAACAGGGGTGCAACATGCCAAAGTTTTTTATAATTGTACATAGTTAAGAGCCTACTGTAACAATAAATGTATTAAAACAATTTTGCTGTGAAAACTTTATACAAGATTAAATTAACTCTGAGTGATAATTTATTTCAATTGCGAATCAGTACAAATAGAACAATTTTAAGTATACCTATATTAATGATTGATTTTAATACCGAAACATAAGGGCGGGTCCAACCTTTAATCTAATTTGAAGATTTGTTTCTACACAATCCAAGTATGAACCATAGTTAAAAGTAAATGCAATTACAATACCCATTACTTTATTGTATGTCCAAACACATTTGGAACTATTACAATGATGTGTGATTAAAGAGTAAGAAGCGAGAAACTTTATAATTCCAAGATCTTTTGTCTTCATTAAAATTTGTCCTAATAATAAATCGGCAGCAACATAAACATCACTATAGATCTATAAATGGGGCTAATTATTCATATCTTAGTATAATTACATAACCAAAAGTACCTTATTGATTTAATGAAAAAAAATCATTGATCTCCCAAGAGCTGCTTCTTGTTATTATTGTTTTATACTTACTATTACAAATTATAACAATAACATATGCCACGGGCATATTGTAAACGCCATAAAGTGAATGTAATCTAAAACAAGAACACGAAAATAAATTTAATGGAATATGAAGTAATCTTTCAACTGTACTATTAATTACTTGGAAATTCAGGACTTAGTTACAAACAAGTTGGTTGTTTTATTGCGTCACATGTACGTTCACATTCATCGTGATGATTCTTTGAAAAATCACAATTATTTACAACTCGGTAGTAAAATTCGTAGATATTAAAAGTAATGTTACGGCCGCTAGTATATTATACATATTTGTAAATAAATCCTTGTAAATATGTTTAAGATTATTCTAAACGAATTATATTTTATGTTATATCGGGTACAATATAATTTTATTTACAAATACATTATTACAATTGAATTTTGAATTTTATTTAATTTATTTCCCAAATTTACATTAAAATAGAAATAGAAATAGAAATAGAAATAATCTTTATTCAAATAAACTCATTACAAGCACTTTTGAATAGTCATATTTTGATTCTACCACTCATTCGGAATGCAGATTCATCACAAGAAGAATGAGCAAGAAACTTGTGTGTTGCTCTTTTTAATAGATGTTTTTTTTTTATATAAATAATTACAGTATAACAAGTAAGAGGCATGCGATAATCAACATAGAAGTCGCTACGCACTCATTATTAATGTAATCAGATAATATTGTCAGTGCTATAGATTTAAATAAAAACATTATTATCGTTAACGAATTCTTCAATTTTATAGTAAGCTTTTTTGCAAAGGAACTGTTTTATTTGACATTTAAATCTTTTTTCTGGCAGATTTATAACAGACTCTGGTATTTTATTGTAAAACCTTACGCAATTGCCATAAAACGAATTACTAACTTTAGCCAAACGACATTTAGGTAAAATCAGTTTGTTATTGTTACGTAAGCTTTTATTAGTGCAATCACTAACTCTTTTGAAACTGTCTATATTCCTTCTGGCATAGATGATATTTTCATAAATGTATTGAGAAATAGTGGAGTAACAATGAAAGGCCGAGTTGTCATATCCCACCACCAAATACAAAAATCACAGATAATGACTTAACTCTAGCAACAATATAGTCTAATAATTAATTCACGTTTTTAATAAACGTGAGTTAATTATTAGACTATTATATACATACTTTTTTTTATAACACAGGGGACAAACGAGGTGAGCCGCATTCACCTGATGGTAAGTGAATACCGCCGCCCATGAGCACCCCCAACATCAGGGGAATTGCAAGTACGTTGTCGACCTTTTAAAAAGGAATAAGCTCTTTTCTTGAAGGTTTCAATATCGTATCGGTTCGGAAATACCATTGCTGGAAGGTGATTCCACAATGTGGTTGTGCGTGGCAAAATGTTTCTAGAAAACCGCACTTTGGAGGACCGCCATTCATCCAGATGATCAGGATGGTATTTTAGTTTCTGACGGGTGGTACGGTGGTGAAACTCAGCAGCTGGTATTAATCCGAACAATTCCTCAGAACACTCTCCGTGATATATGCAGTAGAAAATGCACAGAGGTGCAATATCTCGCCGCAAAGCCAATGGGTCGAGTCTGTCTCATAGACGTTACATTATCAATGATTCTGGCTGCTCGGTTCTGAATGCGGTCAAGTAGAAGTAGCTGGTATTGTGGTGCTTCCGCCCAGAGATGAGAACAATATTCCATATGCGGCCGGATTTGCTCCTTGTATAATTGCAAGCGATGGGCCGCCGTGAAATACCGTCTCACTCTGCTGAGCACACCAAGCTTTTTTGAGGCTATTTTAGCCTAGTTAGCTGGATCTGAGCGATCTCCCTTCCTAGGGATCGGATGAACCAAAGCCGTCTTCCAAAGTTTCGGGACTACACCTGTAGAGTAGCAGTACCGGAAAAGACGCGTT
The DNA here is from genome assembly GCF_030625045.1 of Achroia grisella. Lineage (NCBI taxonomy): Eukaryota > Metazoa > Arthropoda > Insecta > Lepidoptera > Pyralidae > Achroia > Achroia grisella. Next base: position 3,984,794 of record NW_026712925.1, read on the forward strand.
AGTACCGGAGTCAACTCAGGAGCACGTCCTGAGCACAATAGCAGGAATACCGTCAGGCCCACTCGACTTTTGGATATCTAGGGAGAAAAGAGACTTACATACCAGCTTTTGGGTAAATTTTACCTCTGGCATAAAAATGTCACACCGCGAGATGACCAGCGGTGATTGCTCCCTATCGTCCAGTGCCTATCGGTAACTCTCGATTACCGCATCCTAATAATCTTAAATTCCATTTGACTTTTTACTTACTAACTTCTAACTTCCACTCTTATTTTATTTGCGTTTTTGTCTTGTGTATTCTTCGGGAATTGTCAAGAAATTTAGCAGAATACTATTTAAAGGAAAAAATAGACAAAGTTTTCATTATTCCGAGAAAATCTCATGACGCCCATATAATGAAAAATAAAATTAGAATCGCGCTTTGAAGTGTTTCAAGAGCGATTTCAAGAAAAAATGGACAGTTGCAAGTTGTATAGAAAAACCTTTCTTGAAAACGAATGTATCTGAATAATGAAAAATGATTTAGTGATGGGATCATTTCGATCATAATCGATTAATATTTGATATAGATTGTAGCAAGTTCTTAAAAATTTATAAGATATATCTGAATATTGAATAGTTTACCGGTAGCTAAAGGTTGGCATTATTGGTGTATCCTATTAAAAGTTTTTTTTTATCTTAGTCGTCGTAATCGTTACACCTGTTCTTTTGATTCAGTTTTTAGTGCTCCTTTATCTCTCATTATTTCTATAAACAATGTAACTGAAATATATAATAATATATAAAATAAAAATGTTACAGTAGGTGTCAATGTAAAGGTCAATAAAGTAGATATAACTGTCCATAAAATATATTGCGAGTGTTTGTATTAAATATCAGTGCCTTGTGATCGTTCATGTTACTTCCATATTTATATGTTTGCAGCTATTTGTGTATTTAAATTATATCAACGAAGCATAAGGTTCATTTTTCAACAAACTTTTATTATGGTATATTATATATTTATATACATAGCAAAGTTACTTTCTATATTCTATATCTATTTAAAAATCGCTGTGTATAACATAATAACGTATCATATATACGTTTATTATTATAAAAAATACAAATATTATTGAACTTATATGTACAGTACAGCTTCTTAGCGGTTTACAGGTTGGTTTGGAATCAATAAATATATCTACACACAAGAAATACATGGGCATTGAGAACTGCCTCTAATATTTAAATCCGTTTTATTAGACAAGATATCATGTTGTTTTAGCATACTTTTTAATATATATCATGATTATACATGACATTACATGTTACATGCCTAAAATCTCAGAGACTTGATAGAGTTGGGGGGTATGTTTATACACAGCGAATTTTAATTAACACATAATATTTATTACAGCTAATATTTTTAATAGCAGCCGGAGTTCACACCCCCTCCTATGGTGCCGCGCAGCCGTCAAATAGAGGAAGACGGCGGCGGCACCCAAAGGGAAGTTGGGGTTCCGTCGATCACGGCGGAAGAGTTCTCCGCGGCCGTGGACAAGCTCCGGGGCAAGAAAACTGCCCCAGGGCCAGATGGTGTTCCCGGCCGGACTCTGTATTTGGCCCTTGGTGCCCCAGTCGGTCCCCAAGACTCCTAAGCTTCTTCGATGAGTGCATGTAGTCGGGGCGATTTCCCAAGAAGTGGAAGACGGGCAGAGTAGTCCTGCTCCGCAAGGAGGGGCGCCCTGCGGATTCCATATCCCCCTCGGCGTTCCGCCTGATAGTCCTTCTTGACGAGGTCGCCAAACTATTCGAGAGGATCATAGTACGCCGCCTCGTCAAGCACCTGGTCCGGGTGGGTCCCGACCTATCTATCGACGAAGTAGTCTCCCGGGGAGGGGTGTTGTTGGCGGTGTCTCTCGACATCAAAAATGCTCTCAACACCCTTCCCTTTGAGTGTGTTAGGGAGGCACTCAAATTCCACCAAGTGCCTCCCTACCTTCGTGAGGTGATCGGGGCATACTTCCAGGACAGGAAAGTGATGTATATCGGGCGGAACGGCGCGGTGATTGAGAGGGAGATGCAACGCGGTGTTCCACAGGGATCGGTTCTGGGTCCGGTCCTGTGGAACATCGGGTATGACTGGAATCTGCGGGGCACCTTGCTCGACGGGACCAGTCTGCTATGCGGACGACACGCTGGTAACGTCCCGCGGGCGGGACTACAGGGAGGCTGCCCGTTTCGCTACTGACAGTGTGGCACTTGTTGTCGGCAGGATTAGGAGGTTAGGGCTCCAAGTGGCGCTCGAGAAGTCGGAGGTCCTTTGTTTCCATGGACCCCGACGAGCGCCGCCACCAGGAGCCCATATCGTGGTCAGCGGTCATAGGCTCGAAGTCAAGCCACATATTAGATATTTAGGGCTTGACCTTGATAGTCGCTGGGGTTTCCGGTTCCACTTCAAGAACCTGACTCCTCGTCTAATGGCGGCGGTCGGCGCTTTAAGCTGGCTGCTGCCTAACATCGGGGGGCCGGGGGATAATTGTCGCCGCCTCTACATGGGTGTGGTACAATCGATGGCCCTATACGGGGCCCCTATATGGTATGGGGCCCTGTCCAGGGGGAATATGGCCTTGCTCCTGCGTCCGCAGCGAGCAATGGCCATAAGGGTCATCAGAGGGTACCGCACCGTTTCGAGTGAGGCGGCGTGCTTGCTCGCGGGCTCCCCACCTTGGGATCTCGTAGCGGATTCCCGCGCGTCCTTGTACAAGTGGCGCGCGGACGAAAGGGCCCAAGGAAGGGAGCCCTCTGGAGTGGAACTAGGGGAACGGAAATCCCACCTCCGACGTGCCTTCATGGAGAAGTGGGAAGAAAGGCTGGCCAACCCTACGGCCGGTCTGAGGACCGTCGAGGCTGTCCGTCCAGTTCTCAAAGAATGGATGGGCAGGCGACGATGGCCGCTGACTTATCGACTTACGCAGGTGCTGTCCGGACATGGGTGTTTCGGGCGGTACCTGTGTAACATCGCACGGAGGGAGCCGACAACAATGTGCCACCAGTGCGGATGCGACCAAGATACGGCGCAGCACGTTCTGGAGGAGTGCTCCTCTCGCTGCCGAATTTAATGGTTAGGGGTCGTGGCTGGCAGTGCTCACCTTCTGCGAAGAAGTTATTTCGCAGAAGGAAGCGGCGGAGAGGGACCGCGAGTACGATCCTTTCGCCCCAATGATCCGCCGGAGGACCAGGCGCAGACGTCGGGACGAGCCCAACTCCGTCCCGAGTCTACCCCCCACGGGGGCCGGGGTGCATGCCTTGAGGGAGGCACCACCCCACAACCAGGTCCCTGGAGGCGCGCGCGTGTACCCACGAGCCTCTACGAGAAGGTAGGGTGCAAGCTATAGCACCCTAACCACAGAGAGGGGGCCTGTCCTACAACATCTACAGGATAGGCCAAGCCGCCGAAGTCTGGGTTGAGTGCAAAGAGCGAACCCCGGACTTCGGCCCGCGGCACCTCGAGGTATACCGTGTGGTTTTTTAGTGGGTACGAGTCCCACACACCACCTCGCCATCCCTCCGGCGGGGTGACGGTCTTGTTGAAGATTTTTCCACACGATAAAAAAAAAAGGTAACAGGTAACAAAGGTGTAAAAAATTTCATATCATATTGGTAATCTTATAGATTTCGCTCTTATAGATGTGCTCTTTGCGAATTTCAACTTTGCCACCTTGTATCTTTGCCGCTCGCGACTCCATATTGAAAAAATGTCGTCTAAAAATGTTTTTTGACAATATCTCCTTTCCAACTCATTTTACGATCAAAATAGCTGTATAATAAATTAAACTAGAGAATATTTATGTAATAACCTTTTTTCTTATAAAATTAATAGTTATAGCACACGGGCGCCGCAATCTACTTCAACATTCGGTAGCGCGTTTTTTTATCGTGGTATCCCCAGTAGACCTAATCCACATGCACTATTCCAAAAATTTAACAATGTTTCGGGAGCTGGGTGCTCAAATGTGGTGACAGGAATTAGCCCATTCTTGCTTGTTTTCCATCCCCATTGGTCTGCATTTAGTTAATTCCCATACCACTGCTGAACTTGGTCATAGGTTCGGAATGAATGTTGTCTTGTCTGTGCTTGCTGCCTCTGTTGGTAATAGCGATGCAATATTAAATTTATTTTTGTATGCTGATTTTGTGAAACTTGCATATCTATAGAATAGAATAAGAATAGAAAATCATTTATTCAAATAAACTTACATTGAAGCACTTTTGAATAGTCATTACATTTTTTTAATCTACCGCTCGAACGGAAAGCTGTCTCATCACAAGAAGAACGGGCAAGAAACTTGCGTGTTGCTCTTTTAAATAATTTTATTATTACTTTACATTTTTAAGTTTAAGTGTGTGAATACAAACCACCAATTAGCACTAATTCAATTAAATACTCAAATAGAAAAAATATTGAATATACATATAACCAACTGGTTAAATAATTAATAAGAGGAAATCAGTCATAGTGATTAGAGCAGACCAGTCCCTACAAGCAGCACCCGTTCACGAGTATGACGGATGAGCCAACCATCACTGCGCTCGACTATATTTTAGGGAGCCCAATGACCCGACCCACCACGCCCGCCACAAGTCTGGACATTTTAGTGAGTATGACTACTCAAAACACAAGACCACGTCAAAGTTAGTTACTACTTAGATGTTTAAAGACATATTTTTCATAGTTTTCACATCACTGTAACTGTATATTTCAAGAAAGAAGCGGATAATGCGCAAATGATTATAAAAATATTTTACTCTACGTTGAGAAATCGGCTTGCTATGAATTGTAGGATTCAAACGTACGCTAAAACTATTGATTTGACAAAAAAAAAGGTTATTACATAAATTATAGCAAATTTTCTTGTTGAATTTATTATATAACTATTTTGATCGTAAAACGCCATTTTACCAATAGGCGGCGCGAGCGGCAAAAATAGGAAAATACGACAAAAATACGACGTGGCAATGTTGAAATTCGCAAAGAGCACATTGTCTATGTCAAAATCTATAAAATTACCAATTTTATAGATTTATATAGATTACCTAACTCCCGGGAAAACTTTCCAGGTAACCTCTTTTTTTAGCACCAAATGACTGTACTAATAGGACAATTACATTCACAAACATAATTTACACACGTACCTACATACTGATAGATACTAAATGTTATAGTTGACCAATCAAAACTATTTTAAATTTATAATGAAGCTTATTGTATAATTTTCAAACAATTCCTTGCGGATTAGGGTTGATTTATTTAGTTTTCCATTACCTATTGACGCAGCAACTGATCTATTTCCATTAGAATACTACGACTCCAGTTATATTTTCCTTATAAAATTGAGGTTATACTAAAATAGTGGCTCTGTGGTAATTATTGATCCGAAAATGCAGTGCGCTATTTTACCACGATACTGATAACGAGTTATATATATAATAATTTGGACAGGCAATAAAACGAACAATATTATACAGAAATTGTTAATATCCTGAATAATGTTACATAAGTAAATTGATAGAAATATAATTGGTACAAAAATATAATTGATAATATAAAACAAACATAAATTTATAACGTTTTTGAAAAGGCCGGTGTAGGTATAGGTACTGTTACAATATTAGACAACACCATCTTTTTGTCTTACGTACTTGTTTCAAATGTATTTTCTGAAATGATTGATCCCATTGAGTAACGGGCACGCACTTAATGGGCATCTCATCCACGCTTAAGACGAGCATCATCATGTCATACAACATATTAGAACATAGCTTCTTGGTTGATGGGTCCGATTTGTAGCCATTAAACATTTCCTCCAGCTCTTCTGTGACTGCCCTCCCGACTTTCTCTAGCTGAAATTGTAACATGTCCTCGAACCGATCCATGAGGTCTAACTGCATCCGGCTATACTCCCTCATTACTTCCTTGAAATTACGGATCAACAAGCAATATTGTTGAATTCTTATCCTGACTTCAGCCAATAATTTGTTCGAATATTCTTGCTCGATATTTAGTTTCATGTGTTTCAATTTGCTTATGATTTCGTTGGCATTTTTTAAAAACTTCGCTCTAAAGTCTTCGAGTTCCTGTATATTGTTCTTTTGTATAGAGGATGACAATAAAATGGCCATGTATTTCTTATTAAACTTTTCCAAAATACCTTGAATCTTTTTTATAATCTCTCCTATCTCTTCCACCTCACCGAAGAATGCATCCATGAACGTGCCTTTAAGGACATTGACAACGCCGGATTCGTCACCAGTTTCTTCATCAGACCTACCCTTCGTCATTCTTTACCGAAGAACACAGGCAAAATAAATGTTATATTTTATTAAAAATGCTCAATCACTGATTTTATCTATCAAACGTTACTAAAGGAACGACACTGTATTTATACTTACTGAATCGTCAAGTTTAGGTGTTACATTCTGCACAAAACAATCGAGTTTTCTTAAAATAATCGATGTAATACAATAATATTTTTTTTGTCTGTGTGTATTATTTTGGATCATCACATTATTTATCCTCTAGGTCATATAATAAGAAATAATAAATTTAATCATTAATAGATTCATTAGAATATTAAATTAGATCAACAATTGAACTACAGAGTATTCCTAGAAAACACGTACCGTATGTGTGCGCTCACAATTGTACTGGCCACTGGCATGTAAGCTGTTACGAACGAAGGAAGCCAGGAAGCGACTTAAAAGAATAACTCTCTTTTATTATTGATCTAATAGCAGTAGACAGTGTTAAATAAAACTCTAATACAACATGTAATAAAATATTGTTTATTAAAGCTCAACTAGCATAAATGAATTGGGGTGACATATAAAAATACAAGCATACACACTAACTGGCAACTTAAAAAACAAACTTGATCAATACAATATAAATTATTTACATAATAATAGCTAACTATGTGTAAATATATACAGGAATTAATTTAGAACATATTGTACAACAATCAAAATTGTGCCCACAAACATTTTCCTAGTTAAATCCCTTTCGCAACTAACTGCAGAAAAAATTAGAATGAAAACAGTTTCCAACAGTAATAAATAATAGCTTGACAAAGCACTGTAATATAATAAAAATAGCACCAAAATATACTTAACAAAATATTAGCTGTAATAAATATTATGTGTTAATTAAAATTCGCTGTGTATAAACATACCCCCCAACTCTATCAAGTCTCTGAGATTTTAGGCATGTAACATGTAATAATCATGATATATATTAAAAAGTTTGCTAAAACAACATGATATCTTGTCTAATAAAACGGATTTAAATATTAGAGGCAGTTCTCAATGCCCATGTATTTCTTGTGTGTAGATATATTTATTGATTCCAAACCAACCTGTAAACCGCTAAGAAGCTGTACTGTACATATAAGTTCAATAATATTTGTATTTTTTATAATAATAAACGTATATATGATACGTTATTATGTTATACACAGCGATTTTTAAATATATATAGAATATAGAAAGTAACTTTGCTATGTATATAAATATATAATATACTATAATAAAAGTTTGTTGAAAAATGAACCTTATGCTTCGTTGATATAATTTAAATACACAAATAGCTGCAAACATATAAATATGGAAGTAACATGAACGATCACAAGGCACTGATATTTAATACAAACACTCGCAATATATTTTATGGACAGTTATATCTACTTTATTGACTTTTACATTGACACCTACTGTAACATTTTTATTTTATATATTATTATATATTTCAGTTACACTGTTTATAAAAATAATGAGAGATAAAGGAGCACTAAAAACTGAATCAAAAGAACAGGTGTAACGATTACGACGACTAAGATAAAAAAAAACTTTTAATAGGATACACCAATAATGCCAACCTTTAGCTACCGGTAAACTATTCAATATTCAGATATATCTTATAAATTTTTAAGAACTTGCTACAATCTATATCAAATTTTAATCGATTATGATCGAAATGATCCCATCACTAAATCATTTTTTTTTTAATTATTTTATGTGGGACTGCAGATTTTTCGTCACACATGAGCTAGTTCCGCTCGTCATTCGCATGAGTGCAAGATTTATAAGGTTGTCTTTTTTTAAATAAAATAACGCTCCTCTTTTTTATAATATAGTTTCTTTTGCTTTTAAAGATGCTATCTATAGTGACAGACTTTTATATTATGTATGTTTTGAGTTTATCCACTACAATCTATAAATTTATTCTTTGTTTATATTAGATCAGGTAACGTTATTACTTTTTCATATAATTGATATGCAAACAACGATGTTTGCAGATTGAATTTGTGATATATTAAAGTATCTAAATTACATGTCAGTTCTCGGCCTAATTGCCTACATTCCAAATTGATGGAGTTGACTTATCAGAAGAGTGTGTATAAGACGTACAAGAGTAGATTTTGATTTGATGCAGATTATAACATTGGCAACAAAATTGGTAATATCAACAAATGTCATTTGTTGCGACTTCGATACTTTAAACCATTTTATACATCTTACCCAATCCATATTTAGACTAAGATGTTAAAGCCTCTGATTAAAAATGTTAATATTGGACTATTCATGATTACATTATACACATTAACTAATACTAATTTTTAAGAATATACAAGATAGATATTAAGTTGAAAGATACCAAAGTTTATTTTAATTTTCCAAGGATTTGGTCTTATTGGCAAGTGTGCTAAAAGGAGGAAGGCAGCTTAATAAAATTGGTGTTATATTTAATTAAAAACTAATATAAATTAAAAACAAAGAAAAATATCTATCTATGTTCGATATAGGTTCCTAGGTTTCATAATTTTTAACCTCTTCAGAAGGTAGTGTTATTCGCAAATTTTTGGGACTATACTGTGTATACTCTTTAACATTTATTAGCAACATCAGACATTGAAGTTGTTATAGAGAAATTATAAAAGTTTAAGATTCTATTAGCATTCGATATCTATTCAACTGAATATCTATAAAACACTGATACATGATGTATATTTAATAGTTATATTAATACTAAATACATGTTAATATATAAATACATAGTACATGTATGTTATATTAACGGACATTATACATAAATGTATCTACAAATTATGTTTTGTTACAACATAACAGGACTAGAGTCGCTTGTGATATATAACAATAAATCCGTGCACAAAATAACTCAACAATTAAATAATATATATAATTAATAAAATTTAGAACAATATTTACTATTTATTATACATGCATTTTTTTCGCAGAAAGAGGTCGTGCTACATAAATACAGCGTAACTATCTATCACGTTATGTTATCCTTTAAAAAAAATTTGATATTTCGAGGCGTTTTTTAGTAATGTTTAATTAGAAAAATAATTCGTTGGACATGTTTCTCATACCAACATGCATTAAAATTGTCCAGATTTCTAGAAATATTTTTTTTTTAATTAAGGAATTGTTATAGACTATTAAATACAGTGTTTGGTGAAACATGATTTTGAAAATATTTTTTATATAATGTTAAAAGAAATATAATAATGAAAAATAGCAGAATTCGACGGGAGGTAATGACCTCAAGCCTCTTAACTTGAGACCCGTGCGGAACACACCCTTCCCTCCAGATCTTGCTGTACCCCACTCACATCCAACATAGGAACCTGTCTACAAACGTCACGTTACTGCCCATAATCGGTAGGATTCACTCATTTGGCCTGAATTTTACTGAACTTGTCAATTAGGCCCACTGTAGATAGTGTAGATCGTAAACATACCAAATAGTATTCAAGAAACTTAAGAATATTTATTCTTTCCAAGACTAAATCTATACGCAACAAAGAGGTATGCTCTTCGTGACAAGAAAAGAGTATACGCTCTAAAGATAATTATGCTCTTAACATGATTAACTAACCTTGAAAGTAAAAAAGTAGTACAAGAAAGAATGTCCTCGTACAAAAGACAAATTTTGTAATTGACATGATTGTCAATTACGAAATTTGTCTTTTGTACGAGGACAGATGAGGAGGAGAGAAGGAGGACTGAGAGGAGGGATGATTCCCTCAGTTTGGTAAAATTTCGCGTTGAAAGCGGCTTATTCGTAGTACCAACAAATTAATTGTATGCCAAATCGTGATGTATGTAACAGATTCCTAAAATAGAAGGGCCTCTAGACAGAATCGCATTATCGCACGACCAAAAACCAAAGACTATTCGAAATGTCTTTTACGGGCTCATTCTTTTATGTTTACCATTATTACTCGTTTTTCCTTACCTTATCCGAGCTGAATCCCAGGTATTTTTTTTTTAATTTTAAATATAGAATAAACATAATTTTTACTACTGCTTCATGAGTCGTTTACAAATAACGAATGTGATAAATTTAAGTCCTTATACAGATATATGAAATTACAGCAGCAGAAAACGGTCAGATTTATAATATTCAGATATGAGCACTATTTATATACTAATTTTGACGAAAATAAAAAACCAGTTAATTGGAATATAAACAAAATGGATTCTTTACTATATAAAAAAATGTGACTGTTAAGTATTTAGTAAATAATTATTATTATTATTCATTACCGGTATTAAAAAATCTATAATGTCAATAGGACATTATTTATAAGCAATTATATAATTATAAGAGCAATTACATAGTTCATAACATCTCTTGATCAATAAATGTTATAGAAAACATAATTCATATACAATAATAATATATACAGGTCACATTTATATTACAAAACTTTTGTATTCTTCAATTAACTTAACAATTACTATTGATACAACACCAATACCGTACATCGGAATTAAAAATCATACCAACAATGTACACTAGGTTATCAAAACAGATAACTTCATATATCTGAACAGGCCTTAATTTTCAGTAAAGAACCCAATTAACTTGGAGGTCGTTTTAATCCGCTATTGTAACAAGCGACGCTATGTATACAATTTAACACATTTACTATCTAATATCACCATGTGGCTCACATATACACCATGTACTTGATTATATCAGTTCTTTGCCTCGACGTCCGCACTGCGAACGCGTGCGATGACTCCGGGCGCTGTGACGTCACAGGGCAGGACCATCGCGCTCACTGGAACCGCGCATATCTGAAAAATTACAAAGAGTACTTGTAGAGATAAGACCGCTTATTGATGTGTTCAAAGCTTATAATAAACCGTATCATATGACATATCTAACTATTATTACAAACGCGAAAGTTTGTTAGTGTGGATGTATGGATGTTTGTTACACTTTCACGCAAAAACTACGGAATGGATTTTAATGAAATTTTACAGTAATATAACTTATACATCAAAATAATACATAGGCTAAATTTCATGCGGGTAAAACCGCAGGCACAGTTAGTTATATATAAAAATGAAATGACGTTTATTAGTCTCACTAAAATTTGAGAACAGATCTCGGCTGAACCGATTTGGCTGATTTTTGTTTTGAAATATTTAGGGAATAAAAGGTGTAAAATATGAACGAAATACGTGAAAAATAATAAGACCAAATTTATTATCTCATACAAACAATTCGTACCTGTCAAACATTTGACACATTTAATTCTAAGGCGGAACAAGTTCGCCGTAGTAGTACGGTATAAAATTTCGACGCACATTTGTCTCATTTTCGACGTATTTTTTACAAAGTCTACCACGATGGAATTATTTCATTATTGCATCATTATTCTCCCCCTCCCCCGTCTGTTTTATTGGTGGCCTCGATCGTAATATACCCGCTATTACTTCGAGAAAATGATGTTTAACGACAGACGTGTTTACATTTTATATTAGCTGTCATATGATATTTGGGTTCACACGAAAAATACGACACATTACTAATTACCCATCCATTTGTGTTATATACATCATCATACATCAAATTGAAGCAGTACAGATATTCCATCATTCAGACATTCCATCATCGCTAAAAAAATATATAAGAAATACCTTGATATAAACACAAATTGCTACTTTAATAGTTTAAGTTTAAAGTCGATTTTCCAAAATTCGTCATTTTTGAGTTAATACAGTTTTGTATTAACGCGCGCTATATCAGGCTAAACACTATTATAACATAGGACCACAGATTAATATAACCTTAACACGTGAGTAAACAGTGTGGTATTTGAAGCGGAAATGACGTTCAAACGGTGATGTCAATTAAAAATACTGATATCAGGCGAAATATTCTTAAATATTGACTAATTATTAAGTACCACTAACAAGAAACCCAACGTACGATAGCGAATTAGTGTCAACACAATCTATTAAATTAATTTTATATCGCTGTGTCATTAGTCATCATGGTTATGGTTTAGACCAGTGTTTCTCAACGTGGGGCCCACGCCCCATTAGAGGGCTATTCGAAATTGAACTCGACACAAATAACTCTTTCGCTCAGGGCCCTAAAAACAATAATTGTTTTATTACTAACTGAAAATAATAAATGAATACAGAAAAATCTTTATTATAATTATTTGTAATTAGAATTTCAGTTTTACATTATACCTTTTGAAGCATTACTTCCAGTGTTTCCGTGTAATATTAATAATCACTTTCAGTGTAAAACCTATCATTTAAATTTTTAAACTGAACAATGCAATGTTTTAATATTAAAAATTATGTATATTATATAGGCGGGCCATAAGAATTTTAAAAAGGCTAATGATGGGTATCTCTTTAAAAAGATTGGGAAACACTGGTTCAGACGGTGACAATTTAGAGCACCAATATCTAGACGCCAGCGGTGACATGAAAAGATTAACAATTTTTTGGGGCATTTTATTGCTATACTTGTTTTGTGCCAATGTATTTTATGAAGATCTAGCATCTTCATAAAATTCATTGGCACAAAACAAGTGCTAGAAAATCTAGCATCTTCATAAAATTCATTGGCACAAAACAAGCTCCGCAACATCGTCCATGAGGAATAATTTTTATTTATTATACTTGTTTTGTGCCAATGTATTTTATGAAGATCTAGCATCTTCATAAAATTCATTGGCACAAAACAAGCTCCGCAACATAGTCCATGTGGAACTTAACTGGATGTTTAATTAAATACAATTTTTAAAAAAGGTAGCTTAAATTACTCCTGAAAATGTTATACATTAGCTATCTGCAAGTGAAAGTCCTGTTAAAATCGGTCCAGCCGTCGTCTAGATAACTTTTTTATCACATCTTCAACGAACAATCTGCAGACAATACTGGGTAATATTGGTATAAGTCCGATTCCATTTTTGAATTGTGTATCTCAGAATTTCATAGTCAAAGTGAAAGATACGTAGTATTCCGGAATATATTAAAAAAATAAAATACTCTCCGGCTTCACATGGATGTATTTTTTTTCTCCTCCATCTTTGGCTTTGCCTTCGCATTTAGCCAATATCAAAGTTAGGGAAATATACACAGAAATATACGGAATAGAACGGAATTTTGTAGGATAAAGGATTTTATTTATAGAAAATATCTTTTATTAAAATAATTAAATAAAATACTGGCCACTAAAAACTAAAAATCAATATAACCTTTCTTTGGACTTTCTTACATTAAACTTCATATTTGTACACCAAATGGTTGATAAAACAATTATCGCCATTAAGACACATCATATGGCTAACTAAACCATCATCAGCAGCTGATATATTATCAATTAACAATATTGTTTATAAACATAATGAACGCGGTATTCTTTCATGATTTAACGCAAGACGGCAAGAATGATCACCAATGTGTTGATGCCATAAAAAAATGTAGAACTATATATATACTAGCTGACCCGCGCAACTTCGTCTGCATTACACTATATTTCGCACAATTTACATAATATCTTTTAAAATAATAGCCCATGTGCTATTCTTATGTTAAAGCTACAGTACTGTAAAGTTTCATTAAAATCCGTTCAGTAGTTTTTGCGTGAAAAAGTAACAAACATCCATACTCACAAACTTTGACGTTTATAATATTACTAAGATATACGCATCAATCTATATGTTTTTTATTACCTTTATTTATTCGACGGAAAACTTCTATTAATTAAAGAGTAACAACAAACGGATTGACCCTTGACGCTGTGATTTCAAAGTCCGTTCGTAGAGTTCGGGTAGAAAACCGGCCGAGACTGAGCGATTGACTCAAACTCAGTCGGGTTCATACCCTATTGTACGAGAAATGATATTCATGTCTACCTGTACAAAAAGTTTAGTTATCGATTTCCGCTCGCCATCGATAGGGAATTCATCCACACACGCTCGAAGCTAAGTGGTCTTAAGGAAGTTCATTCCACAATCTAAGTGTAAAGGTAAGGTTCTCTCACGAGACTACAGCATGGGGTTTTTACGATAACCATTTACCAACCATTTGCTAGTTTACCTCCGTAGTAGTATAAAAAGAAAATGATGCTGACCTGCGCTGCCTCGGCCGCTACAACTGAAACAGATCGTCGTGTGCCCTTTCGAGGCGCTTGAGCGAGTTGTCGACGCGGCGGCCTTGGGTTAGCACCGACGATGGCGGCGGTAGAGGCGGCGGTATCACCTCGTTATACGACGTAGACGCACCGAGGGAGGCCGACTGCCGGAGCCTCGCGGTCGGACGATGCCTGACATAGTCTCCCTCGAGGTCTTTTACAAATCTGTAAGATGAAACATGTACACTTAATTGAAGAATCAACATGGCTTCATTCTTTAACTTAGATAATTTGTTAGTCTTGAGGCCTTGTTGTTTACTGCTCTGACTTGGATCAACAAAGGTCAAGAGTTCGAATCTAGCTGACACTAAAAACCACTCAATGTTTTTAGTGTCAGCTCTATTACTGATCCAAATTTCTATTATTGAAATACTGGTATCAAACCAAATTAATCCGAACCCAAATCCGAAATTAAACAGTACATTAAACAGTAGGATCTCTGCCACGTTGTATTAAAATATAACTGGAGAAATATTAAATATAAATGATATCGGTTCATGTATTCACCACATATGCAGTTGACAATTTCTCATCTGGTATAACACTCTACTTTCCAGTACGCCTAGCTACTTTAGGTAAGAATATGCAAGAAACTCAACAATCGCATTTATTTTGTTTTTTATTTGCTACCCGAGACTTCCAAATTCTCGTCATATTAGTCTACATATTTATCAGCGATTGAATGATAAAATTCA